>NC_141689.1:1557033340-1557633340 GCF_964263255.1 Lissotriton vulgaris | reverse complement strand
TATGCGGCGTATTTGTGGTTTAAGTAACGAAAGAGATGTTGAACAGGCTCATTTCCTACACACAACATCCGGGGACCTGTTGAATTCTCTTGTGTTTCAGTTTGATTTGGAGTTCACCAACGAATTATGCACCCAAATAGTCCCATTTAGATGTACATTTAAAGGCAGAGGATGCAGATCCATAATCGTTTTTATCCTCGTCACGAATCGTCACTCAAGTAGGGTGCTTAACTTTGTAACTCATTTAAATGCATTGAGTGATCACTTTCCAATGAGCGTGTCTTTCCAGTTAGTGAGCTCTCCGTCTAGTAAGGGGGATTTGTTTGACCAATTTGTATTCAACATCTCCATCAATAGAATTAATGGGTAATCTTTGAGCTGGTCGAAAGTCGACCAGACTATCTTTGCTAGCAACTAATAACCAAATGCAATGAGGCCTTTACATTTTGTCCTAATGAGTCTGCTGCTAATAAAGAGGTTCTGGACTCATTCTGTCTTATTTCTACAGAGATTAAGAAGTGCTTAACTGTGGAACTTAAGAAGATACAGCATAACGAGCAGGGGTGGTTTAACTGGGCATGCACTAAAGCTCAAATAAATTTAAAGAAAGGGCCACATAAGCAGGGTAGAAGTCAAGTAGAAATAAAAGTAGCAAGAAGTGCTCAGAGGTGCTCATTAAAAGAGCTCAAGGAGACATTAAGAGTGGATGCGTGGCGGGCCCTACATGAAGCTTGCCTATGTAGAGCTAACAACAGCTTTTGGAAGGTGGTCAATGCACCTTTCCTAACTCCAAGTGACTCACCGTCAATCGAAATGGCAATCAGTGAGGAAACATGTGTGGAGCATTTCACTACTTTATATGATGATGATAATAATCAGGCCCTGCTCCTTGTAGAATCAGACTCTTCTTTACAGAGTGATCAGCTTTGTACGTTCCCATTGGATTTATGTTTTTCTCTAGACGAAGTTATATGTGCCATAAATGCTAGTGTAGCGGGTAAAGCTCCTGGGCCAGATGGAGTTCCTGTGGACGTGTACAAATCTAACCTCCCTCTCTGGGGCACATTATTAACGCATGTCCTAACAGCTTGCTGCTATCAGGGCCTTATTCCATCTTGGTCCGATTCGAAAGTGGTCTCGATATTCAAAAAGTGGGGATTGCAATGAGGTTACATGTTATCGTCCGATCTCCCATTTGGACTCTTTTCTTAAAGTGACAGGGCGTGTCATTTTAAATAGGTTACAGACTTGGGCGAAAGATACACGCTTTGTCTCTAATCTGCAATATGGCTTCCGCCAGGGTCTAGGGACTGTAGAACAGGAGCTAAACTTAAGCCTGGTGATGGGTAAATATACCCAACCGAAGGAAGGAAGGCTTTTCTTAGCCTTTGTGGATCTCACCTCCGCGTTCGATTGCACGAGACATGATAGACTCTGGAGCATACTTGCAGATATGGGGGTTGACCGTCCTCTAATAAATTTTATTACACAACTTTACAAAGATGCAGGTGCAAGGGTTCGATTTGGAAATCGGGGAAAATGCACAGCTAAATTCCCAATTAGAAAAGGCATGAGACAAGGTTGCGTGCTAGCCCCCTTCCTTTTTCCATTATATATTAATGGCCTTGGCCAAGTTTTAACCGATCAACGCTAGGATCTCCCTTTTATTATACACAGATGATGCAGTTTTAATGGCCCGCACTCAATTAGGGCTCCAGAGAGTTGTAACTAGTTTTACCTTGTTTATGCAATCTATTGGCTTGAATGGGAATACATCCAAAACTTACATAATGAAATGTGGCAAGAATAGTGCTAAATGTCGCAATATTTTCGATTAATAATACTAAAGTGGAATGCACCAACATATTTGCCTATCAGGGCATCCACTTTGATTATGGGGGACTTGGACTTCTGCAGTGTTGGCCAGTAATTGCTGTTTTCTAGAGCTACTGGTGCACTGGTGAATTCTGCTAGAAAATTAGGCAGAAGACCAGTGCCAGAATTAGTACTATTGTTTAAAGCTAAGTGCCTTACCACAGCCATGTATGGAGCAGGCATTTGGTAACACACGGATGCCCACCCACTACAATTGATTGAGAATGCATTTACACGATATCTATTGGCTGTTCCTAATAGCACTGCCAATTTTATCTGTCATTCCGAGATTGGTATTTCATACATTTGGGACAATTTGGTATGGGCGTCTATACACACTAGTTTTAATTGTGACATTGTTAACAACTGACTAAAGCTTCATAAGGTTTCTTCCATGGCCGGACTGGGAACTGAAAGTAGCCCTGGCAAAATGTTCCAAACCAGCCCCTGTCTGGCGGGTTGCGCGCTCGCTACGCTCGTGTGCCCGACCACTACTAGGAGGGATTGGGGGGTTCTTCCCCAAAGAAAAGTTTGGGAAAATGGTGCATTTTACAGCACATTTTTCATTACATATTTAATTCTATCAACTTTCAAAGCACAGTAAATAGTAGATGATGTCCTTGAAGAGCACCAGGTTACCGTACCCAGTCATATGTGTACCCATAGACATTCTTACAGAGAGTACCAAAATTAGACACAAGTAGTGAATCAGAGAGAAGTAAAAGTGAGACCAGCCCCCTGCCCCCATATGGTGTGTAGCGAGCAAGAGCAGTGAGCAAATACTGCTAGGCCATAGCTGTATAGAACATGAGTATCGGCTAATACTATCAACCAAATATTCATTATCTATACTTTAATCCCACTCAAATGTCCTTAAACAATCAGAGACTGCAGCACCAGACAGATACACAAAAATAACCACAGGCGCAGAAAGGCAGACAAGATGCAATCAGACATTTAATTAAATATGGAAACTGTCAGACAAGCATTTAGACACTGACACAGAGGCAGACACAGTCATGGTGCCACTTTAGCACACAATGTTGCTAGACACAAAGATCCAGATGGATGCAATCACACAGAGACAGACAGCTGAGATGATAGCGACTGCACCAGAGCTTCCAGTTTGCGAGGGAGAGGCTGGGGGCCGCCCATGACACAGATAGTGTTTGCTCCTTTTTTTGTTTTTTTGTGTGCATACCATCAGATAGATTACAGAGTGGGGCCCAGGAGGGACTGGAACCAGAAAAAAACTAAACCTTGTTAAACAGTTTACAAAGGTATGTAAATATGCATATGGTCTTTAAAGACCTGTAAAAATGTAAGGCGTGCCAGCGATAAGAATCCAGACACAGCACAGCACAGCCCACAGCAGCTCGAGCTGCAGCAGCCCAGGCTGTTACACACAAGAGAAGGGGGAGGGAAGCTCTTTCAGCTCTATGGGCATTGCGCGCCTGCCTGGAAGCACACTACTGCACCACAACCCGCACATGTGCTTTGTGGGGTAGGAGCTCGGATATCGCGCTTAAAGCCTTGAACCCATCCCTGCACTGTGGAACGTGCACGAGATGTGTCGGGACCCTTCAGAGCCTGAAGGAGGTTGGGCTGGGCACTCCCCCGTGTTCTTGGGTGCCGAGTATGGTATGCGGTAAGGTGCTTTGACAATCTCTGCACTTCAACTGTGTTGCACCTTTTTCGGCTTCCTATGTAATCACTTCAAAATGGGGAAGAGAAAATCTACCACTTCAAGAGAGAATCCGAGGGCAGGAACCATAGTCTTCTACTTAACAAATGCTATGGGAGTACTAGAGAAGGAGATTTGCTTGATGGAAGAGCGCGTGTGTACTGCTATGAAATCTGTTTCTGATAAAGGAAGTGGGACAGAGCTCAGTGCCATGAACGAGTGACAGCCTTAGCACTCCCTTGTGGCAGGTAGGCACTACGGGGAGAAAGTTGTGCAGCAAATAATTTGTGACAGACAAATTAACCATCCTAGATGCTGTGCATGACAATGTACCGCTGTACTTAATCCACCGGACTCCTACTGTTCATCGTCCCCGGCCAAAAAAGAAGTACCCCCAGCAAATAAAAGAAAAGTCTGTTGAGAATGCTTGCTCGATAAATGTTCTTGATAATATGGCCCAATAAGCTTTCTTGTGCAGAACTTTTTCCCATTTCTCCACCCCAAAAAAACTAAATGGAGTTATTTGGCTATTGTCTTTGTCCCCTGCAAGAGAATCCACAATCAGAGGGTGACTTTAGAATCCCCAGGATGTTGGGGAGAGATTAGCAAATCTGGTGATGGATATCTTTCATGAACAAAACCGTCCGCCTGTCAGAAAACCGGCCCCCACCACATCCAGCCTACCGAGGGATTGCCTGGTGCCCGGAATTGCCACTCTGGCCCTGGTTTCTTCTATTCCCTGGATAAATTATATTAGAAAATTCATGAGTGACATTGGATACTCTGAATATTTTGACAGGTATGATAGTATAGTATCAATTTAGAGAAAGACATTAAAAGCAGATTGCTTAGTCTATTTACAATCAATCAGATTCTCTCAAGAAATTGTTAAACCTACAGTTTCGTACAATCCGTTGTTATCATGTTACAGTATCCAGCATTATCTAGTTTGTGAACCGGGAGCTATGATAGACTGTTGTTGACTCGCTTTCATTTGGGGTCTTTTTATAGACTTACTAGTTTCCGAGTTACAAAATGCTGGTCCAAGAATCTGGTTGTTTGCCCATGTGATGAAGTATCACAACAATCCACTTACACATTCTTTTATTTTGTACGTTTTAGTCCATTCCAAGAAAAAGATGTATAGTGCCAATTTTAAAAACTTTGGGTTTAAAACAATGTCGCATAGCGTTTTTGGCCTTACAAGTTTTGGAAAATGGAAATGTTATTAATTCTAGGAAAACAATGTGGAATACTTGTCCTGGTTCTTAATCATGATTGTAAAGCTTTTTAACTTATTTGCTGTATATGCCTATTTGTCAGTAAATGTTTTTAAATGGCTGCTAAAACTGGGCTTTTATGATTTACTTTTTAAATCGAATAAATCTATTCTTGACTTGACTTGACCTTGAAAATATATTTATAATCACGGTAAATCTATGTGGAATTAAATACAGTGAACCTATACTTAGTTATGAAGTTTATGAAGACATACTTTGATAATATTTTGGTTGTCAATATTTTAGCAATTGACAAATTTCTGAATGACATCCACATGATATTCTGCTAGTGCACCTTCTGTAGACGGGTGGGGTTGAAATACCCAATATCTTATGGGGGTGTAAAGAAAGGGGGTTCCCCACAAGGATTAATATCTTCTTGATGGAGAAACAAAAACAAATTATTATGTATGGGTGCACTCCTAGAAACCTGCAACAGCTGAAAATATGTGGTATAACACAGGAATACATTTTTTACTTTTTCTCCTTGCCTTTTGCGAATCAGGCTCAAAATAACTAAGGTCATGTAGAAACTTATTAAATGTCTATTATCTAATCTGATTACACATTTATATGTGCTTTGCTGGCTTACCTCTTTTCTTGAATAGCAAGGAGAAGGGCAGGCTTTATCGAAGTAATTACACTAGACATCAGATAAAATGAAATTTTGACCTTGGGTATCCTAACAAATTCCTTTTGTTGGTCAAGGATTCTCATCTTGCAGAACTATTTTTAGACGAAGTAGAACCATGTCTGGCTTGTAAACTGTATGTATAGTTTGGTCATGGATCCCTACCACTCGGTACCCACACTTTGAAATGGTTGAGCACCGCCTGCTCAGCAGAGGTGGCTTGTCCTTCCTGTGGTTATGCCAAGGAGCCAGTGGCTCGCATGCTTTTTTATGCCCAGTGCATACAAGGGGCAGGACCAAATGGTTCATCCCTAGCTGCAAGAACCCTGGCATTACTCAGTACGTGCTGGCATGCAGAATCTTACAATCAGATACTAGTCAACCTATGTCTTCGCAGTTTAAAGATACCTACTTGCCATGTGGCAAATGAAGATAACATTTCTTTTAGTACCTTTGGATAATACTGTTGAGTCACCTTATACTAACTTGGTAATGTATGTATGGCCATTGGAATGATACTCTAATAAGAATCTTATTTGTATTCATCCCCTATTTTTTTTTACACTGTGTTTTTCTTACGTGTATCCACAAGGTAAAGAATTGTGTTTTAATGTTTGTGTACTAATTACATGTTTTTTATTGTTTTATTTGATGCTCCTATGTCTATTTCTTATTTTCCTTTAATATGATCATTACGATTTGTAGTTTTTATCATTCTGCATTTGTACAAATCTTTTATTCGATTGTGCTGAAATAATGAAACTGAACTGAACTGAGCAATTTATTTATTTATTTAGAAGCTTATAAAGCGCGCGGCTACCCCCAACAGTGGTGTCCCGGCGCTACGGACTAAGAACAGCAGGGAAGTCTATCACGGCTAGAGGTTGAAGAACAGCCAGGTTTTTAAGTTGCGCCGGAAAAGAGGTTCAGATTCGATCAGCCGCCGACACAGTGGAAGGCTGTTCCACAGTTTGGCAGTCACAACAGCAAACGCTCTGCCCCCGTTCTGGAGCGGTGGAAACGGGGAGGGTGAAGAATACTAAGGTGATTGGATCTGAGAGCTCGAGCAGACTGAACAGGCTTTAGCCTGCATCTGAGATGCCATTTAAAGCCCTAAAAGCCTGGACCAAGATTTAAAACTGGATGCGATAGGTAACAGGCAATCAGTGAAGTTTCATCAGATGAGGGGTTATTGAGTGGCGATAGGGGATATTGCATATCAGCCTTGCTGCGGCATTCTGCACAATCTGCAGCCGTTTAATCAGATAGGCTGGGGCTCCCGCATAATGGCTATTGGAGTAATCCAGGTGAGAAGTGATAAGGGCATGGATGACGGTCCTACGTGAATCCAGAGGCAGGAAACGGAGAATTTTACCAATCATGCGGAGTTTACCAAAACATGCAGAGGTGATCTTATCAATTTGAGTCTTACATGACAGTTCATGGTCAAATTGTAAACCCAAATTTCGAGCTGATTTTACCGGTACCGGGGAAGGGTTAAGCTCAGATGGCCACCACAGTACAGAAAGGAGTGGGGCACTTTAATTGAAAAAAAGAACAAAAAGGAGGAGTACTACCCGATGAGGGTATGTGAAGGCTCTTGTCTAAACTCAGGAAGTATTATTCCTTTGTTAGGAAACCCCTCACTCACCACCTGGTGGTGACTTGCTTCATCATCGGGGCCCACCCAAGTGGCCTAGCGTCACTTGGGTGTGCTTCAACACCTGCAACTGCAGTGGAGCTGGTAGTGAAATGTGGGGTGCAAAAAAAGGAATGTGAGTGTTAAAAATGTCCTGGTATTCTTTAGTATAGAGTTTTAATAAAAAAGATACTGGACAGAATTAAAAAATGAGATTGAGATAGTAGTGGGGGAGTTACGGTCCACTCATCTCTATTTTATGTGTTGGTCGACATGTTTCTACCATTAGGGGAAAATCCCCGGTATTCCTCAGGACCAAAAACCAAGGAAGTGGGTGGTATGTGCCCCCTAAAAGACACACCCAGTCCTAAATCCTCGGACAACCAGAAGAAAAATCAGCTTCTGGGACGCACACCTTAAATGGAGGGTGCTTTGAAAACCTGTAGGGAAGGAAAAGAAATGAATAAAATAATTACTATCCTGTTACGTAGTGTAGTGCTAGGGTGCAGGATACGTGCAATTATTCTGGCTTCCCACAGTGGTGTTTTGCACAGTGCCTTCATCGGAGCTGAGCGTGTCTACAAGTGTTTGTGCAAACGTGCTCTTAGCTATTGAGATAGAATATCTATGGAGTAAGGTCTGGTATTGGCCTTAGTGCGTGCTATATAGGAAAGAGACATGCTGGCATCAAACTCAGGGGTGCACTATGTAGGAGTGCTCATATAGTATACCGCCGTGGATTGAGTAATGTGCCAGCTAGGTAACATAAAATTACTTCTGTATGACCTGATCACAGTGTGTGGTCAACAAAAAACGACAAACTGGACTAACAATACACACACAACATAGAATGATACACAACTTAAGATATGGCAGATAGGAACAGGGCTTACAGTGCTAAAGCTCAACTTGAGCTGCATCAGGCAGGAGGGGGGCGCTACGCCGGTATCAACATATTCTGACGAAAAAGAGAAAATATGTTGGGTGTGAGGAGGGGGTTCCTTTTTTAGGCGCTGGCGTAGGCCTCCGTTGTTGGTCCTGTCTGAGAGAAAAGAAAAGAATAACTTACAGTTTTCAGGGCGTGATCAGGCAGTTCACCTACTGCCCCGTGCTCGCTGCTCGGTAGGAATGAGACAGCGTGGGTGTGGTGTTTAAAAGCTAGAAGTTGCTTCCGGTCCGGGCAGTGAAGGTATGGGTGCCTCGGAGGGACAGCGGTAGGCAAAGTTACTGGCAGAAGCCGCGCATGCGTGGTAGCGCGGTAGCCGCGCATGCGTAGTAGCGCGAGGTTAGGATGCTGGTGGTGGGCGGGCGGTTGGCATGGCAACGGCCAAATGCTGCGCCTGCGCAATAAATATGTAAACAAAGTTGGCCCGGGAGTAGCGGTGTGGGCCCCCCGGCGCCGTGACTTATTGGAATCAGAGAGATCGAGGGGTACTCAAGTCAACAATGTAGCGCTGAGTCTGCGCAGAAGAGTATATAAGTGGCCCTGGAGTGGCGGGGTATGACGCCCGGTGTATCAAATACAGACAGGAGCAACCATTCCTGTCTGTATTTGATACACCGGGCGTCATACCCCGCCAACTTTGTTTACATATTTATGTAACTTCTAGCTTTTAAACACCACACCCACGCTGTCTCATTCCTACCGAGCAGCGAGCACGGGGCAGTAGGTGAACTGCCTGATCACGCCCTGAAAACTGTAAGTTATTCTTTTCTTTTCTCTCAGACAGGACCAACAACGGAGGCCTACGCCAGCGCCTAAAAAAGGAACCCCCTCCTCACACCCAACATATTTTCTCTTTTTCGTCAGAATATGTTGATACCGGCGTAGCGCCCCCCTCCTGCCTGATGCAGCTCAAGTTGAGCTTTAGCACTGTAAGCCCTGTTCCTATCTGCCATATCTTAAGTTGTGTATCATTCTATGTTGTGTGTGTATTGTTAGTCCAGTTTGTCGTTTTTTGTTGACCACACACTGTGATCAGGTCATACAGAAGTAATTTTATGTTACCTAGCTGGCACATTACTCAATCCACGGCGGTATACTATATGAGCACTCCTACATAGTGCACCCCTGAGTTTGATGCCAGCATGTCTCTTTCCTATATAGCACGCACTAAGGCCAATACCAGACCTTACTCCATAGATATTCTATCTCAATAGCTAAGAGCACGTTTGCACAAACACTTGTAGACACGCTCAGCTCCGATGAAGGCACTGTGCAAAACACCACTGTGGGAAGCCAGAATAATTGCACGTATCCTGCACCCTAGCACTACACTACGTAACAGGATAGTAATTATTTTATTCATTTCTTTTCCTTCCCTACAGGTTTTCAAAGCACCCTCCATTTAAGGTGTGCGTCCCAGAAGCTGATTTTTCTTCTGGTTGTCCGAGGATTTAGGACTGGGTGTGTCTTTTAGGGGGCACATACCACCCACTTCCTTGGTTTTTGGTCCTGAGGAATACCGGGGATTTTCCCCTAATGGTAGAAACATGTCGACCAACACATAAAATAGAGATGAGTGGACCGTAACTCCCCCACTACTATCTCAATCTCATTTTTTAATTCTGTCCAGTATCTTTTTTATTAAAACTCTATACTAAAGAATACCAGGACATTTTTAACACTCACATTCCTTTTTTTGCACCCCACATTTCACTACCAGCTCCACTGCAGTTGCAGGTGTTGAAGCACACCCAAGTGACGCTAGGCCACTTGGGTGGGCCCCGATGATGAAGCAAGTCACCACCAGGTGGTGAGTGAGGGGTTTCCTAACAAAGGAATAATACTTCCTGAGTTTAGACAAGAGCCTTCACATACCCTCATCGGGTAGTACTCCTCCTTTTTGTTCTTTTGATCCTTGACCAGGGAATCAGGAGTATTTCCCGTCCGACGTTCACGGACAAAACTCCTTACTCTCCTATTTGTTCTCCAAGCACTTTAATTGAAAACATCACCTTGGTTTTATCCGTATTAAGCTTGAGGGAGTTGAGGGTCATCCAAGATAAAATGTTGGTCAGGCAGCACCTAAAGTTGGCAAAGCCGCCGTCAGAGTGATCTCTAAATGAAAACACAAGCTGAGTGTCATCAGCATAGGAGATCACTCTGACCCCTCAAGATTCAACTACCTTGGCCAGAGGTGAAAGATAGATATTGAAGAAGTGCGGAGCCCTGAGGTACGCCGCAGCTGAGTGGTTTTTCCTCCAAAACAAAAGGCTGGAGGAAGATCTGCTGAGTTCTACCACTCAGAAAAGATCTTATCCAGGCCAAGGGGATATCCCGTATCCCAAGACTATAAAGTCTATCTAACAGAATGGCGTGTGAGACAATATTGAAAGCCGCGGACAGGTCGAGGGACACCAACATGGGCTCCTCGGCCGCATCCACGCATTCACGAATGGTCTCAGTTACTTACAGCAGTGCGGTCTCCGTGCTGTACCCGGATCTAAATTCGGATTGTGAGTCGTGGAATAATTGTTTGGACTCCAGACAGCCGGCCAGTTGTTCTTGCAAGACTTTCTCAAGTACCTTGGCTGGTTTGCGGAGGAGCGAAATTGGACGATAATTGCTGAACACCTAAGGGTCGGCGTCAGCTTTTTTCGAAATGGGAATCAACATGGCCTGCTTCCATGATGTGGGGAGCTGACCTGAGAGTAAAGACGAGTTCCAGATTGAAATTAGTGGGGCGGAGATAAGGGGGGGCGAGAGTGCTAAGCACCTGGGCAGGAACCGGGTCCAACGGGGACCCCGATTTACACAGCCGCATTTTCATCAGGGCAGTTTCCATAGAAATAGCTTTAAATGACACAAACGCCTCCTCCTGAGGAACCTTAAGATCCTCCGGGGGAGGGATTGCAAGGGCCGGATTGAAAGAGGCAGAGATATCAACAATTTTATCATGAAAGAAATTAGAAAGACCGTCACAAAGGTTTTGACTGGGGCAAATCGAACAGGCAAGGGCTGAGGGTTTAGCAAATTCCTTCACAATTTTAAACAAAGTTTTTGTAGAGTTTTCAGCAGCGCTAATTTTGCTGATAAAATATTCCCTCATAGTGGCACGCTTAAGTTTGTGAAATTCTTTTATCGCGGCTCTGTAGGTAGCTTTAGCGACAGGATCATAGGTTAGTCGCCAGCTGTGCTCAAGCTTTTTACAATTGCTCCTTTCAGCACGTAGGGCCAGGGAGAACCAAGGTGCTGAGGGTTTTGATCTGGAGGAGGATAAGGGTCGATGACGTCAATAGCAGAGGAGAGACGAGTATTAAAATTAGAGATGTCGGTGTTCAGATCACCAGAAGTCTGCCAGGTTGAGTTGGCAAGAATGGGTTCAAGAGGAACGCAAGTAATCTTTTACCATTTGCTGCCAAGGTCCCTGGCTTTAGTTGAAGTAGCAGGCGGCAGGGAAATGACCAACCTAGGTGGAATCAGGTAATGGTCAGACCAGGTAAGGGGTAGGGGAGGTGAGGCGGTAAGGCCAGAATGGTTAGAAAACAGGAGATCAAGAGTGTGGCCCGCTTGATGTGTAGGGCCCTGTACCCGCTGAGAGAAATTCAGGCAAATGTGATCATTGGAATTCTATGGCCAGAGTCAAAGCACTTTGTCAAAACCAAAAACACTCAGCCAACTAATTACTTCTTCCTGTTGCTCCCACCTCTCAATATCACCCCAAGGCTGCCTGGGGTATCAGCAGCTGAGGGAACTGCTACTCACCTCATAAGCAGCAAACATAGTCCTATAGCAGCGGAAAAGAGGGTGGCAAATATCACTAGCCCTAACACGTTTTATGCTGAATCTAATACCCCCTCCTTTGCCTCCCTCCACAGCATCATCTTTTTTATTCATGTTTGCAACAGGTTTTTTTTTCTTCATGAAGTTGGACTGCAACCTCTAGATGTATCTTGTAGAAATGTTTGCATCTTTTTATGTTCATATTTGCAATAGGTTTTTTTCATTATGAAGGTGAACTGGAACTTCTAGATGTATCTTGTAGAAATGTTTGCAAGGAACTCGGATCTTGGTAAAAAACATTTGTTTTCTATTAAGACAGTGTAGAATATCAACCTACTATCATGTTTATTTAATTCAACAGATGTGGCTTCAGTTGTATGTCATGAATCTATCTAAGCTGGCAGAGGTATAACTTACATAAGCACCCCAGATCTGTGCACGGACATGATCGGAACATACCATAATATGAATCAGGATTATATAATGTGCGGAAGGGAAAATGCAGAAAATAAGTAGAGACACAGGGGCATATTACCAAGATTAAGCGATAATTATCGCTTAACACAGTTAGCAGCAATATTATTATCGCCGAGCTCCGCCGATTGTTATCGCAGATAAACCTTGCTATTATTAAGGTATATCTCAAAAGTGATGAAAATCGGCCGAAATGTATGAATATCGCTGAAAAGTCCGCGATATTCATACATTACCGAGCTAATGCTCTTAGCCATGTTATCCACCTACCATTGAATAACATGGCTAAGAACTGCTCTGGGCAGGCGTTAGTTTTTGGGGATATTCGCGCTTAGCGCGAATATTTCCAAAAGTACGCCTTTTTTAGGTAATAGTAGATAGCGATGTTAGCGACTGTTTACAGTCGCTAACATCTTGGCACGCCCACTTTGCATGTCATTAGCGATAAATATCGCTGACATGCAATGCGGGCCCCAAGATGATCGCTATCTCCTACTAGCTGTCGCTAACTGGTGTTAGCGACAGCTAGGTAATAGGGCGAAATAATTATCGCCGCTTTAGCGGGAAAAATTCCTGCTAAAGCGGCGATAAGGCCCTTGGTAATATGCCCCCCAGAGCTTAGCAAATCATAGGCGACACCCTAAGATCTAAGAAATCAAGCAGAGCCGCTTGCCCTCTGCGCACTGTTGCAAATCCCCCAAGGTGGGATTAATAAATACAATGTATTCCTCTATTAAACAATATAATTTCAAGAAAACACGCTGCAAGCTACATATGTTCGATTTGTTTCTTTACTGACATGTCCTTTGTATTAAATCATAACGTTTTTCAAAAGTACAATTCACTTTTTGTACGAAATTCGATAAATGTAGAACATTCTCATTTCAGGAATCAAAAAATACATCAATGAGATACTTTTCCTATATTCCCTGCCCAATGCATTTCGGGCCACCGGCCCTTCGTCAGGGGCAATACCTAAGAAAACAGAAAAAATAATTGCTTTTACTATTAAATGATAGGTTTCTTAAAATGTGCAAAGTACACCGCAAGTCACTTTATGCTTACATTAAACATACTAGTGCAGTAAGTTTTTAGAAATGTCCTGAAATTGTCTTCACAATATTGTGTGCTTATACTCACTTAAGCTCAGATGTATAAGGATTCGAAAGACGGAAAAGATGCGAGTGTGTGATTTGTAAAGGGTTTCCTCAGTTTCTATAAGAAAAATAAAAAATTGGCGCGTTTCAATAGTCTGTTATCACATCCGGTACAGGGTTGCCAAAAAGATCCTACAGAAGTTCCTCATCACTTACTCATCAAAACACAAGTAATGTTGCCAGCCTCAACTTAAACGAACAGGTCACACCGGACTCTGGTGGTAAACCTCTATCCATCAACGGTGCACTCGATAATACTAAAAAGGAACAGGTGGACACGAATTCAGATTGCGTAACTCTGACATGTGCTTAACGAAAAAGCGAGCACTATTACCCTCACATGCTGGTATTCCCCAGCTTTAACAACTATATGACAACAAGCATACCTCTTTCAATGCTGCTGCAGGCTTTAGCTTGACAAACAACCTCTCGTCTGAGTCCTCGGACTCGTTCGTGATATCGCTAAAAATTAAAGAGAACGAGTTGTAACTACAGCGCAACGCAGAGAACCACATCTTCCTTTAAGTCTCGTTTCCTGAAAGTATCTACCTGTGCTCCACTCCGTGACAAACTGCTAAGTCCTTCCGTCGGTCGAAACTTCTTCGTGGAATCCCGGCAGTCGGTAAACAAACCGGTCCCTCTGCGCAACTAATAAACCCACCTACAAAAATGACGGGCCAATCACACGCTCGAGGTAAAAACTGAAGATGGACTGGAAAACTCGGGAGGATCTCCGAAGAGAACCCTGTGGGCGCCATATTAACATGGTGAAAAATGTGAAAGATAGGAAGTGATAAAGATCACGAAGTAAACAAAGAAATGTGTGATGTGTAAACATCAAGATGTGAAAGTACATATTCATAAATGACATCTGTTGAACAGCCTCAGTGCAAGCTCATACGTGCAATATCACAAATAACAACTTAAATCAACACGATCATTGATCCCTTTGGGATCTTGTGTCTGCAATCTCTTGATCCAATAAATTTCTCTTTGTAGAAGAGTTCTGGTCATGCTTTTTCCGGGTGTTGGAGTCACCATTTCTAAGATCTGGAATTTTAGTTGGGCAATGGTATGTCTGTTGGTGTCCCAATGCACTGCCAGGCTGCTGTTTGCATTCTTGTTCCGTATGGTGCTCTTATGCTCAGAAATCCGTATTTTCACTTTTCTCTCAGTTTTCCCTACGTACAGGAGACCGCAGGGACATTTGATGGTATAAATAACGTTCATGGTATTACAGTCCGCATTTATCCTGAGAGGGATGGTTTCACCCGTGTGCGGGTGTTTTACTGAATCCGTGACCATCACATTGTTACAATGAATGCAATTTTGACATTTTTTCATCCCTTTGAAGTTGGTTGGAGTCCTGGTGGTTTTGGATTTCAGTAATTGTTTGATGTTATGAGACCTTCTGTAAGCGAAGATGGGTTTGTGTATGAACAATTCCTTAAAGTCAGACTCATTACTCAATAAATCCCAGTGGGACATAATGCTTTTTTTGATATCCTGTGAGCAAGTTGAAAATTTGGACACGAACACCTGGCGAAGTGGTTGCTCTTTTGTTCTTTTGGTTAACAGGACTTCCCTGGGTAATTTATCAACCTTATCCTTAGCCGTCTGTAGAACATTGGCGGGGTATTTTTTGGATGCATATTTACTGCAAATTGTATTGATGTTTGTCTGTAGAGACTCCTCTTGTGAACATATCCTTTTTGCCCTCAACATCAGGGAAAATGGTAGATTGTTGATGAGGTTCTTAGAATGGAAACTATTGTATGCTAGAGCCGTGTTCTTATCAGTGGCCTTATGAAAAACCTCTGTTTCCAGTGTGTCTTTACCCAGTTTCACTAGTACATCCAGATATGGGATGGCCTTATCATCAATAGTATGCGTGAATTGTATGTTCTCATCACGTGTGTTCAACTCAGTTATTTTTTGTTCAAGCAACCTGGTGGAATTCTGCCAAATCAAAAAAATGTCGTCGATGTAACGACAATATAGAACAATGTTGTCAATCCAGTCTCTGTCATTCAAAAGGAATTGCGCTTCAAATCTTGCCATGTAGGTATTTGCATAGGCAGGGGCCCCGGAAAAACCCATAGAAGTTCCTTTGTTTTGTAGGTAAAATGAGTTGTTCCAAGAAAAATAACTGTGATGAAGACTGAAGTGAAGGAGTTCTAGTAAAAATACTTTGCTCACGGGTAAGTTCTCTTGTTGCAGCAAAGCCCATTCTACTGCCTCCATTCCCTTGGAGTGTGGAATGGAGGTATAGAGGGCCTTGACATCCAAGGTACATAGACACATTCCTGGTTTGATGATGATTTTGGATAGTTTTTGTAAAAAATGAGTGGTGTCTTTGGTGTATGAATACCATGCCTGTACAAAAGGTTGTAAAAATCGATCAATAAACTGCCCCAGAGGTTCGAAAATGGTGCCACACCCAGTGACAATCGGACGGAATGGTGGGTTCAAAAGATTTTTATGGACTTTTGGTAGCATGTAAAGACCTGGTTGTTTTGGAAAAGAGACTGTAAGAAACTGCCTGGTTTTTGTGGTGATCCATTTCATCTCTTCTGCTGTTTTCAGTATTTTTTCTAGTGTTTCTTTCAATTCTCTTGTAGGGTCTTTATCCAGCATCAAGTAAGTGTCCATGTCAGATACATGTTCCTGAACTTTGTTGTCATAAAATGTCTGATCCATAACCACTATAGCGCCGCCTTTATCGGCTTGCTGAATATGTATCTTTGGATTCTCTGATAGTTCTTTAAGAGTATCCCTCTCATATTTTGATAGATTCCGTTGACATTTTTTGTTGGTATGGATGTTTTTCAAGTCTTTCAGAACCAAGTTTTCAAAGGCATCCAGAATCTTATGTGATGTTGGTGCTTGGAAAGTGGATTTGGGTCTGAATTCCAAGTATTCTGGTGGTTCGGACACACTCTCTTGGTCTGGGAGATTAGCGAAAAAATGTCTCAAACGCAAAATTC
The DNA here is from genome assembly GCF_964263255.1 of Lissotriton vulgaris. Classification (NCBI taxonomy): domain Eukaryota; kingdom Metazoa; phylum Chordata; class Amphibia; order Caudata; family Salamandridae; genus Lissotriton; species Lissotriton vulgaris. Next base: position 1,557,616,887 of record NC_141689.1, on the reverse strand, counting down.
TCATAAATCTGAAAAAATCGATTTCGATTTCAAGAGGATTTGTTTGATAAGTAGGTACAAAGTTAAGTCCTTTGTTGAGCACTTTCGTCTGTTGAGCAGACAACTCATATTTAGAAATATTGATTACTAAGTTGGTCGGGTGCTCCTCTGTGCATACACCTCCGCCTCCATTCTTGCATTCATTTCTTCCAGAAATTTAGACCAATCTTGCTCATCCATTCTATCTTTTAAATCAGATTTTATTACTGTGATTTCATCTGTGATTGGTCTAAATTTCTGGAAGAAATGAATGCAAGAATGGAGAAACACTCCAAAGATATTCAAGAGGGTAAACTGAGAAAATACAAAAGAGACACACTTGATTACAAGTTAAACGAGGTGTATACGTGGGCGGAGGTGTATGCACAGAGGAGAACCTTTGTGAAACGCACACCTAATACTTCTTCTCAAGAAAGTGTAGCTACAGAAGGAGATACCAACATCAATAGGGCACCACCCACTATTGTAACAACCACACCAAGCACATCAACTGCCCCAGAGAGTCAAGGAGCAGCCTCCTCCAAGACGTCTTTTTCCGCCCAGGACGCGGAAACCACCCAACCACCGGGAAAAACCAAAGGAAAACCAGGAGAGGCAAAGGAGGTAACAAAACCCAACTTGAGGAGCACCCGACCAACTTAGTAATCAATATTTCTAAATATGAGTTGTCTGCTCAACAGACGAAAGTGCTCAACAAAGGACTTAACTTTGTACCTACTTATCAAACAAATCCTCTTGAAATCGAAATCGATTTTTTCAGATTTATGAGAATTTTGCGTTTGAGACATTTTTTCGCTAATCTCCCAGACCAAGAGAGTGTGTCCGAACCACCAGAATACTTGGAATTCAGACCCAAATCCACTTTCCAAGCACCAACATCACATAAGATTCTGGATGCCTTTGAAAACTTGGTTCTGAAAGACTTGAAAAACATCCATACCAACAAAAAATGTCAACGGAATCTATCAAAATATGAGAGGGATACTCTTAAAGAACTATCAGAGAATCCAAAGATACATATTCAGCAAGCCGATAAAGGCGGCGCTATAGTGGTTATGGATCAGACATTTTATGACAACAAAGTTCAGGAACATGTATCTGACATGGACACTTACTTGATGCTGGATAAAGACCCTACAAGAGAATTGAAAGAAACACTAGAAAAAATACTGAAAACAGCAGAAGAGATGAAATGGATCACCACAAAAACCAGGCAGTTTCTTACAGTCTCTTTTCCAAAACAACCAGGTCTTTACATGCTACCAAAAGTCCATAAAAATCTTTTGAACCCACCATTCCGTCCGATTGTCACTGGGTGTGGCACCATTTTCGAACCTCTGGGGCAGTTTATTGATCGATTTTTACAACCTTTTGTACAGGCATGGTATTCATACACCAAAGACACCACTCATTTTTTACAAAAACTATCCAAAATCATCATCAAACCAGGAATGTGTCTATGTACCTTGGATGTCAAGGCCCTCTATACCTCCATTCCACACTCCAAGGGAATGGAGGCAGTAGAATGGGCTTTGCTGCAACAAGAGAACTTACCCGTGAGCAAAGTATTTTTACTAGAACTCCTTCACTTCAGTCTTCATCACAGTTATTTTTCTTGGAACAACTCATTTTACCTACAAAACAAAGGAACTTCTATGGGTTTTTCCGGGGCCCCTGCCTATGCAAATACCTACATGGCAAGATTTGAAGCGCAATTCCTTTTGAATGACAGAGACTGGATTGACAACATTGTTCTATATTGTCGTTACATCGACGACATTTTTTTGATTTGGCAGAATTCCACCAGGTTGCTTGAACAAAAAATAACTGAGTTGAACACACGTGATGAGAACATACAATTCACGCATACTATTGATGATAAGGCCATCCCATATCTGGATGTACTAGTGAAACTGGGTAAAGACACACTGGAAACAGAGGTTTTTCATAAGGCCACTGATAAGAACACGGCTCTAGCATACAATAGTTTCCATTCTAAGAACCTCATCAACAATCTACCATTTTCCCTGATGTTGAGGGCAAAAAGGATATGTTCACAAGAGGAGTCTCTACAGACAAACATCAATACAATTTGCAGTAAATATGCATCCAAAAAATACCCCGCCAATGTTCTACAGACGGCTAAGGATAAGGTTGATAAATTACCCAGGGAAGTCCTGTTAACCAAAAGAACAAAAGAGCAACCACTTCGCCAGGTGTTCGTGTCCAAATTTTCAACTTGCTCACAGGATATCAAAAAAAGCATTATGTCCCACTGGGATTTATTGAGTAATGAGTCTGACTTTAAGGAATTGTTCATACACAAACCCATCTTCGCTTACAGAAGGTCTCATAACATCAAACAATTACTGAAATCCAAAACCACCAGGACTCCAACCAACTTCAAAGGGATGAAAAAATGTCAAAATTGCATTCATTGTAACAATGTGATGGTCACGGATTCAGTAAAACACCCGCACACGGGTGAAACCATCCCTCTCAGGATAAATGCGGACTGTAATACCATGAACGTTATTTATACCATCAAATGTCCCTGCGGTCTCCTGTACGTAGGGAAAACTGAGAGAAAAGTGAAAATACGGATTTCTGAGCATAAGAGCACCATACGGAACAAGAATGCAAACAGCAGCCTGGCAGTGCATTGGGACACCAACAGACATACCATTGCCCAACTAAAATTCCAGATCTTAGAAATGGTGACTCCAACACCCGGAAAAAGCATGACCAGAACTCTTCTACAAAGAGAAATTTATTGGATCAAGAGATTGCAGACACAAGATCCCAAAGGGATCAATGATCGTGTTGATTTAAGTTGTTATTTGTGATATTGCACGTATGAGCTTGCACTGAGGCTGTTCAACAGATGTCATTTATGAATATGTACTTTCACATCTTGATGTTTACACATCACACATTTCTTTGTTTACTTCGTGATCTTTATCACTTCCTATCTTTCACATTTTTCACCATGTTAATATGGCGCCCACAGGGTTCTCTTCGGAGATCCTCCCGAGTTTTCCAGTCCATCTTCAGTTTTTACCTCGAGCGTGTGATTGGCCCGTCATTTTTGTAGGTGGGTTTATTAGTTGCGCAGAGGGACCGGTTTGTTTACCGACTGCCGGGATTCCACGAAGAAGTTTCGACCGACGGAAGGACTTAGCAGTTTGTCACGGAGTGGAGCACAGGTAGATACTTTCAGGAAACGAGACTTAAAGGAAGATGTGGTTCTCGGCGTTGCGCTGTAGTTACAACTCGTTCTCTTTAATTTTTAGCGATATCACGAACGAGTCCGAGGACTCAGACGAGAGGTTGTTTGTCAAGCTAAAGCCTGCAGCAGCATTGAAAGAGGTATGCTTGTTGTCATATAGTTGTTAAAGCTGGGGAATACCAGCATGTGAGGGTAATAGTGCTCGCTTTTTCGTTAAGCACATGTCAGAGTTACGCAATCTGAATTCGTGTCCACCTGTTCCTTTTTAGTATTATCGAGTGCACCGTTGATGGATAGAGGTTTACCACCAGAGTCCGGTGTGACCTGTTCGTTTAAGTTGAGGCTGGCAACATTACTTGTGTTTTGATGAGTAAGTGATGAGGAACTTCTGTAGGATCTTTTTGGCAACCCTGTACCGGATGTGATAACAGACTATTGAAACGCGCCAATTTTTTATTTTTCTTATAGAAACTGAGGAAACCCTTTACAAATCACACACTCGCATCTTTTCCGTCTTTCGAATCCTTATACATCTGAGCTTAAGTGAGTATAAGCACACAATATTGTGAAGACAATTTCAGGACATTTCTAAAAACTTACTGCACTAGTATGTTTAATGTAAGCATAAAGTGACTTGCGGTGTACTTTGCACATTTTAAGAAACCTATCATTTAATAGTAAAAGCAATTATTTTTTCTGTTTTCTTAGGTATTGCCCCTGACGAAGGGCCGGTGGCCCGAAATGCATTGGGCAGGGAATATAGGAAAAGTATCTCATTGATGTATTTTTTGATTCCTGAAATGAGAATGTTCTACATTTATCGAATTTCGTACAAAAAGTGAATTGTACTTTTGAAAAACGTTATGATTTAATACAAAGGACATGTCAGTAAAGAAACAAATCGAACATATGTAGCTTGCAGCGTGTTTTCTTGAAATTATATTGTTTAATAGAGGAATACATTGTATTTTTTAATCCCACCTTGGGGGATTTGCAACAGTGCGCAGAGGGCAAGCGGCTCTGCTTGATTTCTTTGTTCTAGTTTTGTACTGATGGAGTTTGGACGTTCCATCTCCTTCTGCAGCACGCATAGATAGAGTTGGTAATTAACTCATTGTGAATGTTGTTCATTAAGGAGTGCCTTTCCCATCACTAATTCTTGTTTTGACACCCTAAGATCTCCCATGTGCTGCACTTCGTATGAACACAGCACCGAAGACCCCAGCATGGTAATAAGACAAGAGGGAGTGAGACCTTACCAGCTGAGACTGCGATAGGATTAACATGAAAAAGGGAAGCCATAAGCTCCAAAACTGTAAGATATCTAACGCATATCCTTGTAGATATAGAGGAAGGCAATTAGGAGCACTAGTGTAAAAAGGAAATATCCCAGAACACGAGAGAGGCATTAGAAACCTGCTGAAAGCAAACAATGTTCAGAATAGCCACCGAAAACTAAAAACAAGTAACTGGAATCCTACCTGGGAAATCAGAGAAAGGTAAACACTAGCACGAAGGACACCTACTTGCAGTAAACATCTGGCTGCATTGCACACAAGTCAGGCTAATACATAAGGACCCTTTTGATGGGTGCACCACTTCATTTCTTACAGGATACATTACTGCACAAATGCGTATGTGCAATGTACGTAATCCAGCATCTTCCATCACAGCCGTTTTACACCACTTACACCGAAGTACGTCATACCACTGCAGTACACAAAGTCAAACACAGGTGCAGATGCTTCAGAAACAAAGACAATCTTTCCTGACTAACGGAAACAGCACAGGATTATGCTGCCACGAAGTTCAGGATTTATACAGAACTTCCTGATTTCTACATCTCAAATGAGTAAACACGACAGCACCTGAGCAATATCCACAGCTTTCAAGATGCCGCCGTGAGTAACGCGAACATACGATGCGAGGGAAGCAAATGGCGCGCATTGTTGGGATGCGGGCTCTCAGCGTGGAATGCTTTTAACGACACAAAGGCACACCTGCGACTCTGGCGGCTGAATGCACGGAGGGGATATTAAAGAAGGCAAAATTTGTGTCGCTTTTGTAAAGGAAAGACTCAAAGAAAAAGTGAATAAGAGGAATCATTTATACAAGTAAACGCAGCCTACGGCTCACGGAGGTTTTATAAGGATGGCTGTTCAAGAACCACAGTCGTAGCTTCAATTGTGGATATGGGGCTGAGGTGGATGAAGGGCAAGACAACTTTGTCCTGCTTAGCAGGGGAAAATGATAGTCTTAAATGTTTTATCAGAACAATATTGCTTCCTTTGCTTCCCGAAGCTGTGCAATGAACGAGCGTTTGTGCAATTATTTATTCCATAGTTTTTTTAATTTTACAGTATGAATGTCCGGAAACAGTGAGCATTGTCTTTGATAGATTTGCCTTCCAATAAATCTAGTATAAGGAAAACATATGTCACATTCTACATCTGGTATTGTCTATACGCGCTGGGACACTTTCGATTAGCTGCGCGCTGTATAGATTAAATATAACATAACATAACTATGAAACACAGAAGCCACCATTTCACACCATTTAGCAGATGGAGGCGCTGAAGCTTCCGCAGAGGGAGCATGGTTACCTGGAAAAGAGCTAATCCCATGACCTTGATATACTTTGATTCAACTGGCCCAGCTAGTAATGGATGTAAAAGAGTAGTGTTAGGTGTGTGTCCACTGAATTGCCATAAAGGTGTAACTCTATTATGGAACTGGAATAGGCTCTCTCCTAAGTGTTTTCCATGATGTGGTAATTTAGAGGTTTGTAGCACTCAGCCAGAATTCAAATAAACACATAAATAAAATGGGTGCATGTGTAATTTGGTGCTGACTTGAATATCCCTCATCAGCTGAGGGCTCATGTACTACCTTTGGTGTCCTGGGATTTGAGCGGGAGTACTTGCAAATTCTTGACAGTCTGCCATTTTAACATCATACTGTATACACACATCTCATGTCAAGTACTCATGAACATGACTACTTTATGACTATCCTAAAATTATATTGCTGGCTCCATAATATTGCCAGCTCCCTTCATGGGAAAGTCCATCTTCAAGGCCTCCTCCCTTACCTACACCACAAAAAACACTGTCAGTGTTTCTCAAAAATAAAAAATAAAAACATATCAGGTTGCAGCTTAATGTACTTGTATACAGTAATAGTAAGTAAACAGCACATTATTTTGAGAGACCACCATATTCTGGAAGTTACTCTCATTCCAATCATATTTGTGTAATTCCAAATTTGACAAAGATCAAAGTGTAATAACAGACATGCATATTTGCCCGAGAAATAATTATAATTACGGTATTTTCAAACTATTCAGCCACAAGGAGCAAATGAGAACCATTATTATGAATACATAGTGTAGGAGAGTAGGGTCTGCAATCCTATGGTCACCCCCGATTTTTGCTTTTTGCTTCACTGGTTTACGACTTTCCCTGGCTGTGGGCCTGCTAATCAGACCCACAGCCTAGCTGTTCTCTCTCTAAATTGACAAGCATGTACCTTAGGTGCATTTACCGATTGGCACTGGGCCACCTTATCAGTCCCTGTACAGCATACCTTAGGTATCCAGGGCCTAGGTGTACCCAGGGCCTACCAGGGGCTGAAACAGGTATTATGCCACCCCTGGCTGGCCATCCAAATCTGACACAACTGGCTGCACGACAGCTGGGGCAAGATGGTGTAATCACCCTTTGCTGTAGATATAGTATCTCTATATCTAACCCTAAAATGGACACATATATTTCTATCAGTCACTCCTATGGCAGGCCTTAACAATCCTGAAGGCAGAGTGCTTGGAATTATGTGAGATGGTGCTCTGGCATGAGCTGAGCCCGTTTGCAGCTTGCGGAACCAAGTCCTAATAGCTGTTCCATGATAACGCGTACCATATACACTTAAGTGCATTATATTCTTCGCGGTTATTTGCTAACTTTGGTATCGCATTATCAAAACATGTCATGTAAGGTGTCATACGAATTGGAATACTAACCCCTCGCCAATTCTGGTGACAGGGTTAGCATTCCACCCTTCTAGAGGGACATGACATGTATGTAACTGTGAACCCCGATTAAAGTTAACTCGAGCCTCAGCATCACAAAATGGATGCTGCCACCACAGACACAAGTCTGACCTCCTGCTGCTGGGAGTCCTTCCAGCGAGGGAGGCTTGGACAAAGGGTTTCCTGCTTTAGGAGGTGCTAGCACCACCCCAGACAGGATTTTGTGTATTAGGTAGGACAGAGCTGAAAGGAATGAGACATGCCTGGGGCACACAAGGTGTCCCTGTGCATATGCCGGTCCAAACCAGTTCCTGGGGCACCCCAGCCTAGGAGCTGGCGCAGGACCGGACAAATGAAAGGGGGTGTAACCACCCCCCTTCCTGGTCCCACCCAGAGGAGGGACCTAGTCGTAGTGCAGCCCCCTTTAGCTGAATAAAGGTAGGAGCTGAACCCATTCCAAATCAGATTAATCTTGACAACTTCCATGAAGAACTCTTGACCTTCGACCTCCTGAATTTAGAAGACTGAAGAATCCCCCCTATGGTCAGGGAGTGACCATCCTGCTTCGCAGGCACCATCAAGCTCCTGTGCGGTTTGCTGCGGAGTCCTTCCATCCCGGAATCTGATGACCCAGCTTGACAAGACCTGGTCCTCCAGACCTCTCTTACCTCTACCCACATCCACAGCACAGCTGGGACCCGCGGGTGCGACGAGGAACGTGGAGACGGCCATCTTGTGAAACCTGCACAGCGCTCCCAGCACGACTGCCGAGGGATCCTCGAGTGAGTGCATTGGGGTCCGAGAATCCCCACACTGACGCAGCTCCTGCACCAAAGACCAGCCCCCCAGCATCCACGAGATCTGCGTGGGGCCCTTTTGCCTGGTTGCTGCTTGTCCTGTTGCCTGGTCACTTGCTGGCTGGCTCGTGACCTCTGAGACGACAACCTGAAGAATCCATCACTGCTGGTCTGGTCCCCCAGACTGACCCTTGCTTCCCTGTGAACGAGAAGCACCCCGGACCCTCCTGGTCCACACCAGGCGCCATCTTTGTTCCACCGCGTGGCTTGCATTATCCAAGGCCTGTTGTCCAGATCGACAATCCGACACCGCCAACAGCAGCAGACTACGTGCGACGTCTTGTGCCTCCAGACTGGTTGTGAAGAGCAGCTCCTGGCCCGTGCAGCTACAGAGAGAAGCGACCCTTCCTTCACCTGACTGCGGCAACAGCATCTGGTTCCCTCCTGGTTCCAGCACCGTCACTGGCTAGGATAGCCAGTGACGTTGGATAGCTGGTCTATAAGGTTGACTTACAACCAATCACCATAAGGGTTGTTTGGACTGATACAAGGTGGTCACTAGATTAGTGAACATCATATATCAGGCCAACTTCTCACACATAGGAGCTTAGGACTATGGCAATTTAGGTTGAAATTTCCCAGCAGATATATTACATTAATTGCATAGTGTAGGGGAAATAAATGAAAATGTGTCAGTGAGAATGTTGTAGGAATGTAGCACATGAGTAGTTTCATATTTGAACTGATCCCATTAACAATGGTCTGTCTCAGTCAGGCTCTGACTAGAGACATTGCATGGCTAGAGGGCGTCATCCAACAAAGAGTCAGCATGTTTGTACGTAAGCCCTTAGAACCCGCCCACTGATGGAAGGCAGAGATGTGCTGCTTGGACTTTTGAATTCTGTTCCGGAGACTCATGCACTCTCGGAGGCCCAACATCAAACTACTTTTCCTACCTAGTCAGAGATCCTGTTCTCTGGTCATGTGGTCAAGGTAGAACGGGAATGCCGCAGTCCCTCTTGTACCCAGAAATATGCAACCCCTTCCAACATGGCACTGTTAATGTGCATAAAACTTCTCTGCACCATACTATACCATACCATACCATACCATACCACACCACACCACACCATACCATACCATACCATATCGCAATGAATTGTAAGAATGCTAATGGCAGAATTATTTTGCAGGAAGTGGACAGATTTCTATTGACTATAAAGTCATAGTGGAAGGGCACAATGTTTTGCTCACTTCTTTCCTTCAAACATCATTCTCTCACTTCACAGTGGCTAGATGTCAAAATGAAAATGTACAAAATGGGAGGGAATTAAAATGGAGGAGACAGAAAGAAGCATGGAAAATGATGACAGAAAAAGTAAGGGGACGGAAAATGGAGCGTACCGGTGGAAACCCATGTTTAAAACAACAGTTTTAAGAAATAGAAAATACGCTAAATATTAAAACAAACAATGCCGAATTCATTGTCATTTTACGTTAATGCTTTTAACCTGCATTCTAAAACACAAATAAAATTATTAATTTTCTACTATAAGGGCCTGATGCACAACTGTTTTTTTGCGGTCGCAAATGTGAAATGGGCCCGTTTGCGACTGCAAAATAGGTCTGCCTAATTTACAAACCCTATTTTGCGCGTCAGTAACCTATTACCAACTCACACAATAGGGTTTGCGACTCGCTATTAAGAAGGGGCCAGCCAAGGTTGTGTCTTCCTAATAGCGACTCACCCTCCAATGTAAGATTGTTTTGCAGCTGCAAAACACTCGCAGTTTACCACCCATTTCAAATGGGTAGTAAGCAAAATGGGTGGTAAGCCACTCGCAAACGGGATGGGATCCCCAGGGGACCCCTTCCGCTTTGTGAGTGGCATTGAACATATTTTTTAAGTGCAGGCAGTGTCTTATGGACCACTACCTACTCTTAAAAAATGAAAAAGTAACGTTTCATTTTTCTTTTTTAAATGCATCCCGTTTTCCCTTAAGGAAATGGTGGTCTGTTGACCCCAGCAGGCCACCAACCCTGGGAGTGCTAGCCATTCCCAATAGGGTCGCTAATTGCACCTGCCTCATGAATATTAATGAGGCAGGCAATTTGCGACCCTATTAGAAATCTTGAACAATGTCTAAGACACTGTTGTAAATTCTAATTTTCGAGTTGCAAATTGTGAGTTGCAAAACGACACAATTTGTGGCTCGCATATTGGAAGACTCGTACCTCTGGCCCCAAATGTTGGTTTAAACAAGAGTACTGTACAGAGTTTCCGTACTTCCACAAGTGGCACAAAACATGAAAAACAAAAATTGCAAATAAATACAGAAATAAGGAAATGCATCTACAAACTCCTTTAAATTTTAAATTAGGCAAAGTTCCTCCATGTAGACACAACTCTAGCTTCCGAGCAAAAATACCTGGGATCAGAAGAAACCCATGCTATTTTTTTAGTTACAATTCATTGTTTAAAATACTTGCATTTTATTTTGTTTACCTCTTTTTCTACGTACTTCACACTCGTGTGTTTACACTGCTTGTACTTGAACTGATTTTCAATTATGGCACCTGATTCTGACACAAATCTGCCTCTAGACCAATATCTTCATTGACGTACTTATCAATAACACCTGCTGTTCTACAATTGTTATTATCGTGAGAATATTTGGATTTCTTTGGGTAGTGTTCTTTTCTACATCTTGAAATTTGTTTTCGTACAGTTGAATAATCGTCTAACAACTGTTACCCCAGGTATTTTATTATTATTATTACTTTTGAAGGAGACAAGAATAAGGGCCTGATTTAGATCTCAGCGGACGGGTTACTCTGTCACAATGAATACGGATATCCTATGACTCGAAATACAAATCTTTGAGGATATAATTGGATTTATATTTCAGCGGGTGGGATACATCACCGATGTGACGGAGATGTCTTCCGAGTCTAATCAGGCCCTCAATCATCATCTAACCAAGTACACACATCGCAGCAGCTACACTAAACCTTATAATGCCACTTAAACACTCTATAACATAAACTTTAAGGTGTGTAGGCAAAATAAATAACCAGCTTAATGTTAATATAAAAAATAAAATTTAAAACATGCACACTTTGAACCAGCTTTGTCACTGAAAAGAAAGAAACTACTTTTTTAGAGGATGTGAACAATGTGCACAGGCTTCTTACAGTCACTCCAAGTGAAGAAATCTAATGGGTATAGTGGGCTGACTATTTGCCCATGCCGTATGCACTGCTGGGTGCAAGCAAAATGTGAATGAATATTTGAAAGACCAATAGATAAAACCCTTTAACCAAAGTGCACATTTCTTGGAAAGACTGTAGCCTTTCAAGACAGCTAAAGATGACTCAAAGGCCAAATCTAAAAAATGCAAACAGGCAGTTGGTTTGAACCATTGTGCCACGTCACTTCTGGTTCTCCAGTCTGGCCCTGCGAATATACCATTCAAGACAAAAAATGAGGATTGATTGTTTAAATTGTAGTCAATGAATACATATTTGAATTTGAAATCTTATCACAATAAAAGTATGCTTTCTTACCTTAAATCGATTTTAAAATAGAAAATGAAATGTAGTGAAGGAAGGAAGAACAAGAGACAGAAGTGGGAAGCTGTGTTAGCAGCTTGCACAAGGAATCTTGGGGTCTGAGGGAGCGCAAAAGGCCAGTTTCCTCTAAAGTATTTCATATGATGGGTGCCTATCTCAACAAAGTGCTTCCCAGAAGAGAGTACTTAGTTCTGCTACTTTTAGTTTTTTTTAATGTTTATCATAGCTCATGGGCATCTGAATCGTGTATTTCTCATGTAAATATACGGAATGTTGATGCTTTTCTTAATTGCTTTATCGTAGTGTTGCATTTTAAAAGTGATACATATAACTTAGGAGGACTTGAAATGGATGAAATTGTGTTATGAAAATATTGCTCATGTCTGCACAATGCAGATGAGCATGCTCCATATGTGCAAAGATAATCAGTGTAGGCTTGAGGATGTGAACTACGCCCTTAAATTGCCTGATATACAGCCTTCCCCTGGAAGCACGTGCTGCTTAGGTGCTGAGGACCTCCTCCAGAGTCTACTATCCCTTACTTTTTTTGTAACTTTATGTTTGAAGTTTCATCTTATGCGCTGCTATTTGATCAGAAAAAATAGGAAGCTGAAGCTTTGACACAGCAATATCCTCAAAGGAAGGCACCTGGGGCCGTATTACAGCGAATGGCCCCGGGGTGCATTGGCATGTGCGTCAGCTTAGTACACCCCTGAGGCACTTTGGTATTTCAGAAGGGGCCACCGAAGCTTGTGTCACCCTTTCTGTAAAATAGATAACCCTGGAACACATGTAGCACCATCGCTATCTCAAGAGGGCGTTCCCTCATTTGCCTTAGGGTGTTGCCCATGCACATGTGGGACTCTCTGTGCCTCTGCACACACACCGTAATATAAACAAAGGCAAACAGGCAAATAAACTGTTAGGAGATGCAATGAAAGTGCACCGCAAAGAGGTGGTTGACTCTCAATGGGGTGGAGAAAGGGGATCCAATGGACGCCCCTAAAATATCCTTGCAGGTGGGTGCACTCACTCACTGCACCCACCTGCAAAAAGATCTCTAATCCCTCTTAAAATTGTAGGAGGGTTGCCGCCTGCACAGTGAAACCCGGAGTGACTTTAAAGCAGCTGCTCTATCTTTCACTGCTCATGGCGCACTTATTTAAAGGTGCACCTTGGCACAAATAGGAAAAGTGGGCCCTATGTGTAAGTGGGCCCCAGGACGGCAATGCTTGCTGTGACAATAAAGAGGGCAATTTCATAATTTGACAAGAGACAAGCTATATAGACACCCTCACTACTTTCATTGTAAAATTAAGACCAGAGACAATAAAATGCACTGTGACTCAAGCAGTCACACTTGAACAAGTGGTGCCTTTAACCCCTTCCATGCTGATGACGGCCCCCAGCCGTCAGGCACTACGGTGCTCGTGTGCTGATGACGGCTGGGGGCCGTCATGAACCCGCCCACTCGCGATTCTGCCGCACAGGCGCAGAATTGCAGCCGCATGGAAGGGGTTAAAGCAAAATATTTAACATCCTACTGTCCAAGCCCCAAATGAGTGTAGAGAAACAGAATGTTCTGATGGTCTCCATGGTAACAAATTCATTCTCGGACCAAAGTATCCGCAGAAGAGACCCTGCACTTTCGGTCATCATCAAGGGAGAGGGACTAATCACAAATTCATGCACAAGTGCCCAAGAATAAATTCTTGCACAATCACTGCTTCTCAATATTGAAGAGGATATGGAGAAAACATTGAAAGTAAATGAAGGGATAGAATGGTTGCATAAAAAGAAAATATGTGGGCAGAGTGAAAGAAGAGTAGAGAGATCATCTAACAAGGACTCATTTGCCTGTTATTTCTGCTCCATGCATTAAAAAGTATTCAGACATTCTGTATGCTGGGGTTGGCGGACGCAAACATGCGTATCACACCATAACTGACTAATGGAGGAGGAATGCTGACTGCAAGCCTCTCTCTGTAGGTATGTAAATATGTATTTTTTTAAAAGATTTTTTTTGTAAAAAGAAAAGGTCTTGGCTAGCACAGGACCTAAAAAGGATCTGATGCTTAACAAGCCCCGATTTGTGGCGATGCAGTCACACTCTCTTTTCCATGTATGCTTAGTTCAGTGTAAATTGTTAGAAAACATGTTAGGAGCATGAGTACAGCAGTGTAAGAATTCAATCACAGTCACATGCCGAAGCAGTGGTAATATGTATTTAAAAAAAAAAAGGAAGTCTGTAAAGTAACTTTGATTATAAGATAATGTGGAATAACTTCTGGTAATTGGTGTTTTTCTCAATTTTCAGATGTTTTCCATCTGGACATTTTTTTTGATTTTGGCTGGCAATATACCCATGTGTAAAACTCCAGATCTGTGGTATTTCTACACAGCTTGTAATTTCAGTAACTCCAGTTACCAGCTGCAGTAGGGTAACATAAAATGTTGGCCTCCCTGCAGAATGAGAAGAGGGCCCCCTGAGTCTCTCATCCCTCACAGATATTCATTGACCTTCGGTGGAGTTGGTTCCCTTTGAAGGTCTTGAGGCCCCTAAAGGGTTGGGGGCCCCTGGCACTGCAGGGGCTTGTGGTACGCCTCTGACCTCCTTAATCAACAATTTTAAGCCACTTGTAATCGAACTCTTAGTGATGCGCCCAAGTTTCTTGTTAGGGCACACCTAAACTTCATGGACTTAAGTTTCGTTCAGGAGGCCCCATGCTCACCGTGGAAATTAATGTTAGAGGTACTACAGTTTAGTCCTAAATTCCTGCTAATTGTGACAGATTAAAATGAACATCTGTACTGTCAGGAGGGAGATTTGGTCAGAAGACCTTCAGAAAAAGAGAAAATTGTTCATTTTTTACACTTCGAGAGCAATGTTTTAAAAAAAAATCTTTACTCTCTAATGCATAGTTGCTAAGGCTTTGGGTGCATTGCACAACAATGAATAAAGTTATGAAATGGAAAAACATGTTTTTCCAAAAACAAGTTACATTAATGAGAGATCATTTATTTTTTTCCAAAAAGCATAGATATTTTAATGACAACAAATTTCTTTGCAAAGGTCTTTTAATGAATGACATCAAAGAATGTTTAATTTCCATGGAGAAGAGATATTCATTTCACCATTGTGGGCAACCCGCCAGCCCGAGAGGTCAACGGATGTCACGGCCTGCATTGACCTGGGAGTGTTCGCTATATTATGAGATCCACAACCACCTAACAGGGATCACAGTATTTGCTGTGAATATACTGGTGCATCCATTGCAGAAAAGGCAAAGTAGACTGTCAAGCAGGCCCCATGTTGTTTTGGCTTCGGTCATCAAACCTTTGTTTTTTCAGTAACAAACACCTGAAGCTGGGCTTTGTTTCTTTAAAAAAGCAAATGTCCCTGATGAACGGGATGGTTTCTCCTAGGATTTTAGGATCATTTTGACTGTTTTTATTGTTTCTTGTTTTCAACATAGTGTGCCTTAAAGTCCGGCAGTGCTAGTCCCCCGTCTGTCACCAGGCATTGCAATGTAGTGAGCGCAACACGTCTGTGTCCTGGGTCTCATACAAACCCTGTGATCAAGAAGTCCAGTTCCCGAAACATACCTCTGTGGATCCATATAGGCAACACTGTGAACAAATACAATGATTGCAGAAGGTCGTGGTACCCTGGGCATAGGTTGAGTAAGTGTTAAAATAAGCTTGGCCCTGCCATCTCCTCTGTAGGGCTGCACCCTCTTTAGCTGTCAAGTATGTCTCTCGCAATAGCGCAATATGCATGCCTCTTCTGTTTAAGTAGGAGAATATATTTTATACCTTTTCGTCATCATGATACTCCACCATGATGTTTCCCTCAATACCCTTGGCAGGCCTATTACATGGATATAATATTGAAGTACAATTGATTTTCTGCATCCTTCGCTCTCATTTCTAGGCTTCTGAATTTTGCTTCCAATGCATTGAACCTCTCAGTCGCTGTTGTCAAGGCCTGTGGCTCGTCCACTATGTCCTTCACCGTCTCAGTATCCACTCAGCCACCTGCTGGGATCATCCTACAGTATTTCCAGATTGTCACTAAGGTGTATATTTTTGTCTCCAGAGCCTCAGGCATGGCTGTTATAGCTTGTATGATATCTGGCAGGGTGGGGCCCTCTGGAGAGCCTGATTTCCCAGAGCTGTGTTCTACCTCTTGTCCGTTGATCATGCTTACAGCTGCTGCAGCAGTGTCCAGCGATGGCGCCAGGACAGGTCTAGGGAACACTCGGCTGTGCAGACCCCAGGGCAGTGGAATTGCTGCTGGTGTTAAGGTACCCTGCTCAGTTCCCCAGGTCTGTTCTTGTGGTCACCATTTTGTCAACCAACTCTCAGCCATAAAGGTCGGAAATCTGCTGCAATCGTCTTTCTCCTCTGGTCATCCAAGTGCTGATGTTAGTAGGGAGTGCCAGTCACACTTTGAGCTCCCCCTGAGCTGTTTATTACTGTCAGGATTATGTCGGATGGGGATCTATTGGCTGGAGCACCTCTTCATGCTTTCTACGCCATTGGCACCAGGCCACGCCCCCTCAATGTACTACAACATATTATTCACTAACCTACTTGTATTACTATATGCCTTCATCTCTTCTATCTTTTTGTGTAGAGATCTCTGCACATTTAGGTATATATTTTAGTAGTAAATATGGCAGGGACAAGGGGGATTGATGGCTGTAAGGGGGAGTTAAGAGGGGGCAAGGGAGGGGTTTAGGGAACGGCAGCACTACCCCACAAAAAAGTAAGTCCATTGATACTCACAAATTGAGCTTCCATAGTTACTGCTGCCAAAAAAGAGCCAAACAGTTGCAAATGTACTCCATCTCAGTGTGGCAGTAAGTCCCCACCACACATGGCCAAACAGTGGTACTGCAACACCTTTAAAAGAAAATAATAGAGGCAGGGACTTAAAATAAAAACCCAAGAAATACATTTTAAATTAACTTAACTTATTGAAACTTTAAATACATTTACTTTAATGTTATGAAATTATATATATTAACCTAAGTGTTAGATTATTACAAAATTATTTAATCACCTTTCTCAATTTTAACATTTGTGTAATTTAGGCCCAGATTTATAGTTTGGCGGATAGAGTACTCTGTCGCAACAGTGACGGAGCATCCCCTTCATTAAACTGGTCCTTCATTAAACTGGTTTGCCTGCCTCACTTATAGTCGGGTAGACCTTGATTATGTCGACGACAGAGACTCCTCTGTCTCTGCCACCAATATACACCTCCGATGAACTAACAGAATAAGTGCCATTAGAAGTTAGGCCATTTGTCCACTCACCCATTTAGAGTGGGCAGACAAATGGCCAGTTTTCACTGTCTATCACCTCCAGGTAAACCCTGGCATTAAGGTCCAATTAATATTTATAAACACTCCCCCAAGCTCTGATATATTCCTATTGGAATTTTTTTTGAATGTTTCTGTTTTCCTATTGACAGAGCTGACTGTCAAACTTTAAATGCATTGACAGGAATCATCATGAAGGCAGTTCCTACCACTGCATAAGATGTCCGCTGGGCAGCCTGACAGCTCAAAATCTGGTAGGCGGGTACTTCCTTAGGGCGCTGAAGTACTTTAAAACCCGTTCACCAAACTTGATATCTGGCCATTAATTGAAAAAATATATAGAATAATTAAAAATAAATGTGCACATAACTTTACATCATTTTACCTACACTATAAATAAATATACATTTTGTAGTTTAGGTGAATTTTTGTATTTCAATCTTTGGGTTTAATATTTTAAAAATAATTACATATTTAATGACAAATTAAGTTAATTATGTAGCATTCTTTTTGTTCTACGTTTGAAATAAAAACATGTATGTAATTTACATTAATATTTAATATTAAAAACAATTCTAATTTATTTTTAAGTTAAATACACTTTAATACTTTCCCTATACTTTTATGAGGAGACCTCTGCCCTGGTGTCGGAGACCTCTGCCTTTTGGTGATAAGTTGCAAGTAGCAACTTAACAACCATAAATTAGGCTCTAGGCCCTGAATTTTGAGGTGAGGGGCATGCAAGTCTACACTTTTGAATAACTTTACATTCATAAATGGTGATAAGCCAAAAGTGGTAAAGTTACTCAAAATTGTAAAAGTAAACTTACTGGTGTAGATTTGCTCACGTGGTAATTTGTCTTTTTAAATAGCCATTTTCACAATCATTTCTGAGATTCAGTCCTTATACATTCTGCCTGTCTCAGATGAAGAGAGTCAAACTGAATGGCAGGAGAACATTTTAATTCAGTCATGTATTGGAATGCAAAGAGGACTAAAATGTTGAGATGGATATAGGTAGTCAGGGATGTAGACACACTGCACTACTTTGAGAATGTGATGGTTTATTACTCTTGCTTTTTTGGTCTTTATAGAAAACAACATAAAATACCACAACAGGTGCATCAGTGCTGCACACTTGCGCCCCGGAGAAGATCTCTTGATTCTATTTGTAGATAATAGGGACAATTCACAAAGGTTTGTGAAGGAGTATTTCAGTAGTAATGCTTCATGTAGTACAACTTCAAGTACTTCATGTATGATGGAGATTTCTGCTTACGCCTGTCTTATATTGTGAGCCTAATTCACAAAAGACTTAATAGACAAAGATATTCTCTAAAAAATCTTTGCATTGCTGTGTCCCTCATGATCCATCACATTCAATAAGGCCATATTGGGTCCCAGCCCCACGTTTTACCAATGGCAAACCAAAGTGTGGGAAAAACGGTTGATCCAAAGGGCTCCAGCACAGGGCAGGAGCACACAGTACATAAAAAGTTCCCTGGTGTTTTCCGACAATGTAGGCATTCTAGCCATGTTATCCTCTAAAAGTTCCACAATTTTTCAGGAGTGAGATACACTCTATGTAGGTCCTTGAAGTGCATGAGGCGAAGCCTGTTTGTTACAGATGCTTCACATTGTGCCATGAACATCAATTCTTCATCCTCGAAAGGGCCAATGTCTGACTCCTATAACTCTCTAAGTTTGGTTGTAGCATCGGTTAAAGGATGACGGACACCACCAGATGAAGGTCAGAACATGTTTTATTAAAGCTAGTGAGTAAAGGGATGTAGCGACCTCAGCCACAGCCCCAGCCACAACGGGTGACAGGCTCTGAAACTCTGCGCGCTCGCCTTGGAATCTTGGTCGTGGTGACATTCGAAGTGATGTCACCACGAGCAGTTCCATTACATGCAGTGCTGCCGGGGAGGGGGGGGGGAAGGCAAAGTGGGAGATACCACACATCCCCCTTCCCTACGGAATGAGGCATCAGAATTAAAACATCAGACAACAAGGTATACAAAGGATGTTACATCGTTACGTATTACTCCAAATATCTGGGCGGCCTAGTCATTCTCCGGCTTGTTCTGCCAACCGGGTGTGGGGCCGTCCCCTGATCCCCAGGAGAGGGTTCCTTACTCCCCACTGAAATGGTTTCATGTCCCCCTTCCCTACAGGAATCCTGCCTAGGGGGATGATACCTCACAACCCTTCCCAGGTTCCAGATCTTCCCTTCCTGGGTCTTCACAGCATTCCTAAACAATTTTACAATCTTCGTGGGCCTGCTGTATTCTGACCTACTTGCCCTGCCAGTGGGTGTCCTGATCTTACTGTCATCTCCTACTTTGAACCCAGACTCTTTTGTAGAGTGGAGTCTATCAAACCTTTCCTTCCTCTCAACCATGGCTTCGGTCTGTCTCGCCAGCCCCTTCGATTCTTTGAAGTAGTCTGACAATCCCTTGTGCCACCCCATCCAGCCTGACGATAGTTTAGTGTTGGGTATTCTTGCTCGGAGCAACTCAAAGGGGGTGACGCCCGTTGTCTGGTGCGTCGTAAATCTGTACTCTTCCAACCGTTTCCATACTTCTTCCTTCCAGTTCAGGCCGCTGGTCTTTGCCAACTGTATGCTCTCCTTGAGAGTTTTGTTGAAGCGCTCGACCATCCCATTGGTCTCAGGGTGGTACAAGGCACAACGTTTGTGTGTGATTCCACGCTCTTCAAGGAAATCTTTCATCTCTTTCGAGCACAGTTGCACCCCATTGTCTGTGAGTAGACTGCTGGGTAGCCCCTCTCTGATGAACAACTCTTGAAGGAACTCGATGACGGTTTTTGTTGTGATTTCGCTTACTATCTTAACTTCCGGCCATCTTGAGTACAGATCCATGAGCACCAGAATGTATGGTGTGCGCACTTCTCCCGTCAGGGGGCCAACGATGTCTAACACCAACTCCTCCCAAGGTCCTGCTGGGGGTGGCCTACACACCATGGGCGGTGTTTGTTGTCTCAAAACTTTGTCGCTGACACTGCACGGGATACAGTCTCTTACTTTCCTTTCAATGGCAAGGTCCATGCGCGGCCACCAGTAGTCTTCTCTCAATCTCTGTTTGGTCTTAGTGATGCCCAGGTGACCGTCATGAGCCATATCCACCAATTTTTCCCTCACCGCTGTAGGTGGTACCAACCTCGTCCCTCTGAACAAGCATTCGTCGACCACTGATAGTTCGTCTTTGACGATCCAGAACGGCCATAGAGCATCGTCCCGCTTATCTTCAAATTTCCATTTGCTTTGTATTCTTCTGCACACTAAATCCATGAGCTCGTCTGACTTTAGTGCTTCTTTCCACGTTTCTTCCCCTATGGCTCCCTGAATTATTGTGCATACATTTTCTTTTTGGTAGTCTTCCATCTCCTCTTCCACTTTTCCCTCTGCTCCGTTTCCATCATTTTCCATCACGAGACGTGACAAGCAGTCTGCCGCAAAATTTCGCGTTCCGGGGACATATTCAACACTGAATGTGTACTCTTGGAGACTCACAACCCAACGTCTGATTCTGCTAGAGATCGCATCCAGACCCTTCTTGCCAAACACTTCTACCAATGGCTTGTGATCCGTCCGAAAGATGAACTTTGTCCCCTATAGGAAGTCCCTGAATTTGCTCATTGCCCAGAATACTGCCAAGGCCTCCTTTTTGATTACAGAGTAGTTGCTCACTGACTTCTGCAGTGATCTTGACGCGAAGGCTATCGTTTCGTTTCCTCCCCGCTTGCTCCTAGCTGGGTGAGGACCGCTCCTAGCCCTTTGGCACTTGCGTCGGTGGTGACTACAGTCACTCGATTGGGTATGAACGACTTGAGGCTGGGTGCTTCTGCGAGTGCTTCCTTCACGTCTTCAAACTCTCTTTGGCACTCCTCACTCCAGCTGAATGCTGCATCCTTTTTCAGCAACTGTCGTATTGCAAACGTCCTTCCTGCAAAGTTCCGTACGAATTTACTATAAAATTCCAGCATTCCCAAGAAGGACTTGATTTTGTCTTTGCTCTTCGGGGGCATCAAGTTCATAATGGTGTTTTGAAGTTCTGCTTTAGGATGGATTCCTGCTGCTGACACCTTATGTCCCAAAGAATCCAGTTCCTTGCAGCCAAACATGCACTTTTCTCTTCTCACCGTTAGTCCTTGCGACCTAAACCAGGCTAGCACTTGCCTCAGTCTCTTGTCGTGTTCTTTGTTGTCTTTTGCGTATACCAGCACATCGTCCTGGTAGCATTGGACGCCAGGGATCCCATCCTCTTGAATGCACCCATGGGTGTCACAAACGCCGTGAGTTCTTGAGACTCTTCATGTAGCTTGATCTGGAAATAAGCTGAGGTGAGATCAAGTGTTAAAAACACTTCTGCGCCCTCTAACATGCTCATCATTTGAGTGATGTTGGGGAGAGGGAACCTGTCGACCACGACCTCTTTGTTCACGGCCCTAAGGTCAATGCACAAACGAACCGACCCATCCTTTTTCGGGGCTGCCACAATTGGCGCCAACCATTCTGTTGCCTCTACTGGTTCGATGACTCCTACTTTGCACAGTTCAATCTTCACCGCTTCCTGGATAGCAATGGGTAGCTTTCTCACTATTGCTACTACAGGCTTCGCGCCTTTTTTCAGCTTGATCTTGTGGCAGTAATTGTTCAAACATCCAAGTTCTTCTCTAAATACCTCTTTGAACTTCGTCACCAAATCCTCCTTCGAATCCTGCACTTCTTGTATGAGGATTTGGGGATTCTTGTTGGGATTTAGATAGACCCCTAACTCTTTCTGTGCCTGCCAGCCCAGGATGTTGTCACCAACCGTAGACACATAGACTTTGGACACTGTCTTTCTGTTCTTGTACTCTACTGTGTCCAAGAAATAACCCTTCATGGAGATGGGGCGACCAGCATATCCCCCAGGCCTTACGTCCATCCTAATCAAACTAATCCTCCCCTTGGACACCCGTGAAAATTCCTTAGCGCTGATGATCGTTATTCTTGAGCAGGAATCGAACAATGCCTCTTCCTCAGTGCCTTTTACTTTAATGGTGTCTTTGGGACTGCAGACCTGACCTCCACCCACTTTCAAGACTATTTCGTCACACACTGTGTTTGTCCCGTCCTTACTCTGTTTGCTAAACCCCTGTCCACTTCTGCAGTACTGCCAGCATTTGTCGACCACTGATACACCTTCACATTCAGCGGAGACCAGATGGTTAATTATTAATGATTCACAAATATGGTATACTTTCCCTCTTGGCAGAAGGGGGACGTCACCAGCTTTGCATCTAGGGGGTTATATTCCGGACTCTCCACTGTGTCCTTTATATGTGGTGCTGCTAGTGCATGTCTAAGTTGAAGATAGCTATAAAATTGGGTCTGCACCAGCCAATACTCTTTATTCTGGCAAAGGTTTTCGAGTGTCCACCTTTGATGACCTCCTGTAGGTTAGACATCCCAAGACGATCCCAGCAGAAAAAGCCCTCTAGAGCTATCACCTCAGGGAGGCAAGTACACAACCATGGCGGAGTCTGTTCCGTGATCCGCCTTGCCCTCCCAAAATGACTAGTGGCGGCTCTCCAGGTTTTACATACCACTCGTTTCGCCAGAGGTATGTGCTTGGTCAGTCGTTCCAGACATAGGAAATTAAGTGGGGATTCCTACCCCTAGGGCTAAAGGCAGAACTACATATTCTGGATGTATCATTGATCCTAGTTTAACAGTGTGGATCCAGTCGTTCAGCACTATTAAGGTGAACCGCTCTATAATATGATGTTGAGTCTATCATGGCTAGGCCTTCATCACACATTGATTGACAACATTTAAGGAAAGATATTATGGGGTAGACTTTATTCCAGGCATATACGATCATCAACATGTAATGATATTTTTTAGGTCTTCCCTACGCAGAGCGCATGTGCTGCATAGGAGTACCTTTAGCCATCGTTCTGCTTTTTTTCTAAGCACATACTCGTGCTTGTGGTGGCATCTACCTTGTGGGAGCGTGCTGTGGCACGCCACAAGCACGAGTATGTGCTTCAAAAAAGAGCAGACTGCGCGAGCATGCACGCAACACTCATGGGCTCACCTCCTGCTCCCCCTCTAGCTCACAACAATTAACTTTCGCGGTCGTGGGGCCGCGCTTGTGTTTCAGCGCTTGTTTTCCTACATGATACAGTGTACACCAAAATTGTGTTCTTCCTGCAGAATACATTTTGTTTTCTTTATCTAAAAAAGTTTGGTCATGTTTTTATTTATCCCCCTGTGCGCAAAGGCCTGTTTGACGAATTCTGAAATAAATGGAAAAGGTCTGGTACACCTGTAGATTCTGTAAACTATCTTGCGCCTATGCACCACATATCAGACACTGCTGATGCATTGCACTTTGCATACCTCTTAACTCCTGAGAGTCTGTGCACTATGCACCATGGCAGCCTGTTTACATTCTGTGCCCTGCTCGACATCGCTTTACATCGTACGGTCAATATCTGTCAGTGCCCTTGGCTTGTGATTTACACCCTTTCTATTCTATACAGTATCTGCCACATTACATTCTGCTCACGCTCTGCCCAAATTCAATTTTGTTCGTTAGCGGGCTATATTCTCATATCAGAACCACCGCATGTTCTATTATGAGTGATGCTTTTTATGGGTCTTGGCTGAAATTGCTGCCCCAGGGATTTATTGTCCACTTTCTAACCAGAAAAGTACTTTGCGTTCCCACCTGTATTAAGGGATTTGCTGCCTGGCAGTTTTGTACCCAAGTGGAACAAAGAAGTGACGTGGGCTCTTCGTGCCCAGAGGGAGAAGCTCACTTCTGGTAGGTATTTGGGGTTTGTTTCACTATTTCTGTTAGAATCCTTCCTAGCTGCCTGAACAGGCTCCTGACCCAGACATCTCTGCCACATTAAAGGTTGAGCATTGAATTCTGCCATAAATACAGTCTGCCCGGGCCCTGTGCCAGAACACACGTCCTGAGCGATTATAGAGTTCCGCCCTGCAGTTACCAGTGCACACAATGCACAGCGAGTGAAGCGCACACTAGTGAAGTAGTGTGGCTCACTGGTTAGAGGCGGCAGACCCGAGAGCAGAGGACGGCCCGGGACCAGGGTTCGATTCCCGGCGCGGCAGGTTTCTGGACCAGGGTCAGCGGACTCGATAATTCTCTCGCCTCGGTGCCCACTCTGATCAGCGATCACACTCGGCAACTCTGGGCATTAGCTTGCCTCATCTTCACTAACGGCCCCACCAGACCGCCGGGGATGCCTGGTCTCACCCTGGAGATACCCATTAAGGGACCATCTCTCAGGGAAGCCAGGAAGGGTTTCGCAGCGGTCGAAGCGCCTTGGGACCCTACGGGTAAGTAGTGCGCTATATAAATGCCAATACATTTACATTTACAATACATTTACACACAGCCCTCATTGTCCCTTGGTTAAAAGGCTGCCCATTAATCGGAATATACAATCACTGCCAGTGATTGTGCAGTAATAGACAAATATGTGCATTGTCCGGTGACTGCAGTGGACGCCTACTGCTTAATCAGTAGACTACAAGTGCTGCCCAGTAACTAAAGTATACCCCTAACACCCAGTGCAAGGGGTGCACAGGAATTATAAATGATTTCAGTGTGCGTGCAGTGCTCAGTGAATGTAGCATTCACTCACTGCCCAGTGCTAATTTATTCACAGTTAATTAAAACAATTCAAATATATTTCATCCTTACATATTGAACAGCATATGTTAGAAAATCTATTACATTCTGCAGTGCATAATCCGTCCATTCATTTTGAAACCACATTAATTTGTTTTACAAATCTACTGATTAAAATGCTGTCTGAGCTACTAAAACACATAACAAGCATTGGCAAAGCCAATAGATCGCACCAATGTCAGTTCTATTGGCTTTGCCAATGCCTTTTAGCCATATTGTAGAGCAGCGGGGTTGCTGTGCAGCAGGACTAAAAAATATTTTTTAAAAGTGCAATATATGTTATGAAAAACATTAATATCATGCAAGAATATTTAAAAATAATTTTAACCATACTTCGCAGCAGCCATGCTGCTCTACGACATGGCTAAACAAGCATTGGCATAGCCAATAGGTTTCGCCTTTGGGACCTTATAAGTGTTTAGTTATCCAGCACAATATCCTTGGTGCAACAACATCAAGTGCTGCATGGCTAAACACTTATAAGGTCCCAAATGTGGGACCTATTGTCTATGCCAATGCTTGTTCTTCCAAGTTGTCCGGCCCCTTAAAAATAAAATCAATTTCATCATTGCATCCAGCCATATACTGCACATTACCTACAGATACAAAAATATTAGATGATGTTTTCAATATAATGAATGTAAAAATAGTAATATATCTGTAAACACTGCAAACGCCTGTGCAAATCATATTATAAAAATGTAAACATAACTAATGCACATACATTGCAAACACAAATACGTAAATTGGTAATGAATTAAAACAAAATACGACTCCTCTTACATCTAATAGTAATCTTCACACACTGAAAAAATTATCATAAGACATTGCAGTGCTTAATTTGACCCGGTGGTTGCAAGAGAGGTCCACTGGCACTCTGTTTTTGGGTCCAGTACTTGCATTTTTTATTAATATACTTTCATCCTGAACAAAAGACAGACAATGGGGAATGCAAGAGAAAGAGAAAGACGGCAAAACAGTAAAAAAGGAAGAAAGCAGCAACGGAAACAGTAAAAATTTACTAAATGTCAATTAGGGCCTTATTAATGAGAACAAATCCACAGACGGACATCTCTACAAACGTTAAGGTCATTAAAGCTCATGCTAGGTTGCCAGGAACGACCAATATATAACATGGAAACACTCTCAATGTGTGCTTATTTACTTACAATTTAAGTATGCTAATCTTTTTGCATTTATCTGAAAAATATCTATACACTGACAGAAAGACTAACAGAGACCAAATAGCGCTACTGAACTAGCCCTTGAATAAATATTGCGAAGATGATTAAAACACACTGACTGAGTAAATTGTGTATTTTACAGCATGTTCAATATACATACCACGTGGAGATAACTCTGGTGTTAGGTTTAATCTTGCATAAATACTTTTGCACAGTTTCTCAGGATACTAATACTTGTGGGGGCTGAGAGGCTTATAAAACGATAAATCATAATTATCCTCAGCCAAAACCCGCATTTATGAGTTTTACAGTTCAAGAACCCCTCGCCATGCCCCGGATAGAAGATGGTAAGGCCATCTGCTCACTTGGAGACATAAATGATCTTCGCAAACAGTCCAGCAATAAAGAAGCTCATTCCGAAAAGGTCTTCCAAATCAAAATGTGTTTTTCTCTGCTAGAAGAAAGTTCCCAATCCCCTGACGCCTACAGCAAGATAGATTGCTATTTGTATTGATGGTCTTTTTTGTTTGGAGACTCATGAGAGGTTTGTATGAGTTTGTTTGTGAGAGTTTTTTAAGTGTAATAAATCACTGAAAGGTAAGAAAAAAATAGGATCTGAAGAGTGCCCTTTTGAAGTGCAGTGTCTAGTCTAGCTTGAGACAGCGATTTTTGTCCTCAAATGACCTTCAAATGCTCTTCTCGTGGTTCTACCTGATTTCTGCAAGAATTAACAAGGGTCATTCTTTTTAGCAGTACGGTTTTTGAGAGAGGTCACTGTGAGGACTAGAGTAGGGAAGGTTTGATCACAGAACAATATAAGTAATATAACACTCCATTGGGATACCCGCCATTCAGTATATGGTGTCCGAAGTTCAAGTCGTGGCTTTTTATTGGAGCAACTATCAATCAATTTAGCATATTTCACTGCACGTGCATAAGCAGCTCCTATAGAGGGTGCTACGTAATCCGTCCTCTACAGATTTACTGCTAAACTAGAAATGGCAGATTTTTAAGGAAACACCTTAACCCCTTAAGTGCGGCGCACGTTCAGCGGACGTCGCGTGCACTACCTCGCTAGTGCTGCGCACGTCCGCTGAACGTTGCGAACCCGCCCCCGCAATAGAACGTCCGCACTGGGGCGGAATTTGCGGCGCGCTAATGCCAGCTCAAAATTAATCAAACACTCATTTTTATTCATTCATTGAAAATCTCAGACATGTTCCTCGACCTTCCAATAGTTCTGAAGGGCCAGGCAGGCACTGCAGCAAAGTATGGATGCAGTTGGTGTCAGGAAAGCTCACTCGGGCAGGAAATAGCACGGCCCACCCTGCAGTATGTCAGCCTTCCATGGTTCTAATAGACCCCATGAATAGTGAAGAAGTGGTTCCTGGGGAGAGATACGGATATGACAACTTTCGAAAAGAATCCAACAGAAACATGCCTGTGTCTTCAGCATAATATCAATACCATCCCCGTGGTTTCACATCTTAGCCTGTAAAGTCTTGCATTCTATTACACAGCAGAGATATTTATTTCATCTTCACACTTGGCTGGGAAATGGTCCTCTTAAGCTCTTACTTGCTTTCATTTGTACCTTTAATGCAGCAGCCCTGAGCATATTTGAACCTCGAAATCTCATTCACTACATTACATATAAGTGCATCCAAAGGATGAAATTGACTCTCTTTCGAAACCATGAATCCGTGTAACATGTGATATTCTTCCCCCTTCTGTTGAGAAGTGAGATCTGACTGCCCGTTGGCCCACTACTCCTCAGTGGTTCTGGGAAAGGATTAAACCAAGAGGGAGCTCTGAGTCCCAAGAGACATCACACACGATCAGACAAGCTCTTGTCCCTGATTCCAACCTTGGGCAAGGTCAAACACCTTAGAAAAGGAACGAGGCTGCTGTTCACCCTTCTGCTGGGCAGCACCGGCCCGTGCAGGAAAGCACGGCGGGGCGAGCCGGCGCTGCGTGGAGGATGTTGATAGACGATCGAAGAGGGCAAATTAAATAAATAAATAACTCATATTCCGTCGGCTGTCGACACCCCCTTCCCTCAGTGCCCTGCCCCACCTCTCCACGCTTACCTGCACCAGCCGCTGCTGTTGCTGGGATCTGGTATCTGGTATCTGCTTGTCCTTTGACCCGCTAGTCCTTTTAAGTTACAGAAAAGACTAGATCAAGAGGTGATGTTGACTAGAAGGACACATCATGGGAGAAGGCAGCCTCAAGCTTCCTGCAAGATTCCCCCATGATTCCAGCTTGATATGGGATGAGTGCTTTAAAAGCACAGCTGGGTAATGAGCCTAGGCCAATGGCAGGACCGTCTGTAACTCATCAGAGGCCAGAGATGACAGAGCTGGGGCACACCGTTTGGTTTGGTGGCTTCACAACCAGGTATAGTGTAATAACTGTCTTAATCAATAAAAGAAAAAGAAGGAAGGGTGCCTAATGCAAGGGTTGCTGTTGAGAGAATTGGGCCTCAGCCTTTGCGTGCCAAATGGGTGAGTTGCCACCCGCCACTTTCCTGACCTGCCAAGCCATGCCTTCCCTGGACCGGAAACAAGCTTCCAAGGACCGTTTTCTGGCATTCCAGCCACCTTCAGCCCGGCTTGCTTGAATCCAGTGGCAAACTGAGCAAGGGACTCACGTCTGAGCATACTCTGCCACACTTATGGCGGCTGAAAGCGGTACAAAAGGGGGTGGTAATGGACGGCATGGCTTGGCAGTTCGGGCTGGACTGTTCCCATGAAGCACAGGGTCAGACTGATTTGCATATAGCCATGTCTGAACTGGAGTGGCAGAGTGGGCTAAAAAACGGTGATGGTTTAAACCCAGATCTTTTGACTGAGTGTGAGTGTTTGATTGGTTCAGATGCTCCGGCCATTACCACCCCCTTTTGTACCGCTTATACCAAAAGTGAGCACTGGACACATTCTGCATTAACAGTTCCCACCAATGCTGTTGTAAATTGTTTTTGGGGTGTCCTTTGTTTATCTGACTGCTTGTATTTCTCAGCGCTTGTACAACGGTAAAACGCTGGCAAATACAGCGCATGCCTTTGACTCGCATTTTTTAGCAAGCATGTTTTTACTGTGAATATGCATTTATATACCATGCAAATACCACACATTGTTTTTAGGTTTAAAAACAATGTATTTGGGGGGGAGACCCCTCATCCACCCAACTTACCTTAAATTTGTGTTATTGGCATGCGTGGTAAAGGCATATTCACGGTAAAATTATGTGTGCTAAAAAATGACAGGCAAAGGCATGTGATGTATTTATCTGGTTGTAAAGGCTGTTTCCGTTTCGCAGCATGACAGGTTAAGTCTAATTGAAACTGTTCTGTATTAAGTTGTCCTTTTCTACAATGCATGGAGTACACAAACCTCATTCCTTCTTTCTTTTCATCATCTTTCTTTCTTTCCTTTTTTAAATAGTTTTTTTCCCTTTTTTTTTACTTTCCAGAAATCAGACAAATACAAAAAAGCTGAGCAAGTAAATGACAACCTATTCTTTCGCTGTCGCAGACTAATCACAACAAAGAAAGACTACGGATACAGATTGTACCTAAGATCTCAGCGCACATGTTTCTCTGGGATATGAACACACTTCGCCCACAGATTGTGACATTCTTCATCATCAGGATTTTCACATCTAGACCACTGTGTGTGTAAGATTGGGTTAACCACTGAGTGTGGGACAGAGTTTTTTTTAAGGTGGAATGATAATTCAGAGATGCAATAAGTGGCTTGGTACATAGACAAATAAGAATCCCTTTATTTTAGAACGTGTGCAATATAGGGGCAGCCTAACTACCATCTCTAAGTAAGGGGCATGATCCACAACTTCCTGGATCTGAATGAGTCTTTGGAAATGAATGACAAGGATCTGATCAAAAATCTGATTTTTATATACATTTTCTGTTCTAAACTTAATCTATCCCGCATTTAACTGTTCTGAGAACATTCAATGTCAGTGTCTGACTACGGGGAAATGCTCCCCTGATTCCCCAGGTTGAGAAAAATTACCTCAACTCTCGAGAAAGAGTGCAACTTCTGCATCTATTGTTTTACTGGCATCAGTTTCTAAACGTTGTGTGGTGTGTTTTACTGAGTGATGTGTCCCACAACAAACGGTTTTATTTGCATGAGCTACTATAATCTGGCATAATTTGAGTAGTATACATGTACCAAAGTGACAAATGTATTCTCTTATCTGCAGAAAATTCCGATGGCACAAGCTCTTATTAGACATGAGTAATTTTCATATTATACATTATTTTACCTTCTTCTGTCGTACGTTATATGCTGTAATGATCTTTTAGATAAGGTTACACATTCATCCAGAAACTTGACATCCAGGAAGGCCACTGACCCTTATAAGGAACACAAAGCTGAAACATGTTGACGTTTTAGAGACGGTTGGGTGATTGCAACCCTAGTTTGTCGACTGCTCACATGTATTTTAATCCAGCCAGGGCTTTCCAGAATAAAGTACCTTAGCGGATAGCAATACGCTGTTTTTTTGTCCCATACCATTACACCTAATAAAACCCTTGCTCCCACACTAGATGGTTGAGCCCATTTAAACACATGCAGTTTTCTAGATGTGGGAAGCCCGCTGATGAAACATAACAAAATCTGTGGGTGAGGGCTTTTCATTTCCCAGAGAAACATATCCACATAGATCATTTGTAGAGATTAACAATCATGAATGTCCTACTATTTCTTTGTTGTGATTAGCTTGGGAAGAAGAAGGAATACGTTGTCAGTTCCTTGCTCCCTTTTTTGTGTTTGTCTGATTTCTGGAAAGGAAGCAACCAGAGAAATCCATAGAATTCTTGCTTGCATTTATTCAAGCCCTTTGTCTTACCTAAAATGCCCTACAATGTCAAAAATATACATTAAAAAAAGATTGAGTTTTTTTCTGTTTCCATGGGAGATCACTGAATTATTTGGACTCCGGCTTGGCGGACACTGAGGGTTCCTGAGCAAAACCAAAGTGTTATAAAAACTGTATTTCCACTGAATCCTAGACAGTGAGGGCTTGCATGGATGCCAACAGGGTTCTTATTCAGAATTCCCTGAAACCATCTAAACTATATTTACATAAAATAATTTATACTCACTTTTTATGGGGATAGCCACATTTTTTGTATCCACCATCAACTGACACCCAGTAACAATACCAGCTTTAGGCAAAAACTAGAGACAATGGTAACCCATATTAGTGAACTTGCTTGAATTTAAGAACGTTTTCTTTCCAAAAATGCTTGACAAATGTCAAATTATGCTTATGAAAACCACATTTCTACTCCTCTCTGTTTCTTTGGTTGTGGGGTAGGCCACAAATAGCGATCCCTAAGAATCTACTACTTTCTGAAAATGTAAGAACAAATGAGTATGATGTGATTTTTGTGGATGACTACAGTTTACAGAATTCCCGGCAAACACCAAGCTGTGCCTATGGAAATGTAGGAAGGGACGGTGGTGCACACGTGCCTTCCTCTCAAATTCTAGAGCTCTAGAGGAATGTTAGTAAATTATGTTCTCGTAACCAGAGTTTGACATTTGGAGGGCATTAGAGGGGAAAAGAGTGATAACATCGACTCGGGCCATACCGTTTTTGCTGGATAAGTTTACCTGGTTGCTGGCCGTCCTCCATCTCAAATAAGGCAGACCAACATTATCGCAAACATCTTTCTCCTCCATTCACCCTTTTGGGCCTTTCCTGTCTCGTGTAAATGGCCATCCACACAAGTGGTTCGTTGTTTTTATTAGCGTTGTTTTGAAGCACAGTGCGGTATGAAATTGATATTTACTATTGATTTTATCTGTATTTTTGACTTCCTATCGTAAGTCATTTTCCAAAAAAACACATTTTGAAAAACCTCCCTCAGATTTATTTGGCCCCATAAGTTATCTAAAATTGGCAATGGTACACATGACCTCATCTCTAAAATCATATACATGGGTATATTTTCAAAACAGATAAGTTTTCTTTCACGCCAATTTTTATTCATTTAGATATCAAGAGATGCATGAGTGGTACCAAATAAAAATTCATTTTAAAACATGACTTGGTTATTGGCTCAGAGTATCACAGGTTTTTGAACAAAGTGCTAACATTGTAGAATTCTGCAACAGGAAGAGTAGGTTGAACGTAACAATATATTATTTGAAAAAATACCCTTCCTTTTATAAAGTTACAGATGAAAACCTTGTTGATCGTTCTCTTTGTTCCCAGATACATTCACTATATTTTTTATTTAAACATTTTTGTTTTGGATCTACACAAATTACCACTGGCTGAATTTAAAGTTCGTTAGTTTTAAGTCTAGTTTTTTGTTTTAACCCATAGTTTTACACCTTTCCCCCATAATTTGCAAGATGGAAGAAGCTGCAAACATAAAAAAAATACCTCCACATAGAACATTGCAAAAACTGTAGTAAAATATGTTCTTTTCTGTTGTGTTTATTTCTGACTGCCGGGAGGAGGCTGATATTAGCAAAACAGACCTTTCTTTATACAACGTTTATAAAAAAAAATCTTGCACAGAACTTTTCAATTTCCTGTAATAATCTAAAATGTTCTTAAATTCCTGCAGGTTAAATCATAAACCTCGGACTTCTTTACGATTCCCAATATAAGAGTGTAAAATGATCAAAATTGGCCTTCATTTGTTTTTGGAAAAACGTTATGAAAGTGTAAGTGCAAACTGTCCCAAAAATCCAACAAACATCTTCAAAGCGAATTAGGTCTGATTTTAATGTGTCAATGTATGCAAACACAGGCATGCACAGATGCTGTTTACAAGCATTAGCCATCAACTCCAGAAATATTGACTTTGGCAATGCTCTGAGCAAGCTTTAGTGTAAAATAGTTTGACGATACCTCGTAGCAAACTTGAAGGAAGGCTTAGTGTATTGTACCTTTGACGGGCCAGTGTAATGGCTGGCGGGTATCACAGGGAGAGCCCATTTAATAGAACTTAGTTTATTGTGTGTGCATGAAACTCGCTCAACTCTGCCAAGAATGCACAGCAAGCTCTTAATGATACTTCAGGACAGTGGGAAGCTCCGAAGCAATAGAAAAAGTGGAGACTTATTGAACTGTTTAATCACTGTGGAAAGCTTTGAGGTAATTAAAAGCATGGAGACCTAGGGAGCTTTGGCAACTTGGAACCACAGCTGCATTTAAATAGCATCTGCTGCGCTGTTTGCGCAATGTCTTGTGATCTAGAATGTTGACTCATGGACACTGCTATGTCTGCATGGCATGTGTTGTGTTGACAACGCCATCACCAACACTGAATGAACTTGTGAGTGCCACACTAGTCTCTATATGACCATGTGTGACAAATGAGTCAGGTGATACTAAACAAAGCACATGGCGTCACACTGCTGTACAACAGTCATATTTGACTGGGCATGTGTTCAATGATATGATTGATCTCTTTGTGGTGCAAAACTCACACACATGGTGAACATCAAGTAAGCCAAAGGGATAAGAGTGAGGGACCCGGCGCAAAAGAATTTAAATTAAAAATATTGAAACATATTTACAAACTTTAGTATACTCCACTAGAGGGATTCAAGCAGGACAAGAGTTATACATAAAGGAAATGGACAGACTCTGATCGAAGGGGGCAGCAAACAGGAGGTGAAAAGGTGAAGAAAGCTCATTGCTAAGAATACAATCCAGCAAACAGCACTTCTGAGAGAAGCACTACCTTTGAGTTACAATTCAATAATATTGTAGCCATGTGTTCAATGCGCATGGTGATCATTTTCCATGACTCGGAAAAAAGATGTGAGGTAAAAATGCAAGGAACAAAAAAATTGAAAATAAAGAGCAATTAAGCTTGGAGGTAACAATGCCAAAAATAGAGAACCTCAGTGCACTAAGGGCCACATGTACAAAGATTCCCGTTTACGATTTCCTAATAGGAAATTCTTGTGATTCCCTATTAGGAAATCAAAAGCACTACTGAGTTTAACGCTGTTTTGCATTCCCAGTAGATCATAATTGACCTACCTCATTAATATTCATGAGTAGGTCACAATTTGCTACCCATTGGGAATCTCTAAAAAAAACACAGAGACAGTGGCCTGCTGGGGAAAGCAGACAACCATGTCTGTGTTGGATTTTAAATAAAGCAAACATTTTTATTAAATGCAGGCTGTTTTCCTTAAAGTTTTCTTTTCATGTATTAAGAGTAGGCAGTGGTCCGTGGAATCACTGCCTGTTCTGAAAAAGGTTTTTAAATACATTCACAAAAGAAAAGGGGTCCCTTGGTGACCACTTCCCATTTGCAAATGGGTTACCACCAACTTGAAGTTGGAGGTAAAGTGCAAATGTTTTGTGACCACATTCTGGTCACAAAACAGCCATACTATTAGGAAGGGACGCCTTTAACACGCCCCTTCCTCGATTGGACCCCGGGTCTCCTAGTCACCCGGAAGTGACGTAATCACTTCCGGGTCACTATGGAGCGAGGGCCAGGCTGGTTAAATCCGGCCTGGCCAGGGAGGGGTTAAAAGGCCAGGGAGTTTGGGAGTCTGCCTCTTTGACCCTGCGCTCCATCGCCTGTCCCTCCAGCCTCAAGGAGGCTGTAATTCTTTTTCCCCACCCACCATCCCCTGAAGCAAATGATTGGTATCGTGTTTTACGAAGGTTTCACAGGTTATTCCAAATGCATATAGATGACTGTTGTGTCGTACTAATGTTTCGTTCCTTATAACTTTTTCCCGTTTACAGGTCATCAATCGTCGTTTTTATTGCTATTCCTTGGTCAGGCGGTAAGGTCATGATTGGTGAGCAGTAATTTTAAGGTCCTTAGAGGGCGGCGCCACTCTTGAATGGGGTCGCCCAAGGAGAGAGACAAGTGGTCTCTCCTAGAACTCCAGGGGCAGGTACAGCCTGTTGGCTACCTGGGTGCGGGGGAGGGGGGAGTCACGCTTTCTCTAGGCTGGTTGGCCACCCAGCACATGCACAATGACGCCAGTAAATGGTGCAAAGATGCAAGGGCCCCCTTTAATGGAGTTAATCGAGCGTACGGGGGTAACCGGGGGCGTAAGTACCCTCACGGTAAATGGGCCCTCTGTGCATGCGCACTTTGATGGAAGGGCGTGGTTAATAGGGCGTACCGGGGTAACCAGGGATGGGGAAGTACCCTCTCGGTGAACAGGCCCACTATGTATGCGCACTTCTGACAGGAGGGCGTGGTTTAAAAGATAAGGATCTGACTCCAGTTAGTTACCTTGCCGTAGGCCCAAATAGGATACTCAGAAACTTAAGTATTGTAAGATTTATACGTTAGATTCTGATAGGAAATACCTTGTACTAGAATTATGTTAAGGTTAGCCATTTGATATCTGTAGAAATCAATTGTAATCAAATGTCATGGAAGGTTTTCTGCGTAATTTGTGTAAATATTGTTTATTAAAATGTTTGATTTATTTGTATGTTTTATTAAATACGGTCGGGGTTGTACGACCCCCGCCTCCAAAGAAATCCCTCTCATGTCCTTTTTAATAATGTTGTAACAGAAGGGTGGGGGTCCTCTGGCAGTCCCTGGCCATAGTGGGAGAAGGCTTCTTGCCTCGATAGCTTCTGCATTTAGCCAATGTAAGCTGTTTCTGGAAACAAAGCACCTCATGCATTGTAATGGAAGGACTCCTTGGGAACCAGAAAAATGTACCTATCCCCTTATAGAATGGACGTGAGAGAAGTTATCCGCTCATCCAGTTTGTGATTGACACCGCCGCAAACCATAGGCTGAAGGAGGCTGACCCAGACAAGCCAACGGCTGAAGAGTTCTGTCCCAAAGCCCCTTCTCTGTAGATTCCTTGCGAAAGCTAAAGCTGTCAAGTAAAACCTGAAAAGGAGCTCAGCATTGACTAGAAAGCACCAGATCTTTAGTAGAGCATAATCTGAGTAGAACAGAAGTAGAACAATGCACTTTGCTGACCCGTGCTCGTAGCCGTATTCAGTTTCAGTGTCTCCTAAGCCCTCATAGGCAGGTGACTTTCTCACTATACCTGGGGACGAGAGAGCTCCTTCAAGTCTGGACTGCAGCTGTAATTGATAGGCATTAGTACCACAGTATTGCAGTGCAGTTACCAGGTCACCAGTCATATGAATGTCTACAATGGCACCCCTGCCTTATCCTGGCTAAAGCAGTGACCTAAATATGTCAGCATAAAGAAATAAGAAAATAACAAGCAGGGAAGTTCAAGCCTCTGAAATCAAA
Source organism: Lissotriton vulgaris (assembly GCF_964263255.1). Classification (NCBI taxonomy): domain Eukaryota; kingdom Metazoa; phylum Chordata; class Amphibia; order Caudata; family Salamandridae; genus Lissotriton; species Lissotriton vulgaris. The sequence continues at coordinate 1,557,580,711 of NC_141689.1, read as the reverse complement.
GCAGACAGCAGGCCCTCTTTCAAAAGGCAGGTCTTCAAGGAAAACCTTAGCTGTCCACAAAAAGGATTATAACTGCAGCCATACACAGATATACAGCAATGTAAGGTGCATTAAGACACTATCAATTTTCTAGAAACCGTGCTTTTCATGGTTCATAAAATATTTGTTTTGATCAGCACCATTCCAAAAAAGAAATGGAAAAATGAAGGACTTGAAAGATTCACACAATCTATTACAGACATATGGTAGCAGAGTTTTCTGTTAATTGGTAGAATGTGCGGATAAATACAATAAAAATAGGTTCTATGAGCAGCTGCACAACAACGTGCGCCATTTACTAGCCATACCAGGGACGCAAAGTAATAAAAATGATGCCTTGTTCTGAAAACCTTCGGTAAGGTACGGTTTCACATTCAGAGTGAGTCCTAATCTCACTCTTGAATGATGCTGCTCAGTGGAGCAGGCACATTTTGGAATTAAAGTGAGAAGTAAAGTTAGACTTTACCTTGAAAAACACAGCGTTATTCAATAGATTATATTAATCATAGCCATGGAGAATGGCGAAATGTAAAGCGATTATGTGTTAACTATGCTCCGTAACGCTAACATTATGCGATTCTGTGGCTGCTGCATTTTAAACTTAATCATGGATTTCACACATGTGCCACATAATACTTCATCTGCTGCAGACTTTACAGATTTTACCCCCCACCCTCAAAAAATGTTTCTAGACCAAATGGATCAAATATTACTAAAAAACACACTCCAGTACGTTTTGCCCCGCAGCAGAAGATCCGTTGACTGGTCACCTTTCCATTGCCTATTACTGTACTTGACTGTTAAACTGTTACTAATGAGGTGAAATACTTGCCCAAACACTGTTAAAATGTGAAACAAGGGGGGCTTGGGGGAGGGAGCCGACCGAAGGGAGGTCTCCTCCCCCGGGCGGTTTGGGAGGGCTGCGAGGGGTTATTTCCAGAAGTTGCCAGAATGTTCTAGTTTTGGGCTGGTCTAGTAGGACCAGCCAGCCCAAGTATAAATTCCACCTTTCCCGCTATCCGCCACCATTTTAGGTTTGGTGACCTGGTGGCTAGGTGCTTTAACTTTTTGTGAGAGTATCTTGTGTGTGTGCGTTTCTTTTTCATTCTTTGCCTGTAGCGATATTATTTCGAGCTTAGTAATGGAAGACGCACGAGTTCTTGAGGCGATGCGCTTATTGGCGGATGCCGGTCGTTTGGACTTGCTCGCGGGAGGTGGACAGGATAGGCCTCACCGCCAGGCCTCTGCCGGTGTGGTGGCCGCGGTAATGGCGTGTTCGTCGCCGAAGAGGAGACGGCCGAGTCAGGTAAGCGAGAGGGGCCGCTCCCGGTCTAGGAAGCCGGTCCCGCAAAGGTCGACTCGGGGGGAGCCCGGTGCTTCGGAGGCCCCGGAGGCCCCGGGCATGTTAAGTGGGGGGACGGGTGTCCCTCCACAAGTCCCGCCGCTTCAGCTTCTAGTTGCTTCTGGTACCGGAGACTTTCCGTTAAAGGCGGGACGGGGGCAGGGGTCGAAGAAAGGGGGCAAGAGTGGACGGGGAGGTAGCAAGAAACGCTCCGCCTCGGATCCACTTTTTGAGCGGCGGGGACAGTCTGAGGACTGTGTTCCCGTGCGCGGAGGTCGTAGGAGCTCGGTGCAATTTGTGTTGCAGGACTCCGATCGGGATCAGGTTGCCCTTGGGGCCCAGGAGGACAGTTTGGTTGTTGGTGAAACTCAGTTCGCCCCTGATGATGGTCAACGGTTGTTAACTCCTTTAGGTCATATTCCGCTCAATGTTCGAGTTGGGGAGGGTCATGAGGGGGGTTTGGTGGGATCCAGGACTGTTTTATCTTCTGGTGTACGGGTTGTGGCGCAAGAGGCGGGAGCGGTTGATTTTGGCGGCAATGTGGGCAGTCCGTTATTGTTTTCTACCCCGGGATCGGCGACTGGCGAGGTGGTTTCTGGGGGCGGTGGCTCTCGAGGTGAGGGTGAATGGGCCCAAATGGGCGTCAATGTTTCGTTTGGTGGTGCGATTGCTGGTTTGGATCAGGATGAGGGTTTTCGAGCTGCAGGTAGGGGTGTTCCATGTTTGAGGGGTGGCCCCTTTCAATCGGGGTTACAAAATCGTCAGACTGCTTTTGGTGTGTGTCCTGCGGTGGTTGGCACGGCCGGAATGTGTATGGGTGGTTTTCCGGCTCCTGGGGCCATGAATGCGGCAGGGTTTAGCTTCCAGGGCACTTTGTTAGGCCCCGATAGAGGTTTTGGTCAGGTGAGTGGCGGGCCTATGCAAGGACCCAGGAGTACAGCTCCGCACTTATCTGGGGCCTCTGGGGGTCCGTTTTTCATGTGTGGCTCTCCAGGCTGGGAACATTTTGGCGCGGCGGGCCTGGCACATCGTACTTTTCAGAGGGATTTAGTAGGCCAGGACTCAGCCCCTAGAGCTGTTAGTCGCGCTTCCTTTTCGGCACCTGATAATTTGGATCATAGTGACGACGAGGAGGTGGTAGGTGGTTCTCCGATTCCGGTGGTTCCATTGAGGCATGAGGCGCGAGGCCGTTCTTTGGAGAGAGGTCAGAGGAAGGTTGTTGATTCGACTCGAAGGGAGGATGTGTATGGTTGGTCTGTGGTTGGTAGGGACCCTAGCACACCAGTCCAAATTTTTTCTTTTCAGGATGAGGCTAGGCGCGGCGTTCCAGACTTGGCAGGGCGCAGTCCAGTCCATTTTCGCCAAGGGGAAGTGAGGAGAGTGCCTAGCGCGGCCCTCTCTGTTCCACCGAGGGAACCCGACGCGGCCAGCACACGAGGGTCTGGCGTGATCCCGCTGGCCCCAACGAGTAGCAGGTATAGGTGGCAGGCCTTGCCGGCGGCTATGGAGCAACAGAGTCAGCGCCCAGGGAGGTACAGGCGTGTACAGTCTGCTCCCCCACCTGGAGTTTCGAAATCTTTGAAATGTACAGTGGTTGATACCGGGTTAGGTAAGACCCGTGGTGATATGATGCAGACTAGTGTGGACTCAGTGGTGTTGGACTATGACGAGGAGAGTCCCGAAGAAGGTGAACTGCGGGATCTTGAGGGGGGGGGTGCTTTCTCATTCCTCTCATAGTGTTTTACAGGCTCCAGTGGTCCAGAGGCAACTGCAGGGGAGAAGAGAGCGCGGCCCATCGGGTAGGGCACCTCGGAGACCGGATGCATTGTCCTCGGCGCCACGGGCGGAGCCATCGAGAGCTGTCTCTCTGTTACAAGGTGAGCAAACGGTCCCTCAGGCCAAACCTGTTATGGTGTCAGTGGGTACCGGTGGTGAACTTGATGTGGTCATTACGGATGGCCGTTTGGTTAAAGGTCGTTATGTCAAAGACACTGCGGTGGGTACTGACGATCTGTTTTTACAAAATAAAGGGGACTGTGGTATAGCTGGTGCTTCCAACAAAGTTACACAACAAGGGGACAGTAGTGTTATAGCTGGTGCTTCCAGCAAAGTTCCTCAACATGGGGACAGTGGGGTTATAGCTGGTGCTTCCAGCACAATTCCTCAACAAAAGGACAGTGGTGTTATAGCTGGTGCTTCCAGCAACGTTACAGACAAAGTTATGGCTGGTGCTTCCAGCAACGTTACAGTGGACAGTGGTGTTATGGCTGGTGCTTCCAGCAAAGTTGCAGACAAAACGGACAGTGGTGTTATAGCTGGTGCTTCCAGCATTGTTAAAGAGCCAGTGGCTAGCAAAGAGTTGAAAATCAAAAAATTGCCATACATGGGGGTGACAAAGCCTCTGGGTGCTCACTTGATGCTTAGTACTAAAGAAAGAATTTGGGGGCATATTACCAACAACTAGCGATAATTTTTGTCTCTAACTTGTTTAGAGACAAAAATTATCGCCGCACATCGGCGATTTTTATCGCAGATAAACCTTGCTATTAACAAGGTTTATCGCAAATGCGATAAAAAACGGCCGAAATGCATGAATATCGCTGAAAAGTCAGCGATATTCATGCATTATCGAGCAAATGCTCTTAGCCATGTTATCCACCTCCCATTGGATAACATGGCTAAGAACTGCTCAGGGCAGGTGTTAGCTTTTGGAGATATTCCCGCTTAGCGCGAATATCTCCAAAAGTTGGTAATAGGAGATAGCGATGTTAGCGACTGTTTTCAGTCTCTAACATCTTGGCACGCCCACTTTGCATCTCATTAGTGATAAATATCACTGACATGCAAAGTGGGGCCCAAGATGGTCGCTATCTCCTACTAGCTGTCGCTAACTGGTGTTAGCGACAGCTTGGTAATAGGGAGATAATTTTATCTCCGCTTTCTTGGCTTTTAAAGCCAAAAAAGCGGAGATAAACCCCCTTGATAATATGCCCCTCGGAATGGTGAGTATGTGGAGCTCCTTAAGCTTCTCCATTGAGAAGTCCGGTCTAAGGAGGGCTCTAAAGAGGAAGAATTTGAGTTGGCTAAACGCCCGAAAGTGCCTTTAAATATTGAAAATTGGACAGCTGCGTTTTTGATTTATGCCAGTGTGTACTGTGAAAAGTTCCCTGAGCGCAGCGTTTCCCTGTTTAAGTACATGGATGTGATTCGTAAAGCTCAGATCACCGGAGGTGGTTTTGCCTGGTCTCAATATGATGAGGAATTCAGGGCCAGGATGGCGTGGGACCCTGAGGCGAAATGGGGTGAGCTTGATAATGATTTATGGCAACACACCATGGGGTCATCAGCTGGGGGGAAGACTGTTTTCACTGCCAGTGGTTTACCTCTAGTGTACCGGCCCTTTCAGGGGAAGCCCACCCGGGGAGGGGTGGGGTCCAACTCTAACACTCAAACAGAGTCGGGTTTCTGTTGGGAATTCAATAGGGGATCCTGTATTAGGGAGTACTGTAAATTCAGGCATGAGTGTTCAGGTTGCGGGAGAAAACACCCGTTATCCAAATGTTGGGACAACGAGCCTTCGGGCAGCCACCAGGGGAAACAGTCAGGATCAGGTAATTCCAACTCAAGGGGTCGGGGATCCAGAGGTGCTAAGGGTTCTGGGGCCAAAGGCTCGTACTCCGGTTAAACTGGACAGGTTACGGATTGCCTTACAAGGTTATGACGATGAGTCTGCAAAAACGAAGTTATTAGACGGTTTTCAGTTTGGTTTCCGACTGGGTTACTTAGGATCCCGGGAAAGGAGATGGTCTGCCAATTTGAAATCGGCTTTGGAACATGCCGCAGTTGTCCAAGACAAACTCACTAGGGAGGTTCAGGAGGGTAGGATGGCTGGCCCGTTCACGGACTGGCCGTTACTCAATTTGATTGTTTCTCCAGTCGGGGTTGTCCCTAAGAAAGAGGCAGGTCAGTTCAGACTCATTCAACATCTATCATGGCCAGAAGGATCCTCAGTGAACGATTTTATTGACCCGGAGGTTGTGTCGGTTTCCTACTCTTCTGTTGATGTGGCCATGTCACTAGTTGTGACAGCGGGTGCAGCCGCTGAAATGGCCAAGTGTGACATAAAATCTGCCTTCCGCCTGTTGCCTGTCCACCCTGAGGATTGGTGCCTTCTTGGTATACAGTTCGGTGGTAACTGGTATGTGGACAAAGCTCTACCTATGGGCTGCTCAATATCATGTGCGCTGTTTGAATGTTTTAGCACTTTCTTACAGTGGTATTTTTCAAATCGGACTGGTCATTCTCTGGTGACACATTACCTTGACGACTTTTTCTTTGTTGGATCCCCGGGCTCCGCGGAGTGCCAGACAGCTCTGGACACATTCCATGGGCTCATGGAGGATCTCGGAGTTCCTTTGGCTCCGGAAAAGACAGTGGGCCCCAGTACGGTCCTTTCCTTCTTGGGTATCGAAATTGATTCTGTACTCATGTCTGCTCGCTTGCCTGAGGATAAAAGGAGCAACATGGTGCAACTACTAGAGACAATGTTGGCCAAAAAGAAAGTTTTGGTGAAGGAGATTCAAGTGCTATTGGGTCATTTGAATTTTACTTGTAGGGTGGTGAGAGCAGGTAGAACTTTTTGTAGGAGACTAGGTAGGGCGTTAGCAGGACACCACTTACCTCATCATCGTGTGCGCCTGTCTGCTGGTGTAAAGGAAGATTTGAGAATGTGGAAGTTCTTTTTGGCCTCTTTCAATGGTGTCCCCTTGGTCAGAGACGTTGATTTCCAGTGGGACGTACAGATGTTTTCTGACGCGGCTGGCAGTGATGGTTTTGGCCTTTTCTGGAATGGCAGATGGTGCGCGGAACGTTGGCCGGATGAATGGTTGAATGGTGGTCGCAGCATCACTTTCTTGGAATTGTTCCCTCTTTTGGTGGCCTTGACACTGTGGGGGGAGGAATTGGCACACAAGAAGGTGTTGTTTCGTGTGGATAACATGGCTGTTGTGGAGATAGTGAACCGACAGTCTGCCAGAGACGAACAGGTGTTGAAACTGATGAGAGTTTTCGTTCTGGGTTGTTTGAAACACGACATTCATTTTCGTGCTTTACACATTCCTGGCGTGGACAATGACATTGCGGATGCTTTGTCTCGTTCACAGTGGGGGAGATTCCGTGGACTGGCGAGGGATGCAGACAGATTCCCGACTCGGATGCCGACTCATCTGTGGCGTGTAGGAGAAGTAGGGTCGTACAATTGGTGGTAGGTTCCTTATCTGTGTCCACACGTACGGCTTATTCCTTGGCCTGGAGGGAATTCTTGGAGTCTGGAGCTGTCAGACGGGAGGATCTGTCGCAGCGGTCAGAGGATGTCGTTAATTTTATACTAGACCTCATGGATAAGGGCCTCACTAAAGTGACTATAGCGGGGAAACTAGCGGGTATTTCTTTCATGGGACAGTTATTGTGGGGTTACACCCCGTCAGCGGGGGAAATAGGCAGAAGGATGCTTGAGGGTTGGGCCAGGGAACAGGGGCATGTTGTTCGATCTAGGGCTCCATTATCCTGGCAAATGCTGGCTAGGTTAATTACAGTCTTACCTTTGGTATGTTCAGATGATTTTGAGGCGTGTGTTTTTTCCATGCTCATGGCGTTTATGTTCTTTGGAGCTTTTAGGGTCTCGGAGTTGTTGGGGACCAAGCATAAGGGTGGTTTACACTGGAGAGATGTTTTTTGTTATGATGAAGGTGTTCATGTTTGGTTATCCAGTTCCAAAACTGATCAAACGGGTAAAGGTAAAGGGGTTTGGTTACAAGCGCGCGACCCAAAGCTCACTTGCCCTTTATTGCTGGCGCGGCGCTGGCGTTCATTGTCTGGGGGTACGGATGAAGCCCTCGTATTCCAACACATTAATGGTTCGCCTGTCACATCTTATCAGTTACGGATGGTTCTCCGTAAAGCCCTGCAACACATTGGGCTTGATAGTAGTTTATATGGTACTCATTCTTTTCGTATAGGTGCAGCCACGGAGGCCTTTCACAGAGGTTGGACGGAGATGGATATTATGAGGTTGGGGCGCTGGTCTTCTAATTGTTTCAGGCGCTATGTGCGGAGCCCGGCAGAAGACGCGCAGGCGTTCTCAGCCTAGACATGTGTTCTAATTGTGTTTTCTCTTTCAGGATCCGTTGCTGGGCCTCGATCGCCAGTGGTCACGGTCTGGATAGTGGGGCATTCCTTCGTTAAATGGGCCAGAGTCCAGGCGGCACGGAGCTACTTTGGAGAACAACTCGGCTTTAATGATCGTATGTTCAATATTGTATGGAAGGGTAAAGGTGGGATGCTCTGGAGAGAGTTAATCCCTAGTTTAAACAGTAACATGGTGGGCGGTTTATGCCCGGATATTCTGGTCATTCATTTGGGTGAAAATGATCTTTGTGCTACGAAAGGGGTTGTCTTACTGCGGGCTATGAAACGGGATTTAGGCCTCCTTAAGGAACTCTGGTCTGGGTGCCATGTGTTTTGGACAGAGTTGATACCGCGTAGGACATGGAGAGGGGCTGTGAACCCTAGGGCCGTGGATCGGGCGAGGAAGAAGGTGAATTCGGAGGTGTCTCGTTGCTGCAGGGGCCACGGTTTCAGCAGGATATCGCACAGGGACATAAAGTATGAATCGGTAGAGTTTTTCCGGGATGACGGAGTACATTTGTCACGTGTGGGTATGGACCTTTATCTTTTAGAGCTTCGTGAGGTGTTAGCACGGGCTTTGGCCATGCAGCGTTGATTCCCATTATCTTTCCGTTCGCTACGCGGTTGGGGGGCAGAAAGGAAGGCTCTGTGTGTTCACCCCCCCCCCACTTGCCTACCTTTCTGGGTGGCGGGGTCGTGGTGTATCAGTTCGGTTTTAGGTTGATTGTTGGTTATAAGTTCGTTAGAATTTTCTTGGACTGGGGCCGGGGCAGGTTGGTCATGGTTTGACCGTTCAGTTTTGAAAAGGGGTATTCTGCAGGAGTGCAGGGTCAGGCAGGATCGATGATTACGGAGGCCATGACAAATGTTAATTCAATTTTGGTTTGATGAATAAAGTTTATTGATGACGTATGTTTTATATTCATGACGTAATGTTTATTGATGATGTAATGCTTTATCATGATGTAATGTATAATGATGTTATAATGTTATTGATGTATTGTGGGGAGGGCCCAAATATGTAGGGGTTGGGGGTTGGGGGCCCGTTTGGTTAGTTATTTATTTATTTAGTGAGGTTTAGTTTTGTAAGGCGTTTGCCGAGGTTGTATTTTGTAATGTGCACCTGTTTCCTAATAAAGCGGCCTTTTACACACACACAAACAATTTTTGGTCTACTTTTCTCTCACCCCTCGCCCTCCCTCCCAAGGGGGGCTTGGGGGAGGGAGCCGACCGAAGGGAGGTCTCCTCCCCCGGGCGGTTTGGGAGGGCTGCGAGGGGTTATTTCCAGAAGTTGCCAGAATGTTCTAGTTTTGGGCTGGTCTAGTAGGACCAGCCAGCCCAAGTATAAATTCCACCTTTCCCGCTATCCGCCACCATTTTAGGTTTGGTGACCTGGTGGCTAGGTGCTTTAACTTTTTGTCCCACCCTCCCTCCCTGTTTTCTGTAGTATTTTATTCCCCTCGCTCCCTCGTTTTTTCTCATCTTTTTTGATAATTTTCTTTTTCAAAAGGCTGTTTTATGGGTTACCGGTGTGCAGGGGTTGTTTCTTGTATTTGTTTTTGTCGCTAGGAGCAGGTGCAGTGCGGGGTCGTGGTGTATCAGTTCGGTTTTAGGTTGATTGTTGGTTATAAGTTCGTTAGAATTTTCTTGGACTGGGGCCGGGGCAGGTTGGTCATGGTTTGACCGTTCAGTTTTGAAAAGGGGTATTCTGCAGGAGTGCAGGGTCAGGCAGGATCGATGATTACGGAGGCCATGACAAATGTTAATTCAATTTTGGTTTGATGAATAAAGTTTATTGATGACGTATGTTTTATATTCATGACGTAATGTTTATTGATGATGTAATGCTTTATCATGACGTAATGTATAATGATGTTATAATGTTATTGATGTATTGTGGGGAGGGCCCAAATATGTAGGGGTTGGGGGTTGGGGGCCCGTTTGGTTAGTTATTTATTTATTTAGTGAGGTTTAGTTTTGTAAGGCGTTTGCCGAGGTTGTATTTTGTAATGTGCACCTGTTTCCTAATAAAGCGGCCTTTTACACACACACAAACAATTTTTGGTCTACTTTTCTCTCACCCCTCGCCCTCCCTCCCAAAGACAAAATAATGAACTAATACTTTCATAATTTGCCTTTTCTTGCCATATAATGTAGTCAATCCTGCCACATAATTAGGCCTTCTCTCGCATAATTCCAGTGGCGGTGACTACACTCTGCTTTAAAGCCCATAATTTAGAAAAAAATACCTGAATGAGGCTTTATAACGTGACACTCTGCAGATGGGGTGTGCCCACTGTAACAAAGCTCTGAGAAATTCAGAGTGCCGCACTACGATATGAAACGAGGCAGGTGATAGTTTTGAATACCGATTCTTTAAAATGGGTCACTGCACTTGTCATTTTTGTGAACTCTGCAGTCTGTGGTCTTTTGCTACACATGCTGCAACGGTTCAAGGCACAGTGCATGTCGAAGAAGTACTGCTTGTGAGGTAGTGAAACCTGGCAAAAACTTGGACTGGGTGTAGGAAGCAGGCTCTGTATATACTATACCAAAGTAAGGTATAGTGTGCACCGAGTCAGGGAATCCCCAAGGGTAGGCAGAGGTTAAAACAGACATTACCTTACTCTCTATTTGTGGTTGTGTGGGCATGCAGTAAGGCCTTAGAGGGTCGTGCTAAGCATTTTTTGTACCACTCAGGCAAGAAATTATTTCACACACTCTAGGACTGAATTCCGACCAATTGGTTTGTATAAAAATATTGTTTAGTTATATTTATTTTCTAGAACCAAGCCAGGCTTGAAACAGGACAGTAAAAAAATACTTTGCAAGCATATGCAGTTTAATTACAGTTTGAATGCAAAGAATGAGTTACAATATAATAATTTTCTATTCGCAGACAGTCAGAATTACTTTGCAATTACTGTTCTTACGCAGCCAGGTATCTCTAGATGCTAGGCTGGTGCATTTCCAGTGGGAAAGAAAAATGAGAGAATACATTTTGCAAACTTAACACAGAGGCGGCTGGGTGCAGAGTGCCAGGACCACACATTAGCCAATGGGATAAGCACGGTTGTGAGCTTGGGGACTATGGCGAGCAAGCCACCAGATTAGGGAACAAAAAGCTCCTGGGGTCGAGGTCCGCACTGAAGGCCTAATGGCCAACACATGAACTACAACACCAGGGGCAGCCGAGTGTAGGATGCAGTTTTGGCTGATGATACAAAGATTCGGTCACGGTTCCCTCCACGTCGATCAGCTGCTGTTGAAGGGAATGGTGTCTTTGGGAGTCATCGTCCTATGACCACTAGCGTTCGATGACAGAGTCGGTTGGACGGTTGCTTTTTCTGGAACGCTTCGGTTACGGAGTCGGTCAGGGTGTCGCCTTCTGTCAATGTTGAGGGGACCTTCCAGTTGTTGGCTGGAGGTTTGATTTAGGACCTTGTGGAGGTCCCGGGGTCACTGGGATTCAGATTAGGATCGCTGGGGGGACCTCCTTATCGTATTGGTTCAATCGGGCTCGGGGCACCGGAAGCGGAGTGGTGGAGACCCATGGAGTCGGCCAGAGTCAGAGTGGGTTACTATTGAGCAAGTCCGGTGCTCATGGGAGACAAGGTCCATTTTAGTCGCAAAGGCAGGGCAGGTTCTCCGGGTTTTTGAGGTCTGCTGTCTGCAGGACACTCCGAGTGTCTCTTAGAAGAGTCTGAGGTCGGGACAGGCCGCTAGGACTTGGGCCAAGTCAGATGGTGTCCTCCTCGTCTTCTCTCCGCACGGCTGTTTGGTCCTTCTTCTTCTTGTGTCTTCTTTTTGGCTCTGGTCTAAGGAGGCGAGCATCAGGGTTGCCCCTATATACTAAATTTAGGGGCATTTACAGGTAGGTACTGGTCAGGACCAAAAGTTCCCTTCCTTGGGGTGGGTACACCCCCTATTACTTAACTCTCCAGTGGGAGGGGGTATAGGCCTCACTCTGATTGGCTGGCACTGAGAGTTGTGCTTCAGCTCGTCTCCCCCACCTGAGAGGTGGGATTGGCAAAGGTAGGCACACCTCTACTCCTAACTTGGGTTTCCAGCCGATTCGTCCACCCAAAGTGGGGGTCATAACCGGTGAAGGCCAGTTGCTGGAAGCAGCAAATGGCTGGGGTAGGCCAACAAAGGCAGCAAGCCTTTGAAGTTTCCTCTTGGTGGACCCTGCCCATCCTGAGGGAGGAGGCTTGGCACCTCGTCTGAGGATGTGCATTGTTTCAGACCCCCAAGAGCAACAGGCTCTCGACCCAGGGGTCCAGAAACATGTCTGGTGGTGGCAGTTCGGGCTGGACTGTTCCCATTTGGCACAGGGTCAAGACTGATTTGAATATGGCTGGGTTCAAACTAGAATGGCATGGTGAGCAAAAAACAATGGATTTAGGCCCAGATCCCTGTACTGGGGTGAATGTTTGACATTGTTCTGAATTCTGTCCAGCAATAGTTGTTTTGCATTTGTCACCCCGAGTGGGACAGGTATGCCCAGACGTGGGTCCCATGCTTGCCATGCCACTGGAGTCAAGCTATCCTGGCTGAAGAGAGGTGAAACCCCAAAACTGGTCCTAGGATGCTTGGTTCCAGTCCAAGGAAGACCTGGCCTGGCAGTTCGGGCTGGACTGTTCCCATTGGGCACCAGGTCAAGACTGATTTGCATATGGCTGAGTTCAAACTGGAATGGCATGGTGAGCAAAAAACACAATGGATTTAGGCCCAGATCTCTGTAATGGGGTGAATGTATGACATTGTTCTGCATTCTGTCCATCTGAAGTTGTTTTGCAGCCGGGGAGCAGCCACTCAGCCTGGAAACTAGCGTTAGGTCGTTTTTCAGGGGGGCATCTCTAAAATGCCTTCTGAGTGCATTTTTTCATTACAACACACACTGGCATCATAGTGAGTTTAATGTACTGAGAAGTTTGATACCAAACTTCCCAATTTTCAGTAAAGCCATTATCGTGCTGTGGAGTTCCTAATGACAAAGTCCCAGTACCATATACTGTTAAGGGCATTACTGCACTTACAATGTCTAAGAATTGGCTTAGAAACCGCAGGGGTACAGGGTTCAGGCACGTGTACCCTCACCACTGGTTTGTGCACCCAGCTAGAGGGGTGGCTGACCTATGTCAGGGCAGTGGGTTGTAGGCATGGAACATTACTCTTCACTTTGTTCTGCAGCAAAACACACAGCCTGCAATGGCAGTGTGTGTGTAAAGGTACAGGGCCTCTAAGGGTGGCACAATAAGTGCTGCAGCCCTTAGAGGCCTTCCCTGGCCATAGTGCCCTTGGCACCTATGGTACCATTTACAAGGGACTGACCGGTGGCCAAAGAGTGCCAATTGGGTTTTGTCTTAATGCAGTTTTAGGGAAAGAACATAGGCCCTGGGTACCTAATTACCAGGAATCCAGGGCATACACAGTCAAAGTACATCAACATTATGCAAAAAGTGGGGGCAGCCACGCAAAAAGAGGGCACTTTCCTACACAGGGACCAGGAAAAGCAAATACAGTGTTCTGAAGCGGGTACCTCTCTTATGTTCCCAGCGTGTTTGTGGGCGTGTGTGTGTAAACATGTGTGTGTGGGGGGGGTTGGGGATGGCAACCACTTTCACATTTGCATTTTTGGCTCAGGTTTTACTTGGGATTAGCAACAATTACCCCACATGAGCCTTTGAAGAGTTAGTGGTGCCATACAAGCAAGACTGGACTGGATCAGAGTGCTGGGGAAAACAAAGAAAATGGCTAGCAAGACCTTGCTGGTCGGTCAGCAACATTCAGAATGCAACTGCCCACGTAACCTTGGCCCCATGATATACCTCTGTAAAACAATTGTTGTCCAAAGATTTTAATTTTTGATTTGTGTTTTTGGGTCATAAGAGAAGTAATTTAGCTTGGGAAGACATTGCTGATCCTGGCCGAATTTTTCTGGATCACATTTTTAAAAATTATGGATGTGTTACAGCGATGATGTAATATTTCAGGAGGCATGAGACCTATATATCTATGTAGTCTTATAGAGACAGAACCAACCTTCTCAGAGCAACCCTTCATGCAATTTGAAAATTGACAACTATAATAGAGGAAGAAGAGACATATATAGAAATGAAACAAATAATAATGGTTTTAATCCCTTATGTGTACACTAAATAATGTTTATGATCTGAATATGAGAAAAATAATAACGTTCATCACTCCTGTTTTGAACACATTTTCATAGATCACTCCATTTATTTGTTTCAACAATTGCTCATGGTACATTTGCAGAATGTTGAACATTTGAGAAGAGCATATCAACAGGGACATCTTTATGTAGCAAGCACAGGTTTTGCAAGAACATGTACGTGTAAGTTCTGTGGGTAGAGGTTTTAGAGATGTCATAGGTTTTTGCACCCCATCAATTTCTTCCCAACCAAATTCACACAGATTGTTGTCTATATATGCATGGTCCAAGACATTTACACATATTCAGATCAAGTAGAACACGCTTTTAATGTGTCCATGCAGAGAATATGACATTGAGGGAAGGTCACTTGGTGCGACTGATGTCTTGAAATCACTGTACTGAAGATCGTCAAATGTGTGGATAGTCAGAACTTGTTTTCCACACATGCACAAAGTATTTTTCTTGAGCCTTTAAAGTCACATTCTTCTTCTGCCTCAGTAAATTCTTTTAGAAACTTCAAAATTCAGCAGTTAAAGCTCCAAGCTTTGATTCAATTTTGCTCATAGTGTCCTTACCCGTAGGAATATGTGCCTTGATAAGAACACTGGGCATCTCCGGTTCAAGTTTCTTGTACAGAATATGGAGTGGGATTTACCCCCAGATGCATCAAGCACCCATTTTGCTATTCCTTATTAGCGAAAAATAACGATTCATTAATAAGGAATAGCAAAAGGCTATGCATGAAGAAATCACTAAAAAAATAGCGATTTCTTAAAATTCCTTAATTGCGACTTGCAAATTGCGAGTCGCAATTAAGGAATACCTCCCCTTTCATTCCTATGGGCCTAGAGGCCCATAGGCACTGAATGGGAAGACAATCTCAATTTGCGATTCTCAATTAGAGAATCGCAAATTGAGATTGCAATTTCAAGGGTGCCAAGGTGTCAAAAGGACACCCTGTTGCACCCCTGAAATCTGCATATGGGTACATCTTGCACACACACAGGCACTAAGGGCATGTTTGTGTGTAAAATGGAACTTTGAAAAATGCACTTTAGTGCATTTTTCAAAGTTTTTGCAAATTACCATGAAGTTCAACTTCATGGTAATTTGCGACCCCTATTAGCGAAATCGCTATTTTTTTTAACTTTATTGCATTGTATTTAAGGAATCTCAATGTGGGATTCCTTAAATGCAAGTAATCTCAATTTTGCGATTTCTTAAATTGCGATTTTTGCATTTGGGATGATGCATCCCAAATGCAAAAATACTGGTCGCAAAGGGGCAGATTCTGAGAATCTGCCCCTTTGCGAGCGGATTTTAGCTTGATGCATCTATGCCTATGTGTATAGTCTTGCCTGATCCATAATATATCCATAACTCTGACAAACTTTGACTTATAAACATTGCAACAAATCTAAGTAGCACAATAATAACATCTGGGTCACTTGACAGTACATTGACTCGATTGGAACTATTTCGAACAGCCCACTCAATATGTGGCACAACACAAAGGGCAGCTTCCTCCAATTTGCTGTTAAGTTCTTGAACAATATGGCCCATACCTTTTAAATATATCTCTGCAGGCATGAACTCCTCATTGACAATTATTCCACTTGCAATAATTGGAAGTCCAGTGTTCACTAAAGCATCAGAAATGTTTTGGTGAGCACAGGTTTAGATGTCAAACATTTTATGCAGGTAAGGCCAATTGTTCCACTTGCAGACATTTGTATTATTCTCTCACATTCTTTGACAGATAGTTCAAGGTAACTGTCAAAGATAATGTGCAGTTCTTGCAAATTGAACATAGACTTTGATATCTGAAGAACAGTCTGAACGACTACTCTGTAGTTTTGCATGGACACCGACACAGGGGTAGCATTGGCAATTCAGTCTCTCGCTTTAATCAATATATGCTGTTACGCATTTCGGCACACATGCCTTGATCACACCACAGTCGCCATGAACAGAATGCATTTAAAAAGCAGAGTAACGTGGTCACATGACTCACGAATTTCAATAGGCAGCAAGGACAGACTCATACTAACAAATAGAGCTGATGTACAGAGAAATCCCTGCTTATTTTTCAGCAGATCATTTTGTTGGCTAGTCTTGCTCTGATTTACAGGAATACATTATATCAACAATTCATGATTAAAACAACAATTTAAAATGCCATTGTCATTATTAACCAGCTTATAACTACTTTTAAAATTTTGATATACATAATTTTTTTAAACAAGCTAATACAGAGCATGTGCCCTTTTATCCTGTAGTTCCACATAATGATACGTCTCATTAGGAATTACACAAATGGGCTATGCTACTTCATGAGTTCCTTACATATATCTCATTGAAAAACAGCATGAAACAATGTGCACTCATTTGTCCAGTGCCAATTTTACATTGTGCATAATACTACCAACTTAGTCATAAATTTAGTCCTAAGAAAATTTAGAAAAAAGAGAAAGACCAAAAATTCAATCACAAACTACAGTAATCAAATGAAGTGCAATTGCCATTCATCAAGTTTCTTTGAACCTCAGGTTACTTCATTCTGGTGGAGTTCAGGTGTGTTCAAGTTTGATTAGAGATGTATAAAAAATTAACCAAAGTGCAGATGCTTCATTATAGTACTCCCAATTAGTAGTCTTTAGTCTTTTGCAAATTTATATCATAAAGTGCAAGTGCATTACAGTACTATAGATATGTGTAAATGTATGCAATAAAGTGTAAATGCTTTTCAGTACTGAAACAAACACTTCTTATGGTCCTTAAGTGAACCAACAAAAGTGCAAGTGCAACAACTTAATCTATTCATTTGGAGTACATTAATTATCCCATTTGCGTTTCATATCATTTCATTTTAAATAAAAACATTTTAAATAAAAACATCTTGATGAATTTAAAACCTGACTGTTATATCAATAAGACTTAAGAGTGATGTCACTGACCATGTCATGAGTGATGTAATAGGTGACGTCATCAGCAGTGCATTGCAGGCGCGCAAGTTATAGTGAGTCTAACTAACTATAACGTGAGAATTTCAATGGTTTTATGTCAGTAAAATTTCCAGCTAACTATAACTGGTGTCAAACCTATGGTTTTTTCAGTGAATATATATATATACCCCGCATACCCGGTCGCCCGGCATTTTCAACTAGTACACAATCAAAACCTTAATCATCTTAAGTACTTTGTCATAGATGCGATCACGCCTAACAAAAAGGGAGGCGACAATGAAAAGCGTCTCCGGCAGCTCGAGTCTAAATATATAGTGCTTCTCAATAGCAAACACCCTGGGGGACTGAACACAGGGGAGGACCTCCGTAATTTCTTATAAAAACTTTCCTCTGTCCTATGAAAATCAATATGTTTTTGTCTAAAATATAGGGGAATAGAAATATCTGTACAGTGGGCCAAAAAGTCGACAAACCAGTCATGAGGCAGCTTTAATTTGCCCTTGGTATATGTAGATTACGTGATCATGAGTATATACACGTCACATAAGTTTAAAAATGCATTAAGTAGAGGCAGTATCAACTAGTGAAACAATCTAGTCTAATGTAATTAACTTTTCTTCATTGTATGAAACTTTTTTCATATTTAATCACATTTTTCACTTAATAGCACTTCACCTCAAGGCTCTCACGATATTTAGGTGAGTTGTCCTTTTTTAGCCTCCACACAATTGAGGAGACCATTCTTAGGGGGTTAAGCTTCATTCCATGTATATGTATAAGGTTAGGCCTTAAATGGAACAATTCCCATTGATTTGATTTTGTGTCATGTTTATAGAGCTCCCTGCACTAGACTGTTGTAGGGATATACACATGTCTATGGCGCTTATTAAAACCATTATGAATTCCAACTAGCCAGTACCTGAAGGTACAGTAGAATGGCAGTACAGTAATGAATTTAGTGGGCATACATTACAGGTTGTTCATATAAGTGACCGATATGTCCTGTATTTGTACAGATAAACACTAACCTGACCTAACCTTTACATATTAATACTTTTGCAAGTGGCACAATTCGTATTGATGAAATTACAGGGAGCAATGTAATGTCTCACGTAATGAAATTCTATGTACATGGGCTGATATAGTATTGACCATACATTAGCACATTAACGTATAATTCTGTATTTGAACAGATATATAAGCGTACTTTTCTTATATCAGAACTGTGTTTTTGAAATCAAAGAATTTTCTGTTTGAACATGTCAATTTGTCCTCTTGTTATAATCGTATATTATGCAACTATAATGCCACTTGACACTCAAATGTAATATATATGGATTTATACCACTAACTGTTATGGATTGAAATGCAGCGATGTACATGAAATGACCGCCCCATACTAGACCAATATGGCGACCGTAGAAATACGAGATGTAAGAAACTCAAATTTGTAGTCCTTTGTTTATGTCGACCACTCTCTGGAAAGGCGCGAGTTTGAAATGTATCCCCCCCCCCTTAAAAACATGGCTTCTCCATTTTCCCCTCATCAGTGAGCAAGGACGCCAGTCCGAAACGCGTCTGATGACTAGCACCACCACTATGCAAATGAAATAAAGCATTTCGGAAATGAGAAGACTGGCTTTGGTAATTTAATTGAAGTCTGTGTACCTGTTTGCTTGCCGACGGTTGCTGGCGACAAGTTGGAGCTTCATATATATATATATATGCAGAAAGAACCTCCAGCAGCGCGGAAGGAAGAGGCCACAGGCAGGGATTACGGTTTGAGGCTTTCCTTATTAGATACAGCAGATGTGGCATGATGCATTTCGGCTATGGAACGCCTTCTTCAGATGCCGCTGCCAAACTGAGGTAAGTAAAGTCCAGCTATAAATAGTCCTGCACCACTCCCCTGATAAGGAATAGGCACCACCCCCAACCATGTGATCATCCACCGCGCTGTAGTAAGGTGGCGAACTACAACTCCCAGAAACCTGCATACCTGGGCTGGTGTGATGTGGGGCAACCGCATGTAAAATCCTGGTGTTTGTGACGCCTTGCAGTGTTGGACTTTCTTAATGCAGCTTGTCTTTCTTCTCGAAAGCCTCTTGAGTCCCCGCGCTATGCTCCAACCTAAGAAGAACAGGTCAGCCGGGTTGTGGGCTGATTACAGTGAACCAGGAAACCTCTGTGCAGTCACAGACTGCAGGCTGGCAGCGTCCCTTGCTTGTCCTGGACTCACGAGGTGGACTGCTGCTTGTCAATACCTTGACTAAACAAAAGCTGCTCTCGCAGGAACCAGTGATGCAGGCAGCCAACTTGGAAGAGCGGGACCCCTTAACGTGTCTCTGGCTGACACAAACAAATGCAGAAAGAACCTCCAGCAGCGCGGAAGGAAGAGGCCACAGGCAGGGATTACGGTTTGAGGCTTTCTTTATTAGAAACAGCACATGTGGCATGATGCATTTTGGCTATGGAACGCCTTCTTCAGATGCCACTGCCAAACTGAGGTAAGTAAAGTCCAGCTATAAATAGTCCTGCACCACTCCCCTGATAAGGAATAGGCGCCACCCCCAACCATGTGATCATCCACCGCGCTGTAGTAAGGTGGCAAACTACAACTATATATATATATATACATAAATATATATTCCGAATCCCCCTAAATCTTGACCAAACGAAATTGTGACATATAGTCCACAACAACAGCAGTTTTCAATGAGGACACAGTTTGTTTTTTCTTTTTTTCTTTTTTTTTTCTTTTTTTACTTTCAGGTTGCAAACACACAGAAATTAACACAGTTACATATTATATATATCAGCACAGCATAGCCATAAAACTGAAATTTTACTTAAATGAAGATTTTTAAGTCGTCTCCTCTTGGATCCACTGTTGTACCGGAGCCCAAATTTTCATCCCTAATTGTCTTTTCTTCCTTCCCTTGGTTGCATATATAGCTGATTCAAAGTTATATTTTTCTAACATGCGGGCCCTCCACATAGAAAACGATGGTGGAACTGAGTTGATCCATTCCTGTGTGATGCATGCTCTATATTCAGCTAATAAAATAAAGATCAAGTATTGTTGTTCACTTAATACTGTATCTGATGATAGTCCAAATAAAATCAGTTCTGGTGTAAGAGTTATAATTTTCCCTGTAATTCTCTCAATGAACAATTGTATTTGCTGAATAAATCCATGTAATTTGGCACATGAGAAGAACATATGTATTGAATCTGCACCCATCTGTGTACATCGATTACAGTTTATACCAGCAGTACCCCCCCATATCATGATTTTTGCTGGAGTATGATAAAGATCAAACATAGCCATATAGTGCTGAGTTCTTGATCGTCCTGCCATTTGTGTTGGGTTGCTGAAAGATCATCTGGGAGATATGTTATAAGAAGATTATAAAAATAACCTATTTTTCTTTTAACAAACAGACTCTCTATCAGCAAAATGGATTTTAACCCTGATACTCATTGGGCCTCGATGAGTTTAAAAAACTATATATCTGTAAATATTTAAAGTAGTCCTGTGGAGGTATTCTATGTTTTTGTTGAAGTTCAGAAAAGGATGATACAGTATTAGAAGTAACTGAATATAAATCACTCAAGTAAAATATACCACTATTATTCCACCTTTTCATCACCGGATCTCTGAATATGGGAGGGAAGCAATGTGGAGAGTTTAGGGGAGTGTATCTTGTAATCCTAGGAATCCCCACCAGTTTTTTAATGATTCTCCATGCTTTAAAAGCTGCCGATATAATCTTGAATTTAGTTTTTTTGTAGTAGCTTGGTTCTATTATTCTTAGAAATTGATTATTAGAATCCAAACCTGAGACTAATTCATAGATCGAGGGGGAATGTGCATTTGAAATGGGAGTTTTTTTGCAGATAATTAATGGCGATATGCACGGAAATATAGTAGCAAGATAGTAAAATATAAAATGTGGAACAGACCATCCGCCTCTATCTCTTGGTAGTATCATTTTTTTATAAGCTCTTCTTATACCTGTGTACCCCCATAAGAATCTTCCTGTCATTCTTTCAAGTTGTTTAAAGTATTCCAGCGGGAACTCCAAAGGATTTGTTCTAAATAGATATATAAATTTTGGCAATATCAACATTTTTAAGACATTATTCCTGCCATGTAGAGATAGGTGCAGATGGTCTATTCTCTCCAAAGTTGAATTGACCTTCCTCATAACCGGGGCAAAATTAAGGTCTGGGATTTTTAATATGGGAGTAGTTAGTTTAATTCCCAAGTATGTTGCTTCACAGACTATATTGTTAAGGGACAGGGGATCTTGACCCACATAAATTATTTGCGTCTTGGATAGATTTAATTTGTATCCTGAGAAGGAGCCAAAATTTGTTGCCAGTTCTTCAATTCTAGGGAACGCTCTCTCAATATCACTAGTAAGTACCACTAGGTCATCTGCATAGGCGAGGGCTCTATAATTTATACCACCCACGACCACCGGAGGAATATGTTCATCTTGATTTAATTGGTTAAGAAAAATATCAATATATATATAGCAAAAAGGAGAGGGGAGGATGGGCAGCCTTGGCGTGTTCCACGTTGGATAGGAAATACCGCTGAATTATTAGCCCCAATTTTAACCGATGACATTGGATTTCTATATAAAGCTTTGAAAACGGTTGTAATCCCCGGACCAAATGACTTTATTATTAACAACTCCCAGAGATAGGGCCAAGTCACTCTGTCGAATGCTTTTTCAGCGTCCAGTAGGGTGACCCCCATTGATGTCTTAGTACCCTCAGCCCAGTCCATAATAGCAACAACCCTCCGTACATGATCTGCTGTATCCCTATTTGGGATAAACCCATGTTGCCAACGGGATACAATTGTTACCATTATTTTTGATAGTCGTGTTGCTAATATTTTTGAATACATTTTGCTATCTGTATTTATTAAAGATATTGGTCTATATGACGCGGGGTTTAGTGGATCCTTTTCTTTTTTTAAAAATGTCATTATCAATGACTGGGCCCATGAGTCCGGTGGAAAGCCTCTCTGTGCCTCCAGGAATGTGATAAGTAGGTCTTGTTTTATAACATCTCTAAAAGCCCTATAAAATTCCAATGGGATGCCATCAGGTCCCGAGGCTTTTCTTAATGCTAAAGATGTTATTGCATTTTCTATTTCTTCCCAAGAGATTACAGTTTCTAGAGATAACCTTTGTTCATTAGTCACAAGTGGTAAAACGTTAGCTCTGGCAAAATTCATACATTCTTGTGATGAGTAACAGTCATCATCATATTTATATAGATTTTGATAAAATTGTCGAAAAGTTTCAAGGATCGCCTCGGGATTATTATGTATATGTCCATTTTCATCTTTAATTGCATCTATTGTATTATATACTTCTTTTTGCCTAATTCTTTTAGCCAGAATTTTCCCTGCATTCTCCGACGTCTCATACAATTGAGATCTATGGGTCGCTATTATTCCCGCCAATTTTAAAGCAAAAGATTCATATAGGGCAGCTTTAAAAATTGCTAAATTCGTTTCAATGTCTACAGTTTGTTGTTTTTGAATAATAGCACTTGATAATTTTTTTTCCCATGATAGTACATTTTTAAAACCTTGGTCTACCCTTTCTCGTATTATTCTTTGTTTTTTAATGACATAAGATAATGACTCCCCTCTGATCCCCGCTTTAAAAGCGACCCATACATTTTGAACCGAGGCCGTTCCCCTATTTATATCAAGAAAATCTTTTATCCATTTTGTCATCATATTTAGGTACTCGGGGTCCGTTAACAGTTTTCTGTCAAAGTTCCAGGACCTAACCTGAGGAGTCGATAAATTAACCTTAATTTCGATTACTATTGGATTATGATCCGAGATTATTCGCGCGTAAAGATCAAATTTAGTGTCACCTAATAAGATTTTTTTTAAAAAGAAATAGTCAAGGCGTACAGATTTTTTATGGGGAAAAGAAAAATATGTGAATCCGGATATTGGAGGATTTTTTTCATGAGCAACATCAAACAAACCGTGATCCATTATCAAAGTATGTAGGGATTTGAAGGATTTTTTTTTTATTCCTTGATAATGTAAAATATTAGGAACGTTTGTCTTAATATCTATATGAAGATTGAAATCCCCACAAAGTATTAATGATGGAGACCAATTAGCTAATTCTAGATTTAATAGGTTCAATATATTCGGATCATCTAAATTTGGGGCATATACTGAACAGATAATCCATATTTTGCTATCAATTTTTAACTATACTATTGCCCATCTACCATGTTGATCAGCCTTGTTACGAATTGGGACCTCCAAACCTTTTCTGATTAGAATTGCCACTCCTTTCGTCGTTGTGCCTTGTGAAGTGCAAACTAACCATTTCATCCCCAACTCCTCATACATTTTTCTATCGTTCCTTGCAATATGTGACTCTTGTATACATAAAATATCCAATTTCATAGTCCCGATAATCTGTGCAGCGACTCCCCTCTTATTTCTATTATTAATCCCACAAATATTCCAAGAACAAATTCGTAATTTTTCCATTTAATAGATATATGTTTTCCCTTTTCTCTAACAAGTATAACCTAAATATAGAAATAATGAGACCATTGATTACATTGTTCATCTCGGATCTCTCTGTGCATCTCAAACCTTTCAAAAATTTTTGAGCAACAAGTAAATACAACAAGTAAAAAACGAAGATTCTAATATACGCAACCTTAAGTAATTTCATCTTTTGTTTGCAACCCTTTTTTCCCCCCTTCCCACCCGTCCTCCCCATCCAGAGCTCAACCAGAGCCCACCCACCTGTTCTCCCTCCCCCAAGCTATCAGGGCAAAGGGACTGATTAGTCCCTCTCATGATGATGTGATAGGCGCTGAGAGGCTCTCATCTCATGGCTCCACATCATATTTGTTACTACCCAGCGATCTCCTAACAAAAAAAAAGAGAAAGAATCACATTGCCCAGCATCTAAGACATTTGTGCTGTCAGCATAATATATTAGCTTTTATATTAATCTTTGTAGAAAGATTCAGCAAGAAAAAAAAAAAAAGTGACCCCCCCAACCAAGTTTGATGCTGATAGAGAGACAAGGGAAGAGGGCTCAATACAGATACCAAATAAAGCTAATAAATGACAATTTTCTCGGTTAACACGATATAGTATAGTATTTGTATATACACTGAGCCATATACCCTGAGTTAATTGGTGTAAGTTAGATCCTTATCTTAAAGACCCCCTCTTTTCCCTTTTCCAACTAACATATCAAAAGAGATGATTTTTTCCCCCCTCTCTTTTTTTTCCCCTTCTTTCTTTTGTCTTTTTCTACCTTTTTTTTCCCCCTTTTTCTTCTCACCCCTACTTCTTTTTTTTCATAACTCACAACGAGGTTAGTAACTCTTTAGCCGCCCCCTCTGAGATTAGAAAATAAGTGCGCTCTTTATGAACTATTTTAAGTTTTGCAGGATTTAACAAAAAGGCCTGTGCTCCTTTTGCCTGAAATTGGGATATGAGCTGGCGTAATTGCCAGTGAAGTTGAACTGTAGCGTGACAAAAGTCAGGACGCACAAAAAATTCAACATCTTTGCCTTTACGCTTTCTATTTGGCCTGGCCAGATCGTAAAGGGCCTCCCTAGCCAGGAAGTTGTTCAATGATATCAGGATAGCTCTAGGTTTTGCAGACGCATCTTGCCGATTTTTTTGAAAAGGGAATCTATGAGACCTCTGGATTTCCGTCTCCCATCTCCATTGTTTTAAGTCAGGAAAAGCGTCTGTGAAGAGCTCTATCATTTATTGTCTAGGATTAGAATCCTCATTTCCTTCAGGAACACCAAGGACTTGGAGGTTGTTCCGACGTGATCTATTTTCCAAATCAACCATCTTCCAGTTGATATCTTCCTTTATCCCTTCCATTGCCTTTAATTGTGAATTTTGCTGAGCCATTGAATCTTTTAATTGGGAAAGCCTAGTTTCTGTCTCAGCAACTCTCGCAACTGTATCATTAGATACCTTCATTACTTTCCTTAGATTATTTTGCAGTTTCCTTACTACCCCTTGAGTACGAAGGTTCTCTGCTCTCGTCTCCTCCCTATGATGTAACAGAACCTGATACAAAATTTCCAATGTTATTTCTGGTGTTTCTGATGTTTCAAGACCCTCTTTATTTATACTAGATGGATTATAGGTAGAGGTAGAGGGTAAAGTATCTCCGTTGGCTCCATTATCATCCTGTCTTAGTTTGTTAGGAGATTCTTCTAGATCTGAGTCTTCCGATTCATTTAAGTCATTCTGCTCCAGATCAGAGAAAGATTTTTCAAAATCCTGCAGTGATTTACTCCTTCTTTCCACTACCAGTTCTTCTGTACCATCCGAGTCAAGAGCTTGAGACAAATCAGTCATGGAATAGAAATTCCCAGCAGAATCTATAGATTCCAAATCCTCCCCTGGATTAGAAGGTCCTGAGCCCATTTGACCTGGTGCGGCCTCCAATTGCGCCGACTCATCATTTATCAAAATATTTGCATTGTTATTAGCTGACTCCATAACGGGCGCTTTATCTTTAATTACATTCGTGTTATCAGGGGCTTTTGAAGAATTAGCTGCACTGCCGATTTTTTTTGTAAACATCCCTGGTATTTTTGGAGTTGCACCCTGCCTACAACTCCCAGAATTCACCATGTTTGATTCCTGTTCATTTATTACTATTGGTACATCTGAGGGGGCCGTGTTACAAAAGGTACCTGTTTCAGTCATATTCTGGGATATATTCCCCCACGAGGTTCCAACAGAGACTGTGCCAGTTGTACTCACTGCACCAGCTGCTGAAGATACAGTAGGTGCTGCTTCCCCCGTAGGCTGAATAATCTCCTGTGTTGCAGCTGTAGCTGCTCTTGTTTTTGGCTTCTGCTGCCTTTGTGTGCCAATATTGGGATTTTTCGGTGCCATTGCTTGTTCTTGTTCAGTGGAATGGCGCTCTTTCTGCTGTGCTTGTGACCGCTGCAGAAGCTGGCGTTCCCCGACCTTCGGCGTTTCTCGGCGTATCTTTTGATCAGGTGAGGTAGAAGGGGAGGGGTGAGCCCGCCGCTGCCACGCGAATAGGATTTCCACGGGTCTAGCCTCATGCCAGAACCGGCAGCAGCCTGAGAACTGTTTTATAAAGCGTGAGTTTTTGATTTATTTTCTCGCCTCGTCACGTCTGAAAGAGCAAGAAGCAAAGTCTCTTTCCGTCATTCGCCGCTATAGTCGTAATGGTTTTTGTGAAGCCGGTCAGGAGCCTCCCGCCGCGCTGCTCACTCGGACACACTCGCGTCCGCCATCTTGCGTTCCAGGGGACACAGTTTTTTAATTGAAATTCTTCAGGTGAAAGTTTTTTTTTCGAGCTTTTGTATTAGTTTGTGCTTCACTGGTTTGGTTGCAACATCTACATCAAATAATGCGTTTGTTGGAAGAAGATCATGCAACAAAATCTCCTCGATAAATTCACCCCTTTCTTTTGCTACATTCATCTCTCTATGTGCTTGTGAAAGTTGTTTTTTTCAACCTGTTTTAATAGTGGCTGACTGGACGAAACTCTTACTATGGCAATTAAAGCTTGCAAGTTTAGCTTTAGAGATTATTTCAAACAGCTTTTTCTCTTTCAATACAAATCTTTCCTGCTTCATATCTGTATATAGGTTTGATCCATGACCCAGGACATCTAGTAGATGTGTCTTTACATCGTTATCCACCTATTGTTTGGTCATGAAGTTGTCTAGTCGCACAGACTCAGCTATTTCAAAGGGGCTTCCTTGCTGCTGCATGAAATGGAGAAGGCTGTCAACATGTTTATTGAAATGTTCCCCTCTCTTTCCCACAAGTCCATTGTGAGGAACAGTTTGACAATGGTCCAATAATTTTTTAATTTGTCATCTCTCTGGCAACATTGAAAATAGAAAGGACTTCATGGTAAACTAGCTGCCATTTAGCAACATATTCACTTTTATGTGTCTGACTGACAATTCCCTTGGAGCTTTTCTGTGATCTCTGGATCGTCTGTTCCAGTTTCATATCTGGAGACACAGCATTGAACCTTCCCTCTCTGTCTCACCACGAAATGCTTTTGAATTATTTTTCCTTAGGGCTATGGTTTTCCAACTCTAACCTCTTCACTCCTTCAAAATACTAGGACCGATTGCTCAGGTAGTTTAAGCAATCAAATTTGTGAAACACAGTAATCAGTTTCTTCACAGTTTTCATGTGCAGCTCCCAATCACCTTCCCAATCAGCATCAAGTTTTTCACTATAGCTATCATGTGTAAAACATTTTGCTTGCAAAGTTCTGATTTTTTTCATATTCTTTGACAAACGCTACAAACCTGGTTTTCAGGTTTACTGATTTTGAACTGAGTGTATTGATCATTGCCTGGCTTTGCATTATGTCTTTTGAATGAAGTGCACCCTGTGCCTTGTTCACTTCAGAGTTAAGATATGCAAAACCTAATTATTCATTCTTGTTCCAGAAAGCATTTCAACACAATGTTTCTATAGCCTCAGATCTGGTGAGTATACCTTGTAACAAATGAACATAATGAGCTCTTCTCAATACAGACTGGACAATTTTGCTTCCAAAGATTTCAGCCTTAATAAGTGCATTGTATGCCACATCCTCCTGCACACTGCAATGCAACTTTTGTCATGTGGAGAACGCCCTTCATTGGATAAAGATAATCAAATTCTACTGGACTGCTCATAAAAATAGCAGCTATGTTACAGAAAACACCTCCATCACAGAAAATTGGCAGGATCTGCAGATCTTTAAGCTGAGCAACCACATTTAGAATTTTATTTTATTTTGGATTTTATTTCAGAGCTGTGTATACTGTATGTAGTTTGTGACTAGAGAAGGTATTATTGGTAAAAACCCAACCTTCTTTAGTCAGACGGTATTCTGGGAGATCAGAGCATGAATTCCAGCCCATGGAGGAACTGGTTTTTCTTCATCCTTCAGTCCACACCGAATGAACTATATGATAAATTCAGTTCAATTCAATTGAAAAATCTTTATTCGACTATTAAAAAACAGCCATAAAAGCACAGACAATATAATACATAAAAATTGGTGCATATTAAAAAAGAAGTACAGACATTGGTGTCCTCCATTATTAATCTGTAACACAAAGCTTTCCCTTGCGGAACTTGATTTTAAAATAAACATGGCAGTGCTATAACATGTCAAAGGATCTTCTAGGCTTACAAGGAATTTCATAGCCAATTTATGAGACCTGATTAGACGGTTAACAAACAGGGGCTTGAAATAATAATTCCTAATATTACAGTAAAATTTGCAGAACAATATAAAATGCAGCGTGCTTTATTTACTCTTATTATCACAAGGACAGGGCACCTTATCTGAAGGACGTATCTTTATTTTTGGGATAGCAACACAATAATGTACAATACCACATCTTAGCCTCAATAAAACAAACCGATGCTGGGGGTGAGTCACATGCAACAGATAACCATTAATTCCCTCATCTAACATATATGTTTTGTATAAAGCCACAGTTGGTTTACTTAGTTCCATTTTTGCTCTACGGTTTTGTCTCAATGACAAGAAGGAGACCTTAAGTTCTTTCTTTTTAATAGTTAGTATTTTTCCAGAGTTCAACCATACGGACATATTGAATAAATTCCCCAGTGTTGTATTAATATAGGACAACCAGGGAGTTTTCGGAGCATCGTCCAGGTTTAACTAGTCTAAAATGATTGACCTGGTAAAAGCAGTTTCTTCATTTTTTCAGATTTGGGCCCATAATAATAAGGGTCCTGCCATCAAGATGTCCTCTAAAAATTGCAGCCCCACCTCATGATGTGCGATGGTATTCAATACAGAGGACGGTAAAAACAACAAGCGTTTTATAAAAAATGTTCTTCTATTTGTAACGCAGCACTATTTGTGTAGCCCCAAAGTCCTGCCCCATATATAGCAGTACTTACTCCTTTAGCTTTATAGATGGCAACCATCTCCTTAATTGGTCATATTCTCAATTTGTCCGCAAATTGAAAAATACCTTGGTTGGCCCTACTCATTTTAACTTTTGTATTTATGATATGTTGGGACCATGTACCGTTATCTGAAAACAGTATACCAAGGTAGGAGAAAGAGTTTACTGTACAAATTGGGGTATCATCTATTTGAAAGGTTCTACAAGGTTTCTTTTAACCTCATGCGCGCTAGCGGAATTCCGCTCGCACGCTGAGATTTCATAAATCGCATGTTACGTGACGAGCTGGGCTCGTCATCAGCGTGCGAGGAGGCTACGCCATGACGAGCCCAGCTCGTCATCAGCGTGGAAGGGGTTAAGGTCCACATACCATGGTAAATGTTTCTGATTTGTTGATTACCACCCTCCGTTGTTCCATAAAACTTGAAAAACCATCCATCAATCGTCCGCATATAATAATACAGGTATCGGATGACCAGCCACCCTGGGTACATCAACTTGAATTTTCTGCAGGTAAGTATCAACCTCGTATAATAAAAAGGGAGAAAAAAATGGGGCTAGCACGCATCCTTGTCGTATACCCCGACTCACTTTAAATTTAGGGGTACATACTGCCTGGGGGCCAAAGCGAACCACGCTAGTTAGTTTCCTTATAAGCGTGAAAGAAAGTCAACAATGCTCAAGGTGTTCCCAGGTCGATCAGGGTTTGTCACAGTAAGTTGTTGGCCACTAAATCAAATATTTACAACAAGGGGTGGTGAGGGACAGAGTCTCTGAATTAAGCAGAAAGCTCTCACCCAGTCAAGAGATCAGGGCTAGATCCAACACCGTTTTTTAGCTCACTGCACCATCCCAGTTTCAGAACCCGGCTGTATGCAAATTAGTCTGTTCCTGTCCCAGTGCATGATGGGAACAGGGCAAACCAAACTACAAAAGCCAATTCTTACACTGGGAAGGAAACAAGCTCCCGAGGACCGGTTTCTGGCATTACAGCCATCTTCGGCCCGGTTTGCTTGAATCCTGATGGTGCAATGAGCAAGGGTCTCACATCTGAGAATACCCTTCCACGCTTAGGGTGGACAAAAATATTTACAACAAGGGGTGGTGAGGGACAGAGTCTCTGAATTAAGCAGAAAGCTCTCACCCAGTCAAGAGATCAGGGCTAGATCCAACACCGTTTTTTAGCTCACTGCACCATCCCAGTTTCAGAACCCGGCTGTATGCAAATTAGTCTGTTCCTGTCCCAGTGCATGATGGGAACAGGGCAAACCAAACTACAAAAGCCAATTCTTACACTGGGAAGGAAACAAGCTCCCGGGGACCGGTTTCTGGCATTACAGCCGTCTTCGGCCCGGTTTGCTTGAATCCTGATGGTGCAATGAGCAAGGGTCTCACATCTGAGAATACCCTGGTGAAGAATTGGCTTGGTAGTTTAGTCTGCCCTGTTCCCATGATGCACTGGGCCAGGGACAGACTGATTTGCATATAGCCAGGTTCTGAGCTGGGATGGGGCAGTGAGATAAATAACGGTGATGGATCAAGCCCTGATCTTTGGACTGGGTAAGAGTGGTCTGCTCAATTCAGACACTCTGTCCATCACCACTCCCTTTTGTGAATCGATTTTGGCCACTATAGGTGTGGCAGGGTATACTCAGACATGAGTCCCTTTCTCACTGCTCCATCAGGATTCAAGCAAGCCGGGCCGAAGGCGGCTGAAATGCCAGAAACCGGTCCCCGGTAGCTTGTCTCCTTTCTGGTGAAGAATTGGCTTGGTAGTTTAGTCTGCCCTGTTCCCATGATGCACTGGGCCAGGGACAGACTGATTTGCATATAGCCAGGTTCTGAGCTGGGATGGGGCAGTGAGATAAATAACGGTGATGGATCAAGCCCTGATCTTTGGACTGGGTAAGAGTGGTCTGCTCAATTCAGACACTCTGTTCATCACCACCCCCTTTTGTGAATCACTAAATCAAAGGCACTACTCAAATCGGGAAAGCATAGATAAATAGAACCCTTCTTTGCCTTAGTGTATTTGCCGATGAGTAGCTCCAGATTCAGGCATTGTTCAACTGTCCATAACAACAACAAAAATCCGTGGGTCTAAACATCTGAGTATGTGTGTTTTACAAAGCTGGGAACAAAGATCAATTCCACCAGACAGGAGTCAAAACAAATCTAGTGAGAATATCTCTAAGAAAAGTAATTCCCATCAGTCACCGAAGTGATATTTATTATCATTTGGGAACTTTGTCTGTACCTTCTAGATGTAAAAAAGAAGCTACTCACAGATCTTGTAATACAATCTGTGAATGAAACATGATGTAGTGCATGTAATTGTGCAGTGTGGTGATGCAAAATTAAAATTTGATAACCAATAGGAAAATTGTGTTTATTAAGTATCCTTTCGTATCAAAGGTAAAACATAAAAAGCACATTAACACCCTTAACAGATGTGTGGGCATACTGTTACGGTCGACATGTTTCAGCCAAAAGAATAAGGCTTTCTTCAGGACCATATATTTTAACTACTGCACGTATAGTAAATAGTGAAGGAAAATAAATAAATACAACCTTACACCTTTGCACAGCTATAATTTGACGGCTTAGGCATAGGTATGAACTCCTGTAAAAATACAAATTGAAAATAACATGTAAATGGTGAAAGCATAAACCTTGTTTAACAATGAAAACACTCAAAGAGCACATTCCTCTGGATATGTGTTCTAAATAAAGTCAGGTACTAGACTTTTTAATCAATTGGAAGGAAGTTTAACCTTACTCGTTGTAAATCGGGAAGATTCTATCCGCTCCTGGCAACCGCTCAGGGTGTGAGGCAACGCTCTGCAGAGAGAAAAGGGGGGACTCATTGTAGTGACCCTTTGTGTAAAAGTCTGATATGTCACATGTCAATTTAGGAAAAATCGAAACATGTGCTATCAGATAGAAAAAGCAAAAGAGTTTGTTTGTTTAAGAAGCATGATGACAGTATGGCAAGTAGTTATTAAAAAGTTCGCAAAATATAGGAACAGGCATTAGAAAGATAACAAAAATGAAAACAAAGTAACTCTCTCTTAATGAACCTAAAAGAGAGTACCAGCGTTTCAGCTAGAGAGCCAAAAAACACAATATTTGCAGCCTTTCTTACCTAATCCGTCGTTACCCTAAACCGGAACCTGAGAGTCACCGGCGGTGAGGTCCTGTCCGGGGTAGCGATTTAAATACCATCTTGGATTAGGTCAAATTAGTCACAGCTGTGCATCTAAAGTCGTAACGTGGTCACGTGGCTCAAAGGCTGCCAATAGCACCGTGCGTGATCGTTAAGACTACAAAAAAACACTGATGGCGTCGGGACTTGTAGTACAACCCCGTACATACAAACGAGAGAGCACATCTAATTATGTATTTGTAAGTATACCATGGCATCAGATGGAATTGGATGTCACCTATATATACGATCTACTCTGCAAATACTTTTGACCGATTTTAAAGTATTTTTGACCGATTCTAAAGTATGGCCGTGGTTATGTGGCCCAAAGACCGCCAATAACATCTCGCACGCTGCAAAGAACTACAGAACAGCGTGAGTGATATTGGGATTTGTAGTTTTGAAACCTCGTGAGGAATACGTTCATGCATTTGAGTATGAATTATGTCATATGTGTGTCGTAAATATGTTTATTAGGTGCCAATAACCATACACTCCCTTATGACAAAATAAGATTCCAACAATACCTTTAAATGGTATTAATAAAAGGGAATTTGTAGCTGATAGCTGACTAGAACCGGCATTAATAGGCACTGAAAACCCCATGCTTGAGTCTCAACCCCTTGAGCTAAACCTCTAAACTGTTCTGAAGTGTGGAATAAAGTATATTTGTATTTCAATCAAATGGGGGAGGAGGAAGTTACTGATCCATTCAGCTTCTAGGGTTTGAGTATAAAATAATCAAAGGGGGAAGGATCACTGGTCCTGCATAACCAGGGTATGCAGGTCTTATGATTTGTGTGTCCCAAATAAAAAACCCTCATGCACGTGTTGGGAAGGTCGAGGTAGCAGTATATCTTGTTTCTCCGCTCTTCATACACGTGTGTGCATAATCATTGGGTTGATTGGTTTTGCAGCCTCCACCCGGAGGTTCTTACCCATGGTTAAAAGCAGTAGTGATTAGTGATGCGACAGTGTGGAAAATAGGATTAAAATATCCGGACAGCCAGATTCTATACTTTATTCAGTCTGGATTCGGATAGCCCATTAAATGAAAAAATTGTGCGTTTAGTGAATAATTAGGAATTCAAATGCACGTATTCGGGTAATTAAAAGATGGTCGACATGTTTCTGCCCTTATTGCCTAGGTAGGTCTATCGGGCTTTCTTCAGGACCGGAGTGCGTGATGAATAGTGAGTGTCTTATAATTGATACTTTCTAATTATGCAGATAAAAGAGAAAGACATAATGTGACCTGTTCTCTTTAGTTTCATGAAGGTTTCATTGTACCTGTAAGATAAAAATAAACATTGTGTGGACATTAAGTGGTGGGGGGAGGGAGATTGTGGACACAAATAATGACTAGATCCTACGAGATTATCGTAATTGTCATTTTTGATTTGCTCAGAACAATATTACAAATAAAAAGAAATTACAAACAGAAAATCAAATGTAGCGATACTTATTGACCCCACAATGATTGGTAGTTTCAACTCACTCATATCTATCTATTGCCACATATGGACAGTTTCTGATTGTATGACATTTGCTGTCAACCTTAACTCTCAAGTATCATCACTAATTTATCATCAGAGTTAAACATGTTTATTCAGCTCAAAAAGTACCGATACTAACGCTAGAAGAGACTAATATTATGTTTGATTTGTATCGTCCTTCGCATGTTTTGTCTATTAGACTAATTATAAAGGAGCCACAGTTGTTGTAAACAGGTTGCTCGCTATTACTGAAACCACGGAGCACATAGAAACATATTGCGAGCGTTTACGTAAAAACGTACCTTGAACGTGATGCTTTCACACTTCAACGGGTTAAATTGGGAGGGCGAGGGTGCCTACTAAAGGAGGATTACAAAAAGTAATTAAATGAATACGGTACTTGCAATTTTGTAGAAAGCGGGTAGGAGTTGTCTATCGACCTGCGGTGTTTCTCCTCTAGCATGACTTGTGCTGGCCCTGCCTCCAAGAAAACCCGGAAGTGAAAAAGTTTTCCTGGGTTGTATTTACACAGAGACGCTGTCAGTTACACAACTAAAAAGACTATGTGGAGGAACTCGAGCCTTTTTTTCATTAGATACTTGAGTTGTACATAAAATAGTTTACAAAAATGCATCGGCCACAATTAAATGAATTACTATGTCTCTGATGCGAAAAGTGTAAAAATTACACTATGATTTTTATGTATAAGGACATCTCTCTATGGATTTAATAAGATTAAAAAAGTTAGAGAAAACAATACTCATACATTGGGTTTCATATGGAGATAACGCAACAGGGGTAAATGTTTCAGGATTGATGTAAAATGACTTTTGGTAAAGGTCACTTGGGACATTCTAAGGAACTCCGTGTGGGTTTCTTTTAGGGCATTTAAAGAAACTCCGTGTAGATTTTTGATTTAGAGTTCTTAGGGCTTATGATTAATCTGGGACCAGTGTGAAGGGTAGTAGCTCACTTATTGAGGCTCAGCCAGGGAATATTGTCATTAAGGCCCACCGAATCAGTATGCAATCTGTGGACCCATCTTTGTTCTTTTTCGAACAAGATCTTTTCGACATTATGATCTTTCATCTGGAGTGTTTCTAGAACCACCCATTGTAGCTCTTCAGTTGTGTGTGCTGCCTCCAGGTAGTGGCTGGACATCTTCGTAGTGCTTTTTTTACATTTTATGTTACTCCGATGTTCTCCGATTCTTTGTTTTACTGTTCTGCAATTCATTCCGATGTATCGCATATTGCAAGGACACGTTATCATTTACACCACATGGCTGGTGTTGCAGTTCGTGTGGTTCCTTGTAAGTGGTTACACATGTTATCTGGTCTTCTTGTGGAGGTTTTTCTGTTATCTCTAAAAGACCGCTTCTATTTTGATTTCGTGCTCGCTTTTTGTACTTTAGAATGCGCCAGTGGCTACGCATGATTTTTTGGATCTGGTTAGAGTGCGTATTAAAGGTGTTAACACAGGTAAGTCGTGTGAGAGATGGTTTTGGACAACAATCTCTCACACGACTGACCTCTGTTAACACCTTCAATACACACTCTAACCAGATCCAATAAATCGTGCGTAGCCACTGGCGCATTCTGAACACAGGGAATAACAAGATTCCGACACCTCTGTTCTCTTTTTAAAGAGGAAAGAACCTGCGTGACTGGTTGATACATACACGACCACGTGGCTCTACCATCTCTGCAAACAATACTCTCTGGAATATGCCAGCAGTACATGGACATTACCCGTGTGGCACTTGTTCTGTATGCGCACAAACTAAACACACGACTGAAATTGACATTGGTACCTCTCGTCCATGGAGGCAGTGCAAACACACTAACTGCAACAGCGAGAGGGTGATCTATTTGATCACCTGCCCATGCTCAAAAAGATACGTAAGGATGACCACACGAAAGATCAAACAGCGCATAATGGACTACAAAAGCACTATTCGCTGAAAGAAACAGGCTACATGCTTGACCAGCCACTTCTTAGAACAGAAACACAAACCAGAAGCAATGTGTTGGACAGTTCTTGAACAGCCTTACATACCCTCATACATCAGTGACATTGCAACCTTTCTATTTAGAAAGGAACAACGTTGGATATTCAAATTGGCAAGTGATATCAACAGTCTCAATGATGAGATCTTATGGACTTCCCTTTGAATGTCTTAATCACTGTCTTACTACTAAATCCAGTACCCTGCAGACAGTGGTCTCTCTCCCCTTGTCTTGGCCAAATATACTTTATTCCACACTTCAGAACAGTGTAGAGGTTTAGCTCAAGGGGTTCAGACTAAAGCATAGGGTTTCCAGTGCCTATTAATGCTGGTTCTAATCAGCTACAAATTCCATTTTATTAATACCATGTAAAATTATTATTTGAATCTTATTTTGTCATAAGGGACTGTATGGTTATTGGCACCTAATAAACATATTTACGACACACATATGACATAATTCATACTCATATGCATGACCGTTTTCCTCACGAGGTTTCAAAACTACAAATCCCAATATCACTCACACTGTTCTGTAGTTCTTTGCAGCGTGCGAGATGTTATCGGCGGTCTTTGGGCCACATAACCACGGCCATACTTTAGAATCGGTCAAAAATACTTTAGAATCGGTCAAAAGTATTTGCAGAGAAGATCGTATATATATGTGACATCCAATTCCATCTGATGCCATGGTATAGTTACGTATACATAATTAGATGTGTCTCTCGTTTGTATGTACGGGGTTGTACTACAAGTCCCGACGCCATCAGCGTTTTTTTGTAGTCTTAACGATCACGCACGGTCCTATTGGCGGCCTTTGAGCCACGTGCCTGCGTTACAACTTTAGATGCACAGCTGTGACTAATTTGACCTAATCCAAGACGGTATTTAAATGGCTACCCCGGACAGGACGTCACCGCCAGTCCGGGGTAAGAAAGGCTGCAACTATTGTGTTTTTTGGCTCTCTGGCTGAAACGCTGGTACTCTCTTTTAGGTTCATTAAGAGAGAGTTACTTTGTTTTCATTTTTGTTATCTTTCTAATGCCTGTTCCTATATTTTGCGAACTTTTTAATAACTACCTGCCATACTGTCATCATGCTTTTTAAACAAACAAACTCTTTTACTTTTTCTTTTTTTTTTATTTCAAATCTTTTTTATTGAAGAATAAGGGCAAAAATAAAGACAATACAATAAATCTTTAAAGGTACAAATGAACAAATTCTTGGTATCATGACACTTACAATAATCAAAAAGCAAATCAAGGGAAGAAGATAAGAAAAGGAAGAGAGAGAAAGAGAGGTAGAGAAGGGAAAAGATAGAGAAGAAGAGAAGAGAGAGGTGAGAAGAGAGAGGACAGGTGTATCAATAGGGCAATAGTAGTTGGTTTACCCAGACTCGGTACACTGTGTGCGTAGTAGCGAGTATGCAGTAAGTATACAAAACCACAAGCAAACACCTCAAATTCCACCTAGATACTGTTTGGAAAAGTCAATTGTTGAGATGCATATCATGGTGGTTCAAAGTGGGAGGATGACGCATCCAGGGATGTCCAGAGTTTTTTGTTCGAGGGCTTCCAAGTGGCTGACTGCAGTGCAGGATTATCTGCCCCTCTTAAAAATGAGAGCCATTCCAGCCACATTTTGAAGTTGATTTCGTCAAAATTTTTCCATTTGTAAAGAATGACCTTGCACGCCAGTGTCAGCATAATATCAAGCAGTTGCCTGTCATGAATGTCCGGCAATTGTGTTTCCAGGGGACCTAAAATGACATAAATGAAATCTTGGACCGGTGTGATTCCAAGCACTTGTTGAATGTATGTAAATATTTTATTCCAAAATGTTCGTAATAGGGAACAATGAAAAAACATGTGTGCCAAGTCACCAGGAGCTTCATGGCAGTTCCAACAGGTAGGAGTATCCCTCAATTTACATTTAAACAGTCTCTGGGGGGTCCAAAACACTCTATTTAACAGCATATATTTCGTCTGACAAAGGATCGGGGATATCTTGTTTGTCAGTGCGGTGTTGTGTATCACCTCCCAGTCTAATGTAATGCCTGTGGAATTAGGTTCCGCTTCCCACTTAATTTCGGTCAGCCTATGTGGCGTCTTGGGTAGGGGGAGGAGCAATTTATATATTCTTGATACAAAATGGTCAGCATGGTATAGTATTCGTAGTCGGGACACAAGCCAGGGTAAGTCTGTGTTGAGGGGGCATTTGGAGATAGCGGCCTTCAGTTTTAGGAACTGGTAAAATTCTATGGGTGGTAAGCTAAACTTTTCTTGCAATGTCGAGAAGGGGAGGGGTTTGCCATTATCATAGAGGTCATTCACTATGTGTATACCTTTTCCGGCCCACACTTCCCAGTAAGGGTTTTCCCTTCTATCCTGATCTTAGGGTTATGCCATAATGAGAGTAGGTTGGATCTCTTAATCACCAGAGCAGTCTTATGATACTGGTCAAGTCGGAGAAGTGCTCTTCTGGTATTTAGAAGGATGTATTTGGAGTGAGGTATATGGGCCAGATCCATGGTGAGGAGAGACGAGAGGGGTGCATCTGCTATTAACGACCGTTCAATAGTTAGCCATACTGGAGTGTAGGATGTATCCTCAACCAACCAAAGGGCCCCTTGCTTACAGAGGAAAGCCGTTTGGTAGTTCCTAAACGAGGGCAGGCCCAGGCCGCCCTTATCTTTTGCTAGCTGCAGCTTTTTAAGTGATATCCTGGCTTTTTTCCCTCGCCATAGGAACTCTCCGAACAGCTTGTCCACCTTCTTAATAAATTCGTCTGAGAAAGTCATGGGGAGCATGCTAGCCAGGTAGTTAACTAGAGGCGTGCACATCATTTTTAGAGTCTCAGCCCTGCCCCACCAGGACAGGAATTTAGGTGACCAACTGTCTAGTAAAGTGGATATCTTTTTTAATGTTGAGTCTTCATTTAATTTCAGAGTCGTAATCAAGTCCCTCTCAAAGTCTAGGCCCAAATATTTAAAAGCTTTCGGTTGCCAGGTAAGGCCAGATGTTCCCAGTAATCCTTTATCCCCGATGTTGTTTAGCAACTTAACCTCTGTTTTATCCTTGTTTAATTTATATCCTGAGACTCTAGAGAACCCCTCAATTGTGTCCATCAAGGCCGGGATAGCCTCGTCAGCTTTTTCCGACAGGATCAGGACATCGTCGGCGTATGCAGTCAATTTTACAGTGCAATTATCAAATGAAACCCCAGCAATGGCTTCATTGTGTCTGATATGCCACAGAAAGGGTTCTATTGCCAATAAGAACAGAGAAGGTGATAGTGGGCAGCCTTGTCTCGTCCCTTGTTTTAGGCAGAAAGAGGTAGAGAAGGAGCCGCCCGCTCTGACCTTAGCAGTGGGGCCTGCATACAAAGCCATTACGAGTTTAGTAAACGTCTCTCCTAGGCTGAAGTTGCGTAAAACCGCCTCAAGGTAGGACCAATCTACCTTGTCGAAGGCTTTTTCTGCATCCAGTGTGACTGCCACCGTGGGGGTCGTCAAAAGCTTCGCTTTTTCTAGAGCATGGGCCAGTACTCTGGTGTTATCACTAGATAGTCTATGTTTTAAGAAACCCGCTTGAGACGGATGAACTAGGGTGGGGAGGACTTTTTGCAGACGGGCTGACAGGATCATGGCTAGTAATTTACAATCAAGGTTAATCAGGGAAATCGGCCTGTAGTTCTTTGGAAGTGATGGGTCTTTGCCGTCCTTGGGTAGGACTGCAATAGTTGCCTCAGCCAACGTGCCTTTGACTTCTCCTGACTCCGTAAATTCGTGAAAGAGGTTTAGAAGAGGATCAACCAAGTCCGATGCAAAACTTTTATAAAATTTGGCTGTGAAGCCGTCCGGACCTGGTGCTTTCCCACATTTTAACCCCTTGATCGCTTTTTCTACCTCATTAGCCAGGATCGGCCCATTCAAACTGAGTTGTTCCTCAGGCTTTAGCTTTGGTAGAGCACATTCTTGTAGATATTCTTGAATTTTGTCCCCCATTACCAATTCGTTTTTAGCGTATAGGTCCTCATAAAAGTCTTTAAAGACCTCGGATATCTTTTGAGGGTCCGAATGAGCAACTCCCGCCGAGTCCCTGATAACATTAATAGCATTCCTTTGTACTTTAAATTTTAAATATGCTGCCAGGCTCTTACCGGCTTTGTTAGATTCACATAGCTTAAACCTTCGCTTCCTGTCCAGCCACACTCCCGCCCTTTCACTCACTAGCTTGTTATATTCGTATTTTCTATGGGTCATGATGTTGAACGTTTCCTGGTCCCTTGTCATTTGGTGTTTGTTCTCTAAAGTAGCTATCTCAGCTTCCAACCCTTCTAACTTCGCATTACAATCCCTGTTCATTGCTGAACGGATTTTGATGCACACTCCCCTTATTGTGCTTTTTAGGGCTTCCCATCGCACTAGTTCTGAGGTGTCCCCCCTCACATTAGTCTCCAGATAAGATCTAATAGCCTCCAAGATTTTAGTCTTATTCTGTTCTTTGTGTAGGATTTCTTCGTTAAGTCTCCAGGCCGTTTGTTTAGGGGATGGTTTAATGTTACTGATGGATAGAGATATACATGAGTGGTCCGACAGTACCCTTGGCTCAATTGAAGTATCCTCTATCCTTGCTACGCCATTTTGTGTGATGAAAATGTAGTCAATACGGGAGAACGAGTCGTGAGGGGGAGAGTAGAATGTGTAGTCTCTATCAGTGGGGTTTTGTATCCTCCACGCATCAATTAAGTGGAATTGTTGGCATAGTTTGATGAAGGCATTATGTGATTTGTTTGGCTTGAATGTACACTTAGAGTCCCTATCTAAGGCCGGGTCAAACGGAAGATTAAAGTCCCCCCCAATTATGTGTATCGCCGTGTCAGGAACCGTCGCAATCTGTTTGACTAAATCCTGCCAGAATTCTAAATCATTAGTGTTAGGAGCGTAAACATTAGTGACAAAGAATTCCGTGTTAT
Source organism: Lissotriton vulgaris (assembly GCF_964263255.1). Classification (NCBI taxonomy): domain Eukaryota; kingdom Metazoa; phylum Chordata; class Amphibia; order Caudata; family Salamandridae; genus Lissotriton; species Lissotriton vulgaris. The sequence goes on along the minus strand of NC_141689.1, from coordinate 1,557,540,320 downwards.
CCTTAGTGAGTTTCACCGTAACCCAGCGACCTTTTTCATCTGACGAGGATGATAGCAGCTCTACCTTGGACTTCTTTGACAATAATACCAGAACCCCATTCTTTTTACCGAGTGCACCTGACCCTACAACCTCTGTATAAAACTTGTTGCGCAGAGTATAGAATTGTTTAGCATCCAATTTGGTTTCTTGTAGCAGAACAATGTCCCCCCTTTGTCTCCGCAAATAATCTAATATCTTTTGTTTTTTAACGGGTTGATTCAGACCCTTAACATTCATGGATAAGACTTTCAATCGATCAAGAGAGGTTGTACCAAGTGGAGTGGACAGCGTTCTATGTGACATTTACAATGGTGTATGTGTCATGGTTGTACCAAGAGACCCAAGGGAGAACATGGTATTCGGCGCATCATGTAAAGGACATATTGTTCTGCTACTCAAGATGAGATACAGTCGAAAACCACCACCAGATACCCGGAAACCTGATGATACAGCATGCTTAGTCTGAGTATAGATATATAAACACAGCATATGCATGATACAACTTGTCCAGTCAAGAGCAAAGAGACAGGTCAGAGAAGAAAGAGATGATACAGGAAGGAGAGGAAAAAGAGAGAAGGAGAATGAAGGAGAAATAAGGAAAAATAATACAAAACACAGAACACAGCACCCGCCCCTCCCATCCCCACGCAACCCCCCACCCCACCCACCCCAATTGTAACACAGAAGCATGGCGACGTGAGGAAAACTGCAGTAGCCCCCCCGCCTAAACTTAGTCATTTAAAGACATTGGAACAGCAATACATAACATAACGGAAAATGCATATAAAAGGCTATGCAGGCAGTGGAACGTTGAAGTAATGCAGCAGAACCGACGTGTTCAACAACACACTCATTCATTATATCTTCTTGGTAAGGCAGAATAGTGCACACTAAACTATGATTAACGAGCATAAATTTGAGAAGACACCATCATGACCTATTAGAAGATATTATGGCATCATATTTCGCATCAAGGCACGAAGTGGCTAGTAGAATCTAAGTCATCGCATCAGTGGCAAAGAGCCTTAACAGAGAACAGCAGGACATCAGTAATCAATAGTCAAAGAGACACAGTATTGCCAGAACGAATCCGGTCTACCCCAGGTAGCCTGACAGTGTACCAAAGTCTGGAGTTAGACAACACTTTACAATGCATACATTACCGGCCATCGTCTCATTGGAGCCAACCAGGCGAGCCAACTTTAAACAAAAGGGTCAGATCAGTAGCAGCTGGGCCACGCCAGCCTGGACTAGAGAAGTAAATTAAAGAAACTTCTAGTACATCCGTAGACTTGAGGTCTATCTGGTGGGAACCCAGCAACAGATAAGCCCATCAGGCTTTCAATAACAACAGAGCACAGAAAACTTTATGATGAGACCTAACGTGGTCACTTGTATCCTGAAGCAGAAGCCGAGGCCGATAGACCATCCGGGTTATTAGTTTCCATGTCGCGCTCCATGTCTCGTTCTTCCACATCCTCAAGCATGCGTTTGAGCTTCAATGGGTTCGTAAAGTAGTGAGCCGATCCTCGTATCGTCACCCGGTATTTCGCTGGGCCCGCAAAGCCAAATTGGTATCCCTTCACTGACAGATGTGGACGAAGGGCGAGGAAAGCCTTCCTTGTTTCGACGGTCTCCTTACTGTAGTCTTGAGAGATGTAGACTTTGGTGTCCTTCCATAGAATATGATTGTGTTTTCTCACAAAGGCTAGGATTTGCTCCACATGTTGGTAGCGTAAGGGCTTACATACGATGGGTCTTGGTCCTCTCTGTGTTTTAGTGATTCTTCCTGGGACTCTATGTGCCCTATCAAATTCCAGAGGGTTTGCGAAAGTCATGTTTGTAGCTTTAGTGAACCAGGATTCCAAGAACTTGATGCATGAACCGTCCGAATCTTCTGATCCTTCCGGAATTCCAAAGATGCGTAGGTTCCCTCTCCTGTTCCTGTCCTCCAACTCGGCTAGTCGTCTGGTTGTCTGGTCAGAGGAGATGTGGAGGTGTTTCAAGGCCGTTGAAGTTTTAACCTCTATGTCTTCCAAGCGACTGATCCGGGATTCTGTCTCTGTTAGACGTGCGTTAGTGTCCCGGATATCTTGACGGATTGCCACCACTTCCTCCTTAGTAACCTTGGCTAAGTCTTTCACCTCGTCTAACCTATTTAGTATCATGTCCAGTGCATCCGGAGTGACTTTCTTTGGCTTGTTTGGTGACCCCGGGTTCGAGTGGTCCGATTTAAGTCTCTTAAGGGTTCCCTGATCCTTGGTATCCATTGTAGCCTTCTCTGGGATGTTTAGGTGTTTAGGCAGTAACTTGAGAGCTCTCTTCCAGCACTCACGCAGCGCAAAGCAGACAAAGCAGACAGCACCAGCCTAAACAGGAGATTAGTCAGCCAGCACCCAGATCACTGACATTAATAGCATTACGCAGAAGGAATCAGATGAGCAGAGTGACCCATTTGTTCATTTATCATATGCCCATGGTGTTAGTTGAGACTAGGGCATTAGGGAGCCCCCCTTTGGGTTGATGTCAAACAATTCAGGTGTTCACTTCAGCGGACTTAGGCTTCCATGCGTAGAGCATCAGACAGCATGAGCACCACATGCATCGGAATCATTTGAGAGTGCTTTGTAGGTTAATGGCAGGCACACAGCGCAGCGATTATCATCTCTCTCTAACATTCTTGATTGTGCAACTAAATCCTCCCCCACATGTCTAATTGGCTACCAGCAATACTCTCCTGGCGTCAAAAACGATGTATTTGGGTAAAGTCAATGTGGGGCAGCATGAGTAGATGAGCCTGTGGGCTTAGATGCAATTGAACAATGTGCACCAGGACACGTGGCGTCATAGGCAGACTGCATGTGGTGGATCGTGGGTTTTAACCACTATCGTTTTCTTCCTTAAATGCCCAGATCATCATGTCAGGGCAATGTTCAGAGTGTCTCCGTAGCTGTCGGGGGATTTTCGCTAGTATATTAGGTGATTATGGCAGCAAAATTAGCCCGATTCAGACACTCGAAGAAATGGCGGCCGCCATCTTGGTAAAGGCATCGGGCGTCTGTTTACTGTCCGTGGCTGCTGACCAAGTAGGTAAAAACGTACTCACGAGCCCACGATGCAGAGTCCAGGGCAGGTGTCAGTTCTCACTGCAGATCAGGCGATTCCGATGTGATAGTCATATTCGAGGATCTCGGAGACACCGTGCACACGCTTTCCCGCCGACGCTGCAGAGGCGCGCTCAGACTCCCATCGAGATACTGGTGAATCTCGGGTGACTCCGTTCCCGAAAAGCAGCTCACCGTGCTCCCCTTACATTCCGATTCACGAATCGGACACCGTGAGTTCGATTGGGCAAGCTCCAAATGTTCCAATTTTCAAATAAAGGTCGTGATGCGGGAGGAGAGAGGCTCTAATCCGCCATCTTCCTCGGCGTCCAAGCCACGCCCCTTACTTTTTCTATATGATAGCACATGTTTCGATTTTTCCTAAATTGACATGTGACATATCAGACTTCTACACAAAGGGTCACTACAATTAGTCCCCCCTTTTCTCTCTGCAGAGCGTTGCCTCACGCCCTGAGGGGTTGCCAGGAGCGGATAGTATCTTCACGATTTACAACGGGTAAGGTTAAACTTCCTTCCAATTGATTAAAAAGTCTAGTACCTGACTTTATTTAGAACACATATCCAGAGGAATGTGCTCTTTGTGTGTTTTCATTGTTGAAACAAGATTTTTGCTTTCACCATTTACATGTTATTTTCAATTTGTATTTTTAAAGGAGTTTATACCTATGCCTAAGCCATCAAATTATAGCTGTGCAAAGGTGTAAGGTTGCATTTATTTATTTTCCTTCACTATTTACTATACGTGCAGTTGTTAAAATACATGGTCCTGAAGAAAACCTTATTCTATTGGCTGAAACATGTCGACCGTAACAGTTCGCCCACACATCTATTAAGGGCGTTCATGCACTTTTTATGTTTTACGTTTGATACCAAAGGATACTTAATAAATACAATTTTCCTATTGGTCATCAAATTTTAATTTTGTATCACCACACTGCACAATTACATGCACTACATCATGTTTCATTCACAGATTGTATTACAAGATCTGTGAGTACCTTCTTTTCTACATATAGAAGGTACATACAAAGTTCCCAAATGATGATAAATATCACTTCGGTGACTGATGGGAATTACTTTTCTTAGAGATATTCTCACTAGCTTTGTTTTGACTCCTGTCTGGTGGAATCCATCTTTGTTCCCAGCTTTGTAAAACACACATACTCAGATGTTTAGACCCACTGATTTTTGTTGTTGTTATGTACTGATATGGGATTCATCGGTGCTGGTCTTTAAATGTCCCTTGGACCCTCTTTCCTATCTGGTATTTTATATATTGTTCAACTGTCCCCAAACATTTTCGGAACCTGTACTGCACAGGCGTTAGGATGCAATGCTCTTCAACCCATTCCTCCAAGCTTTTAAGTAGAGGCTGGTGACAATGGGAAAGATGGCAGCCGGTCAGTAGGTCCGGTCGGGAGCTCCGTGTTTGCTCTACATACTATGGCGAAGTGAGCAGCTAAAACGAATGAACCCATATTGAGAACGCACAGAATTGCCCAAAATGTTCTAGGACCGACCTAACAATTGATGTAGCCCTTTTAAAGTGACTCTGTGTTTTGATGTCGGAATAGCTACCTGCAGAAGAGCGAGCGTGGCGCCAAAGGTACGAAGACCCTCGGTCACTGAGTACAAGTGAACTGAACCTTTTACTGCCCAAAATTTTCTTTAAATGCCCGAGGTAAAACGAAGGCAGAACCAGCACAGAACCGGCAGGCAATGCCCAAAACGCTAAGGACTCACCAGGCGTTGGAGGTGGCAGCAGTCAGGAAGATTCCTCGGAGCAGCGCGATTCAGTGGGAGGCGGCGTCTAGCACAAAGGGAAACTGCCGGAGAGCAGCAGGGAGGATTTCTTTCCTCTTCCGGGGCAGGGGAGACGGCACCAGCAAAGGCGGAATGAGCTTGGTGGCAGAGAGCAGCAGTGCAGTTGCTAAACCGGCAAAAGTGAATGAGTGTTTTGCCCTGTGCACAGAGGAGTCGGAGTCAGAGCAGAAGACTCCACACATGAACAGGGTAAGCAGGATTAACGGTGGCGAAAGGGTGGAGGGGGTGAAGGAAAAAGCTGTAGGAGATCAAGGCGTTAATGAAAACCAGCATAGAGAAAATACAGATAAAGGAGTGAGTTTGGCAGAAACAGCTTCAGGAACACTCCCAGAAAAAAAAGAGGGGGAGAGGGGCAGAGAGGGATTATAGAGCTCGCTAGTCCCTTAGAATCAACTAAATCTACAGAGGAAGAGGAGGAAAATTTAAGCACTGTGCAGGGAAAGCGATCCTCCTATTTCTTGAGAAATAGACACATTTTTAAGCTGAATCAGCCTAGCTCTGTAAAACAAAGTGTCGTCCCACGTAGCACCAAGAGAAAATCTAGAAAAGCAACAAAAACAGAAAGAAAGCAAAAGAAAAAGCAGGCAGAGGGGAAAGAAGATGTAGAGGGGTGAGCAGAAGTTACCAAAATAAAGGTTACCCCTTCTCTGAGGTCATTTTTTAAAATACAGCAGATACAACAGCAGACCCAGAGCCAGCAACAAGAGCAAGAGCAAGGGCAAGGGCAAGTGCAAAGCCAGAAGAAACAAGAAAAACATCAAAAACATCGAGAACTGGCACAGATAAGGAGGGAGGATTCACTAGCCCCAACCCCCCTCCTAGCCCTCCTAGACAGTACAACAGTAGCAATCCCACCAGGAGATCTTATAAATAGGTGGGTAGAAACGCCAAATAAGGTCAATATTTGCGATCTCAGAAGCTAACAAAAGCAAGATCCAAGATGCATGCGAGCTATTGGATACTAAACTTAACGCCCTAGGAGACAGAGTGACAGCAGTTGAAACTGTAGTTGACTCTCTGGTTAAAAAAGTGGAGTTAAATCAGAACGAAATCAGAAATTTGAAGGCGAAAGATAAAAGTATCGATGAAAAAATTGAAGCATTGGAAAACCAATCAAGAAGGAGTAACCTAAGAATTCTGAATATACCAGAAGGCCGTGAGGGTACGGACATAAAAAAGTTTATTGTCACACTTCTGGAAGAATACTTTCCTTGGTGTAAGACTCTTGGGTTAGAAGAAGACATACAGAGGGTCCACCGAGACCCATTTGGGAGGAACAAGGAAAGGAAAAACCCACGGAAAATTTTAATTAATTTCAGAACATACACCCTCAAATTGAGGTTCCTAAGCGAAGCTCTAAAAACTGGGTCTTACAATAAAGACGACTGGTCCTTTAGAATACGCTCCGATATTGCCAAAGTAACACAAGACAGACAGTGGGAGCTGGGGCAGATGAGGCCAGAGTTAAAATCCCTCGGGGCCTCGGTACAGATTAAATTTCCGGCCTCCCTCCGGATTATGTGGAGGAACAAGATGTACAACATTAGAGACCCAAGGGAAGTAGAGTCGTTCTTGGAACAGATGCGGGATCAAATGCGGGACAAAACACAATGAATAGATAAAACTGAGTAAAGATTAATTAATGCAAACATGGAGCTCAAAGTGGGCTATCAATAAGGCCCAAAGAAGAGAAAGGGAGGCTTTTCCAGGGAGGGAATTTTTTTAAAACTTGCACAAAAAAATAATAAGTAAAAAACATGCACGGGAGATGGGAGCAAGTTAGGGAAAAAAACAAAATAGAAGTCCTCTAGATGATACAAGAAAAAGAAGGGAGTCGGTGGCTATCAGACCAAGATGGGAAGGCCAGCCAAAAGGCAAAAAAGGTAAAAAGAAATGAAAAAAGACTCAAAACTAGTGAAGATAACTTCATGGAACGTCAATGGACTACGAACCAAGGGTAGGAGGAGAACAATTTTAGAGTATTTAAATAGACAGTGAACTCATAATCCTTCAAGAAACCCACCTTGTAAAAAAAGAATGGGAGGAGATCATGAAAAAACTACATTGGGTAGATGAGTATGTGTGCACGGATCAAAACTGCGTTATCAAGGGGGTTGCCGTCTTATTTAAAAAATCTCTCAAAGCAGATTGGAATCAGCAGAAACAGACCCAAAGGGAAGATGGGCAATGGCCAAAGTAAGAATACATATTGATGTCTTCACGGTGGCGGGCTATTATGGCCCAAATATGGACGACTCAGTCCCACTTCAGACCTTATATGCGCAAATGCTTTCAGCTTCTTCCCCAATAACAGTAGGAGGAGACTTCAATATCATCCTGGACCCAAAAGTGGACCGACTTCCTCAAAAGAAACAACCAAACTTGCCAAAAATGAGAGAGTGGCTGAGGATATGTAGAAAAGATTTAAATCTGGTAGATATATGGAAGGAAAAAGGGGACGAGATATAATTTTACTTTCCACAACAAAAAACTGGGTGTACAATCAAGAATTGACTTTTTTCTGGTAGACCAGGGCCTAGTAGAAAGAATACAGAAGGTAGAGCATATTCCAGCTCACCTATCGGATCACTCCGCTGTCCAGATTATTTTACAACTCAAAGACTATAGTTTAGGGTTAAGGTGGACAAAGGATCACACCATCCTCTCAGATCCTCAGATCATCGAGCAGCTCAAGCAAGAGACGGATTTCTATTTTGAAAATAACAAAATGGGCATCTCTGTACAAACTGCATGGGACGCGTATAAAGCAGTGATCAGGGTAAAAAGTTCTTAGCCTGTCAGCATATAAATCTAAGACGGGTAAATGCAAGATCTACAAACTAGAAAGTAACATTAAAGCTCTTGACCTACAGATATCAGCAGGAACTACTCCCTCAAATAAAACGCCTCTGGAGGCTGACAGATTAAAACAAAGAGAAGCACTAACAGAAATTCTGGAAGACAGAGTTAGAGAAAAATTGGAAGCTAGCCCATTATGAATACAGGGAAGGATGTGGAAAGATGCTAGCATGGAAAACCAAAACGGACCAATCATGGTAAAAATAGCTAGAATAGATCCTCGTAACCCCTCAAGCTCCAGCTCAGAGGAGGCTGAAATAAAGCAAGAACTTTTTGATTTTTTTACAGATCTTTACATGGAAAATGGTAATCCCACAAAAGAAGATATAACAATGTTTCTAGATGCTCAAAACCTCCCAACCTTAAATATTGAGGGGAGAGAAGATCTCAATGCAGAAATAACAAACATAAAAGTTGAGGAAGCCATAAAAAATCTTAAGAAAAGCAAAGCAGCAGGTCCTGTCTCTCCTTCAAACAAGTTTTTTATAAAGCTGAGTGAATCACTGGCCTCCCCGCTAACAACTCTTTTCAACACAATCTTCTTAGGAAACTGAGATCTCCCGGATTCATGGAATGATGCCACAATATCTATTCTCCTAAAACCAGGCAAGAACCCCAGAAAATGTCAATCCTATCATCTGTATCTTGAATTGCGATTATAAGATCTACAAGCAAATTATGGCTAAAAGATTAGGGAAAATAGCGGGTACACTGATTAATATCAATCAAAAGGGCTTTGTGGCAGGAAGGCACCTACAAGATTTAATGCACAAATAGATAGGAACAATTGACCTAGCTATTAGCGAAAACCTCCCACTTCCCATAATCACTATTGACGCTGCCAAAGCTTTTGATAGGGTTAACTGGGCCAATCTAAACAAAGTATTAAAAAAATTCAATCTGGATAACAATTTCCAGGGAATGGTCAAAAAGATCTATAGCTCTCCTAGGGCTAACATTTTAATCAATGGCAACCTTACGGAGAATATACAGATAAAAAGAGGAACGAGGCAGGGATGCCCACTCTCCCCCCTACTTTTCAATTTATACATTGAACCAGTGGCATAAAGTTTAGAAACTACCCTTCAATATTATCTTTTTCCTACCAAGGTTGTCAAAAAAAGCAGACAACGTAATGATCTTCACTGGGGACCTAAATGGGTCCTTTAGTGCAATAGAAGATACTTTGCAAAACTTTGGGGAAATCTCTGGTTACCAAATTAACCAATCTAAGACTGAAACTATGAGCTGGAATGAACAGCCAACCAGTCCATATAATAAGGACAAAATCAGGTACCTAGGCATTGATCTTGTAAAAGACCTAGAGAAAGTGGCTCAAATCAACATCCACAGGATTGAAGGAGAGGTAAAGAAAATTGCTAAAAGTATGGGGGGGTTTACCTTTGTCACTACTGGGTAAATCCAAAATAGTAAAGATGTCTATTATACCAAAATTCACCTTTGCCTTTAGTGCCATCCCGCTGGAATTTAAGAGAGACACAATAAAGAACATCCATGGAGAACTAATACGCTTCATATGGTCCTCAATAGGATCCAGAATTGCTTGGAGCAAAATAAGAAGTAGAAAAGAACAGGGGGGAATTGCCAGCCCCGACCTTCTGGAATATTGCAGAGCCTTCCAATTTAAAGCCAGTAGGTTTCTACTAAGTACGGTAAATAACTTCCCACCATATCTATAAGTACTGACTAAGGGAACCAACCATTTTTTGTACAAATTCGGTCATCCGAAGTTTTTCAACAAAGTGAAGCTAAAGACTTTAAAATCTGCTGCAAAGTTATGGTATCACATAAGGTGTTCCTTGGATATACCATATTTCAGTGACCTGGCCCCAATATGGGAGTCTCCAGGCACACCGGATTGCCTTAAACTCAGCTGGAATAGAAGAATGGGGCCAGCTAATGTCACAAAACAAAATAACTGACTGGGAGATGTTATCGCTTGCAACAAACACCTCTTTAACAAAATTTAAATTTTACCAACTCTCAAGCTGGGCAAAAGCACTGAAAGAATTCAGAAAGGCAAACCTAACTCTAGAGACCAAGATGAGGAAAAAAGAACCCTTCCATAAAGAAATCTCCCATTGGTATTGGGCCCTCATTTCAGCAGGGGAGGAGAAATTCTAGATTCCAGAGAGCACCTGGGGAAGTGATCTGCCGACGCTGGATGTAGATCATTCTTGGCAAGTATCTATGAGCAGATGTTGGTCTATCGTAACATCTGCTGCCTTAAAAAGGAACCATCTATTCACTACCCACAGAGCCTACTGGACCCCGAAGAGGCTTTCCAAATTCAGCGGGGCAACAGTGAAGAACTGCCCATAGTGTGGACTGTAAAAAGCTGATGATCTACACATGTTCCGGCAGTGTCCCCAACTCAACTGTTTCTGGAATGAAGTGGGTAAGACACTAGATGAGGTGCTAGGAAGACATCTAACTGTAAGTGGATCACTGACATAATATTGAGGGACATAATATTGACTACCAAAAATATCGACGACGAAATATCGACAGACAGAATATCAACTTTGCATCTACAAACAGGTAAGTACAAAAATATCGAGTAAAAAATATTGTTTACAAAAATATAGTTTGTAAAAATATCGAATTCATTAAAAACAATGTTAAATTAAATTAATATTAAAAATTATTTACTAAAATATACTCAAAAATACTTAAATTACCTTATAATAATTAAATAATTAATTAAAGTTATAAAAAAAATTACAATCATATTTGTTAAAACATATATATATATAGTAAAATAATATAATTAAAAAATATCCAATATTATTACCGTAGGATAGCGGAAGTGTAAAATTACTATTCCCACTCCAGAGAGTGCAACAGTAGATAAGGCGTTGGATAGCGTAGAGGTAAAAATTACTATTCCCACTCCAGAGAGTGCAACAGTAGGGAAAGCGTTGAATAGCGTAGGGGTAAAAACTACTATTCCCACTCCAGAGAGTGCAACAGTAGGGAAAGCGTTGGATAGCGTAGGCGTAAAAATTACTATTCCCACTCCAGATAGTGCAACAGTAGGGAAAGGGTTGGATAGTGTAGGGGTAAAACTTACTCTTCCCACTCCTGAGAGTGCAACAGTAGGGAAAGCGTTGGATAGCGTAGGGGTAAAAATTACTATTCCCACTCCAGAGAGTCCAACAGTAAGGAAAGCGTTGGATAGCGTAGGGGTAAAACTTACTATTCCCACTCCAGAGAGTGCAACAGTAGGGAAAGCTTTGGATAGCGTAGAGGTAAAAATTACTATTCCCACTCCAGAGAGTGCAACAGTAAGGAAAGCGTTGGATAGAGTAGGGGTAAAAATTACTATTTCCACTCCAGAGAGTGCAACAGTAGGGAAAGCGTTGGATAGCGTAGGGGTAAAAATTACTATTCCCACTCCAGAAAGTGCTACAGTAGGGAAAGCGTTGGATAGCGTAGGGGTAAAAATTACTATTCCCACTCCAGAGAATGCAACAGTAGGGAAAGCGTTGGATAGAGTAGGGGTAAAAATTACTGTTCCCACTCCAGAAAGTGCTACAGTAGGGAAAGCATTGGATAGCGTAGGGGTGAAAATTACTATTCCCACTCCAGAGAATGCAACAGTAGGGAAAGCGTTGGATAGTGTAGGGGTAAAAATTACTATTCTCACTCCAAAGAGTGCAATAGTAGGGAAAGTGTTGGATAGCGTAGGGATTAAAATTACTATTCCCACTCCAGAAAGTGCTACAGTAGGGAAAGCGTTGGATAGCGTAGGGGTAAAAATTACTATTCCCACTCCAGAGAGTGCAACAGTAGGGAAAGCGTTGGATAGCGTAGGGGTAAAAATTACTATTCCCACTCCAGAGAGTGCAACAGTAGGGAAAGCGTTGGATAGCGTAGGGGTAAAAATTACTATTCCCACTCCAGAGAGTGCAACAGTAGGGACAGGGTTGGATACCGTAGGGGTAAAACTTACTATTCCCACTCAAGAGAGTACAACAGTAGGGAAAGCGTTGGATAGCGTAGAGGTAAAAATTACTATTCCCACTTCAGAGAGTGCAACAGTAAGGAAAGCGTTGGATAGCGTAGGGGTAAAAATGACTATTCCCACTTCAGTGAATGCAACAGTAGGGAAAGCGTTGGATAGCGTAGGGGTAAAAATTACTATTCCCACTCCAAAGAGTGCAATAGTAGGGAAAGCGTTTCATAGCGTAGGGATTAAAATTACTATTCCCACTCCAGAAAGTGCTACAGTAGGGAAAGCATTGGATAGCGTAGGGGTAAAAATTACTATTCCCACTCCAGAGAGTGCAACAGTAGGGAAAGGATTGGATGGCGTAGGGGTAAAAATTACTAATCCCACTCCAGAGAGTGCAACAGTAAGGAAAGCGTTGGATAGCGTAGGGGTAAAAATTACTATTCCCACTCCAAAGAGTGCAACAGTAGGGAAAGCGTTGGATAGCGTAGGGGTAAAAATTAGTATTCCCACTCCAAAGAGTGCAACAGTAGGGAAAGTAGATACTTCATATATTATTTAAATATATATATATATATTAATATCTATAAAGAAATAATTAGAAGTAATTACCAATTTAATATAATATAACAATTAATTAATTACAAATACTAATTTAATGTAATCATTATAATTAGTTATCTAGTAATACTAATTAATTACAAATTAACAATTAATTAATTAAAACTTACTTAACAATTAAAATCTAATAAATACCCCAAATAAATTAACATATGTAATTAGTTATAATTAAATTACTTCCCACCCTATTCCCCTATAAACCCACAACCCACTACAGAAATTAAATTAGTTAACTTAACATAATTATCAATTAATCAATTAAATAAAATTATTTGGCAATTAAAATGTAATTAATTACAAAATAAAAAATATTTAACACTTAATTATAAACAAAAACCAATACATAAATTTACATATTTAATTAATTATAATTAAATTACTTCCCACCCTACTCCCTATAAACCCACAAGCTGCAACAGAAATTAAATTAGTTAAATTAACATAATTACCAATTAATCGATTAAAGAAAATTAATTGTCAATTAAAATGTAATTAATTACAAAATAAAAATTAATTAACAATTAATTATAAATAAATACCAATAAATAAATGTACATATTTAATTAATTATAATTAAATTACTTCCCACCCTATTCCCCTATAAACCCACAACCCGCTACAGAATTAAATTACGCAAAATTTAAATAACATTAAATTCATTAATTAAATTACATTATAACATAAATAAACACATTTAACACATAAAATACACTATAAAAAATGTGATATTATTAAATTTTCGATATTTTTATTAACCTATATTATGTACTTCGATATTTTGACTATCTATATTTTAAAATTCGATATTACATTACTTACCTTCAAAACGATATTTTTGATGTCTATATTCTGTCCATTCGATATTCTGTCCAGCCTATATTTTGTACTCGATATTATGTCCATTCGATATTTTGTAGTCGATATTTTGACTGTGCACCCCTGTAAGTATTGATTTATTATTTTTGGAGTTTCGGGTTCCAATATTTCAGAAAGGTTGTGAAAAATGCAGGAGAATCTGTTATTCCTATTGATTTTGTTGGCCAGGAGAGAGATTTTTTGTGAAATGGGTGAGTCCAGTTTCTCCTATACATGAAAAATGGTTGGCTTCGATATTGAGAATTTATAAAATGGATAAAAAAAGATTACCGACTAAAAAAGTATAAATTTTGGAAGATCTGGGAAAATTAACAGGCTAGTTAAATACATAAATAATGTCGTAAACACAAGTAACTAAGGGTGGCTCACTATTTCAACGTCCAATGATTATGCGATAGCAATATGCATCCAGGTCAAGCCCTGATAGAGTAGCCAAGATGGCTAGCTCAACCCCCTCGGTGGAACTCCCGGTAATGTAATGGAAATAAGGGGATCCTACCCTCTCTTAAACTGCGTAAGGGAGACTGCCCAGAACCAAGGCAGTGAAGGAAAAGGACGAGGAGAGGAGGGCCCCCGAAAACTCCTTTACAAATACTATTGCACAATGAGGACAAAAATATTAAAAAAAGCTTTAAAGTAGAACTTAACTCATGACTTATGAAGAAGTATCCAGGAGGGAAATTGGGCGATAATTTTTTGGGTCAGTTTTGTCCCCCTTTTTATATATTGGGACAATAATAGACTCACCCCATGTTTGTGGTGTTGTTTCTTTTGCGGCTTTGACCTGGTGCCCACCCCCGGCGCTCTCCTGAATTGGCAGTACAACCTCTGCTCATGTGATATCTAAGATGCAAATCCTCTCTTCGTGGGTGTCCCTATCTAATCCCCACACTATCTCCTCGGCGTTGTTAAAGATTCCAGAGAGACAAATTCAGTTAAATCAGCTTTTCAGGAAAGAGTCACTTTGAAACTCTCTGGTAGAATGGGACGTGTTGATGGCTTGTAGGGATTTTGCACAGGTTGGTAAGGCAGTTGGGTTATAAGTTTGCAGCTTAGCTTGTTTATGCCTACAGCTGACACAGCTTGTTTTCCAGCAGCTACTTCATTGGTACAGTCTTGAAAAAGTACCATGGCAGTACACATGGTCCAGACAAAAAAGAGCTGTCTTCAAAATCAAAAGTATCAAGCCCAGTAATTGTAAATCCTTTCCCTGGTAAATGACTTAGAAATTATGTGCTCTCAGATTCAGAAGGTTTTACCAAATGAAGTGCTAACATTTTCCTACTCCGTACTATGTCATTGAAACTTGTTGATACACCAATCCTATTCCTTGAAGTGATTAGCTCCCTACTTTTGCACTTGTCATATATTGCTTGAACAGTCATCATGTGTAGGAGAATTTTCTTTTTTCCTTGATGTAATTAATATAACATGATTTGGTAAAGACATTACATTTGCACAGTGTAGGCTTGTCGGTTCATGGGATTGTCTTCCACTTTGCTTATATCTTCATCACAAAATTTGTAAGTAAGTCCAAAATCGAGATCTTTCAGGGCGTTTCTTAAAATGGGTCCTGATGATTTGATTGCATCCTGTGTTCTTATTTTGACAGCAAAAACTTCAGGAGTCACATCAGCTGAGAACACCATAAGTGCCTCATACTTTGTGTTAGACTGACAAAAACAAATTCTGTCACTGTACAATCTCTCCCGAAAAATCTTAATTTCATTATTATGGATTAATACAGTTTAATCAATGTTGACCATTATTTCTCTGATCTCACTGAGTATGAACCTGTAGCCAGCACTCAAGAGTGGCTCTAAAACTAAATTTGCTTTTTCAAAGAGTGTAAACTTAACTGAAGGCTGGTGATTAAGTTGCTGCTGGGAGCTCATTGTACATTCATATTTTAGAATGTATGCATGCATGCAGTTCAGGTGGGCATACAAATACACTGCAAATGCATTCACCTCACTGTTTAGATCAACTACTTGGCTGAAAACTTCATCTTGGAAGAAACTTGCTGCAGATGTAAACATGTTTGCTCTTTGAGACTCGCATACTCTGCTCTTTCATCAATCCATTTGGCCCTTGTTTTGGCTAAACAACAGATAACACATTGAAGATCCTCTGCTTTCGGATCTGTTGTTGAAGGTTGGCGAGGTATAGCCATTGATCTTCTAAATTGATGGGTATTGAGTTTGGTTGTCATCGCTTTCTCTGAAGACTCAGATTCTTGTTGTGATTCACTGGTTTCTGCAACAGAAGTTTCTTCATGAGGGTAAAAGTACTGGGTGTAGGACCCTCCAGTCCGGTCTCTCAAATAGAAGGAGCCATGATTCTAGACTGCCTTTCAATCCACGGTTTTCTATTATGTCACAGGCTGGGGAGGGGTCATGTTTACAGATTCCATATCTAACCTTTGCCAAGATAGGATTGGGTGGAGTCAGAGGAGGAGTGCAATCCCACCCCTTCGCTATCTTGTCAAAGGCTGAGAGTGGGACCAGCGTATCTGAGCCATCCCACACTGTGACGTAATGTAAAAGGGTGGGATGGGAAACAGAGAAAGTCTCTTGTTTCCGAGGACTACGCTGCAGAGTTAGACTGGTAGCTGCATGATATTACGTGAGTTCTCTGAATGTGCAATGTTCATATGGTGCACATTCAGGGGCTTATTAATAAGCCCCTTGCCCCAACTGTGCCTCACTTTTTGTGACCCTCCGGTGGAGCAGGAGCCTGCTCCATATTTACCAGGCAGCACTAAGCCACTTTATTTGGGTAAATGCTGCCTTTTAATAAATATTGTTCTCTTTAATGCAGTTTTCTGTGTTAAAGGGGTATGCAATGGGTGTTGCTGGGGGCGTTCCCAGCAGCATCCATGGCTTTTTGACTCTGTCCCAGATTTACGAGAAATCATAAGGCTGAGGCAGCGCCAAAAACATACGCCTACCAGGGGAGGCGTAAGGGAGGCACAATGAGGAAAAATATCTTTATTTTGCCTTGTTTTTCCTTTTTCTATGTGTGCTGTATTCTGGGTTCTCTTGTGTTTGTTTTTGTGCAGGAAGGTTTCCCTTCCTGGACAAAAAGAATCATCCCTGCAACTTAGACACCCTTGCACCATGGTGCAAAGTTGTCTGCGTTGGGGCATGGCAGCCCATTTTGCCCCAGCGCAGGGGAAAAGAACAAGAATGCGCTGTATCTATTAGATACAGCGCATTCCTGACCTTTTATTTTGCCGTAGGACAGAGCAGTAGAAATGCCTGCGGTGCTGCCTTACAGCAAAAACTCATAAATGAGGCCCTCAGTGGTTAATTATTTCGCAACCACTGACACTGTTATGGGACTGGAACTCTTTCCCCTTCCAAAAGTGGCAATCACTATAAAAAAGTATTTGCTAGCTGTAACCCCTGAGTTGGTTTCAGATTCTAATTTGAACTAAAGCAGCATGGTCTTATCACCCTGACTCTTCACTCAGCCCCAGGCCAATGGTTCCTGCCCCAGATCTGAGAGCAGCTTAGCCATGCTTCGAGACATTCAATGTGTCCCATGTGGAGCAGAGAGTTATGGAGAGGGGTGATTTCACACCTGCAAACATTAGGCAGATGCACAGCACTGCCCTGATGACCCAAAGTAAGTGTGCTTGCAGAGTGACATTTTGCCTGTAATATTATCAGGTCTCCAGAGGTGAGCAGCCACATGCTGTTCATGGCCTCAAACTTGCATTAGGCAGTCAGGACAGGTGTCCATTGTTATACATTTGTCCCTCAGATCACATGGTGCACGAGACAAAAACTCCGCTCTTCACAACATGATGCAGTTAATAGCTGATCTGCTCCTTTCGCTGCTTTGTGGAACCCAGAGGGCGAATTAACAGACTCGGCGTATAGAAGGGATGCAGGTTACATGAGAGCACAGCCTGTTGTAGTACTCATTCATACTGAAAATACTGGATTCTAAAGCCAGAAATCATTAAGTACACCACACGTGGGTGCAATGTGGACATGCCTCATTACTATCTCATAATGTCAGGCATACAGTACACTCATGTTTCTGTTCATGAACAGATCTAGTTAATTATGCTACCATGTCCTAAGCATATTTTCATGAGATTATAGTTTTGAGTTCCTTTCTTGCACAGTCGATTACACACTTGCTTTAGAAAGACTTCATGTGAGTCATGGTGTGGGAGAAGGTGAGCATCTTTGCAGACAGAACTAACCCTATTTTGCTGCTGAGTTACAGCTCATATCAGACACACAGAAAAGATCAAAAGCAATATGGAGAGAAGCCTGAATTGGTGGTCTTCAGATGAAGTGTGCATTCCCCCATACTGGAGGGTAGCAGTTTGGCATGTTTCATGGAAAACTTGATGCACCCTTAATACTTAAGCTTAAGCATTTTTTGTGTATGGGAGGCGAATATTCTGTAGGGAGCTGATTACATGTTTGGACATGTACTGGCTCTTATTTAACAATGTTTCATGCATCTGTGATGAAAGTTCTGGTGTTAATTTGGGGAAGGTCTAGTGGATTTTTGGTGTTGGACTGGCCTACAGGCAGCCTGCCAAGTCCAAATGGGCCAGACAAAGTCTAGTGTATTTTTGATGTTGGACTGTCCTTACAGACAGCCTGCCTAGCACATATGGGCCAGCTTGAAAGAGCCAGTGACGGTTTGTTTGGTCCCAAAACCTTCCCACAAGCTGGCACTTTCAAGATTTGGCAAAGCAAGATTCCATGAAATGCCAGCCCAACACTGTCCATTGTTCAGGTAAAGACTAGACAAAAAAGCATTGGTGTTTACTACATATTTGAGGTGTTGTGCTTCTCATCTTTTGGAAACTGTCAGATGCATGTTCGATGGGTGGTTGGCATGGTTGTGAGACAATCTGCATACTTGGTGGACTGGATCAAGCACATAATCGACTTTGTAAGTCAGGTTGAGGTTCAGCTTGTGTACCGATTTGGCTGCCTAGTGAATATTTAGGGATTTTCTGATATATGCTGTAGACTCAGCTTGTGTTTTGTTGGACATACTGATGCATATCTGAGGGGCGATCTAAAGAGTACTTGGTACACAACCATAGGCATATTTCAGGGACATCTTGCATATTTGTGGAGAGTCTTCATATTTGGACGTGATGTATGTTTGTTCACAATTTCTTAAGCCAACTGAAATGAATTTTAAATATTAAATATTTTGACATGTAAAGACCATTGTGCATTAAAGGCACAACAGTCTAGTTTTTATCATAAAACTGTAAGAGCATTTATGTGCTTAAGCGGCTGGATGCATGACACTCTCAGGCAAATCCAAACTTTTATTTCAATACAATCTAAATGCCTGGATTGGTAGCCAATGCTTTGAATGGGAAAACCAAAATTACCTGTTAAAACACAAACAGCTGTTGAAAGAACAAGTCAGAATTGTCTCGGGATCACAGAGGGCCTGGGATCACTTTGTAGTTATAGTTGACTCCAGGGCATTTATTCTGTACTATTTGTAGTACAGTAATAGCATTCTTGTTATTGTAATTGTAGTTTAAGTTCATGCCAGTCGGTCTATTAGCATAGCACATTACACCATGTGTTTGCTCAAAGCAGAATGATATCTGGAGGATGAAGATTTTATGGGGACATCCTTAGAAAGGATTTGGGTGTCTGCACTTATTTTATTTTTTATAAATTAACCATTTGAGAAGCCCTCAATTGCATGTTTGCCATTTAGGGCTGTATTGTATTGCATCTCTGTCTATAAGACCTGTTGCTTTTCTGCAAATGTATCTACAAATTGTCCTGTGAAAAGTACCATTTAACCTATTTTTTTCAAGACTTTCTTGAGCTCGAAGTCCACAAAAATCGTCTCAGCTTTTTACGCTTTCCTGATTACAGCAATATATGTCTCCCATTTAAGCTCTATCAGTTTAAAGTTTCACCGGCTGGCACTGGGTTTCTACTATGTTTTGACAAATTTCTTCCAGGATTTTTTTCATTGTATATGACTTGTAGCACCTGTTGTTACAATGATAAAATATTTGATCATCTTCACCCGTCAGTTTCAAACTTTTGTGAACTTCGTCATGCCGAATTTCTGCAGGCTCTCGAAATCTCTTCTATCCAACTGCAGTTGATGTTAGCTTTTCTTTCGGATTAGGCATATGACACAGTTGTCTTTGTTGAAGGATTCCTCAGATTTTGTAGTTAGCAAAACTCCATCAGGAGGTAAAGATCCTCTGCTGCTACCTGCTTAACTCATGTTATGAATTTGAATCAACGGAAAACCTGAAACAAAAACAATATTAAAAAAAATAACAATATGATGGCTAAAACACCATATTAAAGAGACGCCATTTTGGAAAATGATGGAAGGGTTGCTCTGAGGAGTTATATTCTTTCTGTAAGACTACTTGACCCTCAAAACCTTTGTTTTGATGCCAAAATAAAGAATATAGGTCTCATGGTTCCTGAAATATTACATCATCACTACAAAACATCTGCCATTTTAAAAATTGTCATCCAGAAATATTTGGCCTGGATTAGCAATGTCTACCCAAGGTAAATTACTTCTCTAATGATACAAAAACACAAATCAAAAAACTGAAAATCTCTGGCCAACTTTTTTACAGAGGTATATCAAGGGGCCAGGACTAATAGGCTGGATCACCCGACACAAGACTGTTTCTATTAGTACTATATTCTAGGGTATTATTTTTTACCTTCCTTTCCATCCTCATTTCAGGAAGTGTCCAAAATTGTATGGGATGGGCAGTTTCATGTATCTCTGTGTTCCAAAAATAAACAAAGATAGGCAAAGACAATAGGCCTCCCTGATTCCTAAGCAAACAATGTTCTTAATTGATTAGCTGGTTTGTGTGTTTTGGTTATGTGGTGTGGTGTGGTGGGTGGGAGATGTTTAGAATGAGACAATGAGTGGGTTGATATTTATTCCATGGATAGATGACTAGGTTAGTGTCTGAATTGCGGGCATAATTAAAGAGCGCATGCTGCATTCTTGCAAACTAATTATGGGTCTTGGCTATAGACAAACCTGCAGGATACCTTCAGAGATTATACAACAAAAGCACTAAATTTAGACAAATATTTAGCACATATAGAGTATGCGACGACTGTTTGAAGATGGAGACAGACCTAGAAACACAAGTATGACAGACCAGTAACAAAAGCCATGATTGTTATTTCAAAAGATGTAATGTTTCTTCACATTTACTGTGCCAAACACGAAGAAACACTTACACTTAGATTTCCCCCCAAATAACAGACATTTCGAAACTAAATGGTGAAGACATTTTTTAAATCCTGCTAGTGGAATTAAGTGATGATAGAAAAGGATGCGGAGAAACCAGCAGTCTGCAACAACAGAAGACAACCAAAAGACAATACAAGAATGTTGGAAATAGCCGAGATCAGAAAGAGTTTTAAAGAACAAATTGACATCACACAATCAGAAGCTGGTTCCAATCATGTTTAATGTATAAATGAGTTCTCAAAAATATACAAAACAAATGCTATAAACCGAAATTCTTCAGCAACACTTACATGTTTAGTAATATAAATGAACCTTTACTCTGTTGTAAAGTAACCCCAAAAAAACACCAGGTTCCAGAATTCCATCTAGAAAGATGCATGTGATTCTACTATCAAAAAAGCCTGTGAGGACTCCAGGCTCCAAAACATCAGCATGTGAAATCGCACCATTGAAATTCAGTGACGTTGCTAGCAAGAGCTTTACCTATCAAGGGAATGCAGGGTGGTATGAGTGCAAACTGGCAATTCTGTAGCATACCATGTAGTAGTGGCCCAAGAAGGCTGGTTGCTAAACATCACCTAGTAATGCCTTATGTTACTCTAGACCTGCTCATGCAGTGATAGATTATGTCACTGTACGACTGCTTATCCAGTGATAGATTATTGTACTGCAAACCCGCTCATCCAGTGATAGATTATGGTACTGCACACTTGCTCATTCAGTGATAGTTTATGGTACTGCATACTTCTCATCCAGTGATAGAATATGTTACTGTACACCTCGTCATCCAACAATAGATTATGGTACTACACACCTGCTCATCCAGTGATAGATTATGGTACTGCACACCTGCTCATCCAGTGATAGATTATGGTACTGTACACCTCCTCATCCAGTGAAGGTTTATGGCACTAAATGCTTCTTCAAACGGTGACAATCTGTGGTGCAGACGACCTGCTCAAGGAGTGACACTGCATGGCACTGCACACCTGCTCATCCAGTCATAGATTATGGCACTGAACACCTGTTCATCCAGTGATAGATTGTGATACTGCACACCTCCTCATCCAGTGATGGTTTATGGTACTAAATACCTATTCATACGGTGACAACATGTGGTACAGAAGACCTGCTTACGGAGTTACACTATGGCACTGCACACCTGCTTATCCAGTGATAGATTATGGGACTGCACACCTACTCATCCAGTGATAGATTATGGGACTGCACAAAAGCTCATACAGTGATAGATTATGGTACTGCACACCTGCTCATCCAGTGATAGATTATGGTACTGCACACCTGCTCATCCAGTGATAGATTATGGTACTGCACACCTCCTCATCCAGTGATGGTTTATGGTACTAAATGCCTCTTGATATGGTGACAATCTGTGGTACAGAATACCTGCTCATAGAGTGACACTGTATAGCACTTCAAACCTTCTCATTCAGTGATAGATTATGGTACTACATACCTGCTCATCCAGTGATGGTTTATGGTACTGCACACTTCTAGTGACAGTCTTTGGTATAAAATACCTGCTCATGCAGTGACACTCTATGGCATTGCACACCTGCTATCCGGTGACAGTTTATGGTACTGCATGACTGTTCATCCAGTGAGATTATGGTACTAAATACCTGCTCATCCAGTAATGGTTTATGGTACCAAATACCTGCTCATATGGCAGGAGTCTGTGGTAGATTGAAATGATGATCAATGAGAACTGCTGCACAACCGATTATGCTTTTGATGGGCTAGTGCTCTGGAGGAAGAGTGTATCTTTTTGATATGCTGAGTGATCTATGCCTCAAAAATAAAAACTGATACAGCCTTTCAATGTTTTTAATTTCCTCATGAATGATGTACATCATGTTCTACCCAGTGGCCATAATGTAAAGAAAGAGGAGACGTGGAACTCACGAGGGGGCATCAAGGGGCAGAAAAGGGCAGGGGTCTAGAATTGGAGAAGTATTTTTTGAAGGCATGCCTTGTTCACTCTGGTAAAAAAGTAGCAAAGGTTAATACGTGCAGATTGGTAATCTGCAAGAAAATAAGATCCACACTTGATAATTTCAGCAGTGTGAATTAGCCATAAATCTGTGGGCTAGAACTTAACAGAAGCTGGAGTCCCTTAAATCTTCCACTACAATGTTAGAAAAAAGTGACCACTTCTATGTTTTAATCTAGTTTATCCACTGTGATTACAGTACACATATCTTATTCCATTATAAGAAAGAATTACTGGAAAGAAGATATTTTCTTCGGGTGACTCAAAATGTAAATGAAACATTTTCAAACAATGGCTGGTAGGTCCCGACCCAAAACAACCAATGGGTCAAAGGGGGTGACCCTAGACTCCTCTCTGTATAGTTTATAATAAGAGTTCTTGCAGACAGGCAAACTGGCCTCGATCAGACTTCAAAATAAATGATAAGTGAAATGTAAAAAATAGAATATAAAGCTAACCTAACTCTACAGTGTAGTGGCCCAATTATATGTTACTTCTCTTTCTGTATAAAAAAAAAACCCTACATTTTTCATTATTAGGGTGTGGGTTTAGAATCTCTCATAGCCTTCATAAACTTTTTGGTTCTTTTCTTTTAGCTCTTGACCTTTCTCCACACTTTCAGAATACAACACACTTTCATTCTGTTAGAATTGGGGGTCTCTAGTTGGCATAGGTAGGTACTTGTGACAAACAGGGACCCTTTCCTCTAGTAAGGGTAAGGGGGTACACTCCTAAAATAACCCCTGCTCACCTCCTTGGTAGCTTGGCACGAGCAGACAGGCTTATCTCAGAGGAAGTGTGTAAAGCATTTGCAAACACATACAGTAATCAAGTGACAACACTACAAATGGACACCACACAGGTTGTATATTTATAAAAATAAGTATCTTTTATATAAATTTACCATAAGAACATAAATGACAAAAATAACCCACAATACTATTAGAAATCAAGAGTTCTTGTTAAAAAGGCTTAAATAAAAGTTCTGTGCGAGTCGGTAGCCCTGTCTGGCTATAGCGTTGCTGAAATAACATAGAGTCTAACAAATTCAGTGGACCGCGTCGGTCCGGGCCCATTCAAATTTCGACAGACTCAGTCACAGTACCTTTACTTGAGGCATTCGTCGTGGTGCAGAAAAGAAAGCTTTGCAGGATCCATTGTCCCTTGATGCGGTCGAGGAAGTGGCCCGTTGACAGAGTTGGTGGGTCCAAGGCGTACGTTACAGGGTGAGACGGTGCTTCGTTGCGGTGCTTGCAGCTTGCGGTACGGCGACTGAGCTGGAGTCCTGGATCTGGTGTCGATCAGTCCGTACAGCGGTATGAGTCGGGCGGTGCATCGCGAAGCATGCGAGGTGGGGCCCAACTCTGATGCATTCACAGGACTCAAAGTTAGCAACAGTGACCGTGTCAGTCAGACCAGTACGAGTCGGTGTAGCAAGGCATTGCACGTCGCGGTGTCCACAGGTTCCGTGCAGGCAACGGCTCGGTGACGGCGTCAGGACGGAGTCGTGAGCTCAGAGCTTAGGTTGCAAGATGTGGACATTGTTCGATGTGGTGTCTACAAGACACCAGGCCCATCGTGAGAGTTGGTCACAGCTCCCTGCCTCTGTAGCCACTGAAACAGCGTTTACAGCCGCTTCCACAAAGGCTGGTAAAGTCTACTGGTCCTGAGACTTCGGTCAGGGGGCAAGCTCTCTTCCAAGCCCTTGGAGATCCTTCACAAGTTGAAAATAAAGTACACAAAGTTGTTTCTCCTTTCTTTGGCAGGTAGGCAACTACTGCAGGCCAATCCCCCAAGCAGCACTTCAGCTTAGGGATAGTCTCTCCTCAGTTTCTTCAGGTTCTTCTCCTGAGCAAAGGTTTCTTCTTGTAGTCCAAAAGTGATCTAATTTCTTGGGCTCAGGGTTGCAATATTTATACACAAAAATCATTTGTCCTCTGGGGGCAGAGGGGCCTTTGCCTAGTACAAACCAGTTCTGGAACACTCTGTTTACATGACTCCTTCTTTCCTTTCACAGTGCAGGGCAGAAACATCAAGTACCCCTCAGGAGGTGGAGCCAGGATTGTGGAGGAAAAGCACAGACCTGCAGCACTTTTAGACATGTTTCCTTCTCTTCTTTCACAGTGCAGGGCAGAGACATCAGACGCACCACAGGGGGTGGAGCCGGCATTGTGGAAGGCAGGCACAGCCCTATTCAGGTCCCAGGTGCAACTCCTCCCACCTATCTAGATGCAGATCTCTCTATTCACCACTGGGCTGACTCATTCTGTAGCCTTGCAATAGTGAAAAACGAAAATGGCTGTAATTCACTATTAAGACATTCCACACACACCAGGGCATGTCCTACCTTATACCTACAATGTACCCTGCCCTTGGGCCTACCATAGGGGTGTCTGATACGAAGAAAAGGGAAGGTTTAGGGACTGGCAAGTGGGTGCACATGCTCAGTCAGCATGGCAGTACCAGGTTGCACACAGGCTCTGCAATGGCAGGCCTTAGACACATTTTACAAGGCTGCTTCTGTGGGTGGCACAACCAGTGCTGCAAGCCCACCAGCAGCATTTGGTTTACAAGCCCTGGGCACTCCTGGTGCACTGTACTAGGGTCTGACACGTAAACCAAATCAGCCAATCATGGAATTACACATTAATACAGTAATTTACAATAGGGAGCACTTGCACTGTGGCACTGGACAGCAGTGGCACAGTGCTCAAAGCATCTAATACCAGCAAAAACACATGAGGCAACATAAAAAATGGAAGGGAGACCCACGCAAATGGTGCTAGGTCTAACACATTCCCTTAGGCGGACTGTTTGACAGTGGGTTATTAGTAGTGGTAATGGGCACCCACCCCTGGCAATAAGGCCTCCAACTCAGTTTTGGGTCCGGTATATGTCTGAATAAAATATTCCAATTCTCAATCCTTCATAGCTTGGCTACGAGCAGGCATGCTTAACTAAGGAGACAGGTATGGTAAGCATTTAAAATCATAAATTCAGTAAATAGGTAAGACACAACATACAATAAAAAATCCCACACCAATTTATAGAAGTAGGAAACATTTTTATCTTTAAAATGACACCAAAACAACAACCATCTGATGTAGGGAACCAGAAATATGAATTTCAAAGAATAAACACTCTCTAGCACTTTAATACCTATAGCACCACTCTGGAACACCTGGTTGCACTTGACCGGAACAAAGTCAAACTTTCAGACCAACCGCAATGGAGCCCTGCTCGTATACAAAATATTACATTTGGACTTATAAAGTTTCTGGAACTTTTTCTGCTGGGGTTCATCGATGCTTTTTACCAGTCTGGATTCAGTGAGGGTTCACCAGTTTTACGTTCAGGAAACTCCTGGTCAAACTCTGGTAGTCGGACCTCTAGAGCTCTTCAGCGGGACAAACTTGAAATCTGGGCTGGGTCGCAGTTGAGGATGGCCAACTTGGTTGAGACAGTCACCTTATGGAGATTATTTTCCAAAATTGCTCCAACCTTCTCCAAACGTCTTCCTGAAGATCCTCTTGAGGCTCCAAAATATCCAACACACAATCCAAGGGTCTGAAAGCTCCAAGATGGTCTTTGAAAGTTTGGGACCACAATTCCCAAAATGCACCTGGCCAAAACCCATAAAGGTACAGCGGATGCACTCCAGGCAGTCGACTCTTGGTGGTGATGATGCAGGTGAGCTCTGTTAACCTGTAGCTTGCAGGGAGTCCACTCATCAATCCTTTAGAAGCAAGGTACATCCACAGGGCTGTAGTTCCAGATAGTGCAGCAGGTGCAGTTAGCCAGACTGCAGGGCCTGAAAGGTTCAAATCAAGCTTCCAGCATTTCTTAGTTTCAAGCATCAGATCTGAGAGACTCTGCACCTCTCCCAAACTCTTGTCTAATGAGGTGCAAGGCAAAACCCCAAGCATGACCACTTCCTCCAAACTGTGGCATAATCTTTTCTCAGAAAGCACTATTCCTACAAATCCACATGACTGAAATCTCAGCGGAGCATGAAGAGCTAACTAAACCAACTCTCAGTATGGCTCATTTATATAGCTCTCCACCCCCTAATATCCGCAGATTCCTGCCTTAAGTCCCATATCTGGCTGGGTCAGAGGGGATGGGGGAAGATGGATCTGGCATTCCCTGCCTGTCCTATTCCTCTTGTGAAGTGTTATGCTTTACAACGCCTAAACACTGCCCTGACATGGCCCCCTTCCACCACTGGGACACCTGGGGAGACAATTAGGGTCCTGAATATACAAACAAAGGGGCCAATTAGGATCGCGGACGGACTTGGACTGAGGAGGAAGGAACGTCTGCATGGGCTGCAGAGTTCCCTCCTGTGCAATTAGGATGTGACCGCCACCCTGTCACCTCTATTTTTAACATTGCCGTGGATGCAGCTACAAGCTGCACCCGCCGCAAGATTAAAAATGCATGCATTGCATTTGCATGCACAAAGCGGCAGGCACAGCGCGGTGCCTGCTGCTTTGTGCACGCAAATGCAGGGGGGTACCATAGCCCCCCCATGTGCACCCCACACCCCCCCTTCACCCAGGGGGCTTGCCCCCGAGGTGAAGATCCGCATGCTTTTCCTCTGAGGAGAAGCCGCCGCGGAAAAGCATGTTTTCTCAGCCATCCTAATATGTCTGGCGGTGTCTGAGAGACACCGCCACCATATTAGGCCTTTTCCGCCGTGGTTGTAAGCCAACTGCGGCGGAAAAGCGGCGGACTGAAACCAGGACCCACCAGCCATCCTAATGTGGCGGTGGGTCTTTGGTGGGTCCGCAGAGGAGTGGAGGAGTGTGGCTCACTGATTAGAGCGGCAGACCCTGATGCAGAGGACCAATTTACCCTGGCCCGGGACCAGGGTAAATTTCCCAACGCGGCAGGGTCCTGAGCCCAAAAATGTCCACGGACTCGATAATTCTCGCCTCGGTGCCTACTCTAATCATGGGGTCCCACGCTGCAACTCTGGGCAATAGCTTGCTTAATCTCCACTACGGCAGCCCACCCGCTGCGGGATGCCTGGCTTTCACCTTGGGGATGCCCAGTAGGGGTTATCTCACAGGGAAAAAGCCAGGACGGGTTCCCAAGGCAAGCGCCTTGATGCCTTCGGGTGATACGTGCGCTATATAAGTTGCAATACATTACAGTTTCCGCATCCTCCGGGCCGGCGGTGGCTTCCGCCGGCCCGGAGGATGCGTTAAATCCTCCATCGTAATCAGCCCCATAGTATGTAGATCCTCAATCCACAGTGCTCACAGCACCAATGTTGATTGTGGCAGGCACTTTACTACAATGGGGAAGTGAAATGTGCAATTAATCTATCCCCAGGGCATAGAAAGCATCTTTCATAAGGATCCTGCTTATAGTTACATGACCCCCCCCCACCCCTGGGTAACCTAGGGGAGGCCCTGTTGGTGCCTACTATGTAACAATATTGTAGATTAATCTTTTTTAAGTGCCCCTACCACCAAAGCTGAGTTTGCAGTTAATTTACTTTTAAAAGCCAGTACTCCTATCGGCCTCCAGCGTTTAGTTGACAAATGCGTCCAGTTCTTGCAAAATCTTGGGCTAAAAATTAATATTAGCAAAACCTTCACCATGAAGATTGGGAAGAAGGCCACCTGCTGTCATGACATTTTCATTGAGGGTTCCAAAATTGAGTTCACAGCATCATTCTCATATCTGGGTATTGTATTTAGTCAATCTGGGAACTGGCAAGGGGCAATTACATCAAGGGGGCTCCATTTTGTCAAAAAGATAATGTTTATGTTTGTTTATGTTTATGTTTTGGCAATTTGTATAGTGCACAATTACCCAGGGGTGTCTCGGCGCTTAAAGATTCAGAAGATAGAC
Source organism: Lissotriton vulgaris (assembly GCF_964263255.1). NCBI lineage: Eukaryota > Metazoa > Chordata > Amphibia > Caudata > Salamandridae > Lissotriton > Lissotriton vulgaris. The sequence goes on along the minus strand of NC_141689.1, from coordinate 1,557,511,857 downwards.
AAGTGGAGTGCACGTTAGTGTGTAAACAGCCAGGTTTTTAGTTGCTTCCTGAAGCTGAGGAGGGTGGGACAGGTTTTGATGATGAGGGGGAGAGAGTTCCACAGTCTAGCTCCAAGAGTTAGCTTTTTTGTTCGTTGGATGTTAAGAAGGTGTGCGGAGCGAAGAGTCCTAGATGATACAGGTGGACGGAAAGCATGTTTAAGAAACTGTGGGCCAGAGATGTTAATAGCCTTGTAGGCAATGCACAGTGCCTTGAACTTAGTCCGGCTTTTGACAGGAAGCCAATGATGCTGGCGGATGAAAGGGGTGATGGAGCTGAATTTGGGGATACCTAATAAAATTCTCGCTGAGGCGTTCTGTACCAGTTGGAGCTTGTTTAGAACCTTTTCCTGTGCGTTGAGGAGGAGGGCATTACAGTAATCGGTTCTAGAGAAGATGAGGGTGGTGATCAGAGTTTTGCCTGCTGAGGTGGGGAGGTAAGAGAGAAGTTTCTTAATTTTTCTTAATGTGAAAAAGGAGGTGGATACTACCGCATTGATATGCTGATTGAAGAGCAGTCTGTCGTCGAACACGACCCCGAGATTTCGAACTTTGGTAACGGGTTGAGGTGGAGGACCCATCTCGCAAGGTCACCAATGGGGGGACCAGCTAGGCTCGAGCTTCCCAAAGGTCATGACCTCCGTCTTTCCAGAGTTCAGTTTTAAACAATTAGAGGTCATCCAGGAGCTGATGGCAAGCATTCCCTCTCGAAAGTTGGCTGCAACTGTGTCTCCATCGTGATGAACTGATAGGACCAGCTGGGTGTCATCAGCGTAAGTTGTGAGACTGATGCCATGTGACTTAATCACCCTCGCTAAGTCCGAAACGTAAATGTTGAACAAAGTCGGACTTAGCGAGGAGCCCTGCGGCACTCCACACGGAAGGGAGAAGATGGGAGAGAAGAAAGGGTCTAATTTTACGGATTGGGTGCGATTAGCTAAAAAGGATGCAAGAAGATCTTTAGCCTTGTGATGGATTCCCATCGTTACTAAATTGAGCTAGACAGCTTGGCATTAAACACCCAAAGAAACTGATGACAATTTATAAGGCTAAATGCAGATCCACTGCTATGCACAGGGCTTAAATCTGGGGGCATGGAAAGATTGATATAATTCAGCTTGAAGAAAATGTTTTTTGAAGGACTCTTTTAGCTCTCCCGAAAAGAAGTCCAACCTTTGCATGTCACTCCCAGCTAGGAGCCCCTTACATAGCAGATTTAATCAGGCTCCAGCGAGTCCTACTCTGGCATAAAATGTGGTCATCTGAACATACTACTCTTCATAGAGCTATAATTTTTGACTGTTTAAAATCCTCACCTGTGTTTAACATCCCTTGGCTTAAATTTGTTCACAACTTCCTGACAGACCTCAGCCATCCTGAATACTTCAATCTTCCAGAGAGTCTGGTCAGTGTTCTAAGAAAAGCCTTGACATTAAAATGCATTTCTTTATTGTAGGAAACAAGATTATCTTCTGAAATTTGGAAACCCTCTGTGTTGCAGAATCAAATTATTCTGACTAACTATTATATGCAACCATATTTAGCCAATGTGTATAATTCACGCCAGAGGTTCGTGTTGACCCGCTTTTAGTTGGATATCTTCCACCGTTTCATTAGTTTTCCTATTGTCACCTGACCTGGGGAATTGCCCGTGTGATGAGATCTCACCACAGAACACCATGCATACTGTGCTTTTTTTGCAAACAATTTTCACGGGTTGGAAAGAAATTAATCAATCCATTGTTATTACAGCTGGGTTTTACACAATGTCTCCCAGCTTTTATTTATTTGCAAATGTTACCGAATTTATACATGTGTGTAGTAATATCAACATTTCTGCTGGCAATTATAAATTACAAGAAGCAGCTGTAAATAGAAATACAGTGATCACGCAGTTGAGGATTGTTTTATATGTTTGTATATAGAATAACTTTTTGTAACTTTTTAAACTCGTTTTCTGGTTTTTAAATTTTGTCATGGATGTCTTTTTGTAGGTTTTATGATGCACTCTGTGATATAGAATAAAGCTTATTTTGATTGATTGATTGATACTTTTAAAAGCAGTGCTGCATTTTAAAATTATCTCAGGCACTGAGCAGTCCACACAAGCAATTGCAGAAAGGACTGCTGTACTATGGACATATAGGTAGTATGTAATGTCTCTGCCCTGTTATCTAATAGGAACTTTAAGGGTAGGTCATACCAATGTTAAATATACCATAATACATAGTGTACACTAATGCATGTATGTGTTTTCACTTGTGTTTCAATAAAGCACTGGCCCTGGGCCTGTTTAGTCAGAGCCAAGGGACAGTCAAAGTCAGTTACCACCAGTACCAGTCAGCAAAAAAGGGGGGTGCACAAATCACACGGGTGACTTTGCAACACCACTTATGCAGGCAGTGCACCTTCTGTGTCAGTCCTTGCTTTTGCCTCTCTGCTCCTGGAAAAGAACTGCCCATCAGTAAGTTCACGTGCCCCTTTTTTATGTTTCATCCTAGTACTAAGAATGACAGTGGTGCCAACAGTGTGGTCTTGTCAGGGAATTAAACACCAATGATTTCCCAATGCAGGGATTTTGTGATCAATCAATTTAGAGGTGTAGAATTACTTTGTGAAAACCCTGTGACTCTCTTTGCACTTTGATGTCAATGCATGGCGTAAGTCAGAACAGAGGCACATTGGGTAAGATACACCCCTAGGCTTGGATGTCAGATACCGAGTGCCCTAGATAGTTCTGACAATGTATCTTCAGCCGCCATGATCTTTGATGCCACCATCAGTCAGCACTATTGAAACGTGACATGCAGCAGCCCCTGCTACTCTGGTTGTGCTATAAAATCAAATTCATCAAGGGTGTTATATTCTATGTCCATAGTTTGCTGATTTAATTGTAGAATGTTAGTGAAAGGTACAGGAGTTGAAATCTGAGTGGAAGGTGAAGTAAGCTTGGCATTTGCAAGGAAGCACTGTTGTGGTCCGGTATTATTTTCCAGTATATGAAAACAATCAACTCTTGCACCATATTGACAAGAAGTGTCCCTTCATTGACAATGAAAATCAACAGGACCCATTTATGCCCCATCGGCCATTGTTTGGGCAGTTGCAGGGGATGTGACAGATAGTGCTGATCTTCACCGTTAGTTCCTAGTGGTTGAGTTTGGCACAGATAGGTGATTTTTACATTACTATGCGCTGAGCTGGTGGTTACTGTGGATGCAAACTATACGGGTTATTTGATTTTTTCCAAGAGGCATTTGTGTAGGGCGTGTGTTCATTTGATCAACATCATTCTGACTTGTGAGTTTGGCATGTCTTTGGCTGTGATATTATTGAGTACATTGAATTTGGAATTTGACAAAGGAGAGTCTTGTGCTAGTACCATCTAAATCTACAGTGCTGTTGGTCGCATTGCAAGCATTTGTTTTAAAGGATTCTGAGGGTGCTCGAGCTTGTGTTCTTTGAAAGAAGCTCAGAGGTGCTCAAGGGTGGTAATTCTTTAACACATGATTCGGTGAGAGCATTATGCATATTCTATCTCTGCTGCCTGCAACCATGAATTATTACATTTAAAAAGGAAATTAAGAAGAACTGTATTGAATCTTTACTCAATCAGATAGCCTTGGAGTTGTGCATATTGTGACAAGTGACCTTCCCGTTTGAGGGGCTAGTTGTTCAGCTGCATAGCAACAGGGAGAGGACTATGACAATGCATAATCTGCCAACAACATTAATTTCACAACAGTAAGGATTCACAGCATACAAGACAAAGGTGAATACGTTTTTATATAATTTGATATTTTGTTCGCCTAATGACAGTGGCTACATTTATTGTATTGGGTTGCTATTTATTGATTACATAGTGTAATTACATTTCTAGTGTATAAGTCACCATAGAATCAAGAACATCACCACCAATCTTTTTGCAGCATCCTGGACAACCCTCCATGTCATGGGAGGATTGGACAGATGCCTTTGAAACCTACTTAGAGGCTATTGTAGGGAATATTTTATTCAGAAAAGGAAATTAGCTCTGTTAAAGCACAACTTAGGGGCAGAGAGTAGGATGATTCTGAGAAATGCACTCATTACTATAAATATGAATGATGATAATAATATGGATGAAAATGACGTATAATCGAGCAATTAAGGCACATGATGAGCATCACAGCAAAAAGTTGAAGTTAGTAATGGAAAGGTATACATTTCTTTCAAGGCAGTAGTTACCAGGAGAGTCTACAGGATAATATGTGAGTTTTTTAACTTGTATTGGCTTCACCATGTACGTTTAAAGACGACTTGCATGATAAAAATGTGAGGGATCAATTAATTAATCGTACTAGGAACTTAAACGTTCTATTAAAGCTGTTAAGCATTGGGGACCCAACTTTGGATAAGGCTATTCCCATCACAAAGAAAATAGAGAGTACTTCATATTTGTTGTTATGAATCCTGATAGAAAACAATTCTCACTCTAGAAAATGATACTGATTAATCTAAGCCATAGTAAGTAAATGCATCTACCAAACAAAAGGTTTTACATAAAGAAAATACATAGATGCAAATACATGAATGCAACTGAGGATACAAACAAAAGTCAATGTTTTAGGACTGGTAGTTTGAAACTTTAATGCAATGTTGAATACTTGTCTTACTTTGAAAGTTAGATGTTATCAGTGTGAAAATTTGAAATTTTTTCAAGAGTATGTAAAACTTCCATAGACAAAAGAAAACAAACAATTGGTAAAACATATAATACTATCATATAATACTGTACAGACGATTAGTGAGAATTCGTCAGAGGATGATGAAGTATTGATGGTGTGTGAGCTCAAATTGACACAAATTAACTCTAGTTCTGATAGTATGGAAGAACACATTTTGCAAAGTAATGAGTCTTACAATCCGCTTAAATGCACAGTGAACATAGAGGGGATTGATGATGATATGTTTGCAGACTCATGTATGCCAAAATAATTTATAGTGAGAAGTACTTATGAAAAATGATCAGGAGTATTTTGGAACAAAAGACTGCAAACCAAGTAGATTACTGTGGAACAAAACTACCAATTTTACAAAACGTTTTGTTTGGTGATTACATTCACTTTTAATACTCTCATTGAATTTAAAGGGAATTTTACTAACCTAAAGTATATGTACTGGAAAGAGGTAGGTTATTGTTAGGTTGGAAAGAACAGAAAAAATAAGCATTAATTTAAATCACAATCACACAGATCAAGTTGTATTATGAGTATTGTGGCTACTGACAAATGGAAAGTTGAATTTCCTGAGGCATTTCAAGATAGGTTGGGGAAATTACAGGTATTTTCTCATCGTATTTTTCACAAGAGTGGTGCTAAACTTAAGATTCACAAAGCGAAAATGTTTCCTTTGCGTATGAGAAAAGCATTGAAAACTGAATCAGACAAACTCTGCCCTGGAGCTGGTATTGAACCTATATAAGTGTCAGAATGTCTCAGTCTAATAGTATTAGCACATGCAAATGGAAAGGTACGGATGTATGTTGATTTATGCAATCTAAACAACTGTATTAGGATAGATTGACATCCACAACCTAATATAAATCACATGTTTAGTACGCTAGGGGAAGGCAAATGTTTTTCAACACCTGTTAAAGGTGTACCATCAAATTGTGTTGCATCTGGAGAGTAGACAATTGACATTTTATGTAAAGCCACAAGGGGCTTTCAGATATCAAAGAATGCACTTTGCATTAATGTCCGCCTCTGCTGTTTTTCAGCAAGTGATGCGGAAAGGATTATCAAGTATACAAGTAGTTACAGCATTTCTTGAGATAATGATTCATGGCAAGACTAAACTGGAGCATGATGTAATTTTGAGATTAGTTCTTGAATGGCTGCAAGGTGCTGGATTAATGACTGGTTTGGAGAAATACAAATTAGCTGCGTCCGAATTGAGTATTTGGGCCATTTAATAAGGCTGAGGGTGTCAAATCTAAACTTAAGCTGTTGAAGGCCATGGAGTGTACACCTAGTATGGCTGAATATTATGCAATATTTGTGAATCATTTTGCTGATACTACCACACCAATGAGATTGTTCTTGAAGAAAGGGGAAATGTTTGCATGGCCAAAAAGAGTGCGAGAAATCCTTTATTTGTGTCAAAGTGAGTAAAGCTAAGGAACCTATATTGAAAAAGTTAAATCCAGGAAACAACACAGATTTGGTAACCAATGCAAGGGCATATGGTTTGGGGCCAATTTTGTTGAAATTGCATGAAGGAAACAAATGGGTAATAGCAGTTACATCAAGAACATTAAAAGGTGCTGATAGTACTCAGTCAGTCAGTCAAAACCACTTTATTTGGCTAATAAAATCCATAAACTTACACAACAAACAACAATTATCATACCAACATTACAGATAGATAAAATTCATAATACATTTTGAGGTAGATAAAATATACCAATTCCATAACAATAAAAAGTACAAATAAAAAGGATTGCTAGTAAGTCATATTTCAAACAGCAAATGCATCAATAAAACATCATCCTCCGTCACTTTTTCACAAATAAAAAAACATTTGATAAGAAAATTATAAGACAAATTTGTATCAGAGTATATGATCAGCCATACTTTAAAATGTCTAGCACCCTTTTTTCCCATGCCTAACAGCCGCCACTAGAAAATTGGCAACATAAAAAATCTCCCAAGGATCATTTAGCATCTGCACATATAACAAGGCAGATCTGACTTGCATAAAACGTTTCCCCTTCAGAATAGGAATTAAAAATGTTCTTCGCATGGAGCTAAAATTATTGCAAAACAGCATAAAATGCATGGTATCCTGTATCGAGAGATTGTCACATGTACAAGGGCCTAGATGGTTTACCCTACTCCATCTCTGCTCATTTGCTAAAAGACTATGAATGAGATTAAGGTAAAATCTAGTGAAGAGAAAATGATGGAAAGGCTTCGTAACAATTACCACATACTGTTCTATCTGCGAGACAGTTTTTGACAAAAGGTAAGCTCTAACAGTGGGTTTCATAATCTCTGTCGCCTCTCTTTCAACAGACAACAGATTTAAAAATTGTGTTTTATACCATACCAAGTCCTCCTTCAATCAATCAATCAATCAATCAGTCAATACATTTCTAAAGTCCGCGACATAACCAGTGAGGGTCTCAAGGTGCTGGTGGCGGGGGTGGGCGACGCTACTGATCGAAGAGCCAGGTCTTGAGGAGTCTTCTGAAGGCCAGTAGGTCCTGGGTCTGTCGTAGGCTGGTAGGGAGAGTGTTCCAGGTTTTAGCGGCGAGGTAGGAGAAGGACCTGCCGCTGGTGGTGGTTCTCCCGATATGAGGGACTGTGGCGAGGGCGAGGTTGGCTGAGCGAAGGCTTCGGGTGGGGGTGTGAAAGCTGATTCGGTTGTTGAGGTTGGTGGGTCCGGTGTTGTGTAGCGCTTTGTGTGCGTGGATGAGGAGCTTGAAGGTGATCCTCTTGTTGACTGAGAGCCAGTGCAGGCCTCTCAGGTGGGGTGTGATGTGGCTGCGGCGGGGGACGTCGAGGATTAGTCGAGCCGAGGCGTTCTGGATTCATTGTAGTCATCTCAGGAGCTTGATTGTAGTTCCTGAGTAGAGGGCGTTCCAGTAGTCAAGTCTGCTGGTGACGAGGGCCTGGGTGACGGTTTTTCTTGTGTCGATGGGGATCCACTTGAAGATCCTGCGGAGCATTCGAAGGGTGTTGAAGCAGAACGCGGAGACGGCGTTGACTTGCCTGGTCATGGAGAGAGTGGAGTAGAGGATGACTCCCAGGTTGCGTGCATGGTCAGTGGGTTCTGGAGGTGTTCCTAGCGATGTGGCCCACCAGGAATCGTCCTAGGCTGATGGGGTGGGCTCGAGGATGAGGACCTCCGTCTTGTCTGAGTTCAGCTTAAGTCTGCTGTCCTTCATCCAGTCGGCGACGGCCTTCATTCCTCTGTGGAGGTTCGTTTTGGCGGTGTGGGGGTCTTAGGTGAGGGATATGATCAGCTGGGTGTCGTCGGCATAGGTGATGATGTTGAGGTTATGTTGTCGTGCGACGTGGGCGAGGGGTGCCATATAGATATTGAACAACGTCGGGCTGAGGGAGGATCCCTGTGGGACACCACAGATGATCTCGGTGGTTGTTGAGCGGAAGGGAGGGCGGCGGATGCTCTGGGTTCTGCCAGAGAGGAAGGATGTGGTCCAGGCCAAGGCCTTCTCTTGAATACAGGCGTGCTGATAGGGTGCGGTGGCAGACTGTGACGAAGGCTGCTGAGAGGTCCAGGAGGATGAGGGCGGCTGTTTCTCCTTTGTCCATCAGGCTCCTGATGTTGTCTGTGGCGGCGATGAGGGCGGTCTCGGTGCTGTGGTTGCTGCGAAAACCGGATTGGGAGGGGTCCAGGATGTTGTTGTCTTCGAGGTAGTGGGTCAGCTGTTTGTTGACAATCTTCTCATTCACTTTTGCCAGGAATGGGAGCAGGGAGATGGGCCGGAAGTTCTTGTGGTCATTGGGGTCTGCTATGGGCTTCTTCAGGAGGGCTTTGATCTCGGCGTGCTTCCAGCTTTCTGGGAAGGTTGCTGTCTCGAAGGAACAGTTGATTGTTTTCCGGAGGTGGGGTGGGATAGTTGTGCAGGCCTTGTTGAAGACGTGGTGGGGAAAGGGGTCCGAAGAGGATCTAGAGTGAATGAAGTTCATGGTTTTGATGGTTTCTTCGTTGGTGATGCTGGACCAGGTGGTCAGGCAGCTGGTGCGGGTGGTGGTCGCAGGGGTGGCGAGCTTGGTGTTGGGGGGGTTGGAGTTGAAGCTGTCATGGATGTCGGTGATCTTGCGGCGAAAGAAGGTGGCCAGGGAGTTGCACAGGTCTTGTGAAGGTGGGATATCGTTGGTGATGGAGCTGGGGTTGGAGAGTTCTTTCACTATGCTGAAGAGCTCTTTGGTGTTGTGTGCGTTGTTGTCTAGGCGGTCCTTGAAGGCGGTCCTCTTGGTGGTCCTGATGAGTTCGGGGTGTCTGCGGGTGGCACTCTTGAGGGCTGTGTGGTTGTCTGGTGATCGGTCGTGGGGCCATTTCTTCTCCAGTTTCCGACAGGTGTGCTTGGAGGTCCAGAGGTCTTCGGTGAACCAGTCGGCTTTCTTTTCTGGAGAGACAAAAAGTTTGGATCGTCCCAGTTTGTCTAGAAGTGACTTAACATATTGTAGCCATTGAATTTTACTTGCATACTCCAAGGCGACACAGTCCCTGGCAATTTCTCTGTTCAATACCAATTCTGGGTGAACACAGATCCTTATCAAGCATGCCACAGGGCCAAGACCTATCAGGTCCGCAACGAAGCCAGTGCCCAGTTCTTGGTGTATAACATAGGTAGGAGTAGATTGGGGAACTACCAAAAGGTGTCTTAAAAATATATTTTCAGCTGTCTGGAGCCCCGCTGTAGATTTATATCCCCAAATCGCAGACCCATACCTTGCTATAGCAATACATTTAGAACTATAGATATTGAGCAAGGCTTCCTGGGGCTTCGCTCCAAGTTGGGATGCAAATCCTTGGATGGCTGCTATGGATGTTGACATAGCATGTTTTTTAGCTTTTTGCTGAGAAACCCACGAGCCCCTCTCATCGAATAAGACTCCCAGGTAAGAGAAAGAGGAAACCCTTGTCAACTCTACCCCTTCACAATAAAAGGATTTAAACTTTTTTGACTTCTGCCCCATAGTAATTGCATGCAATTTAGTTTTGTTAACAATTAGGTCCAAAGATTGCATAAAGGACTCAAAAGAACCTAGGAGCCTCTGCAGCCCTACCGCTGTGCGGGTCAGCAAGACAGCATCATCAGTGTATAGGAGTCCAGGGATAATCCTGTCCCCTAAACATGGGATATCTAAACTAGCAGTACTAAGAGAGATGCCTAAATTATTTATATAAAGGATGAAGCAAGGGAGCTAGGATACAGCCCTGATGTATGCCTCTATCTATTTTAAAGTGCTTTGTGCAATTGCCATCTTGGCTTACTCTGACCCTGGCATAAAGATCCTTATGGAGGTCTGCTACAAAATAAACTAGGCAGCGATCCATCCCCATGCCTATCAATGTTGCCCATAGCTTTGATTTATTTACTAGATCAAAATGCGAGGATCGATCCATAGAGGCCAACTGTAATGTACCTGTTTTCGCCACTGTATATTTCTAGGCCAATAGGTGCAGGTTTCTACACTGGTCTAAAGTGCTTCTTCCTATTCTAAAACCATATTGAAAATCTGTTAAAATTCCTGTGTCATCTAGCCAATCCGAGAGTTTGCTTAAAATCACTCTGCCTAGAACTTTACCTGATGAACCAATCAAAGAAAAGGGTCTACAGCAGCCTGGATCACCTCTCTGACCCTTTTTAAAAACCAGGATGATGGTGGAGAGAGACCAGGATGGCAGAAATCCATGCTTACAGGCCACATTTAAAAGTTTAGTTATAGCTTTAGCCCAAAGGGGCGGATTCTGTTTGTACAAGTCGGCCGGGAAACAATCCGGGCTGGAAGCCTTGTTACTAGTCATTTGAATAAGTGTTCTCGCCGCTTCATCTTCCGTAAAAGCCAATGCAGTATTGCACGATCCTGATCAAAAATAACTGGAGAACCCCTCCCAGTAAAACCCCCATATATAGAGTTAAAATGGGAATACCACTGATCCTCTGTGTTATTACATTGTAAATGGCCCAAAATCTGAAGCTATCCTTAAGGACCTCAACAGATAGCAAGTCATTCCATGCATTTCCTTTAATTTCATTTTTTAGGAGGTTCATCGCAAATTTATAAGACTGCCTCAAGTGGGATATATAAGAGCGATCTCTAGGCACCTGTTTCAGGGCAAAGATAAGCTTTTGGTGTGCTTTTGAGCAGTTATTATTAAACTATTTCTCAGCTAATTCAGTGTGTCTTCTACTAGGCAATGTTAGGCCAGAGACCACCTGAGCACAGATGTCTTCAAATGCAAGTAGAACCTCGGCCCCCTCATTTATAGGGTTAAGACAAATTTTGAAACTCTTTTCAGCATTTTGATTACGTCTTGAAGGAAAAGCCCTCAAATTACTTTAGTCCATTTTAGCCTACGTCCCTGATCAGAGGTCTTTACGCATGTATTAGCAGGGGATTGCCCTTGTTTACCCTTTACTCCAATTGCCTCACCTAACTCAAGAACGACGGGATTGTGATCACTGTAAAAAGACCATTAAGCACTGTAATAAACCACTTGAAAAAGCAATATAGGAGAGATAAATATATAGGGGCATATTATCAAGCCTGTGCGCTAAAATTATCGCCGCTTTATCGGCCGAAAACGGCCGATAAAGCGGCGATAATGGGCTTGATAATATGCTCTGTGGAATTCCAATCGAAGCCCATGTTAGATGTCTTCACATCTAACATGTGCTTCGATTGGAATTCCATAGAGCATATTATCAAGCCCATTATCGCCGCTTTATCGGCCGTTTTCGGCCGATAAAGCGGCGATAATTTTAGCGCACAGGCTTGATAATATGCCCCTTAGTCATTTATAGAATCCTGCCCTCTTGCCTTGAAGGTAGGGATCCTCTCCTCCATGATATTTGTATTTGGCTGGCAAAGATCAACTACTGCCAGAAGATCCTCCAAACCTTCTCCTTGCAGAGTGTGCTCAAAGTGGCAATTAAGGGACTCCTCTGGCCATAAATGGTCTACAACATGACAATCCTTCATACATAAATGAATATTATAATCTCCCAAAATGATAATAGAATAAAAAGTGGTTTGCTTAAGTCAAAAGTCCCATAGCAAACATTTTAAAGTTCATATTTGTTCATTTGGAAATGTAGACTCAAATGAAATATAAAAATGTACAATGAACAATTTAATTGAGTTCGCAGCAGTAATTTCTACAGCTAAACAATTACTGTCCACAATACAATGAGTTCCTATAAATTTTAATGATATTAAAATTAAAAGCCCCCCCCCCCCTTTGTTCTGCCCGAGACCAAGGGCAGTGCTGGCTCATGGTAGGACTTACACCCATCCATCCAAAAAGTACTTTCCCCTTCCCACGTCTCTTGTAAACCCATAATATTGTGAACTTTTAGAAAGTCAAGCCACCAAGGTTCATCACTTTTCGTTCTAAGCTCTGCTATGTTCCAACTTAGAATTTTACAATTCAAGTTGGCTTCCTCACCTTACTCAGGGGCCCCTGCACCCCCCTCCCTTCCCTGTAATGTGACCAGTAGTGAGAAAGAAGCATTGGCATGCTGGTGGGAGGCACAATACTTTAGAACCTATTTACAGGGATCAAGGTATGAATTAAGGATGGATCACAATCCATTGGTGGATGTTGGTGCAACTAAAGGTGGAGTAAAGGCTACTCCTCGAATATCAAAATGGCTATTCAGTATTATTCATTTGACATCAAGCATGTGCCAGAAATAAGAAATATTAAAGCTGATTGCCTTTCCCAATTACCATTGCCTAGTTTTGATGAGTGTCAATCTGATGAATGGGTAACAGCTAAGGTGAAAGAGTCAGTAAATGGTGCAATTACTCTAGAAGAGTGGAAGACGGCTTTGAGTAGGAAGGAAAGTTTGTTCGTAAAGCAAAATTTGGTAGGCGGGTGGAAGAAGAGATGGGCTAATAATGAATTATTTACACAATTTAGATCGATCTGGCCCCAGTATTCAGTAATGGGCAAACTTATATACAGAGCAGAAAGATTGATAGTACCAGAATTTATTTGTGCAAGAATACTGAATTGTTAAATGAAGGACATGTTGGCATGTTAGCTATGAAACTTTAGGCATGTATGAGCTTATGGTGGCTAACCATGAATAGAGACATAGAGAGATATGTAAGGAATTGCCATAATTGTACAAACATTAACAAATCCGGTGTTGCTATTAAATCTTGCATTGAGAAAATGAAATATCTGGATAGTAAATGCAAGATTCTGGGGATGGCTATATGTGATCCTTTCAATCATGGTGGTTTTAAGGGGAAATTGCATTGTTCATGGTTTACTACTATTCTGAATGGCAAGAATTTTGAATTGTGAATGAGGTGAAAACGGATAGTTTGAGACGTTTTTGCATTTTTAAGAGAAGGAATTCCTTAAGAGAGAGTTACAGATAGTGGTCCTCAGTTTGTCTGATTTGTTTAGTTTCTACAATATTCAACATCACAGAACTGCATCATATTATCCTAGGTAAAACAGCTTAGTCAATAGATTCAATAGAGTGTTGGTAGAATGTTTGCGATTGACAAAAATAAATAATTTGGACAAGAAAAAGGAATCTCAGAACAGTTTGTGGAATTATAGATCCACACCTCATTCAGTAATAAATGAGTCACCTTATATTTTTCTAAACGGAAGAGCGGCTATAACGATTACTTAACCTTGGTGGATGTTGAAGGAGATGAAGAAGGATGGATATTATGCTAAGGCAGTGAACAATAGGGTGAGAGCCAAGCAGATTGTGCATAAGCAAAGGCACAACAGTACGTTAGAGAAGAGCAGTGAGAAGATCTGATGCAGGAGATTGGGTATGTGTGAAGTTGGGGTGTACTGTGAGAAAAGTCCAATCAAATTTTTCTGATCCGAAAAGAAACAGCAAGCTTTGGGGTAATAGTATGTTACAGAAAGTGGTGAGGAATGGAATGTGAGATGGTTCATTTGTGCTCATAGCTTGAATGTAGATGGGTGTTGTGATAAGGGAGCTAATACCAAATCTACCACAATGAGTGCAGTATAAAGGCAAAAAGAGAAAAGGAAAGTTCTGGATGGATGAAGGATTATTATGTTCACTGAGTTAGATATTAAACTTGGTAATGTATTGTGAAGTGGTATATGTACATGGAATTGTATAGTTGTCTTTGTTGCTATGAAAAAGGAGATGTGCTTTATTCTATATAAATAGATTGCTGCTTTAGGTATAGAACTGGGTTGGGAGTTACGAGAAGGCCTACCTGTTGCAAAGCAAGCATCAGCAGGAAGACGTGTAGAAATGTATGCGGTGAAGGAAGAATACAGGCCCAAGCTATTTACAATGGTAAACAGAAAGCAAGAATGTAGTGGTGGCCTGGTAGGGAAGCGGACACACATTTTAGTGGAATAGAGAAATATAATTAGTAGACACAGCAGAAAAAATATGTAGATTAAGTAGACAGAAAGGAACAAGATAAGTAGGAGGTTAGGCATTGCAGAACAGTAGACACATAGGGAGGAAAGGCATTGCTAGGCTTCAAAGCACAATACAGATAAGGACAACTGTTATTGCTGCGAGCATCAAAATGTATCAGTAACACGTGCACTTGAGTCTCATTCCATAAATGTAAGGTTAGATGTTTTTGAAGAAACTATTACCTATTTCTGCAATGATAATTGATATCAATGTGCTCGAGCAAGTGCTTGATTTGATATGCTAATGAAATGTATTGTGGTTTTTACACTATATAAGGCACTGTTTGTTACGTTGTAAGTGTGACTTCAGTTTACAGTTCCAAGGACCTGTCTGACCTCCTGCGCCTGTTTGATAAACTCTATACTATATTGCCAACAGAAGTTCTGTCATCTTTTTCTTTCTCTGGCAACAGAATGTTAGTGAAGGGTTAGATAGTTTGATTGTGAGTAGAAAGTGAAGGAGGCTTGGCAGGGGTAGGAAGCACTGCTGAGTCCTTTATTATTTTCCTGTATATTAAAAAATTAAACTTGTACACCATATTTACAAGGAGTGTTCTTTCAAAGGGGTCTTAGATATGACATGCTGAATACAACTCTTGCAGTCCTTGTCCAGAGACATTCCAGGCCTGGGCATTCATTTGTTTGGGTTGTGTTGGTAAGCCCCCTTTCGCTATTGTTTGAAGAAATACATTGAACCAAAGGAAAGACCTGCTCAAACAATAAAACCAAATGCCTAAATTCAACACATAATTTGCTCCCTTTCATTTCCCCTCTTTTGGTCTCTACATTCTCACTCTCTCTATCTCACCCCTTCCCCCTCCCTCTCACTCATATATCGTTTTGGTTATTAATTCTCTCTCTCACCTCAATCTTGCATCTGATGTTTTCTCTCATGTCTTCTTTAATTATTCTAGCTTTACTCATATCTCTCTTTTTATTCTCTTCTAATACTCCCCTTCCTCACTCCCTCTCTCCCCCTTTCTCCCCCTTTAATATTACTGTCATGGTAGTATGCAAAAGTACAGAATACATGCCTTTTCACCTACCTCTCTAATACAATGGTGTGACTGGTGGAAGAATGCTATATGATAATGCAAACCACAAATCCCAGAAAACCTGGGAATAGTATTCCAGGGATTTGACTCATGTACACTCTTAGTATACAAGCCACGCCCAGGAAGGAGATGGTGCTTGATAATTTTGAATTCACGTTCCTAGTTTGTGTGTTAAGGACAAGCAGGCGGCATGCCCTTCATCTTTCCGAACACCTGTCTGCCAGGAGCCTTAGAGTGAACATTGCTACGTTTCCTGGATAAAGCATTCTGCTTAGCTCAGTTCAGTAGTGCGCTGATTTCTTGAAGAGCCGGTATCCTCTTTGTGGACTCGGGATGGAGCTGGTCTCTCCTGCTGAGATTATTCATTATTAGAACATTTGAATGTTGGGAGCTCCATTGTAGACAATGGAGTGCTCCCGGCTTCTACGGTCCGGTAAAGGCCCGCAGAGCAACATTCCAATGTCTTATAAAGGCCTTTCGGAGCTCCAGGGGACTTAAATCCCCTCGAGTTTCGAGGCGCCTTTGTTTTATTTGTTAGAACTTTCTGCCTCTAGTGGCAGAATGTTCTAATAGCCTTATAGCCCTTTGTAGCAGGGCTATACCGGCTATTAAAGTCCTGCTGCCTTCAGCTCGGGCCTTTATCGCGGTAGTGGGCCTTTAATAGCCGGTATAGCCTGCTATGGCGGGCTGTAAGGCTATAGTGTGTTCTCACTTAGAGCCTGACTCCCCCGCTGAAAGAAACACTTAACGTGCTCTGCTGGAGCCATTTTTCTATTGTCTCACTCTTCACGCCTGGAACTGGCAGTGGCTGTTAATTAACCCAATTCCTCCCGCTGACGAGCAGAGACCTGGCTTCTTGATTTTGCCTAGTTCCATTGTGAGGCCAACGCTTGCCTGAATTTGGGAGGTAGAGAATTTCCACTACTTGATCCGAGGAGTGCAAGCTTTGGTTTCTGAACTTTCTTTTTGTGAAGTGAAAGATAAAAGTGAAGGCATTCACTTTATTAGACGTCCATTACACACGAGTATCTCAAAGGATCATGACTTCTGGCACCAGGAGATAAGTTCCTTTTTTTTCCATATGTTATACCTATTGGTATCTTGGTTTACCTCTTTGCCACTCTAGCCTCAATTACATTTTTCTTGTTCCTCTATTGGAACTACTAAAACATTTTGGAATTGTGCTTCACGTGAGAAGACGTTCTCTTGACTATACTTTATTTTTTCCTAATTTGATCCCCTGAGGCCATGAATGAGAGCAAAGCCTTACTTGCATTTTTGGATTACCATTCACTTCCTTCTTCTGCTTAAGTGTGAGAAGTGAGTAATATGCTTAGAGAAATATAAGTCTATTACTATAGTGAAACGCCTGTTTTTTTCTGAATTTGTTTCCTCTTTTCCTATCATTCTACAGGGCATGCACATATCAGGGACATGTGCAAGGGCACACTTTCTTACGCTATAGAGGATACTGCGGATTAGGCCTTCCTGTTTGCTTCAGTAGCTTTTCTTATTTGATCCCATTCCCATTTTTCCTTGAGTGGTGCCTTTTCAGGATAGCTTTTCTATGTGCTCTTAAGAGGTATCACAGAGGGTGATTGTCATTGGAGAAATTAGCTTCGCACATCTTCCCCGCTGGGTAAAGATTCAGGTTAGTGGTATTCCATCTGACTGCCTGATAGTTCTGACAATTACTGCTTTCTCTCACACTCCTCTCTCTTTTAGCTTGCCCTTTCTCACGCTTCTTTATCTCTCATATACCTCTTCTTGTAACTCCCCAATCTCCCTCCACCTACCAGAGATAGTACAATGATTTGTTTTTACCAGCAATTGCACCACACACGCATGTAGGAGTAATAATATGTCCCTTTTCTAGTAGCACCATGGACATCAACCTAGTACACCCCTTTTCATCCTCCATCTCTGCAATTTCCTCTGCCACACAAAATACTTTTACTTACAAATCCTTTCCCTTAAATTGTTCTCTATCATTCATCGTCCATCCTTTCTCCTCATGCCCTGCTGCTAACCATCCCCTTACACCTATTTCTCTTTATCTGCACTCTCTCTCACACACTCCTAATTCACACTCTGTCTTTCTTCCTGTCTGCTGACACCCTGTTATTTGTCCATCTCTGTTACTTTCAAATATCTCTATTTCATCTCTCTCAAGTACGGTTTTCTTCCCCACCATCCTCTCACCTTCCTCTCACATATTCTCCTTTTTAGGTCTCGGTAATATCCGGTCTGCCGAAGGCAGACCGGAAGTCCAAGAATTAATGTCAGTAAGAGGGCTGCTTTATCCCTCCCTCTTTTTGGCTCTCCCTCCATTGGCTGGCTTCCTAAACGGAGGCCAGTCATTGGAGGAGAGAGCCGTCCCTCTGAATATGCTCCGCCTTTTTCAGGATTTGGGGGCGTCATTTTTGCTGTTCTTTAGCTGGTGACGTAGCCCGTCACTCAGGCCAGCAAAACCACGCCCCCAAATCCGAAAAAAATCGGAAGCTTATTGCCGCCATTTTTCTGCACAGTAAGATGAGGTAGGTCGCCTGCTCCCGCTGTTCGTAGCTCCCGCCCCCTCCCGCTGTTCGTGGCTCCCGCTGTCCCCCCTCCCGTCCCCTCCCGCTGTTTGTGGCTCCCGCTGTGGTAGGTCCCCTGCTCCCGCTGTTCGTAGCTCTCGCCCCCTCCCGCTGTTCGTGCCTCCCGCTGTCCCCCCTCCCACTATAGTAATGTGTATCTGGCTCAATAATGTCTTATTCAACAGTGTGTATCTACTCTACACATGCTACCGTCCTCACCTCACCCAACTTTTAATGTGTACTATGTGGGATAATATCACAGCTGCATAAATAGTTTACGGGAAGGAAATCTGAAATAGAAAAATATTAGGGAAGCAGAGGGGTGTCCAAAGGGAGTCCCTCTTGGGGAATTCTAGCATTGGGTCAAATTGAAGGCAAGTTAAGATGGCGGTGGAATCTGAAGCTCGGCATGGCGCAGTCTGTGTGTGGTTACGCCATGTCCAACCTGGCACAGTAGCAGCGTGTACTATGCAAAGGAGGTGGGCACTTTTTGTTTGGGCAGCGCTTTGAAATAGAACTTCATGAAAGGCCTCAGAAAGAATTGATTGCTCTGTCCTTAAGACCGATGTCACACAGCTGCGAAGGAAACCAGAATGCGGAGGGGTGCCCTGGGCTCTGCATGAATCGACGGTTCTTTGGGTGTCAGTAGTGGTCTGTCTGAGAGCTGGCAGCAAGGCTGAGAAGATTCTGCGGCATTATTCAGCCGTGCGCTTTCTTAATTTTGTGGGTATCTAGCATCCCACGCAGTTACACTGGGAACACGAACACCCTAACAAGGCTAAGACATTACTATAGAGTCCAAGGACATTTCATATTCTTTGTCTTTGATTCTTTCCCCTATGTCCTCCTGAGGTAACAAGTGCGTCATCTGAAAGGTACGGATGGATGCGCACATTATGCGTGATTCACATAGATAGATATATGCACATGCGTGACGTGCGTGAGTGATATGTCATGGCATTCTTTTGCACATGCTCAATCGAACCACTCTTTCACTGGTGGGAGTCCTCCAGGTATGTCACGGCAAATAACGGGGAAATGCAATGTAAAGCAGAGCTCCCAAGTTTCACAGCCTCCTGCGGTCAGGTTTTATTTTGCTTTGCGTTCCGGGATGTGCAGTCCAGATGCTGTAATGAACTAAGCAGGACAACAAGTCCCACAACGCAAAGCAACAAAAACCAGTACTGCATACGGTCTCAAGCGCCAACCTTGGAAACTCGAGGGCTCTGTGTAAAATTACCCATAACGTAAAAAACGTATGCACGTTCGCAAAAATCTAGACTCGAACTTCTCTTGCTTATGTAATGCATACAGTTTGGGGGTGCATTAACCTTAGTGGCGTGGCCCATAAAATTCATTGCTCGCCCCTCTGTGATGCCCTTCCATTTGTGAGGTAACCCCGGCCACTCCCCTTCTGGAACAAACTCGAAGGAATGCATTCCCTGGTGGTAGTGACTCGGATCACGCAGGATACATGTTATTGTTTGTTGCAAAGATACGGGGAAGTGGGAAGAAGGTGACAGCTGACACCGGGGGAATCAGGGGAGAACTCTGAAAGTAGCGAGCAGCGTGGTAAACAATTTTTTGTGTCATTTAAAATAAGCATAAGTATTAATCAAGTCCTTCTTAACAAATTATAATGAGGGCGACCCAAGATAATATCCGAGGTTTTCTTAATCATCCGATAAAGAGTCAGGGAAGGTCTTTGCTGTACGCCGTCGTTCAGGTGTCGCTGTTTAGCACTGGTAGAGACAGCCCAATCGACACCCTATATAAAAACATGCGCTCTTTTTATTCTCAAATAGTTCCATTCTCAAAGTATCCTTCGGCTTCTCGCTCATTTAAATTTGCCCTTTTACACCCACCGAACCTGAATAACAAATGTTAAGCTCCTCCTCGGAGGGGTTTTTATAAGACAAAGGGGCTTATTTGCAAGCCCATTGCGCCGCCTGTACCTCACCGTTTCCCAATATTAGAAGTGACGCACCGGGGGCGCAAGAGGCTTTTTGAAAATAAGCCCCACAGTTCCCAGTAGCTGAGTATCCAGACTTGTGGGGAACAGTCATGTATGCACAAACCAGAAAATAATAGAACCTTTATCCAAAAACAACCATTTGAGGATTTTCTTCCAAGTGCTGATTGGTCCACATCCCCACTCCAAACAAGAGAGACTTCACTAAAAACAAACTAGTGGCCAACTCTACTCTGAAGGAGGAATGCTCTAACAAGTTAGTTGCCTTACAAAAATATTCTCTGCTACAATAATTTATGGATGCTTCCTAAATGCAGAGAGGTTTTAGGTCTCGGTAATATCCATTCTGCCGAAGGCAGACCGGAAGTCCGAAAATTCATGTCAGTAAGAGGGTTGCTTTATCCCTCCCTCTTTTTGGCTCTCCCTCCATTGGCTGGCTTCCTAAATGGAGGCCAGTCATTGGAGGAGAGAGCCGTCCCTTCGAATAGGCTCCGTCTTTTTCGGATTTGGGGGCGTCATTTTTGCTGTACTTTAGCTCGTGACGCAGCCCGTCACTCAGGACAGCAAAACCACGCCCCTAAATCCGAAAAATATCGGAAGCTTATGGCCGCCATTTTTCTGCACAGTAAGATGAGGTAGGTCGCCTGCTCCCGCTGTTTGTAGCTCCCGCCCCCTCCCTCTGTTCGTGGCTCCCGCTGTCCCCCCTCCCGTCCCCTCCCGCTGTTCGTGGCTCCCGCTGTGGTAGGTCGCCTGCTCCCGCTGTTCGTAGCTCCTGCCCCATCCCGCTGTTTGTGGCTCCCGCTGTCCCCCCTCCCGCTGTTCTTGGCTACCGCTGTCCCCCCTCCCGCACCCTCCCGCTGTTCGTGGCTCCCGCTGTCCTTCCTCCCGCCCCACTCCCGCTGTTCGTGTATCCGATTCTTCACCAGGTGGCAACTTTGCCATGGCAACAGTAATCTGGAGCCTTCCAGTCCTCCATGTGAGAGTCGGACACTGCCAGCAGATAGCATATTGAATGACTAAACACGGGTCCCTCTTTTGTAAGTGCTCCAACAAAACATGACGTGCACCAATAGCTCCGAGTACTTTAAACACAGACGAGGTACTTAAGAATCCACAGTAGATATATTCTTCTAGTTCTGATCGTGAACAATTGATCTGTAGTCGCTGAAAAAATACGGGATCATAAACAGCTCGGATTTATTACAACACCTTCTTAAAACAATAATTTACTATCTGAGTTTACAGTAGTTTGATATAGTTTGCGTCCTAAGCAGTAGTCCTCACGTTGCAGTTAAAACGAAAAAGTTATGCCCTGTACAGCGTTCTATACTCCAAATGTCTAACTATCAACAACTTTAATGATATGGTGGTGATCAAAATGTCCGCAGTGATGCGCAATATGGCACATAAGGGAATATGCTTATGAAACTCCAAACCATAATGTGTGCTTAGATTCACATACTATAATGAATCATAGAATGCAGATCAATATATGTTTCTAATAGTCACAATTATTTTGCTTTACTATAAAATGAGCATTTTAATGGAGTGACGACTCTAACATTGCTCTCATAAAGGTTTGGATGTTGTTTTTGTGTGGCTCGTTAAGGTGAGCAGCCCTGAGAGGCGCAGCCATGTCCCCCTTGGGGGCACCCAGTGGCGCGCGGTGCTCCGAGCAGGATGGTGTTTCATTGTACACTGGTGCAGTCGCTGCACTGCTCACTGCTTTCCGAGGGTGACGTGCATTGAGACCGCCTATTACTGTCAATGTTTGTTCTATTTAGCATCCACAATGAACCCCTACTATGATTTGCATTTTCGACCGTAGTTTCAGAATTAGCAAAGAGTTGGTCCCATTGCGATTGCCCTCTGGATCTGGTATGCACTCACACATTTTGCTTACTGCTGCAGCTTCTGGTAGCTCGTTCGTACTCGTCAGACTCTTGGTATACGTTACAGGGATAGGTTTGGGAGTTTCCAGTCTGAATCAGGATTGGTTTATTAATCTCTATGTGCCCTAGTACTCGGTTACCATCGTTGACTCCTTTTCTAGAAATTCAACACAAAATGGGATAGATTTTATTGGTTTCTGGAAAGTCTGGAAAGACTTGTGATTTCTTTCTCTCGTGTCCTGCTTCAATGCTCCCCTCCTCTAAACACACACCGCACCCATGCACTCCTTGTTGCTCCCTCATCTTTCCCCCAACTTCGTCCATTGCTTCCCGCAATCTATTCCCTGACTATTCTAACTCACTTTCACTCCCTTTCACTACCTCACTCTCTCTCTATCTCACTACATCACAACCTCACTCTCCGTTTCTACGTTTCTATCTCGCTACCTCAGAACATCCCTCTCGCTCACTACCTCACTCTTTCACTACCTGACTCTCTTGGTCTCTCACTACCTCACTCTCTATCTACCTCACTCTCTATCTACCTCACTCTCTCTCTCACTACCTCACTCTCTCTCTATTTCACCACCTCACTCTCTCTCTATCTCACTACCTCACTCTCTCTCTGCTAATGCCATAGGTCTCGCATATGCAAGCAATTAAGCTATTGCCAATATAAATGACAATGCCATTTATTTAGGGATACAAAAAAAAAATGAGCAATGCCAATAGCTCTACCTATAATATTGCGAGACCATTGCATTGTAAATGCTTGTTTCTCATGCGATTCTACACATCCTTTAATCGCACCGTCTCTTCACAACCTACTTTAACATTTTCTGCACTTTCTACAATCTCCTTCATCGTACCCCTTTCACACACTTGTATTTCCATCACTATTTCCTCCTACACTCTCTCACACTCCTTAATCTTCCTCCCACCCTGACTATTCGTTTACCCCTCTTTTCCTTGCCTCCTGTTTCTCATATTCACTCACACAAACACACTTGCAACAAACTGCTGTGGCCTCCTGTCTCCTCACTACATTTTCCATCCCTCCATTACTCAAGGCCTTACATCAAGGTCAGAGAATGAGGAATTGAATCACTTACTGAAGTTCAGTAGCATCTATTGGCTTCCCTTCCCCAACCCTAAAACTACTGCTACTGGGGCAGGTGCCTTCCAAAATGTACAGACTGCTCCACACCTCATAAAAACAAATTGTGCGGTTGTGTTTCCAGACGGGGGTCTATCATAGCTGAAAGGTGCCATACATTTAGGGTTGGTGGTACCTAGCTAGTGTTAAGTGTAATCTTTTGTGAATGAAACAAGGTTTGGAATAGGTGAACATTCTATTTTAAAGAATCCTTTTAATGGCTGGCTCCAGACGGTTTGAGCTCTCTACCAGCCTTCCTATAATTAACATAAGAAAGCGTCCTTCAGTTATTTGTTTGCTTGGGTAAGCCCCTTCAGCCACCAATTGAGGGAAATATGCTTAATATTTTGAAAGAGGCCAAAGAAGCACTTAATTACATAGGGGCATATTATCAAGGGGGTTTATCTCCGCTTTTTTGGCTTTAAAAGCCAAGAAAGCGGAAATAAAATCATCTCCCTATTACCTAGCTGTCGCTAACACCAGTTAGCGACAGCTAGTAGGAGATAGCGACCATCTTGGGCCCCGCTTTGCATGTCAGAGATATTTATCACTAATGACATGCAAAGTGGGCGTGCCAAGATGTTAGCGTCTGGAAACAGTCGCTAACATTGCTATTTCCTATTACCAACTTTTGGAGATATTCGCGCTAAGCGCGAATATCTCCAACAGCTAACACCTGCCTCTGAGCAGTTCTTAGCCATGTTATCTAATGGTAGGTGGATAACATGGCTAAGAGCATTAGCTCGGTAGTGCATGAATATCGCTGACTTTCCGGCGATATTCATGCGGTTTTTATCGCTTAGGAGATAAACCTTGATAATAGCAAGGTTCCTAAGCGATAAAAATTGCCGCAGCTCGGCGATAAAAATATTGCCGCTAAGCCAACATAGCGATAATTATAGCTAGTTGTTGGTAATATGCCCCATAGTTCGTTATTGACTAATAGGTGTGGTGGCCTGTCTCGCTAAAGAATGTCTTTCACTGCATTGCATAGACCGTGAAATGAAATGAAGCATCCATGCACTATAGCAGAGACACTTATGTCCTCCTGAACGTGTTGTCGCACCTGCAGGTGTTTTATACTTAAATGGGATTTGTG
Source organism: Lissotriton vulgaris (assembly GCF_964263255.1). Classification (NCBI taxonomy): domain Eukaryota; kingdom Metazoa; phylum Chordata; class Amphibia; order Caudata; family Salamandridae; genus Lissotriton; species Lissotriton vulgaris. Next base: position 1,557,487,884 of record NC_141689.1, on the reverse strand, counting down.
CGCCTAAAGTTTTCCAAGCTCATAGTAATGTTGCAACCAGGTTCACTTTACATTTCACTGTGTTTTCGTCCAAGTGCCATGTCTTACTGATGAACAGTGTTTATTGTATATCTAATATAAATTCTGATGTTATATATTATCTCTGCATTAAGTGATCCTGCATCCAGATGTGATACTACACCTTTGCTGACTTTGCACCAAGTGTGAATTTGCAACTAAATGTGTATATACACCAATATTTGATTTTTGCTCCTGAATTAGCTTATACACCTGCAATTCTTTTCACACTCCTATTGATGTTGTACCACCAGTGATTTTACACCTAATGTGATTCTGCACCAAAATTAGTTCTGCACATAAATATGTTTGTACACTCCTTTTGAAATTTCACCAAAAATGATTTAGCACCTAAATATGGTTTTGCTCCTAAATATAATTTTGCCTTTAAGTGTGATGCTAAACCTGCATGCCATTTTGGTACTATATGTGCCTTTGCACATAAAGGGCCCGATGTAGGTGGCAAATACCGGTCGGAAACGGCCAAAATCGGCCGTTTCCGACCGGTATTTGGCACTTTGAGATGTAGGGGGCCAGTATTTACCTATTCGGTATATTTACCGAATCGGTAAATTTACAGAATCTGTAAAATACCGAATCGGTATTTTTACCAATTTGGTATCTTCCAGATGTAGGTGGGACTCTTCTGAGTCCCACAGGCCTTTCAGATTCGGTATTTTAACACCCAATCCAATTGGGTGTTAAAATACCGAATCCAGGTGTGCATGCACATGTGTGCATGCACACCTATGCCATGTGACAGACAGACATGCCCTTAGGGCATGTCTGTGTGCCACATCGCACACAAGCCAGTATTGGGGGTGCTAGAGGGTGTCAAAGTGACACCCCCTGCACCCTTGCAGAAATCGGTAATTACCGAATCGGTAAATACCGATTCGGTAATGGCCATTGATTCCTATGGGCTTCAATGCCCATAGGAATCAATGGGCATTACCGATTCGGTATTTACCGAATCGGTAAATACCGATTCCTTCCGATTCGGTAATTTTTAAAATAAAATTACCTACATCTGCCCTTCTCTTTTTTACCACTTCTTAAATACCGATTCGGTATGAATCGGTATTTATGAAGTGGTAAAAAAGATTTACCTACATCGGGCCCAAAGTGTTTTCTCGATTCTGCTGATTTGGCACCACAAATGATTTTGCACTCAAATGTGAGTTAGGTGTGAAATGGGATTTGTACACCTAAGGGTTTTCCATCCGCAATTTTGATGCTCCAACCGTGTGCATTTGTATCGCAATGCGCTGTCAACCAAATGTGATGTCTAACAGATGCATAACGTTTACTCCAAATGGGACATTTTATTACTGCATTCTCTGTCTGTACTGAATTATTTTGCACCTAAATGTGATACTGTACTTCTCCTAACTTTACATCAAGGAAGATCTTGCATCTAAATATGTCGGGGCATCTAAATGTGATTTTTGTATCTAAATATATTTTTGCACCTTCAATTGTCTCTAATTTCCTGTTGATAGTGTATCAAAGTTGGTTTGGCGCCTAATCGTGTTTCTCCTCCTAAGTATGAATGTGCATCAAAAGTGTGCTAAGTCTGGGTAATTTCCTTTTGTTCAATTATGTAAAATTCCAGAAACATTGTATGGAAATTAGGTGTAATTATGCATAATTCAACACTGGCATTTGGTGTTCTATTTTAAACGAAATGCATCCTTGCGTCCAAATTTGACTACAGCAAACTATCTCACCTTCCTCCATTCCTCCCTTTCCCCATTGTCACCCACACACCCCTGGTGGAATGAAACCAGAAAGCAAAAATACCAACATAAATTAAGTTAGATCCGGACGATAACCTGGGCCATTGCCACTCCCATACAGACACAGACAAAAGTACAGTACAGGGTAAAACCCACAGCCCTCCTTGTAGTCACCACCGCCTCTCAATACAGCCTCTCTCTGTCAACCTACCTCCCACCCCAATTAGCACTATCAAGAACAATCCTCACCATGCAACCCAAGAACTGGGAACAATTCAACCAGCAAATTGCTTTCAATATGCAGATAAACTAAGCAGGACTAACCAATGGTTTGTTGTGGCATTATATAGTTATGTCCTTGCATATATAACAGTCATGGCCCACAATAATACTAAGACAATAATACACAGCGGTCAGCAGCAAATTGTGACTTATACTTCTTGAATTCACATAAGACATATTTGCTATAATTGGTGTCCATCACCAGCACTGTACAGCCAAAAAATCAAGCATCATCAAAGTACCAGGTATCGAATACCTGAACAGATCTGTCTGACATTGCTGGACAATTCGGAGGACTTTAATTTAGTCCACCATCGCAGGTCCTAAATATCTACACAATCTGACTGATTCCTTATATCTTACAAAGACACTCAGATATGAGATTATAATAAAAATGCCCATCCCTACAGATCACTCCACTTCTATCTCCCTCATTTCAGAGGTCGAATTGGGCAGGATTCGAGGGGCACAACATGCCCCTGCTTAATTGATTTTTGAAAAATAGTTCCCTTACTTTGTATATAAACGACTGTCCAGGGACAGTTAATTCCAATAGCTTACATGTGCCTGCTGAATTGTCACTCAGTGAGTCTCCTGTGCTGTGAAACTGAAGCTGTGCAGACAATTAAACGAGCCTTACTGCTAGGGTGCCTCAAAGAAATGCAAATGTGCGCTATGAGTTAATCTGCAAATGAAAAGGATGCTTGGGAGCTGGAACTGGCTTTTATTGATCAAATCACTGGGTGATTTATGATGATAAAGATTTATTCTTTTTGAGTGATACTACAAAGAGTTAACAACTTAACTGTGAAGTAAATGTGTTTAATCGTAATTGCATTTATATAGCCCTTAATACCCCTGAGTACTGCACTGCTTACAGTCTGGATATTACTAAAATCTATATTTTGGAAGAACCCTTTTATCTGAAAACTTATTGCACATTTTGTAGCAGTTTATCTTATACTTTGTGTGATGCAAGTTTAAAATAATGACTTACGTATTCACAGTGTTTTCTGTCACAGGCTGTGACCGTTGCACTAAAAATACACAATTCTCCACTGTACCAACCATGATTTAATTTTGTAGCTCTCTAATAGCACATAGATTTCTGCAGTGCAATAACTAACAGAGGTTTCATAATATGCAAAAGTATATTCCCTACAAACAACTTTTTAAATTTATTTTTCATTTAAGCTGCGCGTTATCTTATGCGTAGCTACCTGATGTTGAAAGACCAAACAAAATACAGAATTTTTTTTTTAGTCACACCTTTAGCTCTGCCCAAAGCTCACTACCCCTGCCCCATTGCATGCAGCATCACAGTTCCCATACTTTTATTTAATGCGCTTCAAACACTGCCCTTCATCCATGACAGTTCGGGATCACAACCACACACGACATCTCAGATTGGACAGCCCAGTGCAGTTCTACGTGCTGTGCCCGTAACACGCACAACATGGAAACACTTCCCACATAGGATAAAAACAAAGGCAACATATTTCAAACCACAAGCCCTAAATGGTGTAGCATGCTGCTCATGATGGGCCAGTGATTCGGCTCCCCACATAGGGGTCGCAGGCGCTAAGTAAAGGCTGCATCACAATGCAATGTACTGACCAATAAAAATAATTATAAATGTCCACTCCCGCAAAGTTCTGGAAAAATCATAGAGCTGTCTGGTCACCCTACGACTGCAACATTTGAGTTTAGCCAGTATCCCCTAGAAGCCTCATGCCCAGTCCGCCGTGAGCCTCATGGCGCCCAGGTTGCAATACCAGACACACATATGTTATTATTACTGAGTTTAATAGCAGTGGTCTTATCTGCATTCGAAGTGTGAAAGGCCGTCATCTTCATCATCATCATTGTATTTGTAAAAAGATAAACTCATTTAAAAAATAAAATCTACCACGCAGTTTTGAACATGAGAGCCTCTCATTTAATACTGATGGCAGCAGCATGCGGGTTATCTCAATAATGCGAATATTTAAGGGTCGAGGCCATTGACTGCACAATCGCTGTGCGTAAAAAAAATTGCATTTTCTGCATAAATACCCTGTTCTATGGGATGTATTTCCTCAAAGAAAGCCGGGATATTGCCAAGAATCTTCTTTCTGGTTGCAAATCTTCTCTGAATACATGCCGTATTCAGCGCTGGGAGGGAAATCTAGATTTTGATGCGCGGGACTTTATTGCCATCCTGGCTTCCTGTTCCGCAGCAGTCTGTGCCCTGCCTCTCAAGCAGGCTGTCTAATCGGATAAGCCTGTCCTCCACATACCATGCCACCTGACCAGTAACTTGGTGCCTCTCTGTCAGGTTTCTGTCTTTGCATCCAGACTTGTCACACAACAACAAACAAATCTGCCTGAAACAATCCAGATCGATTGACTTTGCCTGTGCTTGTTTGCTGAGTAAGACAAATGAATAAAAACAATGGGGCATATCAGCAAGGGTCAGATCACTGTGTTATCGGCACTTTTTGTCGCTAAAGCGGCGATCTATTTATCGCCCAATTACCAAGCTGTCGCTAACAACAGTTAGCGACAGCTTCCAGGCGATAGTGACCGGTTTGGGGCCCGCATTGCATGTCAGTGATATTTATCGCTAATGACATGCAAAGTGAGCGTACCCAAACTGGTAGCGACTGAAAGCAGCCGTAAACACAGCTATCACCTATTAGCAATACCCGGGACGGGATAAAAAAAAGTGCGCTAACCGCGATTAGCACCAGGATTTTACACCTGGTAAAACCTGACTTAGTCATAATAGTCAACGGGAGGTGGATGCTACGGCTAAGACCCCACCTGCCTATTAGCTTGATTTTCCTTAGCGATAAGATTTTTATCGCTGGAAATCTCACGTTAAAGATGGGATTCGCCGTTTTCGCTGGATTTTTTTATCGTTGTGGAGATAAACGTTGGTAATACTGCGTTATCTCTGTGATAAAATCCAGCAATAGGAGGCAATTAAAAAAATTGCGCTAATCGCGTTTTGCGATAATTATCGCAAGTTGTTGCTAATATGCCCCAAAGTCTTTCTTGCGAATAATAACAATTATCACACATGGGACCATCGCTATGTGTGCTCCGGAGGAGGACCAAGAATTCGAAGTTGGCATCGTCTGCACACCACTATGACTCCGAGACAGGCACTGTGCGAACTGTCCTCTGCCTCAACTCCAGAGCTCTCAATCGAGCGATGTAATAAGCACAGTCCTGCAACCTCAACCGACTGAAATGCCTGGGGAACCTCGGTTCAAAGAGTCATGTTGCATGAAAAGAATAACTACAGAAACACAATAACTAGCAAAAAACAATGCTCGTAAGGAACACACGACGACTTAAAATGCAAAATGGAAACACTTTCTGCATCACTGACATGGAAGACCTTAAGGACTTCTACAGTCATTGCTGAGAAATCGATCTGTGGTTTTGTCTTGAAAGGTAAGGACATGAACGTATTGCACGATAAAGGCCTGTTTCAAAGTCGGGTTTTAATTACTGAAGGTGATTGAATATACAGGAGCCGCATGAGTTAAGATTACCTATGATTGTGATTCCACTTCAGGTTTAGGAATGGATCATTTGGAGTAGATAAACAGATAGGATGCAGGCCCAGTTGATGAAGTGCTTTGCTCAGGATAATATGACATGCTAAAATGGGAGCTTGAATTTTATGTCCTAGTCAACTCTCTGCCACTTTTTCGCAGACATTTCACATGCAGCCTGATTCATCAAGGTGAGTATTTGCTATTCCTTAATAGTGATTATTAAGGAATCGCTATTAAGGAATAGCAAAATGCTATTCACCAAGAAATCGCTAAATAAATTGCGATTTCTAATTATTCCTTAATTGCGATTAGCAAATTGCTAATCGCAATTAAGGAATATCTCCCCATTCATTCCTATGGGCCCAAAGGCCCATAGGAATGAATGGGAAGACATTTCAATGTGCGAATCGCAATTAGCGATTTGCATATTGAAATTGCGATTTCAAGGGTGCAGGGGTGTCCAAAGGACACCCTGTAGCACCCCTGAAATGTATGCTACATTGGTGTTGCGCACACACATGTCCCAAGGACATGTGTGTGTGTAACATGAAACTTAGAAAAATGCATTTAAATGCATTTTTCTAAGTTTCCGCTATTTACCACGAGGTTTGACCTCGCGGTAAATAGCGGGAAATTTTTGCGAATTCGCAATTTAAAAATGTTTCAAGAATAGCATTTAAGGAATCTCTAATAGAGATTCCTTAAATGCTATTCCTCGCAAATATGCGAATTCTTAAATAGCGATTTTTGCATTTGGGATGATGAATCCCAAATGCAAAAATACCGCTCGCAAACGGCCAGATTTTCAGAATCTGGCCCTTTGCGACCGGATTTAACAATGATGAATCAGGCTGATGGTTCTTAAGTAGCTACGAGGAGTAGTGGAGTGATTTAAAAAAAGTATACCCACAGGGACATCAAGAGCATACCATTGTGTACTGTGATATTCAGGAATAATCAATGGGGGTGGGATGGTTTTGACAGGTGTTTGCTCCCACATAATTTTTCAACCGGTGCCCTATTACATTTGTAAAACAATGTTTCAGTGTGAAAGCATGGTGGTGAGCTTGGTAGCAATGGTACAACGCAGTACGAAACATGAGCTTATTATTTAAGGACTTAGCAGTTATACATTATGAATAAACACCAATAAGTGCCGTTAGGACCATTCGAGTATGAATGTCAAAGTTAGTTGATTTGCACTACCTCAAGTGGCCATAAGAAGCCACTGTTTCACCAGAAACAAGAAAATGTTGCTCGAAAAATGTTCTACCGCTCAAAGGCCAAGAGGGAAACAGCAGTGTCAGTTGTCTTTCAGGCAAGCATCCTCAAGTGCTTCAAGTCTCCTAAGTGCTCATTGGGAGAGGTAGATGGCAGTAGATCCAGTCTATAAAAGCAACAAAAAGCATGAGGAAGAAACGCTGAATTTACTAAGTGTACAATCAACAGTATTTTGTGTGAAAGTACTAAACAACATGTTATGGCTGTTTTTTTAAACATATGTGGAGTTTAAAGTGCAGTGAGATTTACGGAGGATCACACAATTCCTTAGTGAAATTCCGATTCCAAGATTAGATCCCAAGGGGAGATTTACTAAGACTTTACACCATAGGCCTCATTTATGAAAAGTGACGCATTGCTGCGTGAAAACAGCGATGCGTCACTTTTCACTGCGCACTCCTTGCGACACCAATGATGTGTCATATTTAATGTATGAAGCATCATTTCGCAAGGAGTTACAGATACGTCAGTATTTCTGACGTATCTGGAAGTGCAAAAGTGGCGCATTGCTGGAGTGTGTCACAAAAGTGACGCAACTCCAGCAATGCGTCCTTTCACATGGGGAAAGCCCCATGTGAAAGGGCTTGCGTCAGTCTTATGCCTGCTGTGAGGCAGCGCAAGATTTTAACGCAACCGCGTCCTAAAAGTGACGCAGTGAAATCTCATAGATTTCACTGCGTCAGTATTACGAGGCTTTTTGCGGGGGAACGCCCCCTCTGCATACATTATACCTGACGCAGGCATAATGTGGCGCAGGGGTTTAAAAAGTGACGCATCTACCTAGATGCGTCACTTTTTAAATATGGCGCAACAAGGCGCATGTTTTACGCTGCCGATGCGTCACAAAAAGTAATGCATCAGCAGCGCAAAACTGACGCAAAGCCTCATAAATGAGGCCCCATGTTTGTGTCACAAAAGTGACGCAAATCAGCGCAAAATCTTTTAGCACTAAACTTGTTTAGAGTTTGAAATAACGTGAAAGTAATTCAAAGCTGCGCATATCACTGCTTTGGATTACTTAGCCCCACGGGGGCGTTCCATGGATGGAACATGGGTGTTCCCATGCAACCACACAAGGTTTCTGTCACTAAACCCTATTTACTAAATAAAGTAGAAAGGGTTGAGCATCAGAAAACTGCACCCTTTTGAAGTAGGTGCAATGAAGGAGAAATGCTTTTATTTCTTCTTCCTTTTCTGACTTTGTACATGTGCTGCACACTACAGCACACATACAAAGAGGAAAAGGGGGCATCATTGTCTATGCATAGTATTTTGTACTGAAATGGTACCCTTCAAGTACCAAACCTACGCTAGACTTACGGAGACATCCTTGCACTATGGTGCTCTCTGTGGCACAAGGCAGCTGATTTCATGCTGGCGCTAGGGAAAGGGGAGGAGAGTGCCATATTTCTGTAAATATGGCCCCCTCCTCCTCTCTCCTTTTCACGCAGCACAGCATTTGCGCTGGTGCACTGCGCTGGTGAGTAAGTGTTAAATCTGGCCCTTAGTCTTCAATTTCTTGCTTTAGCGCTTGACTTAGTTTTTTCCTGGATACAAGCCATGTCTGGATACTCTCCTACATTGCAATATTTCCTTTCCTTCAAAACATTCATTCTCACTGGCATTTCTTTGGTTTCTTCAATGAGGTGATTCTATCACGCTTGGATTATGCCAATGCCCTCTAGGCTGGCGCCCCTGGGTACCTTATTAAAAAGCTCCAGGTGGTCCAAAATGCGGCAGTCAGACTGCTATTGGGCATTAGGGCGAGGAACAGTGTGGCTCTCCAATTGCGCTCTCTTCACTGGCTGCCTTTCGCTGACAGGGTCAAGTTCAAATCTCTGGTTTTGCCCACCGCACGCTCCAAGATTATGGCCCCCTTTATCTTCAGAGGCGCTTCTCCTTTTACTTTCCTTTGCGTGCTCTCCGATCTATGGGCCCGATTCACAGAATGAACTTACTACTTTTGGCATTCACAGAATGCACTTACTACTTTTGGTATTCACAGAATGAACTTACTCATTTTGGTATTCACAGAAGTTAGGACTACTAACTTTAGGACGCCTAAATGCCTTCTGTGAATACCGAAAGTCTTAAAATTACGATTTTTCTCAATTTAGTAGTAGTAAAGTTAGGAGTCCTAACTTTACTACTACTAAATTGAGAAAAATCCTAATTTTAAGACTTTTGGTATTCACAGAAGGCATGTAGGCGTCCTAAAGTTAGTAGTCCTAACTTTACTACTACTAAATTGAGAAAAATCCTAATGTTAAGACTTTCGGTATTCACAGAAGGCATTTAGGCGTCCTAAAGTTAGTAGTCCTAACTTTACTACTACTAAATTGAGAAAAATCCTAATTTTAAGACTTTCGGTATTAACAGAAGGAATGTAGGCGTCCTAAAGTTAGTAGTCCTAACTTTACTACTACTAAATTGAGAAAAATCCTAATTTTAAGACTTTCGGTATTCACAGAAGGCATTTAGGAGTCCTAAAGTTAGTAGTCCTAACTTCTGTGAATACCTAAATGAGTAAGTTCATTCTGTGAATACCAAAAGTAGTAAGTGCATTCTGTGAATGCCAAAAGTAGTAAGTTCATTCTGTGAATCGGGCCCTATGTCCCTGCGCTTGGCTCGGGTTCCTCGCTATAAGCACCAGAGGGTGGGTGATAGTTCTTTTGTGGTGAAGGCAAGTGTAGCCTGGAATGGCCTCCCCCTTGCTTTGCGGTCCATCCAGGACCCAGCTGTGTTCAAAAGTAAACTTAAGACTCACTTCTTTCATAGATTCTCCTTGCACCCCTCTGGCATCGCGCCGGGACACTCACGAGTATCAGAGCGCGCTACAAATGGATATACCATAACATAACATAACAGGTGCCTTTGCTGGATGCAGAGGGGATTCATATGTTCATATTTTCCTCCGATGATTTCCCACCCTGCCAAACATAGATGTTATAGCGGCGGTAACAATAAATACCTTTTCTATTGTCTTTCAGGGTGAAAGGGGTATACATGGAGGTGACCATCTATCGCAGAAAATCACATACACCTTTTCCTTGTGATACTGTTGTGCCCGCTCCTAGAAAACATGCTTCCAGAGGGGAGGTTCCTGTTAAAAAGCTATGTTGCCCTCTGCCTTCTGCATGTGTGGAACTCACGTCTCTCACTTGGGGAGACCTTTCTCTCTGCGACACTGAACTCCTTACCAGTTTGAACAGCATATTCCATGTTGTCTTCCTGCCAATCCCCCAGTGGGCTGCTTCCATTCTTTGTTGGGCATGCCACAGCAATGCTATTCTCATATCACTCTGCAATCCTCAGGTGGGCTGCTACATGCTGGAGCACGCTGGGTCATTCTCAGACTCTTAAAAGCCTTAGCAGATTGACAACATGTGTCCTTGGACTGTGTGGTTCCTTACTAAAGAATGTCAATGATTATCTTTCTAGAATTCAAATCAGGAATTTGTTGTCTCAGTTTAGTTGATTCTAGATCTCTGACATAATAGATAATTTCATCTGTGCTGTCCAATGCTTAGTTTGTCCCGAGCCTCATTTTCTACTATAGCTTTTCACGTTCTCAGTCATGCCTGTTAAAGCCGTAAGGGGAGATCCAATTACCTTCCACCCAGCGCAACATAATGCAGAAAGACAACTTGGTGTGCTGAGTTGCATGAAAATTAGAAAGCATAAATGTGCCATATTTTTGAAAAAAACAAATGGTGGAATGGTGCACCCCTAAATAAGTAGAACAACAGATCTTTCAGTCTATTAGACACATTCTTGCTTTATTGAGCATCCAAAATTGTAAAGTCCAATGATTAAAATACATCCAGCCAACGCGTTTCGTTCAAGTTCTCAGGCCTTGTATTTGTATGTAGTTAAGCATTTGAAGCGCTCTGTTATTCATCAATTTTCTTATTTTTTTTCAGATTATGTTGCAATGGATTTCAATTCTAATTACTCAGTCGATATGGGGGCATTTGCTCCCCTTGTTAAATACCTGGGTCGGTATTGCATAGAGCAAGTCCGCATCTGGACATTCGAATAACAGAGATATTTAAATGCTTAATGTGAGAAATGGCCAACTTTCTTGCATTGTTATGCCCCCACTTTTTTTCTGAACTGCTGATTTGACTGAGTGTGCCCTGGGCTCCTGCCAGCCAGGTGCCCAGGGGCTGTGTTCCTTCCCTAAAACTGTATTGAACCTAAAAACCCAATTGGCATCTCTCGTCACCTATCAGCCCATAGTAAATGGCACCCTAGGTACCCAGGGCCTGGTGACCAGAGAAGACCCTTAAGAGCTGCATCACTTATTGTGCCACCCTTAGGGGCTCTGTACCCTGACAGCCGCACACTGCCTTTGCAGGCTGAGTATCTATGTACAGAACTAAACAAAGAGCCGACGTGGCACAGATCCCTGTGTGCCATGCCCCCAGAACCCACTGCCCTGGCACACTTCAGTCACCCCTCTAGGTGGGTACCTTATGCCAGTGGTGTGGGCACAGGTGCATGAGCCCTGTGCCCCTACAGTACCCAGAGCCGTTCCTGGGCACTGTAAGTGCAGTGATGCCATTAAGAGTATATGGTGCTGGGAGGTTGTCATTACGTACTCCACAGCACTATAATGGCTGCACTGAAGACTGTTAGAAAAAGTAAGGAGGCCCCCTCTTTGGGTTTGTCTGGGACCAGGGGGAAATGAATGAGAAAATCACGAGGTGTCCCACTTTACTGGCCCAAGAGCTAAGCAAAAGGGCTACTGTCTTAACGTTTAGATGTATCAAACCTCAAGGCACAAGACGGGCCTATCTTATGATGTTAGGGTATGGAAAAAAGGTAAAAGGCAAAGAAGTTCTGGTACATCAATACTGTAAAGGTGCTCTAGATACCCACAGGCTTAACGTTATTGTTGCACACAACACAGATCAATTAACAAGGATATTCCCATATGGTTTTTGTAAAAAATGTATACACATTTTTATTATTTCACATACAATATCAATCGTAAATATTTAAAAAAAACATGGGTAGTTACACATTATAATTTTATACACAGTTTATAAAAAATTAGAACATAATACATAAAAAAAGAATCATGAAAAAGTTGACGCGGCTTTTCGTTTTTTTTCTTTATCGAGCACCTTCTTCAGGACAGATTCTAGGTTTTAAAAAAGCACAGAATTACCAATCATTGATAATCATAGAGTTATTCTTCTGTACATATTCTTACAAATTGCACTTTTCTTCTTGATCTATCTGCTTTGCGAGCACCCACAGTTTTTGTATCTAAACACCATTGTTATTATTGTCCTTCTCTTGAAACGTCTTTTTTACAAAATCCATTTTATCAAAGAAACACATTTGATTTAAAAAAAGATTACATTTCATCTGAAGGTTTCATCAGAAAATGTTGCCTTTTCCTTAGTCCTAGTAGTTGCAGAATATATCCGTATCCAAATACCCCCTTGTCGTATATTTATATGAACAAAGGGCCCAAGGTGTCACATACCTCAAAGTTAACAGTTGTTAAAATCATTGGTTCAGAACCCAATTGTGTATTGTGGTTTGTTTTGCCTCAGTATCCCTTCAATCTTGTGGGTCTGTTGGCTATCAGTGCTTCCCTTGCTGGAAATGTCTATACCGTAGGGAAGAGAAACACAGTATTGTTTACCTTATCTGATTAAACCTTTCCTATCTTCTAGGCAGAGATGGATTGTATAGTACCTTTACTAGTCATACGTATGGCGTTACACACTGTTCAGAGGAGCCACCGATAAAAGAAATACTTCTTACTGGTATTTCTGTAGAGAGATGATGAGGGGATCTAATTACTGAATCATCTAATTAGTTGGATTATGTTACATACTTGGTGCTGGAGTGCAGGCACTCACCGTTTGTTTCTTGAGCGAATCTCTGCAGTGGATGACCTTCTCTTGATTTAGTCACCGACACACGAAGACTCGGGGGTTGGTCTCCCGTCTTTATAGCGTTTCACACTCAATTCTGTAAGAGAGTGTTATGTAATCTATATAACCTCCCACGTTTTGGTATTATATCTATCTTGCTCGGGGCATTTTATGTTCATACCCCTGCAAAAAAAAATTATGGGTAGTGAAGCACTCCTGCTTTATTAGTAATCTGAAATAATTTCTTCAAAATGTATGGGCAGCCTGCCCTCTGTTTAAACTCTGCTTATGTTTAGAAGCGTGCAGCTGTGGTAGCACGGTTGTCCTAACTCCGTGCCTTGAATACAAACCTACCTAAGTCGAGTCCATAGGACCCGACCACTGTGCACAATAGCTCTGGGAGATCCTTGTTTAATACTTGAAATTTAAACTCAATCAACAAATAATTTTCTTAGTCTTGATGTTTTTATTCGACACCAAGGTATACATTTTTCATTGATTGTTCATTATGAATACAAAAAAATTCATACATTAATACAGATATATTTCACATTGTATATTCCAATCATTTCATTTTGTTTTATTCATCTGTACTTTTTCTTTTGCTCAATGCATTTCAGGTCTTTGCTCGACCCTTCATCAGGAGCCTGAAGATTATCTACAAAAAACGTTGTATAAACAGCCATCAGCATCGTATTCAAATGGAGGACCAAGAACAGTCATATCAAGCGACAGATATCTACGCCCTCATCCACGAAGTAAGGGCTTCTAATGTACAAGGCAGCAAAGTTAGTTATTCAGCAGCTAAAACAACTGGAGTTTCTAGTCAAACGCGAATTAAGTAAAAAATTACACGCCATATTCATGGATATGCTGTTTCAGTATAGCACTCATGTATGTTTTCTATATATTTCTTCACTTGTACCCATGCAGGTTTTTCTCAATAATGCTTTATTCACACATTGAGCACTTTTCAGTGTGTATTTATATATTTTTTTCATCTAGGCGAATTTCGCGATGGGTGTTTTGAGAACTCTCACAGATTTTTGAGTTTTATATGGTTCAGTTTTAAGTGGTGTTATGTTATGGCTTGTGGTCTCCTTGGTTAGTGGTTGGAGAGATGAGTGAGTCCGTGATTTTTTGTTTCTGCTAGTAATTTACCATTCCAAGATGGCGCTGCAGAACAGTCCTATCTTGATGCTGACCACTTATTTAGATGAGTGCTCAGCCCACGTTTGAGTTAACGAGTTGGCAGACGCCGAGACAGCGAAGTTGTTCCTACATTGTAACACGGACACGAACGAGCGGAAAGGTGAGGACATCGGCCCAATACTTATAGTTTAGTAGCGGTTTTCTTTTTGGTTCCAGAATTTTTTGTGCGCCAGGTTAAAAATGACGGGATACGTTTCTGTTTTTCACACACAGTGTATACTTGACAGTGAACAATGGCAGTGTTCTGAAGAAGCTTGTAGATTTTCCCCCGGGATTGTTTGAATTTAGGTAAGAACACAACCTAGTGTTTTGATGGTTTCTAGAGCGTTCCATTGGTTGTCCTCAGGTTTCCAAGTAGTTTTTTACATCCACAGATGGATGCAGTTCCTCGTAGTCGTCGGACAAAGTGAACTTGTTTTTCTTTTATGTCATATCATTTTCACTTCTCACGAATGGGTGCGGTGATGGTGGATTACCTTTTTATATTTGGGGTTATATGAAAACGCTTATTCATTGATCTTGGTCCTCCAGTTGAATACAATCTGATGGCTGTTTATACATTGTTTTTTGTAGATAATATTCAGGCTCCCGATGAAGGGTCGAGCAAAGACCCGAAATGCATTGAGCAAAAGAAAAAGTACAGATGAATAAAACAAAATGAAATGATTGGAATACACAATGTGAAATATATCTGTATTAATGTATGAGGTTTTTTGTATTCACAATGAACAATCAATGAAAAATGTATGCCTTGGTGTCGAATAAAAACATCAAGACTAAGAAAATTATATGTTGATTGAGTTTAAATTTCAAGTATTAAACAAGGATCTCCCAGAGTTATTGTGCACACTGGTCGGGTCCTATGGACTCGAGTTAGGTAGGTTTGTGTTCAAGGCACAGAGTTAGAACAACCGTGCTACCACAGCTGCACGCTTCTAAACATAAGCAGAGTTTAAACAGAGGGCAGGCTGCCCATACATTTTGAAGAAATTATTTCAGATTACTAATAAAGCAGGAGTTCTTCTCTACCCATAATTTTTTTCAGTTGTTTTATCCTCACAAGAGAAAGCAACCGATCATGGCATTCAACGCCATCACAAGTTTAACAGACAACAGAGTGAATACGCTTGCATATACATCTGAACAAGCGACAGATATCTACGCCCTCATCCACGAAGTAAGGGCTTCTAACGTACAAGGCAGCACAGTTATTCAGCAGCTAAAACAACAGAAGTTTCTAGTCAAACGCGAATTAAGTCAAAAATTACACGCCATATTCATGGATATGCTGTTTCAGTATGGCACTCATGTATGTTTTCTATATATTTCTTCACTTGAACCCATGCAGGTTTTGTTCAATAATGCTTTATTCACACATTGAGCACTTTTCAGTGTGTATTTATTTATTTATTTATTTTTTCATCTAGGCGAATTTCGCGATCCGTGTTTTGAGCACATACCCCTGCAACCCATTATCATGGTTGATGATCCTCTGACAACCTTGCAGATTTGTGTATGAGGTTTCTATTGCCCTTATTTATCAACTCAAAATTCCAGTGGTTTTACGCATGGGAATCGGGGGTGAGAGACTTTACACCCCATGATTTGTGTAAAAAAACGACATACTAATTGTTGTCGTATGATATACCACTCTTGCTGCCATGTGATTGTGCTCTATTTAACTTTTTTTCCAGCAGCATGTGGACTACAATTACAGCTATTCTCTCTGCTATCAGTTTGTTTTAAGAAATGTCCCCTGAATATAACATTAGGGGTCTAAATCTTACAAAGGGGATGTTGCATCAAGCTATAAACTTGCTGTCAGCAGCATGCAGACTATGAATGCAGCTATTTTTTCTGCTATCAGTTTGTTTCGAGAGTACTCCCCTGATTATAGTGTTAGGGGTCTACATCTTGCAAAAAGGATATTCCATCAAGCCTACCTTTGTACTTTGATGCGGCCTCCCTGATCCTTCTCGTCACAGCGACGCCAGGTCCGTCTTCTGTTATGCGAAACAACGGATAATTTGTCTGTGGTTTTCTATGTTTTTATATGCCGTGTTGCAATTGGCAAGTCCGTTATAGCTTGGTGATTGGTCGGAAGAAAGCCAGTAAGTGTTCTGTAGCCATAACCCATTTTGCCTTAATGTTTCCCAATGCCCGCCAAGTGTTTCTAGCCTCATGACTGGCTGAGTCTCATCCAATCAGGGCTACGTTGCTCTGGTAACTCGAACGCCGCAACACGCAGTACTAGCTGCTGCCCGAGTTCCATTTTGGACCCCGTAATTAGTTAACACGTGGTCCAATAAAAACTCAATATTTCAACAGAACTGAGCTCCGTATCACGAATTGGGAACTATTAATATCGGCAACCATACCGCCTTTTGCCATGATATATACTAATGCCTGCCAAATGTTTTTAGCCTCATAATTGGCTGAGTATTATTCAATCACAACTACGTTGCTCTGGTAACTCGGACGCCGCAATATGCGGTACTAGCTGATACCTGAGTTACATTTAGGACCACGTGTTTGGTTAGAACGTGGTCCAGTACGAACTCAGTATTTCAAAAAACCTTTGCGCAGTATCGTGCAATGAAAACTATTAGTATCGGACCACATGGGTTGTATATAGCGGTGTTATTATGACCCAGTGGCAGGTTAACATACATATCACACTGTCAATTGTCACCATACTGTTAACTGTGCGCTAGAGAAGACCCCTAAGGGCTGCAGCACTTATTGTGCCACCCTTAGGGACCCTGTACCCTGACACCCACACACTGCCTTCGCAGGCTGAGTGTCTAAGTACAGAACTAAACAAAGATTCGACATGGCACACATCACTGTGTGCCATGCCCCCAGAGCCCACTGCCCTGGCACACTTCAGTCACCCCTCTAGCTAGGTGCCCTATGCCAGTGGTGTGGGCACAGGTGCATGAGCCCTGTGCCCCTACAGTACCCAGAGCCATTCTTGGGCACTGTAAGTGCAGTGATGCCATTAAGAGCATATGGTGCTGGGAGGTTCTCATTACGTACTCCACAGCACCATAATGGCTACAATGAAGACTGACAACTTTGGTACCAAACGTGTCAGCACATTAAACCCACACTGATGCCAGTGTCGGATTTAATGTAAATTGCACCAGAGGACATCTTAGAGATGCCCCCTGAAAACCTAACCTACAATCCACATCTGGTCTGAGCGGCTGAAGAGGCTGGCACACATCAGACATGTTGCTGGACCCCTGGGTGGAGAGCTCCGCGCTCTCCTGGGCATGCAACAATGCATATCCTGGGCAAGGTACTGGGTCTTCTCCGCCAGGATGGGCAGAGGGAAGCTTCAGAGGCATGTCGCCTCTGTGAACTTCTCCAGACCATTTGCTGTACTCAGAAGAAACTGGCCCCGCCAGTTCTCACCCCCACTCTTGCGGGAAGACTGGCGGGAAACGCTACATCGGGAAGGGGGTGTGCCAGCCTGTGCCAACCCCATCCCTCAGGTGGGAGAGGCAAGGTGAAGCATGACCCCGGGCTCCGGGCTTCTTGAAGATGGGGAGCCCTGCCCAATGGCTGCTAGGCTCCTGCCCCCTCCCACAGGAGAGGAGCAGGCTAGGAGGTATACCCACCCCAGGACAGGGACCTATTGGTCCCTGCCCCTGCCCTACATGTAACACCCCTAAATTTTGTATTTAGGGGCACCCTGAACCTTCCTTCCTCAGATCCCAATAAGAAAAGAAGAAAGAAGATCAAGAAGAAGAAGACCCGCCTTGTAGCTGCTAACAACAGGGCGGCACCCACTGACTTGGCCTCAGCCCTACCGGCCTGTCGATCCAAGAACCTGCTCCTGCTTAATCTCGGTGACTCCTGCGGATAGCAACCTTGGGACACCCGGAGGACCTGCCTGGCTTAACCCTCTTAAAGACGGGGACTCTCATAAGCAGAGGCTCTGCTTCAACAACCAACCCCTGGTGCCAGCCAGCAAGCTCAAGACCTGCCCACTCTGCACCCGTTGAGCCCGGCCCATGCCTGAGTGATCCAAGACCAGGAGGACGTCCCCCCGGCGTCTAGGACCCGAAGTCCAGTGCCCAAAGACCCTCCTCAACGAACCAGACAACGCCTGCAGCTTCAGAACCAGGGACTCCTCAACCGCGGCCAGCCGAGGGTATGATTTCCCGACGCCCAAAGACACCCCTTCACCCGGTACCCTGCGACCCCTGTGCCTCCCTTTGGGGTACCTACCTCTTCTCCAGGATCCCAACTTACCTCTAGGAGTGGTGGTTGCACCTGAAAAATCACCGTCCCCGAGTCTGCAGCTTTGTTCCCTTTTTACCTTTCGCATTGAATAACATTGAGTGCCCGACGTCTCAAAGGCACCCTGCACCCAGCCGCCTGAGTGCCCCGGCAGTGCAACCTGTACCCTATCCTACTTCCCCATTCGCCATGAGCAAGTGACCAGGAGCCTGGCTCCCACAGCCGTGTGGCCTGCTAGCCAGCAGCCACCAACCGGAGGCCCCCTGCCCCTCATTGGATAACATTGGGCCTAACTACCTCTACACCCAGCCGCCCCTGTGCCGCTGAGGGTGAACCAACTGTACCTACTTGACCCTGGGGGACCCCTGAATCTATGCAATGAACCCTAACTTCACCAGTTGGGTACTCACCTGGAAACTGGTAACTCACTTACCTGCTATTGGATAACATTGACTGGTTTGACTCGAAAAATCTTCTCAGTGTGAAGTTTTGAAAACTTAAAATATTCCCATAAAATAAATCGAATTCCAAATTCCGAAGTACTCACCTGTGACCATGAGAGAAGTCAGTACTGCATCTTGTAGAGCAGTACTAAACCGCAAAAGTAATCCTAGCCGGGTTTACTAGTAACTTGAATTTTCTCCATAGGAATCCATTGTGTTCTTTTCTGTGAAATTTCTTCTAAGTGTCTACTTTTGAAAACTTTAAATATTCTTTAAAAATCATACCAAATACTGAAACGTAATAATTACCTGTTTTAAGTTGAGATCCCAGTGCTGGACCTAGGAGCCCAGTACTGGATTACAAAAGTAACTAGATCGTACTTTAACTGCAACCTGAATTTTCTCCCATTGGATAACATTGCCAGATTTTCATTGAAAAGTTTCTAAGTGTGAACTTTTGAAATAGCTTTATATTCCTTAAAAATCACTGCAACAACTAAAAAGTTTTTACTAAACTGTTTTCAGCTTAGATCCCAGGACTGAATCCAGGATTCCTGCAGCCTCTGGGACCACCACCTCCCTGGGGCAAATTACAAGAAAGGAGTGAGGCACCGGCCTCCCTCCTGGATACATACATTGCCCTGGGGACCGCCCCCCACCGAAGGATTGGCTCCAGCTATGTCCCTGGGTGCCCACCCCAGGATATAGTTGTTTGCTATGCTCTTGCTTGCTCAAAGTAGAGCACAATTGCTTTTACACACGGGGAGCTGTATGTTAGCAGCTCCCTATGTGTCAAAGCAACGCCGACTCCCTCAGGAGGCGGGGAATGGCAGGGACTGCAGGGGATTTGAGGCTCCACCTGCAGTCCCCAACACTGTAATGTGGGTACCCTGGGTGGGAGGCGGGCACCCACATTAGAGGCCAGGTCCTGGGGAATGGGGTCCCCAGGGCTGAATACGGCCTGGGAGGAGGACCATGCAGCCCCACTACCTCATTCAAAATAAGCCTTTCCCCTAATGGGGTCTGTTAGAACTGGGGGTCTCTAGCTGGCAGAGGTAGGTACCACTTTCCAAATAGGGACCCTTGCTTCTAGTCACAGTAAGGATTAAACCCTCTGAGATAACCCCTGATCACCCTCTAGGTAGCTTGGCACGAGCAATCTAGGCTAATCAGAAGGCAATGTGTAAAGTATTTGTACCAACACTCACAGTAACACAGTGAAAACACCACAAACTGACTCCACATCAGTTTAGAAAAATAAAGTTATTTAACCTAAACTACACAAGATTAAAATGACAAAAATCCAACATAAAAAGTTCAAGAAAATGGTTTCAAAAGAGTTCTTAAGGTTGCGATAAAATAATCCACAGATGCGTGAAAAGTTCACCGTTGCGTCACGTTTACCCAACAGTACCTTTAGTTGTGACAAAGTTCCAAAAGCAGAAGCTGGTGCAGTGTAAAACAAGCGATGCATTGCTCCTGAGACCTTGGGGAGGCGATGCGACAGCCCCGCTGCAGCAGCGGGCGTGTTGCGACGAATCCGGTCTGTATGGGGAGGAAGGCCACTTGTATGGATTCTGGTGCGTAGGTTCCGTAGGAAGTTTGTTCTCGCAAAGGCACAATGCGACAATCTCGTGGGGGCTGCGACGATCTCTGGGGCAACCGTGCGCGATCCAGCGGCAATCTCTCTCTTGCAGCTCCTCGATGCGATGGTTCTGTGACGATGCTCGCAGTGACGTGATGCGGTCCGCAAGCAAGCGGTGCGGCGATCTCACCCGGCGACGACAGGCTCTGCAACGACACTCGCAGCAATGGTAGTCTTCCCGCACCGGTCTGGTGCGTCCCACAAACGAAGGATGCGACGGCTCTGACAGCAGCAACAGGTGCTGCGTCGATCTCGGCCTTCGTAGCGGCGGGAATTTCCTCGCACTGTCAGGGATGCGCTCCGCAGCGAGCAATTTGATAACTTTTCTGTAGCACAGTCTTTAAATCTTGGTTTCCAGCTTCCCAGCAGAGGTACAACTTCCAGAGGCACCACACATGGGCCACACATTCCAGGAAGGACAGAACTCTCTTAGGAGAGCTCAGGGGAAGCTAGGGGTTGAAGTCCTTTTGTTCCTGGGACTTCAAAACAGGAAGCCAGCTCTTCTCAGGCCCTTGGAGATTCCTTCAAGCAAGGGGACAAAGCACACAGCAAAGTCCTTCCCCTCTCCTTGGCAGAAAAGCAACAGCAGGGCAATCCAGCAGAGCAGCAGCTGGACAATCTTCCTTCTTCAGTTTCAGCTTTCTCCTTGGCAGAGGTTCCTTCTTGATTCCAGGATGATCTAATTTTCTGTTGTCAGGGGTCCTGTACTTGTACCCCTAAAAGTCTTTGTTCTCTTTGTGCAAGTGGGCCCTGAGCCTGGTCTGAACCAGTTCTGGGTGTTTCTTGAGCACTCTGTTTTCCTGGCTTCTCCTTTCCTTTCAGAGTGAAGGGCAGGGCCGTCAGCCGCCCAGCAGGCGGTAGAGCCAGCGTTGTGGAAGGCAGACGCAGCCCTATTCAGGCCCAGGTGCTATCTCCTCCCACCACTCAAGTTTCAAATGCAGTCATTCAGCCTAGGGCTGACTCAGCCAGCCTCCTGGGGAATCCCCAGCCCCTCTCACTTTCAAACCAGACAGTCAATACACAAACAGGCCAAGGCACACAGAAAGGTCAGACAAGAGAACAGTAACTTTCTAAAAGTGCTGTTCTCAAACAGAGGACTTAAAAACAACCTTTCCTAAAAGATGTGTTATTAAATTCTGAGTTCAGGGATACCAGACTTGTATGTCCTATCTTGTTCCTATAGGGAGATATGCTGGTAGCCACTGTAGCCAGCATCCCCCATGTTAGCCTATTGAGCAAGATAGCCTTACAATAGTGAAAAACGAAAATGGCTCTAATTCACTACCAGAGCTTGTCACCTGCACCAGTACATGCTCTACCTTTCACATACACTGCACCCGGCACAGGGGGGTACCTTGGGCCTTCCATAGGGTTGACCAATGTGCACAAAAAGGGAAGGGTTATGCCTGGTCAGTGGGGACACTGACCAAGATGACATGGCAGTTCACAGACTGCGCACAGGCACTGCGGTGGCAGGCCTGAGACACCATTTTGGGGCTACTCGTGTGGGTGGCACAATCAGTGCTGCGGGCCCACTAGTAGCGTTTGTCATCACCAGCCCTGGCACACCCAGTGCACTTTACTAGGGACTTCTGGGTGATACAAATATGCCAATCATGTACATCCAATCATCATAACAATTTACACAGGGAGCACATACACTCTGGCACTGATCAGCATTGGCAGAGTGTCCAAAGCATCTAAACCAGCACAGCATCAAAAATACAGGAGGTAAAGGTCAAAAAGACAGGGGAAACCACGCCAAAGATGTCAGGTCTAACAGGGTCCCCAGGGATAAAAACTGGCCCAGGGAAGGGGGGCACATTGCCCCCTCCCAAATAAAGAAAAAAAAAGACCGTCAAGTTGCCGGAGGCCCCAACCCCTTTCAAGGCCACTCTACAAACACGCCTCATGGTGAAAAAACGGTTCGGGTATGAAGTCTCATTGACTGCAGAGGGTCCTTGGGGGCAGCTAGCACTCCTGTTGCCTCAAGTAAGTCCCAAACAGCAGGAGTGCTGAGAGGACATTGGGGGCCACGCCCCCTTTTTACCACTCTGCACACGTACATCCTGGCCCATTGCTGGTTGGGGGATTAAGTCCCCTTGGTTCCAGAAGGTCCTTGGTGGCCAACAAGCCCTCCTGTTACCTCCAGTAAGTTCCACACAACGGGATTGCTGTTAGGTCTTCAGAAGCCCTGCCCCCTTTCTCCACCACTCTGCAAATGCGCCTCCTGGCACACTGCTGGTTGGCGGATAAAGTCCCATCAGCTAAAGAGGGTTATTGATGCCAACAAGCTATGCTGTTACCTCCAGTAAGACCCACAGAGTGCAATTGATGAGAGGATTTCGGTGGCCATGTCCCCTTTTTCCGTCACTCTGCAAATACACCTCCTGGTACAGTGCTGATTGGGGGATGGCATCCCCTTGGCTCTAGAGTGCCCTAGGGGGCCCATAAGCTCTTCTCATACCTGCAGTAAGTCCACACAGCAGACTAGCTGAGAGGTTTTAGGACGCCACACCCCTCTTTCCACCACTCTGCAAATGCGCCTGTTGGCTCACTGCTAATTAGGGTATAAAGTCCTCTTGGATGCTGAGGGTTCTAGGGAGCCCATAAGCCCTTCTGTTACCTCCAGTAAGCCCGACACAGCAGGATTCCCAAGAGCTGGTTGGAGGCCCTGTCCCCTTACTCCACCACTCTGCAAATGCGACTACCAGTTAAAAAAACCTTAGGAAGTTACTTTAAAAACCAAAGGTTACATGGACGTTATAGTTAGGAAATAGAATTTGAAAAACCTTAGAATTTCTCTGGAAAAAAAAAAGGTTTTAGGTATGTTATAGTTAGGAAATAGAATTTAAAATATCATATAACTTCACTGAAAAAACCAAAGATTAAATGGACGTTATAGTTAGACTCTGATTTCCCTCATACAAAACCGGTGAAATTCCACAGTTATTGTTACCTAACCTAACTATAACTTATGCCGCACTGCTTATGACCTCACATATCACTGATGACATCTCAAATGACATCACTGATTATATCATCCCCAGAACTAATCACACATCTACTCACACCCCTTACAACTTCTTAAATACCCACTCGCATACTCAAATATCCATTTACAGATCCATACCAGTACTCACAAACCCACGTTCTCCTCCTTAGAACGACTCAGACACACACCCACTAACTCACCCATACAGCTACTCATATAACCAGTTACTCACCCATAGAGCCACTCACAAAGGCATATACTCACCCATACAAGTGCTCACACATCCACTTATTCACCTACGCAGTCACTTACACACCCACTCACTCATCCATACAGACTCTCAAAACATCCACTCACTTACCCATACAAGCACTCACATACTCACCACCTACACAATCACTTACATACCCATTCATATATCCCTACAAGCAGTCAAAGGGATTTGGAGCACCCTGCTGACACGTCACAGATGAATTACCTCATGCATCATGGTCGATGTGGTTCAATGTTGCTCGCTTCACACACAGTTCTCACAGTTTGTTGGCCAGTGCCAGTACCAGTATTCTTTTCAAGTGTATCCCCAGACACGTGTTTCTAGATTCCTCTTTCATCAGTGGGGAAAAATGTTCGTAGGTCGCTGGACGTGCTGCCGCAGTTTCCTCAGGGTTAGTGCCACTCTCAGCGCGCAGGTGCTCACAGTGCTCGTCAGCTCACGGCCCACAGGAGCCATCTTAAACAGTCAAAGGGATTTGGAGCACCCTGCTGACACGTCACAGCTGAATTACCTCATGCATCATGGTCGATGTGGTTCAATGTTGCTCACTTCACACACAGTTCTCACAGTTTGTTGGCCAGTGCCAGTACCAGTATTCTTTTCAAGTGTATCCCCAGACACGTGTTTCTAGATTCCTCTTTCAACAGTGGGGAAAAATGTTCGTAGTTCGCTGGACGTGCTGCTGCAGTTTCCTCAGGGTTAGTGCCACTCTCAGCGCGCAGGTGCTCACAGAGCTCGTCAGCTCACGGCCCACGGGAGCCATCTTAAACAGTCAAAGGGATTTGGAGCACCCTGCTGACACGTCACAGCTGAATTACCTCATGCATCATGGTCGATGTGGTTCAATGTTGCTCCCTTCACACACAGTTCTCATAGTATGTTGGCCAGTGCCAGTACCAGTATTCTTTTCAAGTGTATCCCCAGACACGTGTTTCTAGATTCGTCTTTCATCAGTGGGGAAAAATGTTCGTAGGTTGCTGGACGTGCTGCCGCAGTTTCCTCAGGGTTAGTGCCACTCTCAGCGCACAGGTGCTCACAGAGTTCATCAGCTCACGGCCCACGGGAGCCATCTCAAACAGTCAAAAGGATTTGGAGCACCCTGCTGACACGTCACAGCTGAATTACCTCATGCATCATGGTCGATGTGGTTCAATGTTGCTCGCTTCACACACAGTTCTCACAGTTTGATGGCCAGTTCCAGTACCAGTATTCATTTCAAGTGTATCCCCAGACACGTGTTTCTGGATTCCTCTTTCATCAGTGGGGAAAAATGTTCGTAGGTCGCTGGACGTGCTGCTGCAGTTTCCTCAGGGTTAGTGCCACTCTCAGCGCGCAGGTGCTCACAGAGCTCGTCAGCTTACGGCCCACGGGAGCCATCTTAAACAGTCAAAGGGATTTGGAGCACCCTGCTGACACGTCACAGCTGAATTACCTCATGCATCATGGTCGATGTGGTTCAATGTTGCTCGCTTCACACACAGCTCTCACAGTTTGTTGGCCAGTGTCAGTACCAGTATTCTTTTCAAGTGTATCCCCAGACACGTGTTTCTAGATTCCTCTTTCATCAGTGGGGAAAAATGTTCGTAGGTCGCTGGACGTGCTGCCGCAGTTTCCTCAGGGTTAGTGCCACTCTCAGCGCGCAGGTGCTCAAAGAGCTTGTCAGCTCACGGCCCACGGGAGCCATCTTAAACAGTGAAAGGGATTTGGAGCACCCTGCTGACACGTCACAGCTGAATTACCTCATGCATCATGGTCGATGTGGTTCAATGTTGCTCCCTTCACACACAGTTCTCATAGTTTGTTGGCCAGTGCCAGTACCAGTATTCTTTTCAAGTGTATCCCCAGACACTTGTTTCTAGATTCCTCTTTCATCAGTGGGGAGAAAATGTTCGTAGGTTGCTGGACGTGCTGCCGCAGTTTCCTCAGGGTTAGTGCCACTCTCAGCGCACAGGTGCTCACAGAGTTCATCAGCTCACGGCCCACGGGAGCCATCTCAAACAGTCAAAGGGATTTGGAGCACCCTGCTGACACGTCACAGCTGAATTACCTCATGCATCATGGTAGATGTGGTTCAATGTTGCTCGCTTCACACACAGTTCTCTCAGTTTGATGTCCAGTGCCAGTACCAGTATTCTTTTCAAGTGTTTCCCCAGACACGTTTTACTAGATTCCTCTTTCATCAGTGGGGAAAAATGTTCGTAGGTCGCTGGACGTGCTGCCGCAGTTTCCTCAGGGTTAGTGCCACTTTCAGCGCGCAGGTGCTCACAGAGCTCGTCAGCTCACGGCACACGAGAGCCATCTTAAACAGTCAAAGGGATTTGGAGCACCCTGCTGACACGTCACAGCTGAATTACCTCATGCATCATGGTCGATGTGGTTCAATGTTGCTCGCTTCACACACAGCTCTCACAGTTTGTTGGCCAGTGCCAGTACCAGTATTCTTTTCAAGTGTATCCCCAGACACGTGTTTCTAGATTCCTCTTTCATCAGTGGGGAAAAATGTTCGTAGGTTGCTGGACGTGCTGCCGCAGTTTCCTCAGGGTTAGTGCCACTCTCAGCCCACAGGTGCTCACAGAGTTCATCAGCTCGCGGCCCACGGGAGCCATCTCAAACAGTCAAAGGAATTTGGAGCACCCTGCTGACACGTCACAGCTGAATTACCTCATGCATCATGGTCGATGTGGTTCAATGTTGCTCGCTTCACACACAGTTCTCTCAGTTTGATGGCCAGTGCCAGTACCAGTATTCTTTTCAAGTGTTTCCCCAGACACGTTTTACTAGATTCCTCTTTCATCAGTGGGGAAAAATGTTCGTAGGTCACTGGACGTGCTGCCGCAGTTTCCTCAGGGTTAGTTCCACTTTCAGCGCGCAGGTGCTCACAGAGCTCGTCAGCTCACGGCACACGAGAGCCATCTTAAACAGTCAAAGGGATTTGGAGCACCCTGCTGACACGTCACAGCTGAATTACCTCATGCATCATGGTCGATGTGGTTCAATGTTGCTCGCTTCACACACAGCTCTCACAGTTTGTTGGCCAGTGCCAGTACCAGTATTCTTTTCAAGTGTATCCCCAGACACGTGTTTCTAGATTCCTCTTTCATCAGTGGGGAAAAATGTTCGTAGGTTGCTGGACGTGCTGCCGCAGTTTCCTCAGGGTTAGTGCCACTCTCAGCGCGCAGGTGCTCACAGAGCTCGTCAGCTCACGGCCCACGGGAGCCATCTTAAACAGTCAAAGGGATTTGGAGCACCCTGCTGACACGTCACAGCTGAATTACCTCATGCATCATGGTCGACGTGGTTCAATGTTGCTCCCTTCACACACAGTTCTCATAGTATGTTGGCCAGTGCCAGTACCAGTATTCTTTTCAAGTGTATCTCCAGACACGTGTTTCTAGATTCCTCTTTCATCAGTGGGGAAAAATGTTCGTAGGTCGCTGGACGTGCTGCTGCAGTTTCCTCAGGGTTAGTGCCACTCTCAGCGCGCAGGTGCTCACAGAGCTCGTCAGCTTACGGCCCACGGGAGCCATCTTAAACAGTCAAAGGGATTTGGAGCACCCTGCTGACACGTCACAGCTGAATTACCTCATGCATCATGGTCGATGTGGTTCAATGTTGCTCGCTTCACACACAGCTCTCACAGTTTGTTGGCCAGTGCCAGTACCAGTATTCTTTTCAAGTGTATCCCCAGACACGTGTTTCTAGATTCCTCTTTCATCAGTGGGGAAAAATGTTCGTAGGTTGCTGGACGTGCTGCCGCAGTTTTCTCAGGGTTAGTGCCACTCTCAGCGCACAGGTGCTCACAGAGTTCATCAGCTCACGGCCCACGGGAGCCATCTCAAACAGTCAAAGGGATTTGGAGCACCCTGCTGACACGTCACAGCTGAATTACCTCATGCATCATGGTCGATGTGGTTCAATGTTGCTCGCTTCACACACAGTTCTCTCAGTTTGATGGCCAGTGCCAGTACCAGTATTCTTTTCAAGTGTTTCCCCAGACACGTTTTACTAGATTCCTCTTTCATCAGTGGGGAAAAATGTTCGTAGGTCGCTGGACGTGCTGCCGCAGTTTCCTCAGGGTTAGTGCCACTTTCAGCGCGCAGGTGCTCGTCAGCTCACGGCACACGAGAGCCATCTTAAACAGTCAAAGGGATTTGGAGCACCCTGCTGACACGTCACAGCTGAATTACCTCATGCATCATGGTCGATGTGGTTCAATGTTGCTCGCTTCACACACAGCTCTCACAGTTTGTTGGCCAGTGCCAGTACCAGTATTCTTTTCAAGTGTATCCCCAGACACTTGTTTCTAGATTCCTCTTTCATCAGTGGGGAAAAATGTTCGTAGGTTGCTGGACGTGCTGCCGCAGTTTCCTCAGGGTTAGTGCCACTCTCAGCGCACAGGTGCTCACAGAGTTCATCAGCTCACGGCCCACGGGAGCCATCTCAAACAGTCAAAGGAATTTGGAGCACCCTGCTGACACGTCACAGCTGAATTACCTCATGCATCATGGTCGATGTGGTTCAATGTTGCTCGCTTCACACACAGTTCTCTCAGTTTGATGGCCAGTGCCAGTACCAGTATTCTTTTCAAGTGTTTCCCCAGACACGTTTTACTAGATTCCTCTTTCATCAGTGGGGAAAAATGTTCGTAGGTCGCTGGACGTGCTGCCGCAGTTTCCTCAGGGTTAGTTCCACTTTCAGCGCACAGGTGCTCACAGAGCTCGTCAGCTCACGGCACACGAGAGCCATCTTAAACAGTCAAAGGGATTTGGAGCACCCTGCTGACACGTCACAGCTGAATTACCTCATGCATCATGGTCGATGTGGTTCAATGTTGCTCGCTTCACACACAGCTCTCACAGTTTGTTGGCCAGTGCCAGTACCAGTATTCTTTTCAAGTGTATCCCCAGACACGTGTTTCTAGATTCCTCTTTCATCAGTGGGGAAAAATGTTCGTAGGTCGCTGGACGTGCTGCCGCAGTTTCCTCAGGGTTAGTGCCACTCTCAGCGCGCAGGTGCTCAAAAAGCTCGTCAGCTCACGGCCCACGGGAGCCATCTTAAACAGTGAAAGGGATTTGGAGCACCCTGCTGACACGTCACAGCTGAATTACCTCATGCATCATGGTCGATGTGGTTCAATGTTGCTCCCTTCACACACAGTTCTCATAGTTTGTTGGCCAGTGCCAGTACCAGTATTCTTTTCAAGTGTATCCCCAGACACTTGTTTCTAGATTCCTCTTTCATCAGTGGGGAAAAATGTTCGTAGGTTGCTGGACGTGCTGCCGCAGTTTCCTCAGGGTTAGTGCCACTCTCAGCGCACAGGTGCTCACAGAGTTCATCAGCTCACGGCCCACGGGAGCCATCTCAAACAGTCAAAGGGATTTGGAGCACCCTGCTGACACGTCACAGCTGAATTACCTCATGCATCATGGTCGATGTGGTTCAATGTTGCTCGCTTCACACACAGTTCTCTCAGTTTGATGGCCAGTGCCAGTACCAGTATTCTTTTCAAGTGTTTCCCCAGACACGTTTTACTAGATTCCTCTTTCATCAGTGGGGAAAAATGTTCGTAGGTCGCTGGACGTGCTGCCGCAGTTTCCTCAGGGTCAGTGCCACTTTCAGCGCGCAGGTGCTCACAGAGCTCGTCAGCTCACGGCACACGAGAGCCATCTTAAACAGTCCCTACAAGCACTCACAAATCAGCTCATTTACCCATACAGTCATTCATACACACACTCACTCTACACAAGAGGTACTCACACACCGACTCACTTAATCAAGCACCCACTCAAACTGCCACTCAATCACCCATACAGGTATGTAGATACCCACTCACTCATCCATACAACCACAGACACTCCTACTCACTCACTCACCAATACAGCTACTCACCCACACAGCTACTCACATAACCACTTATACACCCATACAGCAACTCATACACCTATGCACACACGGATACATACCGTCAAATAGCCACTCAAATCAAATCAAATCAAGCTTTATTCGGATCATACATAATGTTCATAAAAGCATACTATAAAAAATAAAAAATACAATAAAATCCATTCATGAACAAAGATTTCAATAATCGACATTTTTACATTTTAAAATTAGCATAATCATGATTTAATTATACATTTCATAAAGAAATATACAGTTTAAATTATTTCATAATTCAATTTTTCAAGTACACAAGTTAATTCCTTTGTTTAGTTACTGACATTATATAACAAATTACTGCATTACAGACTGATACTTTCTCCAAATTTCGTATATAGTTAAAACCTGCTTTATAGGAATACAGGCAATTCTCTTAAAAAATTTAGACAGAGAAAAATGTTCCTAGTTTCCGTATAAAAATTACAAAAAAGTAAAAAGTGAAGGGTACTCTGCATGGACCTACCATCACACGGACATTTTGGAAGATTAGCACACCACTTGCCCCTTTTGGGGAAAGGAAAGAGGTAATGTAATGTGTTCATCCGTAATCTGGTTAGGTAGAATCTATGCTGAGCATTAGTTATAAAAACGAGATTTGGCTGTATACCCATGGCAATTGGCCCCTCAAGATAAAATGAAACAGTTATCTTAGTACTCGAAACATCGTCTCTTGACGCTGTCCTAACATTCAAGAGACTCTCTTTAAATTCAACCTTACTAATTGTTTGTATAACTTCAGGTTGATTCCAGTTTAGGGCCAAATTGCATTTTTCTAAAAGACCACTGAACTTAACCAAGGTATTTTCTTACATCGGTCTTGGGACAAACAGTCTAATATAATATCCCTCGTGAAATTAGTTTCTTCCCTAGTCCAGACACGGTGCCACAGGTTTAAAGCGGCCATGTTATTCAAATCGTGTATATATGATATTCCGGTTTCTCTATGCAAAATGATAGAAGTAGAGGCAGGTACGGCTAGCAAGCGTCTTAAAAAAATATTTTCAAGGGTTTGTAGTGGTGAGGTATCTGCCAAGCCCCAAAGGTCTCCCCCATAACAACTCCCTGTGATGCATTTTTCTCCGTATAACTTTAGAATCTCCCATACAGGTGTTTTACCAATTTTTGGGGAGAATCTAAAAATGGCCTCCACTAATTTCACAAATTTCAACTTGCATAGGATTGTATGTGTATTCCAAGTGCCCTTACTGTTAAAAAAAATCTCCAAATAGGAAAATGAAAATGTTCTCTCTATTAATGTCCCGTTAATATAGTGTGATTTTGTTTTTATATTCCTTTTACAACAGCACATAACCAAGGTTTTACTCAGGTTAATTTTTAAATGTTATTCCGTCATAAAACTAGTAAAATTATCCATCAGAGTTTGTAAGCCGTTTGCTGTCCTTGAAATTAGGACAGCATCATTGGCGTACAATAATAGGGGTGTAGTCCGCTTGCCGACCTTAGGTACGTCTGCCCCTAAATTCTGTAGTAAAGAGTCAACACCATTAATACAAAGTGAAAACAACAGGCGCAAGTGTGCAGCCCTGTCTTATCCCATGTGTGATACTAAAGTGCTTCGTGCATTTCCCATATTTTCCATAGCGTATCTTCTCAGACAGACGTGGGTAGATTTGAGATAAGAAACTAATAATGTCCTCGGGGGCACCCATCCCTTCCAATGTCTCCCATAACTTTGAATGATTACCAAGTCACATGCACTTGACAAATCTACAAAGCAAAGGTGAAGGGTGCCCTCCCTTGCAGAAGTGTATTTTCCTAATATTAGTTCTAAATTCAAACACTGTTCAATTGTTCCAACGCCTCATCTGAAGCCATACTGTGCTGCAGACAGGATGTTTTTTTCTTCTACCCATTGCTCCGGCCTGGCCAATAACATTCTACCCATGACCTTGGATGTTGAGTCAAGCAAAGATATTGGGCGATAGCAACTAGCACTACTCCTATTCCCATTTTTGAAGATGGGGACTATCAAGCTCTCCACCCAAGTTGCAGGTATCAACCCATCAATTGTTGCATTAAAGAAGTTGTGCAAAACAGGTACCAAAAAAATCCATGTTATATTTGAATACATCAATTGGGACTCTGTTGGGGCCAGCCGCTTTGCCACTTGTTCTTGAGGTTTGTTCTAATTTGCTCTTGGCTTATGCTTCCTATTTTAATGTTTTTTAAAAATAATAGTTGTGTTGTCCTCACTATTTATACTACACTGATCTGTTTCATTATAAATTGCTTCAAAGTGGGTTAACCAGTCTGCTGGAGTCACTACTGTGTCAATTTCTACTGATTTGGCATATTTTAAGAATGTTTGATCCAGGGTTTTCCAAAAAATTGTCAAGTCTTTAGTCTCAGCAGCTTTAATCAGGTTCTCCCAAGCATTATCCCTGATCTCCAATTTTCTTTGGGTACGAGCTTCTTTATATAATTTCCGAAGAATACTAATCTCCTCCCTATTACGCGGAGTAGTTTTTAATGCAGACTTTAAGTCTCTATTTAATTTAGAGCATTGGTTATCGAACCATCTTGGGGAATAAAACACGTTTGCCTTAGGATTCCTTCTCAACTTACAAGAGATTACAGTAGAGATACTAAGGAAGGCCATAATTATGTCCATGCTACTTGAGGATTATCTAAGCAGGTTGTAATATGATGATTAATTTTTGTAAGATCCTATTCGTAAAGACTTCTGGATCAACTCCTGACCATTTAATTGAAATCCCGTTTTCACCCTGTGTTTTTGTATCCGCAGTGTGAATGCATGGTACAGATTTTTTTTAAAGGAGAGGGTTTAAGGTTATTAACAGGGGATTATGGTCACTCAATAAACTCGGGGAAACACAACATTCGGATATAAGGGGCCTAAAATGTATTGAAGCGATAAAATGATCAATACATGAATATGATTTGGCTTCTTCAAAAGTGTAAATAATACCCCTATCCTCACAATCAATCCACTGAGTCTCTTCTCTGTAACTTCTAAAGTATACTTTAACATAACAAGATTTAAACTCTCCCCATAATTATTGTGTGGAAAGTGTGAAGAGGCACCACCTAATTCCTCTTCATAACCGCATTGAATTCCGGGTATAAGATTACATGGTTAGATATTAAAGACTCCCGCTCAAATTAAGGAACAATCCAGACCTACACTCTTCATGAAGTCCATCAGCTCCTCATCTAAGTGTGTGATAACCTCATGTCTTGTAACATTAAAAATATTATTATAAAAATGAATCACTATAATATCCTGTAATCCCTTTACTGAAAAAGATAAAAACTGGTAATTTGGCGCCTTAGTATAGAATTTTTTTAAGATCAGCCTAGAAGATAATGATATAAGTGTTGCTAAGCCCCCACTAGCCCTGACTGGCTTTGAGGGAATAGCATTTGTTGAAATTGTCTTGAACCAGTTTACGAAGAAATTATCTGTGAGCCAAGTCTCTTGTATTAAAACCACATCACATTGTTGGATGCTTTTAGCCAATTAGCGTCCCAAAATTTGCTCCTTGCCCCGGGTACATTCAATGTCATTATATGTAAGAGTTCCTGCTGTGAATGGCTGGAAGGATTTAAATCAGCCGTCATAATAGGCCTTTTTATATGTATAGGACTAAGTGTCTCCATATCTAAAGAAATTTAATTCTCGCTGATGTTATTGATAATATTAACATTACCAACGTTGGCTTCAACCTGATCCATACAAACTGTTACTTCCAATAAGGATATTTTTGGTTTAACAGCCAATTCGTCCTCCACCATATATTTCCGATCCACTATGTATGGGCGCAATCAATCCACCTCACTGCTCCTCCTAAGTGAATCCAACCTATTTTGCATAGTTGGTATATCAAAGTACGATTGGCTAATAGGCCTGGCTTGAGCCCGCTCAAAAGGTAAGTCCATACGAGGTTTATAGAAATATCCCAATGGAATGGCAACAATGTGAACCATATTGTGTTCAGATTGCCAAATTTTGGGGGCCATTAGAAGTCCGCCCATCATCCTGTTGTGTGTAGGGACCGCCCGCCATAAGGGCGGGGGTCCCGTTAGGGGTATTAGGATGCACCTGCAAAAGTGGCGGGTGCATCCTATATCTTTAGCATTGCGGCGGGCGGTGCTGAAAGCACCGCCCACCGCAATGCTAAAGATACATGTTGTACATTACAAAGCACAACGTGACAGGCACCGCGTGGTGCCTGCCATGTTGTACTTTGCAATGCTGGTGGGGGACCATAGGTACCCCCCATGTGCACCCCCCACCCCCGAGTCCCTGGGGGCCCGCAACGTGCCCCCGCAGGGTGTCTCCGCATGCCTTTCCGTGGCGGCAAAGGCATTGGAAAATGCCCATGCTAATGTGGCTGGCGGTGTCTGATAGACACCGCCACCATATTAAACCTTTTCCACCCCGGCCGCAAGGCGACCGGGGAGGAAAAGCGGCGGATGGTCTTTCCGTCCGCCACGGTCCCCCCGCCATACTAATTCCACCCATGTGCACCCTCCACCCCCCGAGTCCCTGGGGCCCGGAACGTGCCCCCGCAGGGTGTCTCCGCATGCCTTTCCGTGGCGGCATTGCCGCCATGGAAAGGCATTGGAAAATGCCCATGCTAATGTGTCTGGCGGTGTCTGATAGACACCGCCACCATATTAAACCTTTTCTGCCCCGGCCGCAAGGCGACCGAGGAGGAAAAGCGGCAGATTGTCTTTCCGTCCGCCGCGGTCCCCCCGCCATACTAATATGGCGGGGGTCATTCAGGGTAGGATGGCGGGCATATTGCCCCTGCCAGGCCGGCGGTGGCTACCACCAGCCTGGTCGGGGCCCCTTGGTTTGCAGTGAGTTCCTCTAATAACAGACCTAACACTCGAGGGTGGTGGAAGTTCACAATTACACAGCCCCCATAACCACTCACATAATATATGTTAGAAGCACTATCACTCAGTAGTAGTTTACCTAGTATACTAATCTAACTTTTGTAGTAGGTTAGTATATATGTTTACATGTCCCTATAATCTTTGTTTTTTAATAGTGAATATATATATATATATATATACACACACACACATACACAGAGTGGTGCAACATAATTAATACAAATAGTTCTTATACATTATATTTATTTTATTATAATTTAACATGTATTACTACGACTATATACATATATATTTTCAGACTAATACATGTAAAGTACAATGTAAAATAAATATTTGTATTAATTATGTAATATACATATATATCGCCAAAGTAATGCACTTAAAATAATAATAATGATCATAATAATAATAATAATAAATATTATAAAGCAAGATAGATATTTGTAGTAATTATCATGAATAATGTTACAATATATTTATATATACATATATCTATATATTACCTACTGGCGGTCGCCAGTAGGTATATATAGTTAGGACCTAGTTACCATAGGAAATCCCCAACATTCTATTGGGAATAACTTTAGTGCCGATTGAGGAATCTGCGTGTAATTTTCTTTAAAATTGCTTCGCTCCGCTCCGCTCCTTCCCTGAAAGTTTCGGGGGGATTGGCCAAGCTGGGGCCGAGAAAAAAGGGGGGTCCCCGTGTTAATTTCCGTAGGGACTTTAGACACGGCTACAGCCCGAACGGCTGAATGGAATTACGCCAAACTTGGCAAAATGGTAGGGCCTGGTATGCAGATGTGCCTTGCTATGTTTGATGAAAATCCCTATAGTAGTTCTTGAGAAAATTGAATTTGAAATTTTTCAAACAGCATTTTCTATGGGACCTTTAGACACGGCTACAGCCTGAACGGCTGAACGGAATTACACCAAACTTGGCAAAATGGTAGGGACAGGTATGCAGTAGTGCCTTTTCTATATTTGGTGAAAATCCCTCCAGTAGTTCTTGAGAAAATTGAATTTGAGCAAATTATATATCTATATGCGCACAACATTCTATTGGGAATAACTTTGGCGCCGATTGAGGAATCTGTGTCTAATTTTCCAGAATTTTGGCCAGCTCCACTCCGCTCCTTCCCTGAAAGTTTTAGGGGGATTCGTCAAGCGGGGGCCAAAAGGGGGGGTCCCAAAACGTGTTTTCCTCATGGTAATTTCCATAGGGACCTTTAGACACGGCTACAGCCCGAACGGCTGAATGGAATTACACCAACCTTGGCAAAATGGTAGGGCCTGGTATACAGATGTGCCTTTGCTATGTTTAGTGAAAATCCCTCCAGTAGTTGTTGAGAAAATTGAATTTGAGCAAATTATATATCTATATGCGCTCACCGTACGTACACCGTATGCGTACGGTACGTGTACGGTACGCGTACCGTACGTGCGTGTACCCTTACGTGCGCGAGTGAGTTTCTGATTGGCTGGCAGTCGACTGTCAACATACCAAACTGTCCAAACCAGGAAGTGTTGGCCACCATCTTGTTTTTCAGGAGAACTGAGGCACAAGAGAGCCCAAAACAAGAGTGGGAAACCCGAAAAGGGGGCAGGGTAGAGACCCCCCAACCCTATAGCCCTTCTCAAAAGGACCCCCAAGGGCAAAAAAAAATAAAAAAATCGAAAAAAAGAAAACATTTTTTACACTTGGTGGTCCTTCTGGGACCCCCTGAGAAGGGCTAGGGGGTCAGGGGGTCTCAATTCTTGTTTTGTGCACTCTTTTGCTTCACTTCTCCTGAGAAACAAGATGGCTGCTCAGGTGGTCCCAGAAGGATAATAACATATATAAACGTTATCCGCTAATAGAATTAGCATTTACAAAACCTTTGAAATGTATTGAAAAAAAATATAGGTTTCACACCTGATATAGTTAGGAATTAGCATTTAAAAAACCTTGCAAATTCACTGAAAAAACCATAGGTTTCAAACCTTATATAGTTAGGAATTAGCATTTAAAAAACCTTGCAAATTCACTTAAAAAACCATAGGTTTATGGCCTTATATAGTTAGGAATTAGCATTTAAAAAACCTTGCAAATTCATTTAAAAAACCATAGGTTTCAGGCCTTATATAGTTAGGAATTAGCATTTAAAAAACCATTGAAATTGCTCCTATATAGTTAGTTGTACTAACTATATTTCGCACACCCGCAATCCACTGCTGATGATGTCACATATTACATCATTCATGACATGGTCAGTAAGATCACTGATAGCATCAATGATAACATCACTGATAACATCTCAAATGACATCACTGATGACATCACTGATGACATCACATTTGACCTCACTGATGCACTCCTTGTTGGTGAAGTATTAGGAACAGGAAAAGGGTGTCAGGCACAACGGCGTCTGCAGCTACCTGACGCGTTTCGGGCATACACCCTTCTTCATAGGAATACGCTGCTACCACAAATTGCCACCATTTTGGGCTCCCAGTGTTCGCCATTTTATTGAAAAAACTCAATCAGCCAATGACACACAGGTGAGTCACCATACTGCATTCTGGGACTGGAAGTCCATACACATAAATCCCAAGTGGGGCTGCATGGCCCCCCTCATGGAGCACTCGAGGGCCCGTTACCCCCCGGGGCTACAAAAAAAATGGTTGTGGGGGGGCTGCAAGGCCTCCAAAGCCCCGGGGACCACCAATACCCGGGGATTTTGGTTTTGTGGGAAGGCCGGCTCCTGCAGTGTCCCGGGGTGTCCATCCCGCCCTCCCATAGCAAGGAAATCTGTTCTCTCTTTCAAAATCTAAATCAGATTGGTTTTCCGCATGGGGAGCTGCATGTTAGTAGCTCCCCATGTGGAAAAGCAATGCCGGCTCCCAAACGCGTAGAAGTTGTGCACCAAAGGCGCTGGAGTAGCGCACCCTACAGATTATGAGTTGTGCATCCAGCGGGTGCACACCAGGAGGCCGCACTGAACGCTGCGCTGGGTGTGCGACTTTTAGTTTTACCGTAAAAAATAGCCCCTATCAGTAATTTCGAATATCCCCGGGAACCCTATCCCCCGGGTCTTATAAAAAATGTTAAGGACCGTGGGGGGAGCCACAATGCACCGACGGTCTTGCCGGCTCCCTGCGTCCTTCGGGAGCCGGCACTGCTTTTCCACATGGGGAGATGCTAACTTGCATGTGGAAAACAATCTGGTTTGGATTTTGAAAGTGAGAACAGATTTTACTACTGTGTCTTTCAAAATCCAAACTAAGTTTGCTATGGGAGGGTGGGAGCCGCTAGACTCCCGCCTTCTCATAGCAAACAGCAGTGTCTTGGGGGTAGGCACCCCAGGACTCTGCAGGAGCCTGCCCTGGGGCGTGGTGGTCCTAGGGGCCCTCAACGGCTCCCAGCGGAGGGCCACGCGGTCCGCCTCCCACAATACACAAATCCCCAGGGGTGATGGTTCCCGGGGCTTGAGGGGGGTCGTTGAGGTCCCCACACTTCTAATTTTGCAGGGGGGGCCTTGGAGCCCCCCACAACCATTTATTTATCGCCGGGGGGGTGGCTCTCAGTCTTGTATAGGAAATAGCAATGTTGAGAAAATCTTCCGGTAAGATAATAAAGGATTTTTAAGTCCATTTTCAGTGTTTTTGTTGTAGTTGGCAGGCGTTAAAACGACGACAATTTTAACTCTGTTTTTGTAAATATGCTACTAAGTTTTGTAATGTTGACAATCTCCTCTTCCATTTAAATAGGCGCGAAGTATTTATTGAAGTTCATTGTGAATCGTGAAGCAACATGGTCTAATTGTGATAGATAAAGAAGTGAATGAGTTGTCTACTTGTTTTGCTCGTAATGTGCAAAGGAGCAGATTTACAAGTTCATTGCGATACTATTGCATCACTTTTAAGATGGGAAAAGTGACACGAAAGTGGCACAAGGGGGTTGTAAATCTGGTACACAGTGTTCTGTTTTACTTTGCTTTCCTTTCTGTAATGTAGAGGATCCTGGGTAAATATAATGGTTTCTGTACAGCCAGTACCTTTCAACCCTAGCCCCAAATGGCTTTTACCTGTTACCATAGTAACAGTTCATGGAATACTTAAATGAGCACAGAGGTTAGAAGTTCACCACATTATGTTGCTAATCAAAACAGTTACTGTGCTGGAGTTTTAAAACTTTTCCATAGGAACCGTTAGTCGTAGCTATAGACTGGGTAAAGATCTAGTAAAGAGTGAGCCGCCTCAGTATTATACTTCAAATTATAAATATAATTTCTATTTTTAAATGTATTCTAGCTATGTCATTATCACACTAAATAATAATGAAATGTTGTCAGAAAAAGAAGACGTATATACATTTTTCATTACCTTTTATTAAAATAATAATAAATAACTGGAAATGTAACCTAAAGATAAGCAATGTAATAAATAACTAGAAACTTAACTTTAAAAAACAATTCAACAAAATGTGATATGGACTCCAATAGAAGTAGGGTAGGTAATCTGCAATATGAAAATGAAAATAAGTGTTCAAAATTAGATCGATGTGACTAAATGAGGGTCAAATATTACAAGTTAAGGTAACACTTGGCGATATTTGGTTATTTGCATTTCTGCAGTGTGCCTGATACATTTCACCTGCCCGCGTTCAAGAGATGTCTGTATGGAAGTGCCTACTGCGCCAGATTTACACAATTGACCAACAGGTCTTTAAAATGATTCAGAGTTGAGACAGAATTAGGTGAGAGATCAAGTCATTATGCAGGACATTATTCTTTAGGGCTTATTTACAAGACTCTTTTGTCACTTGTGTGCTACTTTTCCCATGTTGAAAGTGACGCATAAGTGGCGCAAGGGGCTTGTATATAAGCTCTTTTATTTATAATGCATTTAATCAGAGGCATTGTATATCTAGGCCGCTCTGCTTACCTTGTGTAAACACTGTGACCAACAAAGTTCACAATTTGAACTCAGCTCTGGTTGTACACGGCAGAGTGGACAGCAGCGTCCATAACTTTAAAAGAGAAAGAAAAACGATGTGTGAGAGAGCGAGAGAGAGAGAAAGAGGGAAAAAACTACATTAAAACTGTGAGAGAGAGAATGTTATAGATGGAGCAGGTCATACTGGAGCAAATACTCGTAGTTCACCTTTTGCCTCCGTTGTGTGTCCAAGCACGAGCTGGTTCAGAGTGCACCCTCTAGTTTAGTGATCTGAAAGATAGTATATAGAGTAAGTAATAGCATAGTACATACAACTGCACACATATATTTTTGCTTTATTTATTTTTACACTCAGCCTAATGTATTTCATCAAGTTCCACCGTAAGGAGGTGTCGGTGCGCTGTTTTTCTTCCAAAGTAGTATATCTCATGCACTCCCACTGCATATCGGTGAGTTCTTAAAATTGCGTACCTAGACTGTTGCACCCCATTGACTCGCAGAGTCCGGAGGTGATTGTTTTTCTTGGGAAGTCAGAGGCAGATTTACAAGGTCCTTGCGCCACTTTTCCCATGTTAAAAGTGACACAAAAGTGGCGCAAGGGGCTTGTAAATCTGCCCCCCAGAATGTTGTAACCTATCTATTCTTACAGCTCGGAGGTAATTGTACATTCCTACGCAGTGAAGCTGCTGCACACTACCCACTCTCTCCGTCCACAGATGATTTGTCGTTGTTTCGGAAACAAGCTTCTTTGCTCACCTTGTGCCATTGACGTGATTCAAAGAGGGTGCACCACGAGTCAAAGCAGCCTTTTCAGACGTTGTTACCATGGCCATGCATCATCGCAGAATGCACAAACGTAAAGCTTTGGAGGTGTTTGGAGGGATAACGTCAATTTGTGAAACACAACCTGTAAGTTAAAAAGGAAGTTAACATTGTGTGTCATTTGTTTATCAAAGGAGAGAGGAAGTGAGAGAGTGACTGCAAAGAATATTTGCAGCTCACCTTTCTCTCACTGGTGTGTTTTTCACCACGTGCCGGGACATAATGCACCATGAAGCTCTACATCTAAAAGATAGTAAAAGAAAGATGTTATGATTTGTATTTGTTACTATCTGAATGTGGAGTAGAATTACACCGCCCTTTCATACACCTTCCCTCTCGCATTTAAAAACAACAATTTGTACAGTTTATATACCAGAGTTTTGACCGATTATTAAAACGTTCCTGCTATTCGAAAAAAAAATATTAATGGAATAAAATTCGGTATATAGGACTGCGTTCGTCTAAATCGCTTCGTCGCTTTTTTGTATCCAGTCTGCTGCAGCCCATCGACTCCCTCTGATGCGCACCCAGGCCTCACTGCTCACCTTTTTGTTGACAGGACACCTTCTACATCATGCAGTCCCGCTCTGTCACCAAGAAATCTGATATATGGTACATAGTCTTAATATCGGTATGGCTAATGACATGCTCGTGCTCCCTTCATCATCGCAGCTTCCTCACCCGCTCAGTCCTGGCGGTACCACTAACTCAGTGACCAAAGAGGCCAGGTACGTAGTTGTGGGCCCTTGTACTCGATGGTTCGGGCCTACATGAGGCATCTGAACCACCAGGACAGACCATCAGAGCGCTTGCGATGGGAGCAACTCTAAAATGGCGTATAGCACACGCGCTCCGTCTTTTTTATTGGTATGGTCACTTGTGTAGTTGCGCATGTGCTAGATAGGTGTGGTTGTGGGTGTACACCAGCCATGAGGGAGTGTGTGTGTGCCATTTTGACAACTAGACCTGGAACTAAGAAATCAGTACAGTGAAAATCTGGGCAATGTTGCGTTTTAGATTTTTCCTGGAAGCGTAAGCGGTGTGGGCTGCTGTGATGTATGCCAGTGCTGCGTGAGAATTTGAACCAAGATTCCGGAGCTATGGGCGTGGTTCCGTTGGGAGTTATATGAAAAATCAAGTGAATCGGGTGTCCGTGTTGTAGTGCTGACGGCACCCGGGTCTTAAAAGCAAATGTATCATTATGTCCGTAAATTTCCACAACATGGCCAATATGTAAGGTACAGTGTATCACTGTGTTCTACCTTCCGTTATATTGCTCTCCCATATCTTTTACCTTATTGCCTAATTGCTGTATTACCGTTGGTGTATTTCTTCCCTTTCTGTACTGCGACATTCACGTCACTATGAGTCACCATGGAACTCCCATTTGGTATAAATGTGTACGGGGTATCACTGACTCTATATTCATTCATAGTTGCACACATAAAAGATGGTGGACATGACGCATTTCTGTGATTATGAATGTTTGTTGTACATTCAGTGGAGTGTTGTAGCTGTAGTAATACAGGGCTGTGAAAGGTTTAAGTTTCAGTTTTTGGCACATGAAGGGCAGCTAATATA
Organism: Lissotriton vulgaris; assembly: GCF_964263255.1. NCBI lineage: Eukaryota > Metazoa > Chordata > Amphibia > Caudata > Salamandridae > Lissotriton > Lissotriton vulgaris. The sequence goes on along the minus strand of NC_141689.1, from coordinate 1,557,446,089 downwards.
GTTACGTATGTGGTAATTCACGTACACTGTCGAACTTGGTGCCGGAAATCAGTGTTCGAGGCTTGGAATCACGTCCACATCCTGATATTGTAGAGTAATGACGTTATCTACGCGTGCCTGAAAATGTACTGTAAATACTGTGCTCATGTAAATTGCTGATGTAGTTTTGGGTTGATTTTGAGCTGTATAAATACGCAAAAATAGGAATAGTCCGCACTTACTGTCAGAGGTAAGATGGTTGCATACCCTATTTATAGCACACTATAATGTGTTAGGTCGCAGGAGCAGCATTGTAGAAACATAATAAATACACAGACACAGATAGATAGTTCAAGTGGGTACGAGCACATGCGCTTGACTCCATTTTATTACGTTGCTGTTGGTAACAAGTGGAATAGTAATGATGATATCATACACAGATATTCACTCGTAAACGGTTTATGAATTCTGCTGTACTAAGGTAGGAGTGCTATATGTGAAATAATAGTCAGAAGATTCTATCGTAAAGTGTTCATGAGTTGTGGTACACTGAGGTAGGGACGGTTTATGTGATGATGCGTGCTTCAAGCAGAACTAAATGGTAGGAATGTCTTTTGGCAACTGAATTTTGCCTTAATAAGGCCACATGGCAATTATGTATGGTGTACTGAGTTAGTGGTACGTCTGGTGTTAAGTGTGTGCTCAGTCTGCGATGATGCGTGGTTCGAGCGGTCTATGCTAAAAAGATTGAGTATTGCATACTGGGCTGCATGAATTTTGAGGTTAAAAAAAACTATCATCAATGGTTATCAATTGCTCTGTAAACTATGTCTACTGTTTGCTCTCCATGAGAAATTAAACAATTGCATTTCACGCAGTGCATTCTAACTTTCTCAAAATGAAGACGTATGTTTGGTTGCGATGTTAAAGGCAATACCCCAGAGGTACTTGGTTTTACCGGTGGTGGAGGTACATTTTGGCGCTGTGTTGTACTTTCTTTGTAAACATAGTTCACAGGATGTAGGGATTAAAGGTGCTTGTGCATACTAGCAGTACCACAGGAGTATATTTTGTGTGTGCCTTAAATAAATCAAGGCTAAATTATCTACTGTTTGCAGTGTAGATACAAAGCTGAATTGAAGTTGTAAACCATGTTGTCCTCAGTGTAGATCTGAGGGTGGACTGCATCATCTGCAATCATGATTGAAGTAGAAGATAGAACATATATGCAGGGTAAATGTATTCAAATAAATCTATAAGTGATATAAAATAAGTTTTTCAAGGAGGCATAATAAAGGGATATTGTGTAGTGTTTGATAGGTGTTATACTTAGTTTGGTTTGCACTGAGTTAGTGGTATCCAAAGCAACAAGGTTCTGTGGAGCCTGCGATGATGCGTTTTCTGGGAAGGCCGTACTGATAGTGATGTTTTTTGTGTTGCAAATGCTGCCTTAGTAAGGCCACGTGAAAATAATTTTTGGTGCACTGAGGTACTTTAGTGCTTAGCGTGTACATATTCTGCGATGATGCTTGGTCTGAGGGGAGGGGGGCACAGTAATTGGATGAATGTCTTTTATAGATTGAATTCTGCATGAATTCCACTTAAAAGTGATAGTATGCCTCATTGCTGACATAAAACTGTTCACTCTTCTTTCCGATGATTTATGATGCACTGAGTTAGTAGTATCTTTGGCGCTGAGCTCGTACGTATCCTGCGATAATGCTTAATGCAGGGAGGCTGTACTGGGACCAATGTTTTTTGCCTTGTGAATTCTGCTTTAATAAGGCAACGGGGAAATGACTTGTGGTGCAGTGAGTTAGTGGTATCGAAAGAACTCAGTGTGTGCATGCCCTGGGATGATTCGTGGTTCGGGGGGGTCGCAGTGGTATAATGTCTCTTGTCTACTGGAATGTGTCATGTACAATCGTCATTCTATCTGAAAAAATCTGAACACATACAGTACAATTGTCTCTGCATTAAATTAATCAAGGTTGAATTCCTTACTTCAAGTTGTGAACCCTGCTGTCCGCAGAGTACATCGAAGGCTGTAGTTGACACAGACATCGAGGAATGCTTTTTTTTGTCACAGTACTATTTTTCTGCCTTAAATAATTGGAGACTAAATTTTATGTTGTCTGTAGTGCTTATGCGCCACTGGTATCAAGTGGTAAACTCTTTTGATCGCAGTGTACATTTAAAAACAGAGCTCAGTACAGTCATTGAGGAATGTTTTTTGTGGCATCCTTTAACAAAATAGTCTTTGCCTTATATAAATCAAGGATAACTTGAATGCTGTACGTAGAAAGCTGAATTGAAGTTGTGAACCCTGCTGTCCGCAGTGTAGATCGAAGGCAGTAGTCGACACAGACATCGATGAATGCTATTTTGTCACAGTTAACAGAATCTGAGGACACAGTACAATTGTCTCTGCCTTAAATAACTTGAGACTGAATTAAATGTTGTTTGTAGTACTTCTGCACTTCTGGTATCAAGTAGGGAACTCTGTTGATTGCAGTGTACATTTGAAGGCAGTACTCAGTACAGACATTGAGGCATGTTTTTGGTCATATTATTTAACAAAATTGTCTCTGTCTTACATAAATCAAGGCTAATTTCAATGCTGTCAGTAGTGTTGATGCAAAGCTGAAATCAAGTTGCGAACCCTGCTGTCCGCGGTGTAGATCGAAGGCTGTAGTCAGCACAGTTATACATAAATGCTTTTTGTCACATCCTTTTACAAAATCGGAAGACATAGAGTACAATTGTCTCTACCTTAAATAAAGCAAGGCTGGATTCAATACTGTCCGTAGTGTTGATGCAAAGCTGAATTCAAGTTGTGAACCCTGCTGTCCGCAGTGTAGAGCGAAGGCTGTAGTCAGCACAGTTATAGACTAATGCTTTTAGTCACATCCTTTTACAAAATCGGAATACATAGAGTACAATTATCTCTGCCTTAAATAAAGCAAGGCTGGATTCAATGCTGTCTGTAGTGCAGATGCAAAGCTGAATTCAATTTGTGAACCCTGCTGTCCGCATTGTAGATCGAAGGCTGTAGTCAGCACAGTTATAGACAAATGCTTTTTGTCACATCCTTTTACAAAATCGGAAGACATAGAGTACAATTGTCTCTACCTTAAATAAAGCAAGGATGGATTCAATGCTGTCCGTAGTGCAGATGCAAAGCTGAATTCAAGTTTTGAACCCTACTGACCGCAGTGGAGATCGAAGGCAGTAGTCGATACAGACATAAGTCTGCAATGCTGTGGCGTTGAGTTTGGAACGGGCCTGTATTGAGGAGGCACGTGGTCATGACAGCAACTATGTGGCAGGGTGCGGACCTTCACTGCGGCGGAGTCTCTTCTCTTTGCAGAAGTGAACCACGCCCAAGGAGTAGCCTAATTATTTATAGTCTTACATTGACGTTGTTTACTTTGGACTAGCCCACTCCGCTTCTGTTTCAAAGGGGGGGGGGGGTGAACACAGCTACATGACTGAAATATTCCCCAGTGTCTGAGATAATATGGTTGTGTTCACTCTTCAGTACACTACACATATCAATGGTATATCTACACACTGAAAAGTTTTTGATTTGTATAGTGAATTGTGTATAGTATTTCACCGGTAGTCTTAGAGTTGTGTACATTATTGTTGATGTTCAAGTTCTTTCCCATATACATACTTGGTTGCCACATCTCTGTAGATTGAGCTAGTGTGCAGTTGAGGGCATGTAATATTTTGGAGAGGTCCGTTGTCCTGTTTTGTGCTGCTTCTGAGGTAGTAGGGGGGAGGGGATCGGGGTGGTGGTTGTGGTGGTGGTGGCGTTGGACATTTGTGATTTTCTTTGGTGTCTGAAGTGTATAATTAGAACCTCTATCACATATTGATCACTAAATATGGGTATTAGTTGGATGTAATTCACGCAGTACATAGTCGACGTTCTTACATAAGTTAAATGTTGATGTTAGTTTGGTAGTGGTAAGTGGAACTATTGCATGATTTTTTTTTAGGTAGCATTGCAGATTTGGTTTCTTGTTTAAAATATGGGGAAGTGGTCAACATTATTACAGAATTGCAATTTCAAAAACCTTTGGTTTCAGGCAGGTTTATAGTTAGGAATTATCACTGAAAAAACCTCTGAGATTCACTGAAAAAACCATAGGTTTCAGACATGTTATAGTTAGGAATTATAATTTAAAAAACCTTTGAAATTCATTGAAAAAATATAGGTTTCAGGGGTGTTATAGTTAGCTGGACATTTCACTCATACAAAACCATTGAAATTCCTCTGTTATAGTTAGTTGTACTAACTGTAACTCTCGTGCCCGCAATACACTATTAGATCATTCATGACATGGTCAGTGACATCACTGATTACATCACTGATGACATTTCAAATTACATCACTGATGACATCACTGTTGACATCATCCTTGTGCCAATCAGATACACCTCATCATATACTACTATAAACTTTCATCACTCACTGAAAAATACAGAGTACCATATTTGAATCAATTGACACAGCAATACAAGTATCTAAAAACCCACTCAGTAATTCCTAGATCTACACACACATCTAATCACTTACCTATAGATTCACTCATACATGTTGTCAATGATCAATAGAAGACTATAAAATGTACTTATACACTTATATTAACCTATACGCCAGATCATAAACTCTTCTTTTACCACAGCAGTAGTGCCCATGCCTTGGAAAACTGCGAGGGTGGTCCCCTTGCTGAAAAAACCTACTCTGGACCCTGCTAAGCCAGGAAACATTCGCCCCATATCCCTGCTACCCTGGGTCGCAAAAATTGGTGAAGCCCACGCTAACAACATTCTTTCTGGCCATAAGATCCTCTTGCGCCGCTTCGAGGTTGTGGGGGTGGTAGGTCCGGCCCTGGAGTGGTTCCGTTCTTTTCTATCTGACCAATAATTTCAGGTCGTGGCCCCCCCTTCCTCTCCCATGCTCATGCCATCAAGCAGGGGGTCCCTCAGGGCTCGGCTTTAAGCCTGGTCCTGTTTAACCTCTATGTGGAACCTCTGACGGCGGTAGCAAGAGACCATGGTCTGACCAATATTTTGTACGCTGATGATACTCTGGTGGTGGCCCTCTCTGAAGACCACACTCGGGGTGCCACGCAGTTTCAGGCTGGCCTTGCAGCGGTCGTGCAGTGGATGACCATTAACTGCTTGCAACTCAATGCTAACAAATCAGAAGTGCTATTGGTGGGGAAAGATAATTGACTCTGGAGCAAACATTGGTGGCCGGATTCCATGGGTGGTGCCCCCACCCCTAAGTCGGCTGTAAAAAACTTGGGGGTCTGGTTCGACATCATGCTGGATTTCCAAGAGCATACCAAGAAGATCGCTGGCTCCTGCTTCGGTCTTCTCCGAGGTCTACGACCTGTGCTTGGTTTCTTTGACCCTCCCACCCACCAGCAGATAGTCCAAGCAACTATTTTGTCCAGGCTGGACTACGCTATTTCACTTTTATTGGGAGCCAATAAGGCAGAAGTCACGCGCCTTTCCTGTGCAGATCTGCCGTCTAGACTGCCTTCTGTCCTTCCGTGAAGCTATTAAAACTTTCTTATTTTCCAGGGCCAAGTTTCCACTCCTAGGGCCTAGCTTCTGCACTCTGTTGGCATGACTATAAGCGCCGGGACGCCCCTTCATTGAGGCATCTGTCGCGCTATATAAAATTTTCAAATAAGTAAATAAATAAATAAATTAACATTACACACCAGCACACATCCTATTCAGTTATCCAGTCATCCTACTCACGTTTGCAAACAATGTACCTTATTTACATTTACTCAGCTACACACTTATGCAAATATCACTTCATTTATTCATATAAATAGTAACTCATACTTAGTGTGTTATGAAATCACTATTAAAAGTATAGAATTATCTATACAGTCACTTATGGAACCAATGAGTTTTATGTACACTTATTTATATACAACAACTGTCACATACACTGTCTTTAGTTTTTTATAGTTTGTTGGAAATGTACCATTGAGAAATGTTTTGCTCATCACCACACCCATAAAGATATTCACTCACCCAAACAAGTATTATAATACGTAGTTTTAACCTCATATACGTACTGAATTAACTATTCACATATTCTTGGGCATTCACAGACCCTCCACCGAAACACAAACACATTCCCTCTTCATTATAAATAATTCCAAGTAATTCAGATATTCACACAGTTTAGTCACTATCCAATATATTTAGTGAGACGCTATAAATCACTTGATTAAACAATCAATCATCAGGCACACTGCTACTAAATCCACTATCCAGATTTTTATATATCCATTCATTCTTCAATGCAGATTGCTAAATATAAAATACATGTTTAAATATGGAACCAAACCACATTCACTGGATGATGTAATCAGTGATGTCACTGACCATGTCATGAATGATGTAATATGTGACATCATCACCAGTGGATTGCGGGCGCGAGAGTTACAGTTTCAATCGTTTTGTATGAGTGAAATGTCCAGCTAACTATAACACCCCTGAAACCTATGTTTTTTTAAGTGAATATATATATATATATATATATATATATATATATATATATATATATATATATATATATATATATATATATATATATATATATACACCGAATGTCGTCCTTTGACGCAATTGACGTGTTTGAAGAGGCGGTAAATCAAGACCTCCTAAAAATGAGGTCCTCGACAGCGCCTAACTTGGCACACAACCTGACTAGAGGAGAACAAATGGCACTAAAAGAATTACAAGACAACCAGGAGCTCATATACAAGCCTTCAGATAAAGGCGGCAATGTTGTCTTAATGACACATGAATTTTACATCCAGGAGGCAATGCGCCAATTATCTGATGGTAACTGTTACTTGAAAGTTAGTAAAGAAGAGTACATTAGGAGTATTGAACAATATCATCAATTACTCATGAAATGGGTTGAAAGGAGCATGATTAACGATAATGAACATAAATTTCTTGCATGCCCCTACCCTGTGACTTCTACCTTTTACCATCTACCAAAAATTCACAAGAACACAAAACGACCACCTGGTAGACCTATTGTCTTCTCAATTGGATGCTTGACAGAATCTATGTCCCAATATATTGACTATTTGCTTTCAGACTTCGTTGGAATTCTGCCTTCATATATACAAGACTCCAAACATTTCATTAAGAAACAATATGGACATACCATGGGAGCAGGATATGTGGATGATTGTACTAGACATTACTAGCCTGTACACAGTGATTGAGCACCAAAAGGGTTTACAGGTAGTATGATACTTTCTTAAAGGAAAGTCACTTGAATTTTCAGAGCATAACGAAATCTTACTGGAGTTTGAAGAATTTGTTCTTCAAAATAAAATCTTCTTTTTTGATAAACAACACTACCGTCAAATTAGGGGGACTGCGATGGGCACCTGCTTCGCCCCCAGCTACGCGAATTTTTTTTCATAGGCTGGTGGGAGAAGCAGGTGGCCTGGGCGGCACAGTACAGTGCATGGGTGAATTGCACCATATCCTGGTACAGGTATATAGATGACCTGTTTATCTTATGGAAAGGTACAGTGCATGGGTGAATTGCACCATATCCTGGTACAGGTATATAGATGACCTGTTTATCTTATGGAAAGGTCCTAAATTGCAAGCAGAGGCATACATTGATGAACTAAATCGGAATTCCTTGAATCTCCACTTCAGTGGTCAGATGAGCCAAACTGTGGTATCCTTCCTTGACTTACAAGTATTTATTCATGATGGCAAAATCTGCACAAAGCTGTTTAGAAAATCGACAGCAGTCAATTCAACCCTTGAGGTGAGCAGTAGTCACCAACAAACCTTAAAAAATAGCATTCCATATGTGGAGCTATTACGCCTCAAAAGGAACTGTTCTAATAATGAAGATTTTGAACAGGCAGCTAAAGAAGCCATTGAACGCTTTAAAGTCAGAGGGTATAAGACTGCTCTGTTAACTAAAACATTTGAGAAAGTGAACAAAATCCCACGAAAGAATTTGTTGAAAGAATGACGCCAACCCATCGAACATGATATTGAAGCATGCAGATTTATCACAACATTCTCTGGTGAGGCTGGGGTACTGAGACAAATATTATATCGTAATTGGCATATACTAAAAGCTGATCTGGTAATTGGCAAAGATTTACCTGAACAACCTCAAGTTACCTTCAGACGCAGTAGATCCCTTAAAGATCACTTAGTAAAAAGCCATTACGATTTAGTTCCCTTTGTCTCAAGAATGAACGCTATGACAGGATTCTTTCCATGCTCAAAATGCAAGGCATGTAAGAGTAGCACTAAAGTACTAACCTATCAGGTCCCAGGCAGGAAAGACATGAGGAAGATTAGTCAATTCTTAACATGTACCACACCTTTTTGTGTATACTGCCTGGTATGCCTCTGCATGAAAATGTATGTTGGTAGCTCTAAACATCCTGTAAAGAAGAGAATCTTAGAGCACGCACGTGCAATTGAAAATAGAGACCCGACATATCCAGTGGCAAGGCACTTTTCTGAAAGCCATAATAGTGACCGTTCACTTCTCAAATTCTTCTGCATTGACCACGTTCCTGCAAGTGATCGTGGTGGCAATAGCATACAAAGATTACGTAGACTCGAATCGAGATACATAAGCGGTTTACGCACTATTATCCCCTTTGTCCTTAATTCGGAAGAAGAATTAGCGATACACTTGGGATACGATGGCTCTGAACGCACTGAAGTTGTAATTTACTGACTACCATGCTGATATATGAGATGCCTTTGAACTATGTGAATGTTGAGGATTGTTGATTTGAATGCTATATGTAATCATGGATAACGAGTATGATTTAATTTCTTGTCATACATTATTACCAGAAGTCATATCTGATGCTGCTGAATAGTATTTATTTTGAACTGTGATTTGTAAATATGCCCATCCAGGGCTCAATTATGCTTAGTATTTTCTCAGTGGTCTGAATGAAATTGCCCATCCAGGGCTTAATTGTGAGCACTCATAAGAAATGATTTATTTAAAAGGACTGAGAGCCAAATATATTAATTTGCAATCATGAAGTAATGAATTGTTCTCTATTTTTACCAGAACAGTTGGTATAATTAGAAACACCATGTAAATAATGTATATAGACATATTAAAAGATGGCCCCCGAAATGGGATTGATGACTTTGTCCGCTCTCTATGTCAATAAACTGAACCCCTGTGAACGGTAGGGGAATAGCAATGAGGAAACAGAGAAAAAAACGTAATTCTTTTGTAAGCTTTAAATGGCGGGTAGCGTCTTTATGTGGAGAAGTGTGGCTCACTGGTTAGAGGAGGCAGACCTGGAAGCAGAGGTCAGCCCGGGACCAGGGTTCAATTCCCGGCTCGGCGGGGTCTTGAGTCCTAAAAATGTCCATGGACTTGACAATTCTCGCTCCGGTGCCTACTCGATTCACGGGTTCACACTCTGCGACTCTGGGCAATAGCTTGCTTAATCTCCACAACTGCCCCTCGCGGTGGGATGCCTGGCTTTCACCTTGCGGATACCCTGCCGGGGATATCTCACAGGGGAATACCAGGACGGGTTCCCTAAGCAAGCGCTTAGAGACCGGTTGGTGATTTGCGCTATATAAATTCCTGTACATTTACATTTACATTTACATTTATTTTGTATGAATACAGGGGAAAAAGTCACGTTCGCCGAAACGCGTCCTGATTCTGTTTTTCGTGAATACATTTTCAAACTTTACCACGCAAGTGCGGCCACTTCCTTTCATATTCAAGGGGATTTCTTAGAGCAAATATATATATATATATATATATATATATATACAAAAACACCATTCACCAGCCACCACTCCTCGTTGTTGCGGGTGCGTCCTCTGCGCGCGGTGAAAAGCGACAATTAATTCCACAACTCTCGTCTCTCAATCAAAAAAAGAAACGTTTTTCAAAAGAGTGCACTTCTGAGCCATATGGAGTTTTCGAAGCGAAAAATTTAATATTTATTCCAGCCGTTACAGCGAAAATTGACAGGCGCGTTTCAGCTTTGCCGCCTTCGTCAGTGTCAATTAAAACTTTACTCAACAGTGTTTAAATAAAAAGTGCATTCATTTCATTGACCTAGAAAGTGTTCGGCTGGAATAAATATTGCAAAACTTTTTGTGTTTACTCCATTTAGACATGGCTTGCAGGTTTGACATTTATAGAAACCCTGCCTTTGGTTGAACCAGTTCTTCTTGGGGATCTCTATTGGGTTGTTAACCACCAGACGGTCTCTCATGTTTGGCGCTCTCCTATTTGTAATGGTTGGTTTGTTGGGTAAATGAGGTCCCAATATTGGATAATTTTTCACTAGAGGCCAATTCGTTTGGATTATACGCCTGATCTCCTTATGCTGTTTGTTGTACCTCACAATCATCCTAAATTCATTTACTGATTGTGGAGATGTATTAGGTGTCTCTGTAGTTGTAGTTGTTTTTGCTAAGGCTGTTTGTAGGAGTGATGTTCTGTCTATCTCATTGCTTTTTCTTATAGCTGTGTCAATACATGTTGTCGAGTACCCTCGTTGTAGGAATCTGATTTTACTTGTTTGTTGGACTATTCTTAACTCTTTTGTTATGCTGCATATGCGCTTTAATCTAAGCATTTCCCCGTACGGGATGCTTTGTGTTAGATGTCTGGGGTGGTGACTATTCGCGTGTAAGATGGAGTTTACCGCTGTTGGTTTTCTATGTATTTTTGTCTCCAATTTTCCACCCTCTATATATACCTCTACATCCAAGAATGTTACACAAGTAGGACTAATTTCCGAAGTAAACTGCAAGTTGATTTCATTCTGGTTAAGATTGTTGATAAATGTTTCTGCTTCTCTCTTGGTGCCCCTCCAAACAATGAACAAATCGTCGATGTATCGCCAACAACATTTTACATTTTGTCAGCAATTAGCGCGGGGATACACAGTTGTGCAGCCATGCGCTTTATAAAACGCTTTATTATTATTATTATTATTTACATGTTCTATCAGTACGTTTTCGAATTTTCTATGGAGGACCAGTTCCTCCCACCACCCCATATGAAGACAGGCGTAGCTTGGGGAGAAACTGGCCCCCATAGCTACACCACGTATTTGCTGATATTGAACATGCTGGAAAAGAAAGATATTATTGTGCAGACAAAAGTCCATCATGTCAAGGATCATTTTACTGTGCTGTTTGTGAATTTCTTGTCTTTGTCTTAGGTAAAATTTGGTCACCCTCATACCGTCCTTATGGCTAATACTCGTATATAATGAGGTAATGTCCATTGTGATCAGTAAATAGTCTGGTTGCCATGTTAAATTACTGATTTTTGCCAAGAAGTCTCCTGTGTCTCTTAGGTACGAAGGCAACTTCTGAACAAAGTCTTGTAAAAAATGATCAATGTATTGAGACATGTGTTCCGTTAAACTGTTTATTGCCGATATGATCGGTCGCCCTGGTGGTTTTTGCGGATTTTTATGGAGCTTCGGTATGAAGTACAACACTGGTGTTGTTGGTTTATCATTCTTCAAGAATAAAAACTCCTCTTTATTTATAAGCCCCAAGCTTTTCCAGGTTAACAGTTTAGTGTATCATTTTTCATATGTGCTTTTCAATATGTTTTGATCACATCGGCAGTAACAGTCTTTATCCATTAATTGGTTTTGAGCCTCTAGTAGATATTCAGACTTTTTCCAGAGTACCAAATTGCCCCCTTTATCTGCATTTCGTATCACAATTTGTCTATTTTTAGACAGTTTGCGCATCAATTGGTTGTAACTAATTTCCAACTTCCTTTTCTTTCTATTTTTGGGTTTGTTTGTGGCGATATTTAACTCCTTAAGTTCTTTGGTTACTTGTTCATGATATATGTCTATTCCATCTCTTGGCATGATAGGGACAAACTTGGACCGGGTTTGAATTTGGTAGTACATGTTTCAATATTTTGAGATGCTGTTGTTAATTCATATTCACCTTGTACCGTATTGCTCTGTGATTGCGTGGATGCCATATTGGCTAGATCTATATATATATATATGTATAGATGACATCACTGATGACATCTCAAAATGACATCACTGATGACATCACTGATGACATCATCCAGTGAATATAGTTTGGTTCGATATTTAAATACGTATTATATATCTATAGCAATCTGCATCTTTATGGATGTGGTGATGAGTAAATATATTTCTCAATGATACATGCCCAACAAACTAGAAATATAAAAGGCAGTGTATGTGACAGTTGTATATAAATAAGAATACATAAGACTGATTGTAGGAGTGACTGTCTCGAAAACTGTATACTTGTAATAGTGATTTTATAACACAGTAAGTATGAGTTACTATCGATATGAATACATAAAGTGGTGTTTCTATAAGTGTGTAGCTTAGTAAATGTAAGTATGATCAATTGTTTGCATAAGTGAGTAGGATGACTGCATATGTGAATAGGATGTGTGCTGGTGTGTAATGTCGATGTAGGTGTATAAGTATATTTAATAGTGTTCTATTGATCTTTGTTACCATGTATGAGTGAATATATAGGTAAGTGTTTAGATGTGTGTGTAGATGTAGGAATCACTGAGTGGGTTTTTAGAAAATTGTATTGGTGTGTCAATGGTTTCAAATATGGTTATCCATATTTTATAATGAGTGTTGCTATACTAGTGTATGATGAGATGTAACAGATTATGTGGAGGCCCCCCTCCAAATAAATAAATGAAAATATAAAAAACAAGTCTGGCCATGCACCGGGAGATGGGGTCCCCGAGGCCTAAATTGGCCCCCTTACCATTTTCTTTCTTAAAAAAAAAAATAGGGATCAGTCCCTGGGAGATGGGCTCCCAGGGCCCCAAAAAAGTAAAAAAGGGGGACCACACAGCCCCCTTCTTAAAAAAAAGCTGGCATCTCTTCGGAGGCCATGCCCCCTTTTTCCACCACTCTGCAAATGCACCTCCTCAAGCGATGTTAGTTGGGGAATTAATTCCCCTTGAATCCCCCAAGCAGCAGTACGCCAGGTGCTGTGTTTGCACAGTTTTCACACAATATTACCGTTGTGTCTGGTGCAGAGGATACGGTTGCTGGTGTTGTTAATGGCTGAGAGGGAAAATCACTCACTTCTGCCACAGCCACAGATGCAGAAGTGGATTTTTTTTACTCCGGATGGCCTGCTGATGCTGATGTACTGCCTTTTCCTTCAATTTCCTGCCGTTCTCTTTCAAACCGAGTGGCTGACACAGCTAGCCAATGTTTGTACTTTGTAACATCTGCGTCATCAAAAGGAAAGAATACTCAGCCTGCCACTGCCTTTTTGTACCGTGGATCCAGAATAGTAGCAGAAATGTAATGCTGTTCTGTGTAGATCTTTTCAAGACGTTCATCGCAAAGTAGGCGCTGTAATAACTTCTCCGCCAACTCAAATGCTTCTTGCTTTCCATCTTTTTGAAACGTAGAAGACACCACCTTCAGTTGGTGCTCTAGCATGCGCAACAATGGGATAGCTTTTCCCAAATTACAGTCCTCCCTGCTGACTGCACGCGTGAAGACCTCAAAAGGACGAAGCATGTCTGTCAGGCTTTTAACTAGCTGCCATTGCTCCACCTGTATTCTCAGGTCAATCATAGGTGTACCCAGTGTAAAGAAATACTGATCGACTACCGCATACTGCTCATACAGACGCTCAAGCATGTAGAAGGTTGAGTTCCAAAGTGTTACCACCTCCTGGATGAGTGCTTTCACTGGCACTTTACGTTCATATTGCAGGCACCTCAGCTGCTTCTGGGCCTTAAAAGAATTGTTGAAATGTGTGCACATTCTTCGGCAGGTGGTCAGTAACTCGTAGACTGGACTTTCTTCACTCAAGAATTTTTTAACAACCAGGTTTATACAGTGCGCCAAACACGGCACTCTGAAATAGTTACCCTTATCCATGGCCTTAACTACATTGGCGCCATTTTCTGTGGAAACATAACCAATCATGCGTTTTCTTAGGGACAGCCATTGAAAGACCTTTGTGTTAAACTCATGCAAAATGTTTTCTCCTGTATGATTTTTCTCCATGGCAAACATGGCTAGTGTTGCATGTTTCCGAGCAGCTTTATAAACTTTGTCCGAGTCAACACCTGCGTTTAGCTTTGCTGCAACCCCTGAAAAAGAGACCCAGTGTGCAGTGATGCACATGCAATCAACAGCTTGGCAACTGGTCCACATGTCTGTTGTCAGATGTATAGTGTGAACAGCACTCTTCTGCAAAGCTGCCCCAATCACCTCCAGCACATCTTCATGTAGTGCTGGAACCGCAACTCTGGCAAAATAGAACTGGCTAGGAACCTTCCATTTAGGGCAGAGCGCTGCCACCATTTCAAGAAAACCCACCCCTTCCACAAAAGAAAAAGGGAGAAGGTCCAGCTCTAGCATTTTAGCCAGCTTAATGTTATACAGATGCGCCGTTCGGTGGTTGCGTTCAAATGGCGCATCTGAAAACAACATGCTTCTAACGATGGGCTGGACCATTTTACGGGATGATGATGACTTCTTCGACCCAGTTACGCTCAGTGATGATGAACTTTTTCGCATTGGTGTCTCACTCTCTCCCACACTCTTAGTGTGGCTCATATATCTTGCAGGGGGCGTGCTGACTGGGGTACTGGGTGTAACTGAAGAAATGTTTGACGCTTCTTCCTCCTCGTCATCATCAGATGAAACATCAATGGATACAATTTGTTGACTTGCAATTCGGGCAGCCCGATCTTCCTTAGGTGGGAATGCCATTTGACAGTGTGCTGTCTCTCAAGATGACCTCTCTGGCTTCCGGTACCATAGTTGGTACCAAGCTTACCACGACTAACTCGAACCTTACAAATGGTACAAATGGCTATGTTTTCCCTTGTTGGGCTAACACTAAAGAAGTCCCAAACTGCAGACTTCAAATGTCTGTGGGGGGCAGAGGAGGCGATACTGGGAATGCTAATGCCAGATGAAGTGGAGGATGTGTGTTGCCGAAATTTACTACGTTGTGCACTTCCAGCACCACTTATTGAGGAAATGGAGGTCGAGGTGGATGGAGGTCTCTTCTGGTGAGAAAATATGGAAGCTGTAGGTGGTGGTGTACTAGTTAACTGCATTGGTGGTGGTCCCATTGACACGTCACCAACATCACGCTCAGCAGCATTTCGGGATAGGGTAAAAATGTCTGTTTGCTGCATGCCCGCTGAGGCTGGAGTGACGTCTATGATGACTGCGTCATCGTCGTGAGAGTCTTCATCAGCAGGAGTATACACCACTTCTTGTTCAGCGTCATCATCACACTCCATAACAATGAGACTTTCGGGGACATTCCTTTGATGCTTAGCTACCTTTGTCAGATCATGGTGTGCCTCACTCTCAGACGGTGCTGGTGGTTCCCAATTTTCATCCATATCATCAGAAGGAAGGGGGCTTGAAGAAGATGTAGACACCATCCTTGATCTTTTCCTTGCTGGGGATCTGGAAGACAATGAATCATCAGGAGGAGTGGCTTTCTCAAATGATACCTGGGCTTGAATGTCGATTTCCTGATGTGCCCCTACTTCGGGAGGAACAACTATTGTAGGCACTTGTGCTGCTCCATGCACCTCTGCTTGCGCCTCTCCTTGCGCCGCCTCTCCTTCCACATGTACTTGGGCTTGTACTTGCACATGTGGTTGTTGTTGCGGCTGTGGTTGTTGAACACTCGTCAGATGAGCTACAACAACCTGTTTTGATTGAGGGATGCTGCTACTTTCTTGAGATGAGCCAACATCACTGGTCGATGATGATTGAACAACTATACTGGCTGCCTCTGCAGTACTCAAGGGCTTGGACCTAAGTTGGCGTGGTAGTGGTGGCACTGAGCCCAATGGAGCGGAGGTGCTGCTCCCAGCTTTGTCCCCAGCAGACCCCGCTGCAGCTGCAGGCATACTTTTTTTTCCTCAAAAAATGCGGCGGTCGACACACCAGTCTCCTTGGTAAGTGGCGCCACTAGCTTCTTCTGCTACTTACTGGCAACTTTCTTGGTAGAGGAGTTACGGGCAACTTTTTTCTAGGGCCATCTTCTTCAGATGTCAGAACAGCAGGCCGCAGTTGCACAAGTTGCAGAGTTGTCTGTGGCCACACGTGACGTTGTGCTGCACACACCGCAGCAGGAATTGTTCCTGGCACTGCTGAGGAACAATGAGGCTGATGATTCGTCTTTCTGCACCTAAAAGCAAACGAAGCCAGAGGAACATCAGTTAAAAAAATGTTGCATATGTAGCGCTTCAATTAATAGTTTGCAAGTAAGCATTTTTATTATACCCGCCCACCAAAATGGAAAGACCAATAAAATGCACCACTGACAGAGTACCCCTGGGCATAATGGATGAAAGCATGGCAGACTGGGTGCAGGCCGATGGCACAACAAAGCACACTGCCTGGCTTCAAAATGTCCCTAGACCCCCACACACATCGCCAGGCCCTGACTGGACCAGGCCTCAAAATGGCCCCCATCCACATGGACAGGCCCTAACACCACCCCCAAAAATCGAAAAACACACAAAAATCACCACAATCCAATGCCATCCATGCCCTCAATGATGTTTACATTCAAGACACCCCACAGAAAGACTAGGCCCATGCACCACTGAGTAACCCTGGGCATAATGGATGAAAACAAGGCACATTGGATGCAGGCATACGGCACAAAGCACACTGCCTGGCTTCAAAATGGCCTCTTGACCCCCCCCCCACATGGCCAGGCCCTGCCTGTACCAGTCCTCAAAATGGCCCCCACCCACATGGCCATGCCCCATCAACACCCCAAAAAATCGAAAAACACATAAAAATCACCACAATCCAATGCCATCCATGCCCTCCATGATGTGTACATTTAGGAGACCCCACAGAAAGACTCAGTCCATGCACCACTGAGTACCCCTGGGCAAAAGGCCCCAACAACAGCCAATAAATCGAACAACACACAAAAATCACCACAATCCAAAGCCATCCATGCCCTCAATGATGTTTAAATTCAAGACACCCCACAGAAAGACTCGCTCCATGCACCACTGAGTACCCCTGGGCATAATGGATGAAAGCATGGCAGACCGGGTGCAGGCCTATGGCACAACAAAGCACACTGCTTGGCTTCAAAATGGCCCCTAGACCCCCACCCACATGGCCAGGCCCTGCCTGGACCAGGCCTCAAAATGGCCCCTACCCACATGGACAGGCCCCAACAACGGCCAAAAAATCGAAAAACACACAAAAATCACCACAATCCAATGCCATCCATGCCCTCCATGATGTTTACATTAAAGAGACCCCACAGAAAGACTCAGTCCATGCACCACTGAGTACCCCTGGGCAAAAGGCCCCAACAACAGCCAAAAAATCGAAAAACACACAACAATCACCCCCAATCCAATGCCATCCATGCCCTCCATGTTGTTTACATTCAAGAGACCCCATAGAAAGACTCAGTCCATGCACCACTGAGTACCCCTGGGCAAAAGGCCCCATTAACAGCCAAAAAATCGAAAAACACACAAAAATCACCCCAATCCAATGCCATCCATGCCCTCCATGATGTTTACATTCAAGAGACCCCACAGAAAGACTCAGTCCATGCACCACTAAGTACCCCTGGGCAAAAGGCCCCAACAACAGCCAAAAAATCAAAAAAACACACAAAAATCACCACAATCCAATGCCATCCATGCCCTCAATCATGTTGAAATTCAAGACACCCCACAGAAAGACTCGGTCCTTGCACCACTGAGTACCCCTGGGCATAATGGATGAAAGCATGGCAGACTGGGTGCAGGCCTATGGCACAACAAAGCACACTGCCTGGCTTCAAAATGGCCCCTAGACCCCCACCCATATGGCCAGGCCCTGCCTGGACCAGGCCTCAAAATGGCCCCCACCCAGATGGACAGGCCCCAACACCTCCCCAGAAAAACAAAAAACACACAAAAATCACCACAATCCAATGCCATCCATGCCCTCAATGATGTTTACATTCAAGACACCCCACAGAAAGACTAGGCCAATGCACCACTGAGTACCCCTGGGTATAATGGATGAAAGCATGGCAGACTGGGTGCAGGCCTATGGCACAACAAAGCACACTGCCTGGCTTCAAAATGTCCCCTAGACCCCCACCACATGGCCAGGCCCTGCCTGTACCAGTCCCCAAAATGGCCCCCACCCACATGGCCATGCCCCATCAACACCCCAAAAAAACGAAAAACAAACAAAAATCACCACAATTCAATGCCATCCATGCCCTCCATGATGTTTACATTAAAGAGACCCCACAGAAAGACTCAGTCCATGCACCACTGAGTACCCCTGGGCAAAAGGCCCCAACAACAGCCAAAAAATCGAAAAACACACATAAATCACCACAATCCAATGCCATCCATGCACTCCATGATGTTTACATTGAAGAGACCCCACAGAAAGTCTCAGTCCATGCACCACTGAGTACCCCTGGGCAAAAGGCCCCAACAACAGCCAAAAAATCGAAAAACACACAAAAATCACCCCAATCCAATGCCATCCATGCCCTCCATGAGGTTTACATTCAAGAGACCCCACAGAAAGACTCAGTCCATGCACCACTGAGTACCCCTGGGCAAAAGGCTCCAATAACAGCCAAAAAATCAAAAAACACGCAAAAATCGCCACAATCCAATGCCATCCATGCCCTCAATCATGTTGAAATTCAAGACACCCCACAGAAAGACTCGGTCCATGCACCACTGAGTACCCCTGGGCATAATGGATGAAAGCATGGCAAACTGGGTGCAGGCCTATGGCACAACAAAGCACACTGCCTGGCTTCAAAATGGCCCCTAGACCCCCACCCACATGGCCAGGCCCTGCCTGGACCAGGCCTCAAAATGGCCCCCACCCACATGGACAGGCCCCAACAACAGCCAAAAAGTCGAAAAACACACAAAAATCACCACAATCCAATGCCATCCATGTCCTCCATGATGTTTACATTAAAGAGACACCACAGAAAGACTCAGTCCATGCACCACTGAGTACCCCTGGGCAAAAGGCCCCAACAACAGCCAAAAAATCGAAAAACACACAAAAATCACCACAATCCAATGCCATCCATGCCCTCCATGATGTTTACATTAAAGAGACCCCACTGAAAGATTCAGTCCATGCACCACTGAGTACCCCTGGGCAAAAGGCCCCAACAACAGCCAAAAAATCGAAAAACACACAAAAATCACCACAATCCAAAGCCATCCATGCCCTCAATGATGTTTAAATTCAAGACACCCCACAGAAAGACTCGGTCCATGCACCACTGAGTACCCCTGGGCATAATGGATGAAAGCATGGCAGACCGGGTGCAGGCCTATGGCATAACAAAGCACACTGCTTGGCTTCAAAATGGCCCCTAGACCCCCACCCACATGGCCAGGCCCTGCCTGGACCAGGCCTCAAAATGGCCCCCACCCACATGGACAGGCCACAACAACAGACAAAAAATCGAAAAACACACAAAAATCACCACAATCCAATGCCATCCATGCCCTCCATGATGTTTACATTAAAGAAACCCCACAGAAAGACTCAGTCCATGCACCACTGAGTACCCCTGGGCAAAAGGCCCCAACAACAGCCAAAAAATCGAAAAACACACAACAATCACCCCAATCCAATGCCATCCATGCCCTCCATGTTGTTTACATTCAAGAGACCCCATAGAAAGACTCAGTCCATGCACCACTGAGTACCCCTGGGCAAAAGGCCCCATTAACAGCCAAAAAATCGAAAAACACACAAAAATCACCCCAATCCAATGCCATCCATGCCCTCCATGATGTTTACATTCAAGAGACCCCACATAAAGACTCAGTCCATGCACCACTGAGTACCCCTGGGCAAAAGGCCCCAACAACAGCCAAAAAATCAAAAAAACACACAAAAATCACCACAATCCAATGCCATCCATGCCCTCAATCATGTTGAAATTCAAGACACCCCACAGAAAGACTCGGTCCATGCACCACTGAGTACCCCTGGGCATAATGGATGAAAGCATGGCAGACAGGGTGCAGGCCTATGGCACAACAAAGCACACTGCCTGGCTTCAAAATGGCCCCTAGCCCCCCACCCATATGGCCAGGCCCTGCCTGGACCAGGCCTCAAAATGGCCCCCACCCAGTTGGACAGGCCCCAACACCTCCCCAGAAAAACAAAAAACACACAAAAATCACCACAATCCAATGCCATCCATGCCCTCAATGATGTTTACATTCAAGACACCCCACAGAAAGACTAGGCCAATGCACCACTGAGTACCCCTGGGCATAATGGATGAAAGCATGGCAGACTGGGTGCAGGCCTATGGCACAACAAAGCACACTGCCTGGCTTCAAAATGTCCCCTAGACCCCCACCACATGGCCAGGCCCTGCCTGTACCAGTCCCCAAAATGGCCCCCACCCACATGGCCATGCCCCATCAACACCCCAAAAAATCGAAAAACACACAAAAATCACCACAATTCAATGCCATCCACGCCCTCCATGATGTTTACATTAAAGAGACCCCACAGAAAGACTCAGTCCATGCACCACTGAGTACCCCTGGGCAAAAGGCCCCAACAACAGCCAATAAATCGAACAACACACAAAAATCACCACAATCCAAAGCCATCCATGCCCTCAATGATGTTTAAATTCAAGACACCCCACAGAAAGACTCGCTCCATGCACCACTGAGTACCCCTGGGCATAATGGATGAAAGCATGGCAGACGGGGTGCAGGCCTATGGCACAACAAAGCACACTGCTTGGCTTCAAAATGGCCCCTAGACCCCCACCCACATGGCCAGGCCCTGCCTGGACCAGGCCTCAAAATGGCCCCTACCCACATGGACAGGCCCCAACAACGGCCAAAAAATCGAAAAACACACAAAAATCACCACAATCCAATGCCATCCATGCCCTCCATGATGTTTACATTAAAGAGACCCCACAGAAAGACTCAGTCCATGCACCACTGAGTACCCCTGGGCAAAAGGCCCCAACAACAGCCAAAAAATCGAAAAACACACAACAATCACCCCCAATCCAATGCCATCCATGCCCTCCATGTTGTTTACATTCAAGAGACCCCATAGAAAGACTCAGTCCATGCACCACTGAGTACCCCTGGGCAAAAGGCCCCATTAACAGCCAAAAAATCGAAAAACACACAAAAATCACCCCAATCCAATGCCATCCATGCCCTCCATGATGTTTACATTCAAGAGACCCCACAGAAAGACTCAGTCCATGCACCACTAAGTACCCCTGGGCAAAAGGCCCCAACAACAGCCAAAAAATCAAAAAAACACACAAAAATCACCACAATCCAATGCCATCCATGCCCTCAATCATGTTGAAATTCAAGACACCCCACAGAAAGACTCGGTCCTTGCACCACTGAGTACCCCTGGGCATAATGGATGAAAGCATGGCAGACTGGGTGCAGGCCTATGGCACAACAAAGCACACTGCCTGGCTTCAAAATGGCCCCTAGACCCCCACCCATATGGCCAGGCCCTGCCTGGACCAGGCCTCAAAATGGCCCCCACCCAGATGGACAGGCCCCAACACCTCCCCAGAAAAACAAAAAACACACAAAAATCACCACAATCCAATGCCATCCATGCCCTCAATGATGTTTACATTCAAGACACCCCACAGAAAGACTAGGCCAATGCACCACTGAGTACCCCTGGGTATAATGGATGAAAGCATGGCAGACTGGGTGCAGGCCTATGGCACAACAAAGCACACTGCCTGGCTTCAAAATGTCCCCTAGACCCCCACCACATGGCCAGGCCCTGCCTGTACCAGTCCCCAAAATGGCCCCCACCCACATGGCCATGCCCCATCAACACCCCAAAAAAACGAAAAACAAACAAAAATCACCACAATTCAATGCCATCCATGCCCTCCATGATGTTTACATTAAAGAGACCCCACAGAAAGACTCAGTCCATGCACCACTGAGTACCCCTGGGCAAAAGGCCCCAACAACAGCCAAAAAATCGAAAAACACACATAAATCACCACAATCCAATGCCATCCATGCACTCCATGATGTTTACATTGAAGAGACCCCACAGAAAGTCTCAGTCCATGCACCACTGAGTACCCCTGGGCAAAAGGCCCCAACAACAGCCAAAAAATCGAAAAACACACAAAAATCACCCCAATCCAATGCCATCCATGCCCTCCATGAGGTTTACATTCAAGAGACCCCACAGAAAGACTCAGTCCATGCACCACTGAGTACCCCTGGGCAAAAGGCTCCAATAACAGCCAAAAAATCAAAAAACACGCAAAAATCGCCACAATCCAATGCCATCCATGCCCTCAATCATGTTGAAATTCAAGACACCCCACAGAAAGACTCGGTCCATGCACCACTGAGTACCCCTGGGCATAATGGATGAAAGCATGGCAAACTGGGTGCAGGCCTATGGCACAACAAAGCACACTGCCTGGCTTCAAAATGGCCCCTAGACCCCCACCCACATGGCCAGGCCCTGCCTGGACCAGGCCTCAAAATGGCCCCCACCCACATGGACAGGCCCCAACAACAGCCAAAAAGTCGAAAAACACACAAAAATCACCACAATCCAATGCCATCCATGTCCTCCATGATGTTTACATTAAAGAGACACCACAGAAAGACTCAGTCCATGCACCACTGAGTACCCCTGGGCAGAAGGCCCCAACAACAGCCAAAAAATCGAAAAACACACAAAAATCACCACAATCCAATGCCATCCATGCCCTCCATGATGTTTACATTAAAGAGACCCCACTGAAAGATTCAGTCCATGCACCACTGAGTACCCCTGGGCAAAAGGCCCCAACAACAGCCAAAAAATCGAAAAACACACAAAAATCACCACAATCCAAAGCCATCCATGCCCTCAATGATGTTTAAATTCAAGACACCCCACAGAAAGACTCGGTCCATGCACCACTGAGTACCCCTGGGCATAATGGATGAAAGCATGGCAGACCGGGTGCAGGCCTATGGCATAACAAAGCACACTGCTTGGCTTCAAAATGGCCCCTAGACCCCCACCCACATGGCCAGGCCCTGCCTGGACCAGGCCTCAAAATGGCCCCCACCCACATGGACAGGCCACAACAACAGACAAAAAATCGAAAAACACACAAAAATCACCACAATCCAATGCCATCCATGCCCTCCATGATGTTTACATTAAAGAAACCCCACAGAAAGACTCAGTCCATGCACCACTGAGTACCCCTGGGCAAAAGGCCCCAACAACAGCCAAAAAATCGAAAAACACACAACAATCACCCCAATCCAATGCCATCCATGCCCTCCATGTTGTTTACATTCAAGAGACCCCATAGAAAGACTCAGTCCATGCACCACTGAGTACCCCTGGGCAAAAGGCCCCATTAACAGCCAAAAAATCGAAAAACACACAAAAATCACCCCAATCCAATGCCATCCATGCCCTCCATGATGTTTACATTCAAGAGACCCCACATAAAGACTCAGTCCATGCACCACTGAGTACCCCTGGGCAAAAGGCCCCAACAACAGCCAAAAAATCAAAAAAACACACAAAAATCACCACAATCCAATGCCATCCATGCCCTCAATCATGTTGAAATTCAAGACACCCCACAGAAAGACTCGGTCCATGCACCACTGAGTACCCCTGGGCATAATGGATGAAAGCATGGCAGACAGGGTGCAGGCCTATGGCACAACAAAGCACACTGCCTGGCTTCAAAATGGCCCCTAGCCCCCCACCCATATGGCCAGGCCCTGCCTGGACCAGGCCTCAAAATGGCCCCCACCCAGTTGGACAGGCCCCAACACCTCCCCAGAAAAACAAAAAACACACAAAAATCACCACAATCCAATGCCATCCATGCCCTCAATGATGTTTACATTCAAGACACCCCACAGAAAGACTAGGCCAATGCACCACTGAGTACCCCTGGGCATAATGGATGAAAGCATGGCAGACTGGGTGCAGGCCTATGGCACAACAAAGCACACTGCCTGGCTTCAAAATGTCCCCTAGACCCCCACCACATGGCCAGGCCCTGCCTGTACCAGTCCCCAAAATGGCCCCCACCCACATGGCCATGCCCCATCAACACCCCAAAAAATCGAAAAACACACAAAAATCACCACAATTCAATGCCATCCACGCCCTCCATGATGTTTACATTAAAGAGACCCCACAGAAAGACTCAGTCCATGCACCACTGAGTACCCCTGGGCAAAAGGCCCCAACAACAGCCACAAAATCGAAAAACACACATAAATCACCACAATCCAATGCCATCCATGCACTCCATGATGTTTACATTAAGCCGACTGCTTGTGACAGCTCTGAGGACTTTTCACAAGACCTATGTGATGAAGTTTCGAGATATTTTGAGGATAAAATAAAGAACATCTACGAAAAAATAGTGGCAGCCAATGATGCCATAAATATCTCCAACATAGGTCATCCCCATCCCCAAATATCGGTATCTGGTAATAAACCCACCCTTTCACATTTTCCTCCGATTACCAACACAGAGCTCCTTTCCTTCTGCAGCCACATTAAATCTGGGTCGCCTAATGACCTTATTCCAACTAAAATGATCGGCCCTATGATTCCCATCTTGGGCCCGCACATGCTGGATGTGATTAACATCTCCCTAACTAAAGGCCAGGTCCCTGCAGATTAGAAAAGGGCGGTGGTGAACCCGATCAGGAAAAAGGCATCCTCTCCTTGGACTGACCTCTCCAATTTACGACCTATCTCCCTCCTGCCTCACCTAGGTAAGGTTACAGAGAGACATGTGAACACCTATCTTTCTCAACATCTGGAAGCGACGGAAGGCCTGGACTACTCACAATCTGGTTTCAGGCCTAACCACAGCACAGAATCAGCCCTTCAAACAGTGACCAATAACATCAGAATGGCACTGGATGAGGGCAGCTCCCTGATTCTGGTGCTGTTGGACCTTTCCGCCGATTTCGATACGGTGTCTCACACGGTGCTCCTCGACCACCTGGGTGAGGTGGGCGTGGAGGGAGAGGCTCTGACTTGGTTGAGGAGCTTCCTGACTGGTCGTGTTCAAGAAGTTAGGCTGGGCTCCCATAAATCCACACTAAGGGAGCTCAATAAGGGTGTGCCACAAGGCTCATGCCTAAGTCCTACACTCTTCAATGTGTATGTGGCACCCCTAGCCAACTTAGCTAGATCTTTCGGTTTCACCCCGGTGTCGTATGCGGACGACACCCAACTCCTTTTCCCTTTTAAAACTCTCACATCTGCAATAAAAAGATCTTTTGCAGATGGTATGAGAGCCATTGCAGACTGGATGTCAACTAACTGTCTGCAGTGCAATGTAGGGAAAACGGAGGTCATGTGTTTTGGACAAGCGGCAACATATTGGTCATCTGACTGGTGGCCCGTGGAGCTAGGCCCTGTCCCCACCCCCAAGAGTTCTGTCAGGAACCTGGGAGTGCTCTTTGATCAGCAACTTACTTTCAAGGGACATGTTAATCAGGTTGCTGGTACCTGCTTCCGGGCTATCGGGATGTTGAGACGAGTCTTCCCCTATATACCAGACCATCATAGAAAAATGCTCGTGCAGGCTCTGGTCATCAGCAGGGTGGATTACTGCAATGGGCTGCTCCTCGGAGCTAACGAGGAGCAGCTCAGTAAATTGCAAGTAATCCAAAACACAGCAGCAAGGATTGTCCTGAATGTTCCAGCTAGGACTCCTTCTAGTCCCCTGCTGAAGAGACTCCACTGGCTTCCAGTGAGGAAGCGAGTCCAATTTAAGACTCTATGCACGATTCACAAGAGCATGATAGGGGAGGGCCCGATGTAAATGACTAAGATCTTTCAGCCCTACATCCCGGGGCGTTTTCTGCGCTCCAGTCATCAGCAGCTCCTGCAGATACCAATAGTAAAAAAAACCAGACAAGGTGGCCGCGCATTAGCCTATGCCGGCCCAACACTCTGGAATTACTTGCCCCCAGAACTCAGATCAATTTCCAGTCATCTGTGTTTTCGGAACAATTTAAAGACGTACCTGTATCCAGATAAATAAATTACTTTTCAGTTTTTGCACCCTATATTAGTCATGCTTTCGTAACTAGCACAATCTCGTGGTACAGCAATAGCGCAGAGATACCCCTTCGGGAGTCTAGTCTGGCGCTTTATAAAAATATAAAATAAATAAATAAATAAATACATTGAAGAGACCCCACAGAAAGTCTCAGTCCATGCACCACTGAGTACCCCTGGGCAAAAGGCCCCAACAACAGCCAAAAAATCGAAAAACACACAAAAATCACCCCAATCCAATGCCATCCATGCCCTCCATGAGGTTTACATTCAATAGACCCCACAGAAAGACTCAGTCCATGCACCACTGAGTACCCCTGGGCAAAAGGCTCCAATAACAGCCAAAAAATCAAAAAACACGCAAAAATCGCCACAATCCAATGCCATCCATGCCCTCAATCATGTTGAAATTCAAGACACCCCACAGAAAGACTCGGTCCATGCACCACTGAGTACCCCTGGGCATAATGGATGAAAGCATGGCAAACTGGGTGCAGGCCTATGGCACAACAAAGCACACTGCCTGGCTTCAAAATGGCCCCTAGACCCCCACCCACATGGCCAGGCCCTGCCTGGACCAGGCCTCAAAATGGCCCCCACCCACATGGACAGGCCCCAACAACAGCCAAAAAGGCGAAAAACACACAAAAATCACCACAATCCAATGCCATCCATGTCCTCCATGATGTTTACATTAAAGAGACACCACAGAAAGACTCAGTCCATGCACCACTGAGTACCCCTGGGCAAAAGGCCCCAACAACAGCCAAAAAATCGAAAAACACACAAAAATCACCACAATCCAATGCCATCCATGCCCTCCATGATGTTTACATTAAAGAGACCCCACAGAAAGATTCAGTCCATGCACCACTGAGTACCCCTGGGCAAAAGGCCCCAACAACAGCCAAAAAATCGAAAAACACACAAAAATCACCACAATCCAAAGCCATCCATGCCCTCAATGATGTTTAAATTCAAGACACCCCACAGAAAGACTCGGTCCATGCACCACTGAGTACCCCTGGGCATAATGGATGAAAGCATGGCAGACCGGGTGCAGGCCTATGGCACAACAAAGCACACTGCTTGGCTTCAAAATGGCCCCTAGACCCCCACCCACATGGCCAGGCCCTGCCTGGACCAGGCCTCAAAATGGCCCCCACCCACATGGACAGGCCACAACAACAGACAAAAAATCGAAAAACACACAAAAATCACCACAATCCAATGCCATCCATGCCCTCCATGATGTTTACATTAAAGAAACCCCACAGAAAGACTCAGTCCATGCACCACTGAGTACCCCTGGGCAAAAGGCCCCAACAACAGCCAAAAAATCGAAAAACACACAAAAATCACCCCAATCCAATGCCATCCATGCCCTCCATTATGTTTACATTCAAGAGACCCCACAGAAAGACTCAGTCCATGCACCACTGAGTACCCCTGGGCAAAAGGCCCCAACAACAGCCAAAAAATCAAAAAAACACACAAAAATCACCACAATCCAATGCCATCCATGCCCTCAATCATGTTGAAATTCAAGACACCCCACAGAAAGACTCGGTCCATGCACCACTGAGTACCCCTGGGCATAATGGATGAAAGCATGGCAGACAGGGTGCAGGCCTATGGCACAACAAAGCACACTGCCTGGCTTCAAAATGGCCCCTAGCCCCCCACCCATATGGCCAGGCCCTGCCTGGACCAGGACTCAAAATGGCCCCCACCCAGATGGACAGGCCCCAACACCTCCCCAGAAAAACAAAAAACACACAAAAATCACCACAATCCAATGCCATCCATGCCCTCAATGATGTTTACATTCAAGACACCCCACAGAAAGACTAGGCCAATGCACCACTGAGTACCCCTGGGCATAATGGATGAAAGCATGGCAGACTGGGTGCAGGCCTATGGCACAACAAAGCACACTGCCTGGCTTCAAAATGTCCCCTAGACCCCCACCACATGGCCAGGCCCTGCCTGTACCAGTCCCCAAAATGGCCCCCACCCACATGGCCATGCCCCATCAACACCCCAAAAAATCGAAAAACACACAAAAATCACCACAATTCAATGCCATCCATGCCCTCCATGATGTTTACATTAAAGAGACCCCACAGAAAGACTCAGTCCATGCACCACTGAGTACCCCTGGGCAAAAGGCCCCAACAACAGCCACAAAATCGAAAACACACAGAAATCATCACAATCCAATGCCATCCATGCACTCCATGATGTTTACATTGAAGAGACCCCACAGAAAGTCTCAGTCCATGCACCACTGAGTACCCCTGGGCAAAAGGCTCCAATAACAGCCAAAAAATCAAAAAACACGCAAAAATCGCCACAATCCAATGCCATCCATGCCCTCAATCATGTTGAAATTCAAGACACCCCACAGAAAGACTCGGTCCATGCACCACTGAGTACCCCTGGGCATAATGGATGAAAGCATGGCAAACTGGGTGCAGGCCTATGGCACAACAAAGCACACTGCCTGGCTTCAAAATGGCTCCTAGACCCCCACCCACATGGCCAGGCCCTGCCTGGACCAGGCCTCAGAATGGCCCCCACCCACATGGACAGGCCCCAACAACAGCCAAAAAGTCGAAAAACACACAGAAATCACCACAATCCAATGCCATCCATGTCCTCCATGATGTTTACATTAAAGAGACCCCACAGAAAGACTCAGTCCATGCATCACTGAGTACCCCTGGGCAAAAGGCCCCAACAACAGCCAAAAAATCGAAAAACACACAAAAATCACCACAATCCAATGCCATCCATGCCCTCCATGATGTTTACATTAAAGAGACCCCACAGAAAGACTCAGTCCATGCACCACTGAGTACCCCTGGGCAAAAGGCCCCAACAACAGCCAAAAAATCGAAAAACACACAAAAATCACCACAATCCAAAGCCATCCATGCCCTCAATGATGTTTAAATTCAAGACACCCCACAGAAAGACTCGGTCCATGCACCACTGAGTACCCCTGGGCATAATGGATGAAAGCATGGCAGACCGGGTGCAGGCCTATGGCACAACAAAGCACACTGCTTGGCTTCAAAATGGCCCCTAGACCCCCACCCACATGGCCAGGCCCTGCCTGGACCAGGCCTCAAAATGGCCCCCACCCACATGGACAGGCCACAACAACAGCCAAAAAATCGAAAAACACACAAAAATCACAACAATCCAATGCCATCCATGCCCTCCATGATGTTTACATTAAAGAAACCCCACAGAAAGACTCAGTCCATGCACCACTGAGTACCCCTGGGCAAAAGGCCCCAACAACAGCCAAAAAATCGAAAAACACATAACAATCACCCCAATCCAATGCCATCCATGCCCTCCATGTTGTTTACATTCAAGAGACCCCATAGAAAGACTCAGTCCATGCACCACTGAGTACCCCTGGGCAAAAGGCCCCATTAACAGCCAAAAAATCGAAAAACACACAAAAATCACCCCAATCCAATGCCATCCATGCCCCCCATGATGTTTACATTCAAGAGACCCCACAGAAAGACTCAGTCCATGCACCACTGAGTACCCCTGGGCAAAAGGCCCCAACAACAGCCAAAAAATCAAAAAAACACACAAAAATCACCACAATCCAATGCCATCCATGCCCTCAATCATGTTGAAATTCAAGACACCCCACAGAAAGACTCAGTCCATGCACCACTGAGTACCCCTGGGCATAATGGATGAAAGCATGGCAGACTGGGTGCAGGCCTATGGCACAACAAAGCACACTGCCTGGCTTCAAAATGGCCCCTAGCCCCCCACCCATATGGCCAGGCCCTGCCTGGACCAGGCCTCAAAATGGCCCCCACCCAGATGGACAAGCCCCAACACCTCCCCAGAAAAACAAAAAACACACAAAAATCACCACAATCCAATGCCATCCATGCCCTCAATGATGTTTACATTCAAGACACCCCACAGAAAGACTAGGCCAATGCACCACTGAGTACCCCTGGCCATAATGGATGAAAGCATGGCAGACTGGGTGCAGGCCTATGGCACAACAAAGCACACTGCCTGGCTTCAAAATGTCCCCTAGACCCCCACCACATGGCCAGGCCCTGCCTGTACCAGTCCCCAAAATGGCCCCCACCCACATGGCCATGCCCCATCAACACCCCAAAAAATCGAAAAACACACAAAAATCACCACAATTCAATGCCATCCATGCCCTCCATGATGTTTACATTAAAGAGACCCCACAGAAAGACTCAGTCCATGCACCACTGAGTACCCCTGGGCAAAAGGCCCCAACAACAGCCACAAAATCGAAAAACACACATAAATCACCACAATCCAATGCCATCCATGCACTCCATGATGTTTACATTGAAGAGACCCCACAGAAAGTCTCAGTCAATGCACCACTGAGTACCCCTGGGCAAAAGGCCCCAACAACAGCCAAAAAATCGAAAAACACACAAAAATCACCCCAATCCAATGCCATCCATGCCCTCCATGAGGTTTACATTCAAGAGACCCCACAGAAAGACTCAGTCCATGCACCACTGAGTACCCCTGGGCAAAAGGCTCCAATAACAGCCAAAAAATCAAAAAACACGCAAAAATCGCCACAATCCAATGCCATCCATGCCCTCAATCATGTTGAAATTCAAGACACCCCACAGAAAGACTCGGTCCATGCACCACTGAGTACCCCTGGGCATAATGGATGAAAGCATGGCAAACTGGGTGCAGGCCTATGGCACAACAAAGCACACTGCCTGGCTTCAAAATGGCCCCTAGACCCCCACCCACATGGCCAGGCCCTGCCTGGACCAGGCCTCAAAATGGCCCCCACCCACATGGACAGGCCCCAACAACAGCCAAAAAGTCGAAAAACACACAAAAATCACCACAATTCAATGCCATCCATGCCCTCCATGATGTTTACATTAAAGAGACCCCACAGAAAGACTCAGTCCATGCACCACTGAGTACCCCTGGGCAAAAGGCCCCAACAACAGCCAAAAAATCGAAAAAAACACAAAAATCACCACAATCCAATGCCATCCATGCCCTCCATGATGTTTACATTAAAGAGACCCCACAGAAAGACTCCGTCCATGCACCACTGAGTACCCCTGGGCAAAAGGCCTCAACAACAGCCAAAAAATCGAAAAATACACAAAAATCACCACAATCCAATGCCATCCATGCCCTCCATGATGTTTACATTGAAGAGACCCCACGGAAAGACTCAGTCCATGCACCTCTGAGTACCCCTGGGCAAAAGGCCCCAACAACAGCCAAAAAATCGAAAAACACACAAAAATCACCCCAATCCAATGCCACCCATGCCCTAAATGATGGTAAAATTCAACAAAACAGTTGTATCATGCACCCATAACTAACCCTCGTCCTACTGGATACTGTGGCTACCCACAATATATTTTATTTAATGTTCTGAAAAAGTTCCAAAATTGTAGTTGCAGCAACTGTAATGCCCCAAACAAACATCAACTTACTTGTGAAATTTCTAATCCAAAAGTGATTCAAAGAAAGTCAAAAAAGGCCTCAAATCCAAATATCCAGCAGCATCCACAAAAAGTAATCCTTACAGGTCAAGATCCAAATCAAAGTGACCAGGACATGAACAAAGCACTGGGAGGAGCCTGCTGGACAGGAACAGGAAGTTGGAGACTGTGGGGCACTTCCTTCCTCCCTCCCACCCCACACCCCAAATGGACTCATCATTTTCAGAAGGTTTATGCTGCCTGCTGGTGGATTTCTTGTGCAGAATTGCAAATTTAGCAATTTCGCAAGTACGAGATTGTTGCTGCCCGCCGCATCTACGAGTTCGCAATTGTTTATTCCCGCGATACGTGATCACAAGCCTTTAAGACGTACTCGCAATGACAAACCCTCGCTGTGCAAGGTGGCGAGCCGCGATAACGTAATCGCGGTCGACAAACTCCCGCGGGATCACGCAGCAAGATCCAAAATGGCGCTGCACACGCAAACATGGAGAAAAACAACTCTTCAAACGCTGAATGACGGTAAGTGAACGCCGCGCGCTGCAATATTGTATTTGTCAAGCGCGACCAAGCAAAAAAATCCGCTGCGCGCGAATTTGCGAATTGTCTGCAAATTTCACGAGAATTTGCGGATTGCGAATTTGCTGAAAATCTGCAAATTTCGCGAGCGGAACGGATTTTATGCTCATACTTACTAATAAGGCTTTAATTGCCACATGACATCCCACCTCTTTAACAAACATAAGACCCTCTGGCCAACACTCTGCTGTGCGTGGTGGTATTTGGCTTTACATATGGTAAATAAATATTACTTTACATTAAAAAAAAGCTAGAAAATCAATTAAAAAAACAAAAATTAAAGTAACATTATAGTTAGGTGTGATAAATAGATCTGTTTTTGTTTAAAAAACTAAAACTTTAGAGATTCACTAAAATAAATCAAGGTTAAAGTAACATTATAGTTAGGTAAATATTAATGTTTTGAACTAAAAAAAACACAGAAATCCACCAGTTATAGTTAGCAGAGCTAACTTTAACTTACTCCCATCCATGCACTGCTTATGACCTCACATATTACTTCACTCATGGCATGTTCTATGACAACATTTATGATATCATTGATTCCATCTCAAATGACATAATTGATGACATCACTGATTACATCATCTAAACTTCTTTTGTAAACAGTAATCTATAAATGGGTGTATCATT
Organism: Lissotriton vulgaris; assembly: GCF_964263255.1. Taxonomy (NCBI): domain Eukaryota; kingdom Metazoa; phylum Chordata; class Amphibia; order Caudata; family Salamandridae; genus Lissotriton; species Lissotriton vulgaris. Next base: position 1,557,413,157 of record NC_141689.1, on the reverse strand, counting down.
AGAGCTGTAAAAATAAGTGCACATTAGTTTGGAATAATATGAACAATCTTCACTGTTATCATACATAGAACATCAGTGATGCAATCAGTGATGTCATCAATGAAGCCATTTGAGATGTCATAAGTGATGACAATACCAGATATGCATATTACAACAACCCATATTCTCAGTCTTTAGTTCAAATAATAATATCTTCAACAATGTCATACAAAGCATGCAGTCACGGCCAGGCTTATTGGCTATGCCAGTACTTGATCGTGTGTGAAATTGTTTATTTATTCAGGGTAATGGCCTGAAGCTAGTTAAGATGCAAAACTTGCAAGAGCATAAGGTAGATTAATTGCCTCAGCAGTGCCTCCGGATAATCAATCTTGGATTTCGAGGAAGCTCCAAAACAATCGTAGGTGAAAACATTTAATACATTTTTTACTCCTTGAAGAAGAGCAATGGACGTGATTAATCAACACATAAGAGGGAGATATTGTGAAAAAAGGAATTGAATGAGCATATATGATCATAAATATTGAACTGCAAATATGTGTTTTTTCAAGAGGCATTGTATACACTATGTGGCAGGCAGTTCTGAGTGATAAATAATGAGTAGCCTTAAATATATATTGACTGTTTTATTATCATAGTTCTCGTGTTCATTTAAAAGACCAATCAAGGTGAAAGATTTGCTTCCCCTTTTCAACACACACACATACATACACACACATATATGCATATACATACATATCTTCACTGTAAAAATCCAAAGTTTACAGGGTAGTAATATTTAGGAAATAGAATTTTAAAAACCACAGAAATTCACTACTTAACTTTTTAAAAATGGTGGTTTTACCGAAGGTTCTATACTTATTTCGCACAATTCCCTTGGACTTCCAATTACTTCTTTTTAAAAATTTAGAGAGAACTGCATTTCGATTTCTTTGGGGCTATAAACGCCACAGAAAAGCTGCTAGGAAAATGATTCTTAGCAAGGAATGTGGTGGATGGAATGTCCCTTATTTTCTTTTTTACTACTTTTCTGCTGTGTTACAATACATTGGCCCCTTAATTCTGGGGGATAGAGTCGTACTGGTAGAGTGCCAGACCCCATCAATTTACCAAATGATTTTAGGCGAGGAAGTTAAGGGTAGCTTTTTGAGAATAGTTGAACCCAGCTACCATAAAAAAATCAAATATAAGACTTTGAAATCAGCCTTCGGAGTCTGGCAAAAAATTCGAAAACACATAAAACTAACGAAACTAAATTTCTATACTCCTTTTACATCAACGGAATTATTTTCGGAAATTTTTTCTGATTTAATTATGTATAGGTGGCAGCAGAAAGGGATAAAGTATCTGGGTGATTTATTTTATAATGGTCAAATGATTTCATTTCAGGATTTAATGACTAATTTTTCTGTGGGAAGAAACGATTTTTTTAAATACTTACAACTTCGTAGCTTCCTACAGAATCATCCTTCAATTCCTCCAGTTAAAATTTCCCTACTAGAGCTTATGCAAAAAAAACCCCGGATAGGCGCTATATATTTAACCCTAATGCAGGAATTTGGGGATGATTTAGGCCAATGCCAGATGAAATGGGCTAACAGTCTAGGTATATTGGATGTTGATGTCTTATTGTCGATTAAAATGGCTACAGAGTGTCTTATAACTGGGATGATGAAATCCCAACATTTCATGTGTATCCATAATCTTTATTATACTCCAAGTAAAGTAGTTAAATGGAGTACGACGGTATGCACGACTTGTAGTCGATGTGGATTGTATGCAGCCGATGAATTACATATGTTTTTTCTTTGTTCCAAATTTTCATTGTTGTATCAACAAATTAAAACTTTTCTATCCATTATTTTGAAATGTAATATAAAGATAACCAACGAATTAGTCGTACTTGGTATAGATCATACTGTTACTAGGCCCAGACCAATTTCTTATTTCCTTTTTCTCTGTATGGCTGCAGTCAGAGCTTGTATTACTAAAGAATGGGTCAGCCAGGATCCCCCCACGTTTTCTATGTGGCGGGAAAAATTATTATTTATGTATAACATGGAATCTGCTATCTATAAGCTTAAGGGGGTTAAAAAAAGAACTATGGGGGAAAAAATGTGGGCACCGATTGCCGAATGGATCTGACTTAATTGCCTGTACTTTCTGCCGCATTTATTTATTTATTTATTTTTTGTTTGTTTCTCTGCCAAAAATGATTGTATTTTTTGTTTCTTTTTTCAGAAGATACTGTGTTATCTTACTTATTATTATGCTTTGCTGTATTCCCTTGCAATAAAACAATAAAACTTAAAAAAAAAAAAGAAATTCACTAAGAAAAGCAAAGGCTAAAGGGACGTAATAGTTAGATTCAGATTTTACACACACAAAACCACTGAAATTCACCAGTTATACTTAAAGGTATCTGAAGTAACTTTTTAACACATGCCCTAAGGTACCTATAACTCTCACCTCTGCCATGCCCAGTTTTCCTATCAATAATTTCACTGCAGATGTTGCAGTGATATTACCAATGATGCTATCATGGAAGATGAACTGAGTGATGTTATATGTGAGAAAATTAGCAGTGCATGGTGAGGGCATAAGACATAAGACATACGAGGGCAGGGTAGGGAAACCCTGACCTCCTAGGACTGGAGTTGGGGTCCCTCTGGGACCCTGCCTGGGGCAGGAAACTTAAAAAAAAATGTTTTGCCTATTTTACGAGAGAACCATAAATCTGCAACAAAAATAGTTTTTAAAAGCAGGCTCCTGCCGCTCTCAAAAAAATATACCCCGGGGTGGGTCAGGGACTGGGGAGTGCTGGAAGTAGTAGTGAAGGAGAGGGGGATTAGTGGCTCCCTCCCTGAGCCTAATAAGGCCCAGGATCCATCCTCCAGGGCAGCTATTTTAATTAAGGGGCGCATGGCCCCTCCCTATGCTGAAAAATGCTCTGTGAACCCAATCCAACAGGGCTGAGCAATAAAAAAAGGAAGGGGGCACGCGGCCCTCTCCCTGATCCTCATTTTTCCTTGGTCTCCAGTTCCCCTGGCGCCCAAAAGTAATACAAAATGGGAGGGGGCCATGACCCCGATCCATCATAACTTTTCAAACTCTAAAAACCACAGAAATGTACCTGTTATAGTCATAGTTATCATGAGTAACTATGACTTATGCCCTAAGATAACGATAACTCATATTCTCACCATGCACTGCTAATTACCACAAATATTACATCACTCATGAAATCGTTGAAAATATCGCTGCAACATTTGCAAATAAATTATTGATGAGAAAACTGTGCATGGCAGGAGTGATGTAATATGTGAGACCATAAGCAGTGCATGCGAGGCCAGGTGCTGCATCCAAGGCCTAATTTCGCACACAGCCAAATGCCTTTTTACAGAAACCCACTGCAGATACTCAGACCCCGCCCTTTTTAAAATAAATATTTCTTGTAATCCTGTGAGCCAGCAAGGCCCTCACACTCCTGTAGGGCTCCCATGAGTGTTCAGGGACCTCGCTGACTCCAGCAGGCCTTCCTTGCCAATATGGTCCAGATAGTCAGGCTACCCCTGCCCCTTATACTTAAATTCCAGGCCACAGGGACTGAGTCCCCATGTACTGAAATGAAATGGTGGGTGCAACTTTTCTTTTCAAGTTGCAACTGGACAATCACGTTGCGAGCTCCCTCATTTGCCCTCGTTCCTGCGGACGTGAGGTGGCCATTGGGAAAAAAAGCCTCCTCGGCCAATCAGATCACTTTACTATTTGATTCTATATTGATGCTGGACTTTTGCAATCCTCTCGAAAACCCAACTGTTCAGTTATACAAAGTTTTTGAACATTAATGTCTCAAAAACGTTTCTTACCCCACGCTTGATAGAGGAACCCAAAACCCAAAACTTTCAAGGAAGGTGAATTAACTTTTTTAAGGAAGTTTCATGAAGATTTATCAAATGACGCCAGAGTTATTAAGAAACCAAAAAATCTATTTCTTATGGTAACTAGGTGCTAACTATAACTAAAGATACGTATGGGATAAAGTACCCCACCTGCCGTACAATATTATAAATATATATATATATATTCAATATTGCATCTCACCATTCTAATCATATTGAGGAATGCCAAGGTTAAAATATCCATCACATAAAAGCCAAATATTACACAATCATAAAACGAAACTCAATCAGTTAATATACAATCCCGGTTAAAAATACACATGTTTAAAAGAACTCTGTAAGAAGTTCAGACAATGTAATGTAAAGTGCATATTATAAGAGAGAAAAATAGGTCAGATCACATGGGCCCTCTTTTTTTTCCTTGCTCTGACTGCCGCTACTAAAAAGCTAGCAATGTGAAAAATTTCGCTGGGATTATTCAGCATCTGCAAGTATGTTAGGGCTGGCCTAGCCTACAAGAAGCTTTTGTCCTTTAAAATTTACGAATGTGCAAATAATGCTCACTAAACAGGATAAAGTGCAAAGTATCCTGACTCGAGAAATGATCGCAGGAACAGTGTCCCAGATCCTCTATCTTTCTCTAGCCCAGGGGTTCGGCCAATAAAAAGTGCAAATAGTTAAACCTTCGTCTCATTAAAAGGAAACAATGTTGAGGCTTGGTAACTATATCTAAGTAAGGCTCCATAAAATAAGTAGTTTTTACAATCTGGTGAGCCTGTACAGTGGGTTTCAATAACTCAGTAGCCTCTCTTTCTGCAGACCCTAGACTTAGAAATGAGGTCTTAGCCCACGCCAAATCTTTTTTTGCATAATGTTTCCAAATTATCAAATACCTCTGGCTGACCTAACAGCCTTGCTATACTTTTCACGTAACCAAGCCATGGGATGCTACTTGCCCTATCTAGTGCGGTACAGTCTTGTAAGATCTCTTGATTCATCACTAATTCTGAGTTAGTCCATATCGATATCCATTTACGAACGTGGGACATTCTATTCAAATCAACCATAAAACCAATGCCCACTTCTTGATGAAAAATATAAGAAGGTATTGATTGGAGGACTGAAAGCAGGCTTCTCAAAAATTTATTTTCCACAATTTAAAGCTATGCACAGTTCTTATATCCCCAAATTTTAGAACCATAATTTGCGATAGCAATACTCTTCGCTTTGTATATATTTAACATTGCTTGCACAGGCTTGGCACCTAGCCTCCGAGCAAAATCAAGCACCGCACTCGTAGATCTTACCATAACATTTCACTTCGTCCTACTTTGCGGGGCCCATGAGCTCCTGTCCTCAAATAAGACGACTAAGTACAGGAATGTGGCAACCCTAGTACTTTGGTTTCCTTTACAATAATGCATTTTGGATTTTCTTGACTTCACTCCCATAATCATGGTATGTGATTTTGAGAAATTTACGTTCAGCTCCAATGAGCCCATTAAATCAGCAAAGGACTTAAGAAGATGCTCGAGACTCACCGTTGTGCTTGGTAGCAAAGCAGCGTCGTCTGCCAAAAAAGAGTGCCGGGAATCAATCGATTCCCCTCACAAGAAATATCCTTAGTGGCTCCGCACAGGGTCAAATCTAGATTATTAATATAAAGGGTAAACAGCAAAGGAGCCAAAATGCAACCCTGTCCGACTCCTCTTATAATAACTATCTTTTGGGTAAGGTTGCCCTTTTGATCAAACCTTACTGTTTCCGAGAGTTTCTTGTGTAGGTCTGACAAGAAATGCACAATGTTTTCATTCATACCCATTAAAAGCAGCAGATCCCAGAGCTTGGATCTGTTCACTCGGTCAAAAGCCGAGGACAGATCCATTAAAGCAAGTTGAAATGTCCCTTTCTTCGCTATGTTGTATTTCCCTACAAGGTGCCCCTGCCTTTCCTGAAACCGTATTGGGGGTTTGACAGGAGATTGCATTTATTAATCCAACCTGTTAATTTGCTAAGAACCACTCTACCCAACACCTTAACCCCTTCGATGCTGATGACGAGCTCAGCTCGTCATCAGCCACTGGGGGCTTGTGCGGATGACGAGCTGAGCTCGTCATCTAACGCGGCTTTTCGAAAAAAGCCGCGTAGTGCAAAAATATGCGCCGCAGCGATGAGGTTAACTGCAGAGTCAATTAAAGATATTGGCCTGGGGTCACCTCTCTGGCCTTTCTTGAAAACTGGAACAATAATTGACTTTGACCAGGATCTTGGCAGACCCTGTTGACACATCGTATTAGCCAATATCTTTGACCATAGAATGATATCCATCTTAAAGAGATCAGCAGGGACCCCGTCCAGACCAGGTGCTTTATTGCATGTCATTTGGGCAATGGCCACAGCCACTTCTTGTTTTGAAAAATCTATTCTATATGCTGCAGTCATGCGCGTGTGGTCTGTATCTACCTGATCTGGCTGATCACCGTAAATGTGTTTAAAATGACTAAACCAAAGCTCATCTGAAATATTACATTCAACAGTGGTACCCCCGAGACCAGAAAAAAAAGGTTTGTTGACAATTTCCCAGAACTTCGCACTGTTCTTGATAAAGTAAACAGACAACAGTTCATCCCAGGCTTCCTGATTAATCTCTGATTTGCGAGCACCCAAAATCTTCTTATACTCTAGCCTTGCCGTAGCTATTAGAGTTCTATCTTGGGGTCTTTGTTTCAGAGCAGATAGTAATTTCTGATGGGCAGCTGCACAATTATTATTGAACCACCTCTCTCCTTTGTTGATACAACCCTTAATAGGGTGGGAGAGGGAGCTAGCTACCTTCTTACATATCCTATCAAATGCTGCAATGATCTCAATTCCCCCTGGGTATCCTCTTGACATATGGCTATCTCGTTCCCTACAATGTTTAATAAATCATTTAAAAAGAGATCTGGTACAAACTTGGCCCATTTCAATCTACGACCTTGATCCCTGGTTTTTATCATAGAAGTTGGGTCTTATTCTTATCATGTGTGCCAGGGGGTACTTTATCCCATATAATACATGTTCACACCATCACTTTTCCCACAAACCTCTTAAAACCTTAGAGTGTAGTTCTTTCATATGAAAGCGCGAGGATGTTTGAAAACACGAACAATGAAAATAAAACCTCTAGTGCAAAATTGAACTCATCAAAAACCTATTAGTTATTTTCTGCAAACATATCTTAGAATCAGTTCCATGGAATTCAGTTTAAATTAAAAAAAACGATGCACCAGCTCACAATGTGTATAAACATACAAAAGATGCACAAGCTAATAATGTGTAGAAACATGGAAAAATATTCTAGCTTTTCTCTAACTGTCTAAGAGAGGTGCAAAAAATGTACAAGTTTTCTCTACTTGTCATTGTAAGCTAAAATATAGAGCAGAAGAAAAAAGAATGTTTCATTTTTGTTACTTTAAACAGCTGCTTCATTTATCTATTTCATTGACACAAGCTGGTGCTTTTTCAAGTTTGGCCCCCAAAATATGGAACTCTATCACCAGAGATTCGACTGAACCCATTGACCAGGGTTTTCAAAAGTGAGATCAAAAGGATTTTATTTAGTAGATTCCTCCCAAACTGAATTGAACTGAGTCAGCAATGTAACTACGCTACAACACTTGGTACTCTGCACCACAAGACTGCAATGTCATCGCAGGTGGAATATGATCAGACCATGAGGACAATAAGATATCCTGATGCTTTTGTTAGATGTACGTAACACTAACTGCCTTTGCTCTGTAAGCGCTCTGATACCTTTAGGTCATGTTCGTGCTTTATAAATTCTCAAAATAAATACAAATAAATTATACTCCATGACCAACCTGTCTTTCACCTGTGCTGCTGGCTCTGAAAGCAGGTTTTGTGATGTCAGAACTCAGCTGTAATTAAGTCAAGTTCTGGCAGCTTTTCTGTAAAATCGGGGACTGGGTGAATCACAAGTTGCCAATTATAAAGAAATTAGATACTGCCAATTATACAGGCATTATAGAACCCCATGGATTAGCTACTGGTGGTTGCCTGTAGGCGGTTATAGTTATTGTTAGGACCTAGTTTCCATAGGAAAAGTTTTTTGTTTTGCTAAAAACTTTAGTGTTGTTTGATGAATTATCATGACATTTTAAAAACTAGTTTGCCACTCACTTCAACTGCTGTCTTGAATGTTTTGGGTTGATTCGTCAAGCAGGAGCAGAGAAAAATAGTGGGTCCCAAAATGTGTTTTCCCCATGCAATTTCCCATAGGGATTTTAGGCATGACTACAGCCTGAACTGCTGAAAGGAATTTCATAAATTTGGTAGAAAGCCACATCTTGTTCCAGAAAGAGTGCTTTTTGTGATGTTAATCCATTCAATAATTTTTGAGATGTTAAATGAAAATCACATTTACATATCTAGAGGCACGGGCCCTCTGTGAATCCAACAGATCTCATGCTGAGATCTGATTGGCTGCCAACACTTTAACCAGGAAGTGTTGGCAGCCATTTTGGGACACAAAAAAACAGAGAAGGGAGCAGAATAGGAATACTTTGACCCCTAGGCCTGGTCTTGGGGTTCCCCAGGTACCCAGCCTGGGCCAAAAAGCATTTTCTTTTTATTTGGTGGTACAAATCATATCTAATGGACGGGGGGCTGTGAGGTCCGCCTCCCTCAGCCCTTTATGGCTCGGAGACTGCTGTCTCCCTGGGGCAAGGCAACATTCAATAAACTCAGTGGAGGCAGGTCATGCTGATCACCCTCCAGGGCTTTAAACAACCCTGGGGACCACCACTTCCCTGTGGCCTAGCAGATCCATGAAAAAAGTGGTAGGGGCCACACAGCCCCCCTCCAGGTATATTTTCAGCCCTGGGGACCACCCTCTACCCGAGGCTGGCCCTCCTGGAGCCAATAATGGGCCTGGGTACCGCCACCCTCTAGGGTCCGTTCCCTATGTCCTGGGGTCCCTAAAGCTGTTTGCTCTCACTTGGCAGGAGCTTTGACAGCTCCCGTCTAGTAAGAGCAGACAGTATTCCGCTCCCAGCAGGCAGAAGCGTGAAAACTGCCCCCAGTCATTGGGAGCAGACTTTTCATCTGGAAAACAGATTAAAAAATTGCAGAGAGCTGACAAGGACTGTGGGGGAATAAAGGCTCTTCCTGCAGTCCCCAAAACTGCACACTGGGTGCCATGGTTGGGCTTCAGGGCACCCAGCATCAAATGGCCGGGCCATGGGGTTCCCAGGTCCAAAATCAGCCCAGGGAGTTAGGCCATGTGGCCCTCCTCCCCTTCTTTATTGGACCTCGTTGTTGGAGGTCAATGCATCGTTGATCTATCCGCAATAACTGTGACAGTGGGTTTTTTCTTGGCCTCTCCTGGTTAGAGCGGAGTCCATGGCTCTCCCTTTGCATTATTTCAAGTATGCAAAAGTGCAACAACACCTGGAAGCCTCACCCATTTGGTCCTGCCCTGTCCACCTTATTAGCATGCAAAGGTCTTCCCACATTTTGCCAGGATGATGGACAGCTTACCAAATGGCCACCAGTGTATTTCCTGCAGATTTTAGTGATTTATTGTTGATGCCAAAGAATATGAAGACATCTTCACCAAACAAAGAAGAACTTGCTTTATATATTCAATTCAATTCTTAATCTTTATTTCGGCACAATTTGAGCCATAAAAGATACATAAATCAACAATACATTTTAAAACTTGTGAATACATATCATATTGCATTTTCTATATAGAGGAACAAATGATTTTACAGACGACATTGTTGTGAGTGGGAGATCGTTTGATAAAAAAGGTTCATAATTTAGTTAAAAAGGCATATGAGTTTAAAATATGTTTACACAGTTCATTAAAATACTTTCCATTTAAAAAGAAAGGATCATAAACATATACAAATATTACATGGGATAAGCACAGCATAGTAGGTTCTCTTTCATTTTACAATTTTAGTCCCTTCTTGTTACGTACAAAACTTATTGAGAGTAAAAATCTGATAACACCAAATACGATCACTCTTCTAGTATCTGACTTAATGATCCTCAATGCTTCTTTGCATGATCATACTCCTAAAATATTAACCAATGGCTTTATCCATTTTTTCCTGGCTAACTCATAGGCGGGACAGAAAAAGAGGATATGCTGGTCGTCCTCCTTAGTACTGTTTTGACACAAGGTGCATAACCCACTTGGCCTGGATTCACTTGCCCTAAACCACCTTGGTAGGGTGGAGTTGGTTCTCAAATTACCATACCTGAATTTCATGTATAGACTTTTAGCCAAAGGTGGTTGGACCTCATCTAGGAAGTCCTCAAAACAAGGAATATCCTTAAAAACTAAAAAATTGCTTGTCAATACAGCACCAGTGTGCTCATTGGTTAAGGTATGTGTAATGTAGCCCCAAAAGGCTGTTTTCACCAATTTTTTTTAGATTTGTGTCAAATTTACCGGTTCTTCCCAGAACTCGGACCGCCCAATTTTGATAAGCCAAGTGCGCACATGCTTAAGCCAGACAATAGGTGTTTAGCAAGTCCGGACTCATTATTTCTTTTAGTCCATTCCTATAGTCCATAAGCTCCGGTGTACTCCAGAGCCTCACCCAAAAAGATAGTGGCCGTAAGATGGAATAATGATCTGTGCGTTTCATGTTTAAATCCATCATGAGAGGTATCAAAGGAGTACCCTTTGGCAGCTTCAGAAGGCTTCTAAAAAATGTATTTTCATTAATTATAAAAGCATTCTTAGACATAGACCCCCATATTTCGGCCCCATACAACGCTGCAGACGGTGCCTTGAACTTAAAAACTTCTAATGCCAGAGTAACGGCTTTGCTAATGCTTGTCCCATGTTTTTTTAAGATCAGTAAGGTATTCTGTGTAAATGTCATTTTGCTCTTCTCTACTTGGGTTTTCCATGCGAATTTAGAATCAAGGGAAATTCCCAAGTAAGAGAAATTGTGGACTAGTTTTAATTTTTGGCCGTTTAATGACAAGTTCCCCCTAAAGGTTTTATGGGAGTTTAAGGCCATACATTTATTTTTTTTGCATTGATCTCCAAGCCCTTATTGTAGCAGTATAAGTGAAACGATTGTAAGAGAGATTGCAGACCTCACGGGGTTTGGGATATTAATATTGTATCGTCCGCAAATAAGAGGGCGGGTACCCTCTCTCTATTCAACTTAGGGGAATCGTTGTTACAGCCTGCTAAGTGAGACAGGATATCATTTACAAACAATGAAAATAACGTGGGAGCCAGCACGCAGCCCTGGCGTGCTCCACGCTCAATAGGTATTGCTTGTGTTAACTCGCTATTAGGTCCCCATCGCACTTTGGCAAAATTATTTGCATGCAACCTTACAATCTGTTGAAGCAAGCATGCTGGCAGCCCTTGTAAATGTAAGGATTCCCATAAAAGATTGCGTGATACTAAATCGAACGCAGCCCTGAGGTCTACGAAGGCAACATAAAGATGCCCTTTCCTTATGTGCACGTACTTCCAATAGAGGCAGCAGAATCTGAAAACTTGATCTACAGTGCTTACTCTGTTCTTAAAACCCGAATGGAACTTGGTAAGAACCAAATTATCTTCTATCCACAGATTCACACGTGCTAAAATATGCCTTGAATACATTTTTTGTAAGATGTCCATTAAACTAATTGGGCGGTAGTTGGATGGTTCAGACCTATCGCCCTTTTTAAAAATTAAAACGATTTCCGCACCCCTCCAATTCTCTGGAAGATCTGCGCCAGACGCCAGTGTATTACACAATAGATTAATATAGGGTGCCCAGACACTAAGCTCATGTTTATAAAGGTCACCTGGAACTTTGTCTATGCCGGGTGCTTTACCATTTTTAGCTGCATTAATTGCTAATTCAGATTCCCCTATATCAAACTCTAAGTTAATTTCACAGGGAGTATGCCACGGGGCATCCTCGCCACAGGCATTTGTATACTCTTTTTTTTTTTAAAGAGCTGTAAAGTGGTTAACCCATGTTGATTCATCGAGGTACACATACTTAGCTACTCTTCCTATGTGGTTCCCATTTGCCACCAGTCTCCAAAACCCAACCTGGTCCTTACTCTTGGCTGCTTTTAGCAAGTCTGTCCAACTTTCCTCATCCCAATCTCTTCTCGCTGACTCTTGAATTTGCTTACATTCTTTTCTTGCCATCTTGATTTCAGCTGGGGATTTGGTTTTTATTGCCACCAAAAGTCTAGCTTTGCCAGAATAGCAGTCCTTACCGTACCATGGTTTACTGTACGATAAATTATTTGTCTTTTGATGGGTTTTTCTCGGCATTTTCGTTACCAGTGTTTTTAATCTTTTGAAAAACCCATTATGTAAGTTGATAAAGTTATCGACCTTCGGTGGTGCATTTAGATAGCTTGAAAAAGTGCCAGCTAGAAGTAAATAGATACTTTCAAGCACTTCGGCATGCTCTAGTATGTGTGACCATTTTAGCGATCGACGATTGTTACTGACCAATAGCACATCATTATTGCTATTTTCGGGGTCTGTCCTGTTAACGGCACTCACTCCGTGGAGTAAGCTGGAATCAAATGACAGTTCCAGTGGGCGATAATTGCTTTCAAATCTAGCTTTAACCTCTAAGTCAGTTAAATACTGCTAAATATCTAGGGATACAATGATATAATCAAGTTTGCTTTGTGAATTGTTCCTTGCAAAGGTCGGAGTTTTAGATAGATCAGCCGGAAAGCGGACGTTACATGCCCTTAGTCCATACTCCACAGTCAGCTTCATAACTTGAACAGTCAATACTGAGCAATGCACAGGTTCAATATTATCTAACAGGGGTGTATTATTCGCTCTATCCTCCTCATCAAAAACGTCACCCAGACCAATAATTGGTTCACAGTTACAATTCAGGTCTCTGCCTATTATTATGGTCGTTTTCTCTTCTTTACTATTTAAAAAGCTGTCCAGCTTTCCCAGTGTCACTGACTCTTTAGATGAGGGAGAGGATCTGTTATATACATTAAATAAGTATAACACATTTCCCTCATTTGTGGTAACTTTCAGGCCAAGTATGTCTAAACAGTCAATATCAATTAGATCAACGCGGACCTTGAGGGCTATTTTTACCCAAATTGTTAGTCCCCCCCGAGGGCCTGCCTCTTGCAGAGGGGACTGCATTAATATTGAAAGTCTTATATCCTACTCTGTGTGGCGCACTGAGTGCCCAGGTTTCCTGCAGGAAGCAGATTGCACTTGATTCAATGTAGTTGCACCAATCTGGATTGCTTACATTTTTTGATAGCGCAGCTATATTCCAGGAAAGTTGTTTTAAATTTGGCACGAGACTGTCACAGTTATGCGTTTACTGTTGGACTATGGTTAAGTCGTTTGTACACGTAGGTCTTTTATGTTGTGCACCTACAGAGGCCATATCTGATAATATGTTTAGGCGTTCCACGGTCATTACTCCCTTTCTTCTATTTCCTGTTCATGGACATAAATTTGTGATGATAACACTAGAGGGACATTATTCTCCTTTTCCTCTATTTCAACTAGGACAGGCTAGGAACAACTGCCTACGATTTTTGTTGTTAATGGTCAGTCGACCATTTTCAAATTTGATAAATTTTGGAATCGATTAAAGGTATAGAGCGGGGAGGGTGTTTCAACATTCTTACGCGTTCTCTCGCTTAAGGGTTTGTAGAAATATCCCAATGGGAGGGCATGGATGTTGGTATTGTCTTTCTGGGTCACGTCACATGCTCTCAGAAGGTGGTGCACTGTATTAGGATGTTTGAAATTAACCACTATACAGTCTCTATCAATATCTTTTGTCTGCTCACCTACCCAGCCCACCCTACAAACCTTAATAATCTTGTGTGTTTTATGTGGGCTGAATCTTTTATATTTTTGGAGCCAATCCACAACTTTATTCCTCAGATTTTGCCATGTCTCTACTTGGTCTCTCCTTAATGCCGGTACACCAGTTAATACTAATACGTATGGGCATGAGGCTGGAGGTAGTCTTAGATTGTCGCTATTGGGAGTTACCAAGAGTGTGTCGAATTTGGGTGAGGAGGCTTCTGGGTTCCTAATAATTGGGTCTCCTCATCTCCCACTAATCTGGCTAGTTCCTGCTTCGCTGGGGCCATGAATATTACCATTCTGTATTTTTTCTTTTGGTTTTTGTGCTTTCCTTTCTACATCATCTGTTTCCGGTATGGCTTGTGTGCCTGTCGGAGGCAGAGGATTCTCTTTTAGGGGGACTTCATCCTTTTTGTCATAGCTTGTTATTTGATCTACAAGTGTTTTAGTGCAAATCATTACATTCTCTCTCCCCTCTTTTATCATAGTATCCAAGTTAACAATTGCCTGGTTTATGTCTTTAGTTTTATTATCCAGGTCCTTTAATCGGGTCGTCATAAGGTTGTTTATTTAGACCCTTACAGATTCTAGGGTAGATTTAAAAATATCAGCATCAATAAATTCAAGTGTTTTCACCATGCTGTCTGCCCCACTTGGAGGAGGGGAGTAAACTGACTCTGTTTGAGTTTCATAGATCTGCTAGCTATTTTATCGTTTGACCCTACGTTGTTTGGAGTGCGAGCCTTGGACCCACCGCCCCTCCCTTTCTGTTATAGGGTTTATTCCTTTGAGATAGAGACTTAGGTTGACCTTTTTCCTGCATCCCTTGTCTTACCCCTACATTGCCTGGTTACCCTTAAAGGAACTGGTGACGTATTTGAAGTCTCATCTGCCCCGACTGATCTATATCAATGGTTGGAGCATTGCCTGCCCTAGTATTTTCTGGTGTGTGGACAGAAAATATAGGATGCAGACTTGGTGATTTGTGTAATGCATCAATAACGGCTAGTGTACCTGGGTCGCTATGTGGTTGTAACTTTACTGGGTCCAGGGATAGCCTTCTCTCAGCAAGAGCAATTTCTTTGCTTATTAAGGATTCTGCTCTTAAGAAAAAACCATCTAATGTTCCAGACAAACTTGTCTGCTTACTCATGTTTTTTCTGGATGAGGACAATTTTACGTTAGCAAGGGCGGTCAAGAAAACAACACAGAGAATAAGGATATCAGTGTTTTTACACTTAGGGGTAGTCTGCTAGTGGTAAAAGCATAAAAGAATATGTCCTCTTTTCACCTTACACAAGCTTACATAGGATGATAAATGATGACCAGTAATCGTTCATTACTGATGTTTAACAATGGCATACCTATCATGCGGTAGTGAATCAGTCAAATAGGAGCCAAGTGGGGTGGCCCAGCCCGGCCTCTTTTGGCCCCGGACGGCCACAGACGGCCCGCCCTTTGCACAGGCTTAGCTCGGCTGCGCCCGCGACACGGGAAATCTCTCCTCCTTTAATGTGCCGCCTGGCGCGAACTCAGCGTGTGGGCGGCGTCAGCCGCGGTGGGCGCTGGGGGATGTGGTCTCCCCCCTCGGCGGCCGTGCACAGGTGTGAGAATACAAGGGAAGCGGGGGAGACTGACGGGGAACAGCCACCCGCGTCCACACAGTGGCAGAGGGTCCTGGGCAAAGCAGAGCGTCTCTGGTAAGGTAGAGTCCGTTTAAAATTTGAAAGGCACCCAGCAGAATGTAGCACCCAAACTTGCTTTATATAGATAAGAGGAAGTACCCTTGTTTGGTGGAGATTTACCTCTTTGTAGTCTTGTCTTCTGTATTCGAGGATTCATGTTGTCACAGATTTCCGGATGAAGTCACAAGAGGAAAAATCCCATTGCCGAAACACACACAAAGCCAGGCCCTAGTGGTCCATTACGCAGCTGTAGTGTAGACTATTCACTAGACATTTACCCAACAAGGTAGCACTTACTAATTAACCTGGAGAAAGAACTCCAGTTGGGTAGACATTTTGTTAAGACTGTAGACTTTAGTTAGATAAAAGGACAGGTGATGTTCTGCTCTGGCCCAGTCACTAACACAGCTACCGACACATCCACACAGACATTCACCCACCCACTCATGAACCCACTCTGCCACTCCCACATCCACTCAGACACCCAAACAGCCATTTACACACTACCTCACACACCCACGCACACCCATACAGTCACTCACACACCTACTCACAAATCAACAAAACCACTCACACACCCATACTCAGAACTTTACAGACACACACATACCCACTCACACACCGACATAGCCATTCACAAACCCACTCACAGACCCATACAGCCACTCACACACCCACATAACCAATGCCACACCCACTCACAGGCCCATACAGTCACTCACACACCCATACAGTCACTCAAACACCCACTCACACACTGATACAGACAGTCACATAGCCACTCAGACGATATATGTTAGAAATTGAATCATTCATTTGTAATACAGAGAGAACATTAATTTAACTTAAGCAGTAGCTTGGTATTTACGAAATACTTAGACCCACTGGATGATGTCATCAGTGATGTCACAACCATGTCATGAGTGATGTAATATGTGATGTCATAAATAGTATCATAGCTCGAAAAATGAAATTTGTGTGGTGCCTTACACAATTGAACATTATTAGTATCACTAGGGGTCTCCATTTTTTTCTGTAGTGAGTGCTACTTCTAATCAGTTAAATTCATTTTGATTTACTGAAGGCTAAGCAGCCCAGGTATTGTTACCAGACACCACTTTGCTCAGCTTTATTGACTTTAGACCTAATGTCCATAGAGCCAGACACTATGGTATGAGCAAAATACTTTGAAAAGGGGTGCTATGACAGGGCTTCCGTGTATGTCAGTAAGAGCGTGTTTTTGGGGATGTATGAACATGGGTGCATATGATATATGTGTATGGGTGACTAGGAGCTCCGCCACTCAGATATTCTTGGTCCTCGCCTCTGTGGCAGCTGCTGTGGGGGAGCGTGAGTAACATCTCTGACCCCTGGTCTAGGTCCACTCTCTCCCCAGCAGCTCTGCTGTGCCGTCACCTGCTCTTCAGTTCTCTGACCTCCTCCTGGTGAGGTTTGTCAAACGTCAAAGCCAGGGATTTCCACACTTGGATCATCAACTGCGCAGACAAGCTCGACCACTACACAATCCTGACAAACAGCGCCCCAGGAAAGCCGCCGGGTTAACCACTGAGCTCCAAGAAGCCAGATGCACCTGCCGATGCCTCGAGAAGAACTGGAAAAACAGTAAGACACCTGGAAATTACACCACCTACAAGGACACCATGACGGACTACCTCCAAAAGGACCTTCTTCCACAACAAAATCCTCGAAAACTGCAGCAACTACAAGGAACTTTTCAGTGTCATCCAGGAATTCACCAATCTCTGCAGCGAAGCCAAGGACATCACCCCACCCAAGACTTCTGTAACAAGCTTGGATCCTACTTCCACTTGAAGATAATAAACCTCTACAAGAACTTCATCGACCATACACCCGACTCCGCAGATGTCTCACCCTCCAACAACGCTAGCCAGCCCACCATCTCCTCATGGACTCCAATCACGGCCAAAGAGTCCACCTCAACCATGAAAAGCATCCACTCAGGCCCCAACCAACGCCTGCCCACCACACATCTAGCACAGAGCCGCCACCGTCATCGCACCCGAATTCCAATGCATCATTAACACCACCGTTGAAACCGGCACTTTCCCAGATGACTGGAAACTCACAGTAGTCAGGTCCCTGCTCAAGAAGCCCTCAGCTGATCCCACGGACCTCAATAACTACCGACCCATCTCTCTCCTCCCCTTTGCCACTAAAATCACGGAGAAAACAGTCAACACGGAACTGACGTCATTTATTAAAGATACACCGCCCATGACCCGTCTCAATCGGGATTCCGAAGCAACCACAGTGCAGAGACCGCCCTACTCACTGCCACAGACGACATCCGCACCCTCATCGACCAAGGCCACACCGCAGCCCTGATTCTACTCGACCTATCAGCTGCTTTCGACACCGCCTCCCACCATACAATCGTATCCAGACTACACAACACCGACATACAAGGAACCGCCCTCGACTGGATTCGGTCATTCCTCACTGGCAGAAGCCAAAGGATCAGACTGCCACCCTTCCTCTACGATCCCATGAAAATCACCTGCGGGGTCCCACAGGGGTCGTCTCTCAGCCCGACCCTCTTCAACATCTATATGGCCCCCCTCGCCACCATCATCCGACAACACGGCCTCAGCAGTGTATCCTACGCCGACGACGCCCAGCTCATCCTCTACCTTACCAAAGACCCCACCACCACTAAACTCAACTTCCAGAAAGGAATGCCGGACATCGCAGCCTGGATGACCAACAGCTGCCTAAAGCTCCACTCTGAGAACACAGAAGTCCTCGTCCCCGGAACCACTTCCTCACTAGAACACCTGGTGGCCCACTGCCCTCAGCAGGCCGCCGATCCCAACGGACCATGCCAGAAACCTTGGCATCGTACTCGACTCATCCCTCTCCATGAACCGACAGGTCAACGCTGTAGTTCCCAGCTGCTTCAACACCCTCCGCATCCTCTGTTAGACATTCAAATGGATCCCCCGAGTCAACGAAGACAGTCACCCACACACTCATCACCAGCAGGCTGGACAATGGAAATGCACTCTACGCTGGCATAAAAAAGTCCCTACTCTGCAAACTCCAGATGGTAAAGAACACCGCCGCCAGACACGTCCTCGGCTTACCTCGACACAAGCACATCAGCCAACACCTACGAAAGCTCCACCGGCTCCCCGTGTAGAAGAGAGTCACCTTCAAGATCCTCACCCACGTCTACAAATGCCTACACAACACCAGACCCAAATACCTCGACAACAGAGTACCCAAAAGAAATCTCCGATCAGCCAACCTCATCCTCGCTGAAACCCCCTGCATCAACAGAGCCAAAGCAGGAGGAAGATCCTTCTCCTACATCGCAGCCAAGACCTGGAACGAGATCCCGACAGACATCAGACTCACCCCCACGCTAAACACCTTCAGGAAGACTCTCATAACCTGGCTCTTTGGCTGAACAGTACTGCTAAACCCCCCCCCCCCCCCCCAGTGCCTTAAGACCCTCACGGGTGAGTAGCACGCCCAAAATTCCCTGATTTATTGATTGACCTATTAAGATGTTTGTGGTCAGAAGGTAATGTGCGTGGTCAATCCAAATCGGAACAGCATGGTACACTCCTATGGACAGTGTTCGCCATATCACCACATTTGCCCACCTAGGTGAGTGTGGTAAAATGAAATATAATTTATGACTCACGTACTAAATTAAGTATGATGTATGATGTGTGTTTCACACTGGGTACACAACATAGGTGTTCAGGCAAGCACATCACAAAAGGGAAGTAATGACAGACTTCCAGTGATCAATACACAATTATGTCTTTTTGTTTGTTTCTTTTTTCCTTCTTTTTATTCACAGATGGAGTGATAAGAAAATGTAAAAGATAATTGTCTTTAACTAAGTGATAAGAAGCAGCTATCTGCCCTTACATAAACAACAGTATAAGAAATATCCGTCTGCGTCTTCCAGGGAGGGTATCATGTTGCCCTGAAGAAAGTCCAGGACCTAACGAGGCCCAGTCAGGACTGCAACATGTTGGCTTTAGGGTCATAGGACCATTAATACTCTAATTGAGCCCATTTTTATACTTTAATAACCACAACAAAGTCAATGTCAAAGGAACTTGTTGAGCGCACAAATCACCAGAAAGGTCTCATGGCGCATGCAGAGCTCCAGAAAACTGATGGTCAGATCTGGACGGTGTTATTTCTGATCAAATAGCCACGTTTTTAATTCCTTCCGAAAAGGCTTATGATCAGCGATGGGGAGAAGATGAGATGGAGAGGTCGGAGGCAAGAAAAGGAAAAGATTGTTCCCCGCATCGTACAATGCGGATACGCAGTGGGGTGAGGAGAGATTTTGTGCTGGATCTTCACAGTCTTCCTGGCTGATACCTGTTGAGCTTTTTCGCTAAATAACAAGGTCCCGTTCCATATATGATCTTGTGGGTGAGGCATAGAATTTTAAAACGGCCTCTTTTTCTTTCCAGAAGCCAGTGGAGGGTCCTCAGACTGGGGGCTGAAGGAGATTTCGGTGGAAGATTTAAGATAAGATAAGTCTGGCAGTGTGTTCTGCAGGATCTGCAGTTTGGAGAAAAGATCTTCATTTAGCGAAGCTAATAAGGCATTCCCATAGTTCAAATGACTTATGATAACACCCTGCACCAAAGGTTTCCTGGATTCAATAAGTATCCATTTAAAGACTTTACGTAGTTTCCGCATTATCCCATAGCAAGTGCCTAATACAAGATTGACATGGTTTTTCATGGACAGTTTGTTGTCAATAGTTATTCCAAGATTACGCACTGCTTGTTTAGGTGATGGGCATGGGCCCAATGCCTGGGGCCACCAATTGTTAGACCAATACTCTGCAGCCCTGCCAAACAAGTTATTCTCTGTCTTGCTGCCATTGAGCTGTAGTTTGGTATAACCCATCCAGTCGTTAATGTGGATCATTTCTCCCATTTAAAAGCATTCAGAAACATCATTTTGTTCTCAGCTCCAATACTGAGCTTTCAAGGACTTTTATTCAAGAGTTAAGAGTTAAATACCTCAGTGCTTTATTTCTTCAACTCTGTCCAGCTTGGTCATAAATCTGACTGAGCACTGTTCATTATCAGCTCTGGCTGGCTGCAGCCTGATGCAAATAATGTAAAAAAAAAAACAGCAGCTTCCCTTAACTTTAAAAGGAGAATGTGACCCTGCGCTTTTTTAAAAATGAACTCAAGTCTCTAAGCTGCTCTGAAGGTGTCTGTGAGCTACTGGTAGCTCGCAATCGACTGGTTGGAGAGTCCTGCAGTATACACTTTTGTACATGCATGGATAAATCATGTATATGATTTAGAAGATTGGTGGCTTTCTCTAATATTGTTACAGCAGTTCTTGAACTTTTTGTGTGCTTTTGCTCATTTCTCAGTGTTGGATCTGAGAGCTAAAATTGTCGGACAAAATGTGAAAATGACCTTTGCCACAAAGATGCGCAATCCCATGCTGCTGCATCGCTCTCTGCTGCTTTTGCATAAATTTACTGCATTTTCCTTCTTTTCCTCCCATTTTTCTAAGTGCTTTCTCCTGCTTCTGCCTTGTGTTTGCTGCTTTTTCCCTCCTTTCCCCTTGTTTTTCCAAGTGCTTTGGTCTGCTTTTTGCCTCTTTTTTACTGCTTTCTCCCTCTTTTCCCCCCATTTTTCTAAGAGCTTTCTCCTGCTTTCTGCCTCATTTTCACGACTCTTTTCTTGCTATTCTAAGTGCTTCCTCCTGCTTTTTGCGTCATTTTTTCACTGCTTTGTCCTTAATTTTCCCACCTCCCACCTAGCCCCACCCACTGGCTCCCAGTGGCCCTCCCTCTTCCCAGGACCTTCTTGAGGCTGCAGCGTGGACACGCAGTTGACATGCGCGTTGGGTGCTCCGCTGGCATGGCAATGGCACACCAAAGGCAAGCCCGTCTGCTCCCGTTCATGCCTGGACCATGCCCAGTGCGAGGACATCAGGCCCCCCCACCACATGATGATACACCGCCACTGAGCCCTGGACCCAGGACGTACCAACAACCACTGCTACTGCAAATCCCCCTCTACCACCAGAGGGCACTTCTCCTACCGACACTGCTACCACATCTTCAGCACCGAAGCAGTCAACACCAGCGACACCGCAAACACGGCTGCCCCAGCTACATCAACCGAGACCACCATGTCACAATTCCAGTGCATCCTACTCAATGTACGTTCACTTTTGAAACACACCACAGAGGTCTGGGACACGATTTCCTCCCTCACCCTGGACCTCATCTTCCTCACAGAAACCTGACTAAAACCCACCTCCACACCAGACATCGCCACCGCCATCCCTGAAGGCTACAAGACATCACATCGGGACTGAACCAACAAGCACAGATGCAGTATAGTCATCAGCTACAGCAACACCATCCGCTGCACAACACCAGTACTGGAACACCTCAACTTCCAGCCCCACACAGATGAAAAAAATACCATCAGACTTCCCTTTTCATACAGACCACCAGGACCATGCTTTAGTATCTGCAATGCCATCCCAGATCTCATTGCCCCTCTCGTATCGACTCAGAGAACTACATCTTCCTAGGGTACCTCAATTTCCACCTTGACAACCCTAGCAGCACCAACTTCACCGATTTCCTGCAAAGGATGAGTAACATCTGCCTAACGCAGCTCATCACCAACCCTACCCATATCACAGGACAGGCGCTCAACCCCGTCTTCACCTCCACGGACAGAGTCAGGTACATACACACCACGCCACTCACCTGATCCGCCCACCACATGGTACACTTCACCTTCTCAGGACCCACCCACCCAGGCACCGTGCCCCAGATCCACATGAAGAGACTGGAAAAAGGTATAAGATGACAGAGTGGAATGAAGCTGCCAGACTCCACACACAACCCTGAACAAGCATTAGAGATTCTCTCAGTGGATCACAGACTGTATCGACGACATTTCCTGCACCAAGACAGCCTTGTCAAAAGAACAAAGCAAAATAGCAAGTTGGATCACCAAGGAATTGCACTCCTCCAAATACAACTGCCGACAACTTGAAAGGAAGTGACGCATCAGTCAAATGACAGAAGACCACACCACCTTTTGATCCGCTCTGAACCAGTGCCACTGCCTCCTCAAAGAAAACAAGAAGAACACCCTAGCAGACTGCATCAAAGCCAGTGCAAACCACAGCAAAGAACTCTTCGCCATTGTGAAGGAGTTCACCTTTCCTGCAGCCACCAAGAATGACATCACACTCTCCCTGGAACTGTGAGACAATGTCGCAAAACGTCTTCCACAACAAGATCTCACCCACCTGAGAAAACTTCAAACATCAACCCTCCACTTCAGACAGCATCTACCCACTCACACCCATGACCCCAAACACCTTCTCACCCACTGGAAACTTCTCACTGCACAAGAGATTATCTCCATCATAAACTCTGTGCCCTTGGGAGCACCCACGAAACCCATGCACCCACCTCTTCTTCAACCTCAGATGCAAGACAATCTGTGATGAGCTCAGGCAGGTCCTGAACACTTCCATCACTGAAGCCTCCTTCCCTAAGGACTGTAAACACACTGATGTGAGGCCCCTCCTGAAAAAACACCCACCAACCCAGTCAAAATAAAGAATTATCGGTCCATCTCTCTGCTACCCTATCCAGCAAAAGTCCTTCAGGAAGCAATCAATCAGCAACTTACCTAACACCTAGAAGACCGCAACCTCCTGGAACATTCCCAATCTGGATTTTGAGCTAACCAAAGCACGGGATAGCCATGATCGCAGCCACAGAGGCCATCAGAGACCCCCTGGACAGGGGGGAAACAGCAGCCCTCATCCTCCTGGACCTGTCCACTGCATTTGACACAGTCTCTCACAACATCCTCATCAACAAACTCCATCATGTTGGAAAACGCCCTCAAATGGATTACCTCACACCTCACTGGCATCACTCAAAGAATCCCTCACCCACCATTCACCTCAGAGTCCAAGAAGATCATCTGCAGAGTGCCCCAAGGATCATCCCTCAGCCTGAATCCCTTCAACACCCACATGACCCCCTGGCTGCCGCCATCAGACCACACAGACTCAACATCATCTCCTAAGCCGATGACACGCAGCTCATCCTCTCACTGTCTGAAGATTCCTTCACCACTAAAGCTAATTTCCACAGATGCATAAAGAACGTCGCGGACTGGATGAATGACAACTGTCTCAAACTCAACAATGAAAAGACGGAAGTCTTCATCTTTAGGAACAACACCTCACCATGGACCGACGCATGGTGGCCCCTGGAGCTCGGCACATCTCCCACCCCCACAGACCACGCTGGCAACCTCGGCATCATCCTAGATAGCAATCTATTCATGGAGAAGCAAGTCAATGCAGTCTCATCTGCCTGCTTCCATACCCTTTGGATGCTCTGCAGAATCTTCAGGTGGCTCCTAGCAGACACCAGAAGCATGTATCACCGGCAGACTGGGCAATGGAAACACATTCTATGTAGGAATCACTGCATGCCTCCTGAAGAAACTCCAGACAATACAGAACTCAGGTGCAGAACTCATACTCGACCTCACCAGAAGGACCCACATCACATCGTATCTCAAGAAACTACACTGGCTCCCATTTCAGAAGAGATTCCTGTTCAAGAGGCTGACACACACCAACAAAGCCCTGCACAATGAAGGACCAGCATACAAACAAAGACTGACCCTCCACAAACTGAATAGACACCTTCAATCACCATGGCTGTCCCTCACAGACCCCTTGCAGATCCGTCTAGCCAACAGTGGGGGACCCTCCTTCTCGCACCTGGCAGCATAGCCTTGGAACAATTTCCTTCTCTACCTCAGGACTGCATCGTCGCTCCAGCACTGAAGAAGAGAACTAAAGACATGGAAGTTTGAATGATTAAACCTCCATGCAGCAGCAAGCAGCTACAGCGCCTTGAGACCCTCACAGGTGATTTGCAGCGCTCTATAAATATTCAATTAATTGTTTGAATAATTACGTTTTGCATCAATCAAAAGCATACAACAAATCCTTGTGTAGTATGCAAGGAGATTGCAATTACCCAGCAGTACCCCAATGATTGTGGATTTAAAAGACACCCAGAAACGTCCTCCTCAAGATCTGCCACCTACACCACATCCAGTCAGTAAATACAAAATACAGCAAACTACGAAGAACAAAGTACAATCCTGAGACACATTTTCTGCCCCTAAAACACAATATCAAAATAATTATTGTTAGACCTGCCATCTTTTGGCGTGATTTCCCCTTGACTCTTTGGCTTCTGATCTCCTATTTTTGACTGTGTCCTGAATTTCGTTCTTCCTGGCTTTAGGACTCCGTACACTTTTTCACTACTGACCCCTGCTAAAGTACATGTGTTCTGTGTCTTAAATGTAATGGCATTTGGATTCTCCATGATTGGCATATTTGATTTACTGATACGTCCCTAGTACTGTGCACTACATGTGCCCAGGGCCTGTAAATTAATGCTACCAGTGGGCCTGCAGCATTGATTGTGCCACCCACATGAGTAGCTATTTAAAACATGTCTCAGGCCTGCCATTGCAGGGCCTCTGTGTACAGTGTTAAACTGCCATTTCAACCTGGCAAATTCACATACTTGCTAGGCCCAAACATCCCCTTTTATTGCATATAACTTACCCCTAAAGTAGGCCTAAAGTAGCTCCAGGGCAGGGTGTAGTGTATTTAAAAGGTAAGACATGTACTTTTGAGTTTTACATGTCCTTGTTGTGAAAAACCGCTAAATTCATGTTTCACTACAGCAAGGCCTACCTTTCACATAGGTTAGCATTGGAGCAGCCTTGTAATACTTTACAAGTGTAACTTCCAATTCAGAAAAGTTAGGAAGAGTATGTTTGGTGTCTCTGGACACACAATTTAAAAGTACATCTTGAAGTGAAGTTGATTTTTAAATTGCAGGTCTGAAAATACCACTTTTCGAAATCACCAGGCTGATGGGTCTTTCTGAGCTAGAGTGAGAGGGAGGAGCTTACACTTGCACCTGAATAGGGCTGTGCCTATCTCCACACAAAGAGCTGCATACTCCCTGTAGTGTGTCGGGAGCCAGGGTAGGAAAGAGCAGTGTCTTGTACACTACAAAGGCCTTTCTTTGAAGTTGCTCTACTTCAAGGGCTAAAATGGGTATATCTACTGGACCTTTGAACCATATACTCAGAACACTTCTGGAACAGAGTACATTCTACAGGAGGAAGAGATGTTGTGCTGCCAGAAGGGACTGGCTCTTTGCTACTTGTTTTGATGTGTTGCCCTGCTTCTTCTTGCCTGTGAGTGAGAGGACTGGACTTGACTCTCTACATCTTGCATCTGTAAAGGTTCAGCAAGGGCTTGTTGAGGTTGCCTCCTGTTTCTGAAGTCTCAGGGACATCAAAGACTTCACCGGATCTTGCTTCAAGCACCTGGGCTCCTCTGCTGTGAGTCCTGCTCTGACAAAAGGTGCCAAATCCAGTCCGGGCCCTTGGAAATGAGTGTTTGGTGCTGCAACCCAAGAAACCAACGCATCAACACTGAGGCGTCATTTTGAACCGGCCCATTTCTCTACAACATTGAGCATTGCCGCTGTCTGCACCGAAGCCACAGACACTGGTCTCTGACTGCACAATACAACAACCTCGACTTACAACACAGCCCGGACTTTGCCTACGCAGCACCTCTGGATCACAGCTGCTGCGTGAGTGTCAGACACCGCAACACCGACGTCTGCGATGCACCGTTCCCAACTCCAACACATGCCCGGGTCTGCTCGGCTTACAGCCCAGCGGTTCGACATTGACTCCTTGGCCCCAAGGAAGGTGCTCTTGATATTGACACATCAACAACATTGCCCGACTTCTGACATGATGCATTGACTTCGACAGTGACACATCCCCTACTTTGTTCAATGCATCATCCCCAAGCTTCGACAAGTCCAAGGTACAATCAGTGAGTCTGCTCCTGTATCCAGCCTGTGATCCATCGTGGTCAGACTCAACTTTTGAATTTGCCACGGTCGAACGTGACCAGATAGCTATAGTTGGAGCTATTGACTTCTAAGCGTTGCATTTTGACTTAATCTTGCAAGGTTCATAATTTGACTTGAGTGTGTTGGGTTTTTGTCGTTTTAGTCTTGTTTTACTCAGATACATATTGGCTATTTTTCTAAACTGTGGAGTTGTTCTTTTGTGGTGTTTTCACTGTGTTACTGTGTGTTTGTGTGTGTGTGCGTGTCTGTGTGTGTGTGTGCATGCATGTGTGTGTACAAATACTTTACACATCACATCTTTAGTGTAGTCCAACTGTTCTGTGCCAGGATAGCAGAGGGTGAGCACAGGTAAACCTTTAGTGTGTACTACACGTCCCCTGACTAGGATTGTGGTTCTTGCTTGGACAGAGTGCACATCTCTGCCAACCAGAAACCCCATTTCTAACAATAATCCTTTTGTAGCACCTCACTGGCACAAAATTATCCCTCGTCCAAAGCAGTCCTAATATCTTCCTGAATATTCTCAGATGATCAAAAGCCACGAAAAACAGTCCCTGCTGCAAGTCACACCCCACATAGCCTACCACTAAATGACAGAAAAATAAATCCACATATGCTTTGTTACATATTCAACAATTAGTCGTACCTCTCAACTGTATGCATGTATTCTTGGGGTAGGTCAAGTTTTCTAGTTTGTGTCTACGTAACACTCCTCATTCTCTGAAGAATTTGTTACACGTCGAGGGGCAAGTCCATGAAACGAAAGTGATTTAGGGACTTGCGTACACAATTCCGACGAGGTACATGATCCAAAATGGGGCTCCCCAGTTACTGTAAGTTCCACAGTGAGTGTTGCTTGTGCACACATGCGGCAAGCAAATACATCCGGCTTCACATTTTCAGAAAGACTTTTCTGCTGAAATCATCCCTCCTGTGAGAGAAAGCTAAACATCTGGAGTAAGTGTGAGGAAAACTGGAAATTGCACGAGGTAGCCTATTTATGAGAACCTACACGAAATAAAGCAAAATAAATATACATTATGCACAGACCTAATTTATTACTGTTTTTAATACACTGTATTTGTACTGTTAAAGTATGTCATGTAACTGACAATCAGCTTAGAGAAATGTGTTGCATGTGTGTGTGGGGGGGAGGGGGGAGGAACAAAATAGACATTGCAGCTTCAGGACAGAAACGTTTAGTTGCTATACTTCAAAGTGATTGCGATTTTGCAAGTGAACAGGTTGTAAACGTCTTGAGAAGGAAATACAAGTTCATGCTCTGAGGAAATGGTTCTGAACAATGTTATCGAAGGAAATGGGTTTTCATAGGTTGCTACAGGTTTGGCAAACATTCACCATAAATGGATGTAATTACTCCTAGTTTAGGAACTCCGAAATCTAAGGCATGAAAGGGTAGAGAAGTCTTATAGCTGCACGTTTGGCATAATATATATTACCGTGTCTTTTTGTCTTGCTGGGTTTGACAGCTCAGTGTGTTTCCTCTAATATTCTCCGTAATATACAGGTCAGGATTCGAATTCTGGCAAGGATGACTCAACATCTCATCATCTTGAGGTCAATAAATTGAGGACCATCATATAGGGTAAAAATAGCACCTATTATTGACAAGGAGCAGCAAAAATATATTGTTAAGCTCCACATAAAGCAATTTATTATTCTCTAATCCTCTCTATTAAGAAATTAACAATGCGTTACTCAGTTTCCAGACCTTTCTCAGAGGAATAGCCAATTTTTCATTATGGCATTGTTGTCATGCTGTGATGGAAGCTGCATGGTAGTTTGCCGTTTTCAGTGGAAAGCCTTACAGGTAGATTCATCAAGCTAAATTGCGCTTGCAAAGGGCCAGATTCTGAGAATCTGGCCCTTTGCGAGTGCAATTTTTGCATTTGGGATTCATCATCCCAAATGCAAAAATCGCTATTTGCGAAATCGCATATTTGCGAGGAATTGGATTTAAGGAATCTCTATTAGAGATTCCTTAAATGCAATTCATTAACCAATTTGAAATTGCGAATTTGCAATATTTGGTCGCTATTTACCACGAAGTCTGACTTCGTGGTAAATTGCGAAAAAATAGAAAAAAGCCCTTTAGTGCATTTTTCTCTGTTGCATGTTACACACACTCATGTCCTTTGGACATGTGTGTGCGCAACACCTGTGTAAATTTACATTTCAGGGGTGCTACAGGGTGTCCTTTGGACACCCCTGGCACCCTTGAAATCGCTATCTTATTTGCGATTAGCTAATTGCTAATCGCAAATAAGGAATACTCCCCATTCATTCCTATGGGCCTTTAGGCCCATAGGAATGAATGGGGAGTTATTCCTTATTTGCGATTAGCAATTTGCTAATCGCAAACAAGGAATGTGTAGGAATCGCAATTTATTTTGCGATTCCTACATGAATCCCGTTTTGCGAGTCTGTAATAGCGATTTCTTATGAATCGCTATTAAAGACTCGCAAAACGGGTCTTTGATGAATCTACATGTTAGTGCGCTCAATCAAGCTTCACAAATTGGAGACTATATACCCCCTAGGCTGCTGCATATTTCTCACTGGATACACTAAATCTTGTGTGAACATATTAGGAAGTACCAAAGGCCATTTTGAGATCCAAAGGTATTTAAACCATGCATGCATTTTATCAGCACCGTCACTTGATGGGCCATCGCCCTTCTCACCAACTCAGGGCTTTGAGGCGGTACAGACTGTAGGAAGGTGGATATCTGACTATGGTTACCCCCAAACTTTTTGCCTGGTGTTTAGCTGGTTTTTGACATAGTTGGCCTGGGATCCTGCTATTCAGGGCCCCAGGCTGATTGCTCTCTCCTTAAAATGGACTCCATGTACCCTAGGTGCATAACATAATTGGAACTGGTTCACCAGCCCCAGTCCTGGTGAGGAGCTGGACAAAGGAGAGGGGGTGTAACCACTCCCCTTCCTGGTCCCACCCAGAGGAGGGACCTAGTAGGTGATCCACCCCTCAGATTGGGAATAAGAGTGGGAGCAGTGCCATTGCACAGCAGATCATCCTGAATCAACTTAAAACTAAGAAGACGACTGGACTTCGACATTCTGCTGCTCAGAAGACTGAAGAAGAATCTCCCTTGTGGCCTAGGAGTGGCCACCCTGTGAACACAGGTACCAACCAGCAACTCAACGTCTGCTTTGCTGCCGCCTCCCGCTGGAGCCCGAGCCCAGAGCCCGACAAGAACCAGACTCCCAGACCTCTCAGAGCCCGATCCACAGTCCCTGCAAAGAAGGGACCCGTGGAGGCACCGAGTGACGTGGGACCGGACCTCTTGGAAGACACTCGAAAAGCTGACTGCGCAGCTTCTGAGGCATCCTCGACGTTGTGCTTTGGGGACTGAGAACCCCCATCACCGAGCAGCCCTTGCACCGAAGATCAGCCCTCCAGCATCTCCACGATCTGCGTGGGGCCCTTTTGCATTGTGCCACTCGACGCGCCATCCCGGCCACTAGCCACGTGGTCAGCGGCCATCTTGGCGACGAAACCGACGATTTACACAGCAGGTCTGGTTGCTCGAGACCTAACCAAGCTCCTGTAAAAAGGAGCACCTGCTCTGACCTTGCTGGTCCGAGTGATAAGCATCTTTCAACTTCTGCGTGGCTTGCATTTGCCAAGGCCTGTTTGCTCCGATCAGGTCGCCGACACCGCCAACAGCGAGAAGCTTACGTGGGACAGCTTGTGACTGACTCCTGGACGTCCTCGACCCCGGGTATCCACGTGGCTGCAGAAAGAAGCTACCCAACAACGCCTGTTTGCACCCGACATCGCCTGGTTCCAATCTGGTTCCACGGTAGTCACTGGCTAGTGACTTTGAACACTGTCCCCTCTGCTTTCAGGTCTTCACATCTTCAGATCCACCCTTGGATCCACCGGAACTCTTCACCTCGAGCCGCCTGCAGCATCTTCAGCTCCAAGCACCATCGACCAGCGTGACGAAACCCGACACTACTTCGACCCTGTGCACCCGCTTCCTGTGGGTGAGGTAACTCAGCTCCGCCGGTGCTCCTGCACTGGTACACATCTCAAGGGCCTGTGTCTTAAGTTTCAGCTCCGTAGGTCCTTCGGAAGGTTCCTAACTTTCTAACTTTGTACTTTTTACGCACTATAGACTTTGTATTGGAAAGTGCGTGCACTTTGAACACTGCACCGAGTCCCGTGGGCCTTTCCCGACTTAATCATTGCTAGTCTCGAATAGCTCCAGCGATTCCCAAGGCCCTAGGCCTGTTCCCTTTCCTTTTGGTATCTCTTATACCACTTTCTTAGTATATGGTTTAGGTGGCCCCTAGGGCTCATCCATATTGTGCAACTTTTGTGTATTTTAAACTGTCTTGTGATTTAACGCTTGTGCTTCTGTGCTCATAAAGAGTCCAGGGGATTTTATAGTTAATAAATCAATATATATTTTCAATATATATCTGTGTGGTGTCCCTTTCATTTGGTATTCAAGGGGGTTGTGTATGGTATAACAGCTGGCTTCACATGCCTTTCAGAGTTTAGCCTAAGACTGCTTTGTCCACGTTACCACTAGGATAACTGGTCTACAAGGTTGAGTTACAACCATCATCATAAGGGTTGCTTGGCATGGTACAAAGTGATCACTAAGAATTAGTGAGCATTATGTACCAGGCCAACTTCTTACATTGGTGAGCAGCGGATTTGGATCTGAGCTTGCTGTTGTTTTACCATTACAATCTTTGAGATTATCATTTGAAAGATCATACAGGTACCTGCTAGGTACATTTAAAACAAGACTAGTATACTTAAGTTCTATTGAACTTAGTTGTTGTAGAGCAAAGGGAGTAGCACACCCTAGCTACAACTACTAGATAGGTTTAGTAGGTAAACACCAGTGTAGGTAGATTGCAACACATCCACCCACACTAGAGCAATGTCTGGAGCAGAGGGTTCCACTGGGAATGTCTCTGTTGAGAGTGACCCTCCAAGGGCACCATCCAAATTTGCTATTTTTTCCTTTAAGGAACTAAGGCAGCTTTGTGCCTTAAGGGGTCGGAAGACAGGGCCTTCCCCTACTACAGACCACCTAAGAGAGCTCTTGGATCAGTCTGAGACTCTAAAGACCTCTAAAACAAACCCCACAGGGAATGCTGAGGGAGGCCATCCTTCAGAGGATGACACTGTAGACACCCCTGCCCCTATCATCCTGGTAGATGAGGAAGCCTCCACCACTGGAGCTCCTCAGGTAGATGAGGAGGAAGAGGAAGAGGAAGAAGAGGAGGAGGTGGAAAGCAGTGAGTCAGATGATGACAGAGATAGTCAGGTGCTGGTCAGTAGGCTGAACCAGGCTAACTTAAGTGTGTTTGGGACTGAAGCAAGGCTGACCTTGCCCAGCCACCCAAATGGACTTAACCAGGGGCATAGGAGGAGGAGGAATCACTCAGGTGAATCCAATACCTCCCATGTCTCTAGAGGCTCTCATGGTCACTCCAGAAGGGAGATGGCTAGCCCTCAGAGAAGGGAACATGAGGCCAAAATGAGAGAGGCTGAGCTTAGGATCCAGAAGCGAGAATTAGAGGTTGCCCTGGTCCAAGAGAGACTTGCTAGAGCAAGACAGCCTAGAGAGAGTGGATTAGGATCCACTGGTGGCAGCACTATCCAGAAGGATAAAGACAGGTCCTTTGATACAAGAAACCTGAGTAAGATTGTGCCCCCCTACAAAGCTGGGGATGATATCCACAAATGGATGACTGCACTTGAGAGAGCCTGCATGGTACAGCAGATCCCTCAGGAGCAGTGGGCAGCAATCTTGTGGCTCTCCTTTGAAGGTAGAGGCCGAGACAGACTCCTCACAGTTAGTGATGGGGATTCTAGAAACTACCTGGTCCTGAAGAGTGCTCTGATTGATGGGTTAGGCTTAACCACTGAACAGTACAGGTTAATGTTCAGAGATACCCAGAAGACACAGACTCAGGACTGGTCTGAATTTGTTGAGTGTGCCACTAAGGCTCTGGAGGGCTGGTTGCTGGGAAGTAAGGTTACTGACTATACAGGATTGTATAATTTAATTATGAGAGAGCAAATCTTAAGTAATTGTCAAAATCAGCTTCTACATCAGCACCTGGTTGACTCTGATCTGACCTCCCCACAAGAATTGGGTAGGAGGGCAGACAAATGGGTCAGAACCAGGATCAGGCCTAAGAACCAGGGTGGTGACCAAAAGAAAGAGACTACCAAGCCTCAAGAGAAGGGTGGGGATAAAAGTAAGGAAAAGACTTCCCCAGGGCCCCAAAACTCCAAGAATGGGGGTGGGTCCCAAGACACTTCTACAACCCAGAAAAAGCCTTATTGTCATACCTGTAAACAGGTGGGGCATTACAAAACAGATAGCTGTTGTCCCAAGAATGGCAATAAGGAGAATATACCTCCAGGTAAGGCTCCAACACCTCCTGTCACTGTTAGCAGTGGTCCCCCAGGTGGTGGGAGCACCCCAAAGAATTTGGGTGGGTTTACTTTTGGAGGACAGGTGGACTCTGGCTTATCCAGGTCCCCTAACTCAGATACTCTTGTCTATGAGACTGGCATGGGGTTTGCCAATTTCACTGCTTGCCCAAACACTTTGAGCAAGTATAGACAGGAGCCCCTCATCAATGGCTTGAAAGTTGAGGCCTTCAGAGACACAGGGGCTAGCATCACCATGGTGGCTGAATGTCTAGTCCCCTCAAGGCAACTTTTATGATGCCAGATATCAGGTGACAAACATTGATGGCATAGAAACCAATCATCCCATGGCAGTAGTCAATCTTAGCTGGGGAGGTGTCACTGGCCCAAAGAGAGTGGCAGTGTCAGCAAACTTGCCTGTAGATTGCCTACTGGGTAATGATTTGGAAATCTCAGCCTGGGCTGAGGTTGAACAGCAAACCCATTCTAGAATGGTAAATCTCCATGGAAAGGTTAGTGGGGCTGTGATGGCTACAGCCCCAATCCAAGATGTCCTTCCTGAAAAGGTTGGGAGGGCTGAGCAAACCTCAGCCCCATCTTTAGATAACCTCCCTCCTGAAAAGAGTAGCAGGGCTGTACTAGTAACAGCCCATACCCAAACTGAGTCTCCTCCTGAAAAGGTTGGTGGGCTGTGATGGCCACAGCCCAAACTCAAACTGATACATGGGTAGTGAAGCCTGAAAAGATGGATCACTCCACCCAAACAGAGAGCATTGAGGAGGAAGAGAAATCTCCCTCCCACCAGACTTTAGGAAAGGATCAGCCTCCTCAGGGAACTGATCTTACCCCTGATGAAGGAACTGTCCCAGAGGTTGTTAGGCCTGGCCTGACAGAGCCTCTGATGGCAGTGGACCCTTCTCAGGAGGGACCCAGTCTGGAGCAGGTAACCTGCCCCTCTCTATCTTGCCTTACTCAGCCCAGGGCTGCAGAGGACAAGAAGGACAGTGAGACCCAAAGGGCCCCCTGTCAAATAAAGCACCCCCATCAACAGATTAGGGGCACCGAAGCTAGTAGCCCTAGTGAGGTGAAAACTTTAAAAACTCCTGAGGGATCCCCCTTAAAAGTAGTTAGGGACCTCCCCCAGATGGATATTGTTGGGCACAGCCAAACATGGAACCAAAAGGCCCCAAACCTGACCTGTCCCTCCAGTAAGCCAAACAGAGGGACCCAGCCTCCAGCTTTAGGTAGCCAGAGGTTGACCCTGAGAGCACAGTGCAACTCAGTCAGAGAAAGAAAGGCACACATGGTGGAGAGTGATTGGAGGAAGCTGAGCCCTACAGAGGAAACTCACTTCAGTACTCCATCTCAACACCAGCCTTTGACTTTGCAAAGACACACCACAGGTAGAGATTCCCTATGGTGGAGACCCTCAGATACCCTTAGGGTGAGGGATTGCTTAGTGGACCATGAGACAGGGGGTTACCAAGCCAGAGCTGGTACTTCCTTATATGGCCACTTAGGCAATATAGGCTTACCTGGTCAAGGATAGCCTTATCTCCTTTCGTTGGGGGGGGGGGGGGTTATGTAGGAAGGTGGATATCTGACTATGGTTACCCCCAAACTTTTTGCCTGGTGTTTAGCTGGTTTTTGACATAGTTGGCCTGGGATCCTGCTATTCAGGGCCCCAGGCTGATTGCTCTCTCCTTAAAATGGACTCCATGTACCCTAGGTGCATAACATAATTGGAACTGGTTCACCTTATAGGCCCCTGTAACAGTGTACCCTAGGTACCCAGGGCATAGGTGCATCCAAGGCCTACCAGGGGCTGCAGCACGTCTTGTGCCACCCCTGGCCTGGCCTCCAGATTTGACACAACTGGCTGATCACTCAGCTGGGGTAAGTTGGTGTAATCACCTCTTACTTAGATATAGTATCCCTATATCTAACCTTAAACTGGACACATGTTAACCTGTAAGCCATTCCTATGGAAGGCCCCTGCAATCCTGGGGGCAGAGTGCATGGTTACATGTGAGATGGTGCTCTAGCATGAGCTGAGCCTGTCTGCAGCTGTCGGGAACCACTCCCTAAGCTGTTCCGGGATATTGCCATACCATATACTCTTAAGTGCATTATAATCCTCGCGGTTAAATGCTATCTTTGGTTTGGCTTTATCAAAACATGTCGAGTAAGGTGTCATACGAATTGGAATACTATCCCCTCGCCAGTTCTGGTGACGGGGATAGCATTCCACCCTTCTAGAGGGACACGACATGTGTGTAGCCTTAACCCTGGTTAAAGTTAAACAGAGCCTCAGCATCACAAAATGGATGCTGCCACCACAGACACATGTCTGACCTCCTGCTGCTGGGAGTCCTTCCAGCGAGGAGGGCCTGGACAAAGGGTTTCCTGCCTGGGGAGGTGCGAGCACCACCCCAGACAGGGTTTTGTGTATTGGGTAGGACAGGGCTGAATAGATTGAGACATGCCTGGGGCACACAAGGTGTCCCTGTGCATAAGCCAGCCCAAACCGGTTCTGGGGCATTCCAGCCCCAGTCCTGGCGAGGAGCTGGACAAAGGAGAGGGGGTGTAACCACTCCCCTTCCTGGTCCCACCCAGAGGAGGGACCTAGTAGGTGATCCACCGCTCAGATTGGGAATAAGAGTGGGAGCAGTGCCATTGCACAGCAGATCATCCTGAATCAACTTAAAACTAATAAGACGACTGGACTTCGACATTCTGCTGCTCAGAAGACTGAAGAAGAATCTCCCTTGTGGCCTAGGAGTGGCCACCCTGTGAACACAGGTACCAACCAGCAACTCGACGTCTGCTTTGCCGCCGCCTCCCGCCGGAGCCCGAGCCCAGAGCCCGACAAGAACCAGACTCCCAGACCTCTCAGAGCCCGATCCACAGTCCCGGCAAAGAAGGGACCCGTGGAGGCACCGAGTGATGTGGGACCGGACCTCTTGGAAGACACTCGAAAAGCTGACTGCGCAGCTTCTGAGGCATCCTCGACGTTGTGCTTTGGTGACTGAGAACCCCCACCACCGAGCAGCCCTTGCACCGAAGATCAGCCCTCCAGCATCTCCACGATCTGCGTGGGGCCCTTTTGCATTGTGCCACTCGACGTGCCATCCCGGCCACTAGCCACGTGGTCAGCGGCCATCTTGGCGACGAAACCGACGATTTACACAGCAGGTCTGGTTGCTCCAGACATAACCAAGCTCCTGTAAAAAGGAGCACCCGCTCTGACCTTGCTGGTCCGAGTGATAAGCATCTTTCAACTTCTGCGTGGCTTGCATTTGCCAAGGCCTGTTTGCTCCGATCAGGTCGCCGACACCGCCAACAGCGAGAAGCCTACGTGAGACAGCTTGTGACCGACTCCTGGACATCCTCGACCCCGGGTATCCACGTGGCTGCAGAAAGAAGCTACCCGACAACGCCTGTTTGCACCCGACATCGCCTGGTTCCAATCTGGTTCCACGGTAGTCACTGGCTAGTGACTTTGAACACTGTCCCCTCTGCTTTCAGGTCTTCACATCTTCAGATCCACCCTTGGATCCACCGGAACTCTTCACCTCGAGCCGCCTGCAGCATCTTCAGCTCCAAGCACCATCGACCAGCGTGACGAAACCCGACACTACTTCGACCCTGTGCACCCGCTTCCTGTGGGTGAGGTAACTCAGCTCCGCCGGTGCTCCTGCACTGGTACACATCTCAAGGGCCTGTGTCTTAAGTTTCAGCTCCGTAGGTCACTCGGAAGGTTCCTAACTTTCTAACTTTGTACTTTTTACGCACCATAGACTTTGTATTGGAAAGTGCGTGCACTTTGAACACTGCACCCGAGTCCCGTGGGCCTTTCCCGACTTAATCATTGCTAGTCTCGAATAGCTCCAGCGATTCCCAAGGCCCTAGGCCTGTTCCCTTTCCTTTTGGTATCTCTTATACCACTTTTTTAGTATATGGTTTAGGTGGCCCCTAGGGCTCATCCATATTGTGCAACTTTTGTGTATTTTAAACTGTCTTGTGATTTAACGCTTGTGCTTCTGTGCTCATAAAGAGTCCAGGGGATTTTATAGTTAATAAATCAATATATATTTTCAATATATATCTGTGTGGTGTCCCTTTCATTTGGTATTCAAGGGGGTTGTGTATGGTATAACAGCTGGCTTCACATGCCTTTCAGAGTTTAGCCTAAGACTGCTTTGTCCACGTTACCACTAGGATAACTGGTCTACAAGGTTGAGTTACAACCATCATCATAAGGGTTGCTTGGCATGGTACAAAGTGATCACTAAGAATTAGTGAGCATTATATACCAGGCCAACTTCTCACATTGGTGAGCAGCGGATTGGGATCTGAGCTTGCTGTTGTTTTACCATTACAATCTTTGAGATTATCATTTGAAAGATCATACAGGTACCTGCTAGGTACATATAAAACAAGACTAGTATACTTAAGTTCTACTGAACTTAGTTGTTGTAGAGCAAAGGGAGTAGCACACCCTACCTACAACTACTAGATAGGTTTAGTAGGTAAACACCAGTGTAGGTAGATTGCAACACATCCACCCACACTAGAGCAATGTCTGGAGCAGAGGGTTCCACTGGGAATGTCTCTGTTGAGAGTGACCCTCCAAGGGCACCATCCAAATTTGCTATTTTTTCCTTTAAGGAACTAAGGCAGCTTTGTGCCTTAAGGGGTCAGAAGACAGGGCCTTCCCCTACTACAGACCACCTAAGAGAGCTCTTGGATCAGTCTGAGACTCTAAAGACCTCTAAAACAAACCCCACAGGGAATGCTGAGGGAGGCCATCCTTCAGAGGATGACACTGTAGACACCCCTGCCCCTATCATCCTGGTAGATGAGGAAGCCTCCACCACTGGAGCTCCTCAGGTAGATGAGGAGGAAGAGGAAGAGGAAGAAGAGGAGGAGGTGGAAAGCAGTGAGTCAGATGATGACAGAGATAGTCAGGTGCTGGTCAGTAGGCTGAACCAGGCTAACTTAAGTGTGTTTGGGACTGAAGCAAGGCTGACCTTGCCCAGCCACCCAAATGGACTTAACCAGGGGCATGGGAGGAGGAGGAATCACTCAGGTGAATCCAATACCTCCCATGTCTCTAGAGGCTCTCATGGTCACTCCAGAAGGGAGATGGCTAGCCCTCAGAGAAGGGAACATGAGGCCAAAATGAGAGAGGCTGAGCTTAGGATCCAGAAGCGAGAATTAGAGGTTGCCCTGGTCCAAGAGAGACTTGCTAGAGCAAGACAGCCTAGAGAGAGTGGATTAGGATCCACTGGTGGCAGCACTATCCAGAAGGATAAAGACAGGTCCTTTGATACAAGAAACCTGAGTAATATTGTGCCCCCCTACAAAGCTGGGGATGATATCCACAAATGGATGACTGCACTTGAGAGAGCCTGCATGGTACAGCAGATCCCTCAGGAGCAGTGGGCAGCAATCTTGTGGCTCTCCTTTGAAGGTAGAGGCCGAGACAGACTCCTCACAGTTAGTGATGGGGATTCTAGAAACTACCTGGTCCTGAAGAGTGCTCTGATTGATGGGTTAGGCTTAACCACTGAACAGTACAGGTTAATGTTCAGAGATACCCAGAAGACACAGACTCAGGACTGGTCTGAATTTGTTGAGTGTGCCACTAAGGCTCTGGAGGGCTGGTTGCTGGGAAGTAAGGTTACTGACTATACAGGATTGTATAATTTAATTATGAGAGAGCAAATCTTAAGTAATTGTCAAAATCAGCTTCTACATCAGCACCTGGTTGACTCTGATCTGACCTCCCCACAAGAATTGGGTAGGAGGGCAGACAAATGGGTCAGAACCAGGATCAGGCCTAAGAACCAGGGTGGTGACCAAAAGAAAGAGACTACCAAGCCTCAAGAGAAGGGTGGGGATAAAAGTAAGGAAAAGACTTCCCCAGGGCCCCAAAACTCCAAGAATGGGGGTGGGTCCCAAGACACTTCTACAACCCAGAAAAAGCCTTATTGTCATACCTGTAAACAGGTGGGGCATTACAAAACAGATAGCTGTTGTCCCAAGAATGGCAATAAGGAGAATATACCTCCAGGTAAGGCTCCAACACCTCCTGTCACTGTTAGCAGTGGTCCCCCAGGTGGTGGGAGCACCCCAAAGAATTTGGGTGGGTTTACTTTTGGAGGACAGGTGGACTCTGGCCTATCCAGGTCCCCTAACTCAGATACTCTTGTCTATGAGACTGGCATGGGGTTTGCCAATTTCACTGCTTGCCCAAACACTTTGAGCAAGTATAGACAGGAGCCCCTCATCAATGGCTTGAAAGTTGAGGCCTTCAGAGACACAGGGGCTAGCATCACCATGGTGGCTGAATGTCTAGTCCCCTCAAGGCAACTTTTATGATGCCAGATATCAGGTGACAAACATTGATGGCATAGAAACCAATCATCCCATGGCAGTAGTCAATCTTAGCTGGGGAGGTGTCACTGGCCCAAAGACAGTGGCAGTGTCAGCAAACTTGCCTGTAGATTGCCTACTGGGTAATGATTTGGAAATCTCAGCCTGGGCTGAGGTTGAACAGCAAACCCATTCTAGAATGGTAATTCTCCATGGAAAGGTTAGTGGGGCTGTGATGGCTACAGCCCCAATCCAAGATGTCCTTCCTGAAAAGGTTGGGAGGGCTGAGCAAACCTCAGCCCCATCTTTAGATAACCTCCCTCCTGAAAAGAGTAGCAGGGCTGTACTAGTAACAGCCCATACCCAAACTGAGTCTCCTCCTGAAAAGGTTGGTGGGGCTGTGATGGCCACAGCCCAAACTCAAACTGATACATGGGTAGTGAAGCCTGAAATGATGGATCACTCCACCCAAACAGAGAGCATTGAGGAGGAAGAGAAATCTCCCTCCCACCAGACTTTAGGAAAGGATCAGCCTCCTCAGGGAACTGATTTTACCCCTGATGAAGGAACTGTCCCAGAGGTTGTTAGGCCTGGCCTGACAGAGCCTCTGATGGCAGTGGACCCTTCTCAGGAGGGACCCAGTCTGGAGCAGGTAACCTGCCCCTCTCTATCTTGCCTTACTCAGCCCAGGGCTGCAGAGGACAAGAAGGACAGTGAGACCCAAAGGGCCCCCTGTCAAATAAAGCACCCCCATCAACAGATTAGGGGCACCGAAACTAGTAGCCCTAGTGAGGTGAAAACTTTAAAAACTCCCGAGGGATCCCCCTTAAAAGTAGTTAGGGACCTCCCCCAGATGGATATTGTTGGGCACAGCCAAACCTGGAACCAAAAGGCCCCAAACCTGACCTGTCCCTCCAGTAAGCCAAACAGAGGGACCCAGCCTCCAGCTTTAGGTAGCCAGAGGTTGACCCTGAGAGCACAGTGCAACTCAGTCAGAGAAAGAAAGGCACACATGGTGGAGAGTGATTGGAGGAAGCTGAGCCCTACAGAGGAAACTCACTTCAGTACTCCATCTCAACACCAGCCTTTGACTTTGCAAAGACACACCACAGGTAGAGATTCCCTATGGTGGAGACCCTCAGATACCCTTAGGGTGAGGGATTGCTTAGTGGACCATGAGACAGGGGGTTACCAAGCCAGAGCTGGTACTTCCTTATATGGCCACTTAGGCAATATAGGCTTACCTGGTCAAGGATAGCCTTATCTCCTTTCGTTTGGGGGGGGGGGGGTTATGTAGGAAGGTGGATATCTGACTATGGTTACCCCCAAACTTTTTGACTGGTGTTTAGCTGGTTTTTGACATAGTTGGCCTGGGATCCTGCTATTCAGGGCCCCAGGCTGATTGCTCTCTCCTTAAAATGGACTCCATGTACCCTAGGTGCATAACATAATTGGAACTGGTTCACCTTATAGGCCCCTGTAACAGTGTACCCTAGGTACCCAGGGCATAGGTGCATCCAAGGCCTACCAGGGGCTGCAGCACGTCTTGTGCCACCCCTGGCCTGGCCTCCAGATTTGACACAACTGGCTGATCACTCAGCTGGGGTAAGTTGGTGTAATCACCTCTTACTTAGATATAGTATCCCTATATCTAACCTTAAACTGGACACATGTTAACCTGTAAGCCATTCCTATGGAAGGCCCCTGCAATCCTGGGGGCAGAGTGCATGGTTACATGTGAGATGGTGCTCTAGCATGAGCTGAGCCTGTCTGCAGCTGTCGGGAACCACTCCCTAAGCTGTTCCGGGATATTGCCATACCATATACTCTTAAGTGCATTATAATCCTCGCGGTTAAATGCTATCTTTGGTTTGGCTTTATCAAAACATGTCGAGTAAGGTGTCATACGAATTGGAATACTATCCCCTCGCCAGTTCTGGCGACGGGGATAGCATTCCACCCTTCTAGAGGGACACGACATGTGTGTAGCCTTAACCCTGGTTAAAGTTAAACAGAGCCTCAGCATCACAAAATGGATGCTGCCACCACAGACACATGTCTGGCCTCCTGCTGCTGGGAGTCCTTCCAGCGAGGAGGGCCTGGACAAAGGGTTTCCTGCCTGGGGAGGTGCGAGCACCACCCCAGACAGGGTTTTGTGTATTGGGTAGGACAGGGCTGAATAGATTGAGACATGCCTGGGGCACACAAGGTGTCCCTGTGCATAAGCCAGCCCAAACCGGTTCTGGGGCTTTCCAGCCCCAGTCCTAGCGAGGAGCTGGACAAAGGAGAGGGGGTGTAACCACTCCCCTTCCTGGTCCCACCCAGAGGAGGGACCTAGTAGGTGATCCACCCCTCAGATTGGGAATAAGAGTGGGAGCAGTGCCATTGCACAGCAGATCATCCTGAATCAACTGAAAACTAAGAAAACGACTGGACTTCGACATTCTGCTGCTCAGAAGACTGAAGAAGAATCTCCCTTGTGGCCTAGGAGTGGCCACCCTGTGAACACAGGTACCAACCAGCAACTCGACGTCTGCTTTGCCGCTGCCTCCCGCCGGAGCCCGAGCCCAGAGCCCGACAAGAACCAGACTCCCAGACCTCTCAGAGCCCGATCCACAGTCCCTGCAAAGAAGGGACCCGTGGAGGCACCGAGTGATGTGGGACCGGACCTCTTGGAAGACACTCGAAAAGCTGACTGCGCAGCTTCTGAGGCATCCTCGACGTTGTGCTTTGGGGACTGAGAACCTCCACCACCGAGCAGCCATTGCACCGAAGATCAGCTCTCCAGCATCTCCAAGATCTGCGTGGGGCCCTTTTGCATTGTGCCACTCGACGTGCCATCCCGGCCACTAGCCATGTGGTCAGCGGCCATCTTGGCGACGAAACCGACGATTCACACAGCAGGTCTGGTTGCTCCAGACCTAACCAAGCTCCTGTAAAAAGGAGCACCCGCTCTGACCTTGCTGTTCCGAGTGATAAGCATCTTTCAACTTCTGCGTGGCTTGCATTTGCCAAGGCCTGTTTGCTCCGATCAGGTCGCCGACACCGCCAACAGCGAGAAGCCTACGTGGGACAGCTCGTGACCGACTCCTGGACGTCCTCGACCCCGGGTATCCACGTGGCTGCAGAAAGAAGCTACCCGACAACGCCTGTTTGCACCCGACATCGCCTGGTTCCAATCTGGTTCCACGGTAGTCACTGGCTAGTGACTTTGAACACTGTCCCCTCTGCTTTCAGGTCTTCACATCTTCAGATCCACCCTTGGATCCACCGGAACTCTTCACCTCGAGCCGCCTGCAGCATCTTCAGCTCCAAGCACCATCGACCAGCGTGACGAAACCCGACACTACTTCGACCCTGTGCACCCGCTTCCTGTGGGTGAGGTAACTCAGCTCCGCCGGTGCTCCTGCACTGGTACACATCTCAAGGGCCTGTGTCTCAAGTTTCAGCTCCGTAGGTCACTCGGAAGGTTCCTAACTTTCTAACCTTGTACTTTTTACGCACCATAGACTTTGTATTGGAAAGTGCGTGCACTTTGAACACTGCACCCGAGTCCCGTGGGCCTTTCCCGACTTAATCATTGCTAGTCTCGAATAGCTCCAGCGATTCCCAAGGCCCTAGGCCTGTTCCCTTTCCTTTTGGTATCTCTTATACCACTTTCTTAGTATATGGTTTAGGTGGCCCCTAGGGCTCATCCATATTGTGCAACTTTTGTGTATTTTAAACTGTCTTGTGATTTAACGCTTGTGCTTCTGTGCTCATAAAGAGTCCAGGGGATTTTATAGTTAATAAATCAATATATATTTTCAATATATATCTGTGTGATGTCCCTTTCATTTGGTATTCAAGGGGGTTGTGTATGGTATAACAGCTGGCTTCACATGCCTTTCAGAGTTTAGCCTAAGACTGCTTTGTCCACGTTACCACTAGGATAACTGGTCTACAAGGTTGAGTTACAACCATCATCATAAGGGTTGCTTGGCATGGTACAAAGTGATCACTAAGAATTAGTGAGCATTATATACCAGGCCAACTTCTCACACAGACTTCTAAACCTGCAAATTAAAATAAAGAACAAGTTTGTGGTGCCACAACCTCGATGTCATGACAGATTCACAATCCTTGCTTATTGGAACAGTTACCTAGTAATTACAGACTCAGTTGTAGCCCAAAGAACATTTGGAGCTACACCTATGCTTGGAAGGAAGTGAGAAACTCAAGAGACAGAACATTTGCAAAACACCAAAGAACAATTTACACATCCAATTGTTTTGTGCTTTATGTAGGAGAAGGTTATCCATCCCTCTGATCTTCAAATGCCTTGAGAGAAGTTTGTCTGGCCATCCATACCCACTATTTATTAGAGGGCAATTTTTCAGTTTAATAAACCTAAATTCATTGACAATCTCTGTGATTGATTAGTCTATTCCATTAACACTCTCACTCATAACTCTTAACTTGGAGTTATTGATAGTCTTCTTGTTAGGGATTGACTCAGTATCATAAAGTGTTGAATGGTGGGACCACTGTATAAGGGAAATGTTAGTCACAATATTATCGCAGAAATTGTGTTAGCTCCGAAAAAGTGAAGAAATTAGAATGGTACAGGAAGTCACTAACTAACAAAACCAGCAACTGCTCAAAGCATAAGCATGTCAGTTCTCTACCTCCCTAAGAGAACCCCAGGTACCTAAGTGTCTAATGAACCAAAACCTAATGCACAAATCCAAGCCCTAATTTCTAGAACTAATAAACATCCTAGGTCCTGGGGCCAATAGAAACCTTTGCCCCGAACCCTAGGTCTAGTCAGTCCACTGAGGTCTAGGACTAATCAAAACCCTAACGCGTGCACCAATTGGAGTCTAGTTCAGTTACTCAGATAACTTGTAAACAATAAACCCCCTACATGTATTGGTTATGAGAGCATTCCATAAGGGTTGCTGATCAGGAACAGGAGGAAAAGCCCCTGCTCAGGTGACTTGAGGTCAGCTCAGCTACCTTGCCCACAGCTAGAGTGGAGGGAGGGGGTGGCGACTGTCCAGCCTTTTTAATAACAAACATCTCCAACACATCTCTAGGCCCAGTTGAACTGCAAGCATACCAGGCCACAAAATCCCCCTCCCAAGCACCAAAACCAATGCCATGTAAAGTCAAACAGATTGAACGCAGGTAATCAGACAACAAAGGCTGCACACAGCCAAAGAAAAGTCTACCTTTTATCTGCAATGCTTGGTGAAAAGTGA
The DNA here is from genome assembly GCF_964263255.1 of Lissotriton vulgaris. Lineage (NCBI taxonomy): Eukaryota > Metazoa > Chordata > Amphibia > Caudata > Salamandridae > Lissotriton > Lissotriton vulgaris. The sequence continues at coordinate 1,557,368,604 of NC_141689.1, read as the reverse complement.
TAAAAAGCAGATAACCCACCAGACAAAGAGGTTCCCTACTTTTCCCCCACCAACTCCGAGGGCTGCTGCAAAGGGAGTGGAGGAGAAAGCCCAGGAGGCTGTAATCCCAGCACAGCTTTAAAGCCCACAATTAATATGAGGAGAGAGAAGGGGCCACACAGTCCCCCCAACCACAGACAATTTCCAACACACCCCAGCTCCCAAGTTGAAATTCAGGCAATCGAAACCACAACCACCCAATGCCATCCTGCCCAGGCAAACAGACAATACAGGCTGGACACAGCCAAACACAACACCTCCAACCGTCTCTTCTTTCCTCTAACCTTCAAACACATTGCCTAGCAGAGACAGAGGGAGACAACAGATTCAAACAAAATCACTTCAAGCCTCTTCTATCTTTCTCTTTCTGGCCTTTCTTTCTTTGCACTCCAGTGATGCTCTTTTCCAACTGGGGCCATGAATGCTTCTGCCCCCTCAAGTACAAGTGCCTGCTGTCCCAGAGGCCCTCCTCTTAAAGGTCTAGTGGTAACCACGGGTGGTTCCAGCCTTCAGGCCTGCCTGCTCATGAACATAGGTAGGAGTGGGATGGGAGAGGGAGGGTGAACGGCAGGAAATATTAAAGCCTATGGACTTGGTAGGGACTCTTTGTTCCTACACACTTTCAGCCATATGTGCCTAGCATTTGCGAATCTGTAATCAGTCGCAAGCTCATTGGCAATCACAAAAACCCAATTTTCTTATGTACAAAATCCATTTGCATTTATTTTTTGTGGAATCATTATTTTTGTGACTTAAAATAGTGAGTCACATTTAACAAATCTGTAATAGCGTTATGAAGATGAGGAGGATGACTAATCTCGGTGGTTATGGCGCTTCACAAGTATATAGGCAGATTATGTCAACTACGTTAGTAGTATTATGTGTTGTTGGGTGCCTAGGCATGGGTCGTCATCCTATACCCACCAGTGATCAACAGATTCCAATATGTATAAACAAGACCTATCACACCAACAGAAACTAATCAACAATAAAGTTTAGTACAATCAATCATTTCACAAAAATCATGGAGGTCCGGTGTAAATTGTAATTCATTTAATTTTTTAGGCTTTCCCCAAGTCCAGCCAACACGTGTTTCGTCGATTGGGCAGGAACCCACGACTTCATCAGGGCTGATATTCAGTGATTATCTATTCTTATGCCTTCTGGCTGGTTATACTTCCGACCCAGCCTTATGTGGCATGGGTGAAGAACTCCTATCAGGTCTTGGTCTTAGTGTCTTTTGGCGCCTCTTAAATTAGGTAAATATTCGAGTCCCCGTAGATTGAATTAAAGTATTATCCAGATTCAGATATCAGAGGTGATCGTTTAGTCATCCCTCCAGTATTATTATTGAAGGTAGATTCCCCAGCTCCTAATATTCGGGAGTCCCGGGGCGGCGTGTTCCGATTCTGTTTGCGGCGCGTACTTCCGTATTGTGGAAGTCCAAATCTGTAATAGCGATTGGTCGCCTTTGGTTAAACTCACTCGCACATTGTGATTAGTCACAAAGGGCCATATGTATGAAGCAGTTTTGTGATCGCATACACTGAGATTCGCAAAAAAACGGTGTATGCGATCCCAAAACACAGCTTTGCTATGTAAGAGACACATTCTGTACGCAACATTGCTAGTCGCAAAATCAGGGATTAGCCAATTTGCAATTCATACAACTTAGCGAATATTCTGCGAATTCGCAAAATGTGGTCCAACAATAGCGAATATCGCAAATGTTTTTGCTAATTCGCAAAACAGAATACATGAAAAAAACGCAAATGCGATTTGATGAAATTCGCAATTTAGAGTATCGCAATTACCACCAAGTCTGAGCAGGTGGTAACCAGGTGCAACCTATTTAAGGAGGCCCACAATGCAACAGATTTTTCCACAATGGCTGGGCTGTATGTGATAGCCAGGAGGCTGCGACTCAGAGCTGCTGCACAGAGAAGGAGACACCTGGAAAGGATCTTTCGCGAACGCATAACCCTGTTCCAGCAGAGTGAGGTGGAGATCCATACAAACTACAGGCTGGATGAAGAGAGCATCCTGGGTTTAATAGAGGAGCTTAAACCTATACTTCAACACCCCACATGCAGGACACACACCATCCCCATCCCCATCCAGGACCTGAGCTCACTGCACCTCTTGGCATCAGGTAGCTTCCAGGGGGTGATAGCCTCAGCAGGAGGGGTCTCACAGAGTGCATTGTCGCTCTTTTTCCACGCGTTCCTTGCTGCCATGGTACAGAGGCTGCATCACTACATCCACTTCCCCAGCACACCACAGGCACTAGACCAGACGAAGCAGGAGTTTTTTCAAATTGCACAATTTCCCCATGTAATTGGATGCTTAGATGGGTCACATGTCACCATATCACCCCCCTCCCAGAACAAGTATGTGTTCAGGAATCGCAAATCCTACCATTCCCTGAACATACAGGTGGTGTGTAATGCCAAGCACATTATCACAGACATTGTAGCAAAATACCCAGGCAGCACGCACAACGCTTTCATCTTCTGCCACAGTGGGATACACCGTCGACTCACAAGTGAGGAGTTTGGTGAGGGATACCTACTAGGTAATTGCATTTGTACAAAGGACACACTAGTAAAGGACAGCATTGGCAGGACAGTGTCTAACCATATTCCTCCCACACGACAGGTGACAGTGCGTATGCGGTTCAAGATTTCATACCAACTCATTACCTTAATCCTGCCAACGCTGGGGAGCGGAGGTACAACATTGCTCACATAGCAACCAGATGTACCATTGAGCGACCCTTCGGCATACTCAAGAGCAGATTCAGATGCCTACATAAGAGTGGAGGGGTACTACAATACAGCCTCAAGACCTGTTGCTAGATAGTGGTAGCATGTGCCATGCTGCACAACATCGCCACCAGGAAAGGCACACCAGTGGAGCTCAGTGAATCAGATTTATCAGATGAGGAGGGGCCAGCGCCAGGATGCATGCCAGCCGGTGTAATTGGTGCAGCTGCTGGGCGCCAGAGGTGAGATAAGATAACACAGAACTATTTCTAGGTAAGAAAAATATGACACAATGCTAAATATCAATTATGAGACTGTGTTTTATTTCCTTTATTTCAAGATTGATAACAGCACACAGCCTGTGTAGGACACAATGTATTGTCCAATGCCCAGCACATGTTAGGATCACAGTGCGAATGAACAATCAGGAGCAAGTGTCCATGTACACTGGGTTGATGCACCCATCTCCTTGTCCAAGTTCGAGCCCCTCAGCAGTGGCGCTGTCAGCCTGTAGCTCCTGGCGGTGGGTGCACAGTACCCTCCACTCCTGTCCCAGAAGCCCTTCTGTGACGGCCACTGCGGCGCCTGTCCGGGGGGGGGGGGGGGGGGGATAATGCTGCTCCTGCCAGATTGGGCGTCCTCATCTGTTGGGGTGAGGACTCCTGGGCCATTAGTGCGAGCTGCCCGCAGCTCACCCACAGCACATGTCACATGTACCAGGACCCTTGCCACGTCCTGGCTGTTGTGTGTCACCTCACGCTGCATACTGATGCTGCGCCTTGCCAGCACATTGGTTGCTGAGGAAAGGCGGTTGACCACCCTGGTGTAGAGGTCTAGGCTCTCCCTGCACCTAGCAGCACGATTCGCCCTCATTTCAGCACAGAGTGCCTCCAGGGCACCCGTCATGCCCATGAAGCCAACCCTGATTTGCCTCTGTAATGATCTAATGTTTCTCGCCTACAGGTGCTGGACTTCCAACATGTGCCCCTCCAGCCCTCCCAAGACTGTGTCCTCTCCTGGGACTGCTGCACGGGTGGATGCACGTGCCCTGCGCCTGGATGGAATTGGCGGGATCGGATCTTCACGTGCTCCAGCACGGTGTTGTGGGTCTGGCTGTCCCAGGATTGGTTGGACATCGCCATTGGTGTCTTGGGCTTCCTCCTCCAGCGGGGACAGTGGTGGCACTACATTCCGCCTGCTGCGTCTGGGAGGAATTACTGGGCTGCCCTCTTCCTCCGTTTCCTCCTCTTTCCCTGTTGCCTCTGGGTTAGGGGATTCATCCTCGCCTCCACTGACTGTTCCCTGTGTTTCTGATGGCGCTGTGAACGTAAATGCACACATTAATTTTCTGTCCTGACTTGCACTTTTCATGCATTAAATGTCACTGTTTGGAGTTACATGGGTCCTGTCTGTCTGTATTTTGCCTTTCCTGATGCGCACATACTGTTTGGGACTGGCTGGGAGTCAATGCTGCACTGTAATGTGCATGTGACTACATCTCCCATAATGCATTGCTGTGTGTGCTTGTGTACCTGCACTGGACTTTAAGTTTGGTCATGCCCCTGGGTCTCTCATGGGTGTGTGGGGGTAGTAGGGGGGTATCAGGGGTGGGATGGCATGCTTCTTACCTTGTCTTGTCCCGGGGGGTTGGAGCTGTCCTGGTCTGCCACGCCCATTACACTCTCTGGAAGCAGGGTCCCCTAAACCATTTCCTCTAGTGGCGTGGAGCCAGTGGCAGTAGAGGTCCCACCGCCGGTCTTCTTGGCCCGCTCCAACCTGGCAGCAACCTTCTCCTTGAAGCGCTGGCACATATCGTACCAGCTCTTCCTGAGATCTTCCACGCTTCGGTGCGTGACACCAATTGCGTTTACTTTGAGCTAGATATCAGCCCAAATCCTCCTCTTGCGTGTCTCAGGCACCCGCAGGGACTTCTTTCAAAAGACGTACTTGTGGCTAACAACCATTTCCTGTATCAGGACCTCCAGCTCAGTTTCAGAAAACTTTTGTTTTCTTTTTCTCTATGTCTTCCCTGCTGCTGTTTGTCCTGGCTGTTCATGTCTCAAGTGTCTGACATTGTTTGTTGCACTGCAGAGATCCCTCACCTCACACTTCCTGGTTGTGATGTCATCAAGCTGCACCTGAGTTTCCAATTCTCTAATTTGCGAATTTCGCAAATTTGCAATTTTTTGGAATAAGTAACTGCTATTTGTGATGAAAATAACGATTTTTACAGAATCGCAATTTTTTGCGATTTTTTATTTACGTGCCATTTTGCAATTCTCAATTTGTGATTTGCGAAAAATCGCAAATTGGGAATCGCGAAAAGGGACTTTGATACATATAGCCCAAAATTGAGTATTTGACACATGCAATTAATCGCTAACTTGAGACAGGTAGTAACTTTGTGTAAACTCTAAAAACTGCCCTACAATATATCTGAAGCTTCCACAATGACTACGTTAAAAGTGTTGGCAAGAAGAATGCATATGCTGGCTGGTTTGCAGTAAAGGTGGTGGAGACAGGTGAGGATTATTAGCATCAGAATAACTCTTTTCCAACGACGAGGGCAGCAAGCACCAGGAGGAGCATAAAGCCAGCCCAGCGATCCGGTGGAGCGGGAGCCCTGTCTTGCAGGAAGGGACCTGCATTGCCCAGCTGACACCGCCAAGAGCCACCATTGGTAAAGGGGGACTTACCGCTGCTTGCCGCCACCACTGAGAGTCCAAACGCCAGCAGTAGCGCCATCGCCTCCCCGGGACTACAATTCCCGGCAGCCCCAGTGGTGAGGCGCACACCAACGACGAGGGCAGCAAGCGCCAGGAGGCGCATAAAGCCAGCACAGGGCTCCGGTGGAGCGGGAGCCCTGTCTTGCAGGAGGGGACCTGCATTGCCCAGCAGACACCGCCAAGAGCCACGATTGATAAAGGGGGACTTACCGCTGCTTGCCGCCACCGCCGAGGGTCCAAACGCCAGCAGTAGCGCCATCGCCATCCCAGGACTACAATTCCCGGCAGCCCCAGCGGTGAGGCGCACACCAACGACGAGGGCTGCAAGCGCCAGGAGGCGCATAAAGCCAGCACAGGGCTCCCACGTCGCGGGACGTGCGCGGGCAGCGCCGGGAGAAGCTTGGGACAAGGGCGGGCCTTCTGTGGCCATCAGGGGCCAGAAGATGCCGGACCAGGCCATCCCTCTTGCATTTGACAAAAGAAGCGACGGACATAAAGGTTATCTCCTCGGCCCCATGAAACTGATAATCATTTGTCTAGTAAATTATTAACTTTACCCTTAGTATGGACAGGTAAAAAAAAAATACAAACACAATTTCTGCGTATATTTTATTGGTTTTAAAGCACCGGTTCCTCTAATCTTAAATATTACGTTTTTTCTACTCCATTTCCTACCTGGAACACCGCAAAATGGGCAAAAGGGTTTGTCCAGCCAAGAAACCACCACCACCCCACATACACCCCAATAGATAGGATGCTAGAGAAAGCCCTCGGGCTGTAACCTCTGAAATCGAAAGAATGGAAAGGTGTCTATCGATTACACCTAATTTAGATACTGACCCACTGGTTTCTGATTCCACTGGTGATACAGAAGCATCATTATTTGTGTTGTCAAATGATTTACCTTTAAATGTAGATACTACACGTAGGGAGTCCCAGATTTGTAGTACCCGCCCACGGCTAAATAGAAACACCAAAACAAAGCTGAGACCAAAAGTAAAGCTGCCAATCGAACGGAAAAAAATACATGACTGCACTGTAGATACAGAAAAGTCCCCGATGGTTAGCTCAGTAGCAGACTCCACTGTGCAAACTGATGACTAGCCTGGGTGGGTGACATCCTTGGTAATTAATCTGCAGATTCAGATGAGAGCTATTATCAAGGAGGAACTTAGGCCTATACTAGAAAGGCTGGAGGGTCTGAAGGTAATCATGGATGTTGGGGCATCATCTAAGACTAAGACTAGTCTTGAGAATAATATAAGCAAAAATACTACTAATACTCCTACGAGAGATAAACCTAATACCCCCATAAACAGAAGAGTACTATCTCCAATAATTAATATAATTCCAGGTGTCCCACAACAGGCGAGGATTACTAGGGAAAAAGGAGTACCCAACCCCATCTTAAATCAAGCAAAGGAAAAAATGGCCCAACCATTAGTAACAGGAAGTTTACTGGTCAAGGACTGACAGTAGTACGCCCACCTCACGAGCATAATGACAAAACAATCAGCCTACCAAACATAAATCTTCCGCTGGCGTCAACCCCGTATGTGTTAATTCTGGCCGGGATACCTGAACTAAGGAAGGGTCTGACAGAATCCCATCAAGAGTTAAAAAACAAAAGTGTTCACTGGTTAACCAATCATTGTGATTTTGGATACGAAATCTCAGAAGAGATTTTATCTACTAGAAGGGTGGGTTGGATTGGTCACAAAGATATTCATGGGAATTGTACAGTTATTAATTTTAGAAATCCTGCAATTACAGATAGAATTTCAGCATCGGTGTTTGGGATGAACACTGGTAATATCTCTCTACTCCCTTTGTTTTTTTTTACCCCCCCCCCCCCCCCCCCCCCCCAGAGCCACACAGCAGTATGACCACTGTCATCAAGTGGGATGGAGATCTCTAAATGATAATCGCTTCTCGCGAAATATAGGCTAAAACTAGAGAAACCACTCCAGCTTTAACATCCCAACTGGAAATAGGTTTAGCTACCTTGAAGGGGTGGATTGACTGATGGAAGACCCAGAAGTGGCACAGGAGGTCAACCCTGTTAACTCAGATAATTCTGTTGATGGGGTTCGCCCCCCTGAGCCCTATACCCCCAGCCAGGAAGGATTGGTCGGAGAGTACTTGAGCAGTTCCAGAACCAGGCCACTAAAAGGGGGTGGGTCAGTATTGTCAGTAGGCCCCCCTCATCCTATAGCCGTGAGGAGTACTGAGATGGCAGCTGCACAAACAGCTTTGTACCCAGGAACCAAGAATTGCCATCCCCTGTCTTTGGAAACTGGTAATAAGATAACCTCTAACAAAGAGATTACAAATGCCTTATCCTGGAACGCAGCAGGAATCAATAGTAAAATAGATGATCCTGAGTAGATCATGAGTGAGCCTTGAGACCCTCCCGGGTGAGTAGTGCGCTATACAAATGACGTGATTGATTGATTTATTGTTGAACATGATGGGGCACATTGACAATAACTGGCGCATCCCCAGGGATGCGTCAGTTGTTGTGCGCCACAGCTCTGCCACCCATGGTGCGCCGCATTTACAATGCGGCGCACCATGGGGCAAAAATGGCACAGATGCGTGATGCATCTGTGCCGTAAAGGCGGCGCATTGCTGGAGTTGCGTCGCAAGCGCGACGCAGCTCCAGCAATGCTCTGGGGGGCCTTATCTGTCCAATGCTGCCTCAAACTTTACGCCTGTTTCAAGCAGGCGCAGGGTTTTGACGCAGCATTAACCTAAAAGTACCTATTGAAATCTTGTAGATTTCACGCAGGCACTTTTGCGAGGCGCACCTGCCCCGGAACGCCCACCCTGCGCCGGAACACCCACATGTGGGGCAGGGCTTTAAAACGTGACACAGCTGCCTAGATGCTTCATGTTGTGAATGGGTCGCAGGGATGCGCCATGTTTATGCCACCGTTGCGTGACGCAACGGCGGCTTGAACGTGGCGCAAGTCCGACATTAATCTGCCCTGATATATGTATGCTACAGGAAACATGTGCTAGAGGAGAGGTCAACATGCAGGGGTTTACCTCTTTTAACATCCTGGCAATCTCCGCTGGTGTAGGAAGACCATCGGGTGGACGAATCACATGGGTAGGCATCCATCTAGGCTGCACGGCATTTCAACTAGATACATGCTCTAGAGATATACTATGTGTACAATTGCAGTTTCCTCTCCACAGTCCTATCATTTTAATCAATGTATATTCAAGACCCACATCTAGAGGAAAGGAGTCTACCACCCTTGAGGAGCTAGATTTAGTTTTATCTAGCACTCCCTGCAAAACACATGGTTATATTAGGAGGGGACCTCAATTGCCAGTACGATCCCCTTGAGGGATTATATTGTGATAGTATTCCTGAGGAGGATCTCCTTCTTGAAATACCGGAATCTAGTTGTCCATCAGTGACTAAATGGACACCCTTGGTAATACAGATGAACTGCCTTACCCTAAACCACTCACTAAGGGCATGCAACTGCAGATCGCCCTCCGAAACATCGTGTGGCTACACGTTCCATAGCAAGGACAGAGGGTTCCTACAGGACTACATCCTGCTAAATACCAATTTCTGGGACAGGATGTCTGATCTTAGAATTCTCCCCCGTATTGATAGCGACCACGATGCGTTAGTAGTCGACCTCCAAATAGTTACCTTTAGGGGATCGCACTGTGTTGATACCCCTGATGATTCTAGGTTAACTGTCTCAAATTGTAGGAGGCATGTACGTTGGATTAATTGTATCCAAATGCAGGAAAACATGAGCACCCTCCACAATGCTCTACTACTGGTGTTTTTAGAAGCCTCTACCCTATAAAACTGTAATAGGGACCTTATGGACAAAGAGGCGATTGGGCTAAACCTTGAAAAATGAAAAGTAGTTTTACTAGATTACTTTTTCCCCAGCAAACCAAAAAGGTCTAGTAGGCCTGTGCCCCACCGTGGTATAACATATCTTGTCGTAAAGCTAAAAGTGAATTGGTGGCATCAATTAAATTAAAGGATCGCCCCCAAATCAAAACCCTGAGAAGGGCTCATAAAGTAGCTGCTCAGGGAGATAAACACAAGTGGGAAATGGAAAATTGGGACCTACTAAAAACTTCTCTTAAGGAAAGAGATATGAGAACTTTTTGGTGAGTTGTCAACTCTGGCTCGACAGTACCCAGAAGAGCGCTAGAACCTAATTTAGGAGAAGAGGTCTGGCGAGAACACTTTGAATCTCTGTATAAGGAGAAGGAGATTCCAGAGGTGCTCCCAAGTAACCACCACTCTGATGATACCCCAGGGCCGATTATAACCTTACAGGAAGTAAAGGATGCAATAGATAAAATAGCCCCAGGTAAAGCCCCTGGTTTGGATAAGATCCCAGGGGATCTCTTTAGGAGCGAGCCATCCATTTGGGCTCCTTATCTTTGGGTACTCTTTAATGCAATTTTGATGGGTATGAAGATCCCTACAAGTTGGGCGGGCACGGAGATAATCCCAATATTTAAAAAGGGTTCCCCTTTACTACCAACTAATTATAGGTCAATCAGTCTGATTGATATCCCTCAAAAAAAATGGCACGAGTCCTACTCCTCAGACTTCAATCCTGGATGGACGATGAGAGTATTCTTTCTCCGCTCCAAGCAGGGTTTAGGGAAAAATTGTCAACCCTGGATCAAGTATTAAGACTACAACTACTTCATTGGAAGACGTTTGTCTGGAGGGGGGTAGTTTGTACTTAATATTTGTGGACCTGAGGTCAGCTTTCGACTTGGTGCCAAGGGAAAAACTATGGTCTGTCTTACTCGAGCTGGGGGCCCCGGTGTATCTTATATATCTTATATATCTCATTAGACATCTGTATGAAAACAACTTTGCACAAATAAGATTCGGTAGGGAAGGAAAACTGACAGCACTCATACCTATTAACCGTGGTGTACGTCAGGGCTGCGTACTCGCTCCAACATTGTTCAGCCTTTATATTAACGGTCTGATTAATGCCCTGTCACAAGAAAGGGACCTAAATGCCCCAAAGCTTCACGTAGGATCTCAGCTATGATGTTTGCCGACGACACTCTCCTGGTGTCTAAATCCCCTATGGGGATCCAAAGGGTTTTGAACAGATTTCAGTTGTTCTGTGAAGAAAGAGGGCTTGAGATCAACCTCCAAGAAAACGGAATTTATGGTGTTTAACAAACCAAAGAGTACTCGACCAAATCCTTTACTTAATGAGTAACCCCTGGAAAGTGTAACATCCTTTACGTATCTCGGCATTACAATCACTGAGACCATGGAGTGGGGGGCACATATAGTGAAGGCAACATTAAAATTAGCCCAGTCAACAGGGGGCATCTTGAAGGTCTTTAATAAATCAGACAAGAGCGCTGTCAGCCCGGCGCTAGAAATTTATAAGGGATGCATTTTATGGCGCAGAACTCTGGGGCCACTGTAAGCCGCCTAAATCCATACTGCAGGTCGAGAATCAATACATTAGGAATCTATTCAGATTGCCATGTAATACTCCTCTAATTCCATTACGTTTAAACCTGGGATTGATGGAATTGGAGGAAGACCTATGTCTCAGACCCCTTCTATACTGGCGTCGCTTATGGTCGACACCTGAACTCCTCCCATACAGAGAAGACTTGTCTGAAGTTCTAGAAATTAGGGGTGCTTCTAGACTTACCTGGTTTTCCCACATTAAACATCTGTCAACTGACATGGGTCTGGGGGATTGTTGTTCTGATCCAGAGGTAGCATCCCCCCAAATCTCTAGGAAACAAATGAAGGCCAAATATGAGAACTATAGAATGGCCTTACTACATTCTAACTCCAATATAGGTAGACTAACCACAACCATTTTGGAAATAAAGGACAATTCTGTCTATGAAAAGGTTCTCGACCTCATTAAACCTCCGACTGCTAGAAAACTTTATCTGCAATTCAGATTTGGGATTCTGCCTCTCTGTTGTTTCACTTCAAAGTGGAAAACACAAAATAAGGACAGATGCCCTGCTTGTGATCATCCTGTGGAATCTGAGTTACATGTTTTCTTTGGCTGTCCGGGATACAGCAAAGCGAGAAAAAGATGGCTGGTGCAGATCTGCCGAAATCTGGGCAGTAGACGCTGCACTGAAGTGTTTGGGATATTGAAATATGATCTCAATATCCCAATCGTTTATTCAGTTGCAGGGTTTTTGTTTTCTAGGTGGTGCACAAGAAGGGTCTTTCTCAAACCACTAAGCGAGCCACCAGATTAGCATTGTTAGTTGTTAGTTCTAATTTTAACAATTGATAAAATCTCCCCTTATAATGTTACATATCATGTAACCGAAGGGTTTTTGCTCTTCTTTTCTTTTTTAATGTTTTCAGCTTGATTAATCTATTTTTAAAGCACTATGCACTTTAAATGAAATCTTCTATGGATATGTGACGTGCCTTCATTGTATACTAGCCGCTCTGCTTTTTAAAACAATTTTTTTTAATCTTAGGTATTTATATAATGTTATTTATAGTGTATTTTTTAATTCTCACAAATGTAACGAGTTTTTATTCTAACTCTCCTGATGTATTTTCGTAAATGAACGCTGTAAATTCTGTACTTTTTAGGTCATGTTGACCGAAATAAAGTAACTTTGACTTGACTCTTTTCCAACAAGATGAGGAAGACATTTTTGCAAAGTACAGGCTATAATACAACTCATAACTGATTTAAAGCCACAGCTTGAGAATATTACTCTGCAAAGTAATTCAATCCCCACTTATGTGCAGGTTTCATGTTCTTTACACCTATTAGCCTCTGGCAGTTTCCAAGGTGTTGTAGCTGCAGCTGATGATTAAAACAGAGTGCAGTATTTTGGAATATGTATTCATTCCTAGATGCAAATAAATCATCATATGTATTTCCCTACTAATGCACAAGAATTACAAAATTCAAAAATTGAATTTTAAAGGGCTGTTAAATTTTCACATGTGATTGGCTGAATAGATGGTACCCATGTGTCTATCTGCCCACCATCTGACATCTAGCATTTATTTCCCGGTTGCAAAAATACGAATTCTCTAAACATGCAAGTAGTGTGCGGCACCAAAAATTTGATTTCTGATATTGCTTTACTTTTAGAAATGGGAGCCTCTTGTTGGCAATGGTTTGCACGTTTATCCAAGTAGGGACCCTTGCTTCTAGTCAGGGTAAGGAAGTTATGCCCTTCGACAACCCCTGTTCATCCCTTGATCCTAGCTTGGCATGATCTCAGAGGCAGTGTGTAAAGTATTTGTGCACACATACAGTAATGCAGTGAAGCAATACAAATGGACACCACACCAGATTAGAAAAATAAATAATCTTTGTCGAAACCAAACAAGACCAAAATGACAAAAATACAACATACAGTTATCAAGTTATGACTTTTAAGAAGTAAAACCAGTTCTGTCCATAGCAAACTATTGATGCAACACTTTCAACATAAAGTACCTTGGATGCGTCAAAATCATAAGCAAAAACAGCCGCAGGGAAGGTGATGAGTCGGTTCCTTACACACAGGGAGGGTGCTGCGTCGGTTCCTTGCTCCAGGGGAGGTGATGCGTCAGGTCTTTACTGCCACGCAGGTTAGGTGATGCGTTGGTTCATTACTGAAGAGGAGGTGATGCATTGGTTTTTTATTGCGGCACCAGCGTTATTGCGGACTTGGCGCTCCAGAGCGATGCATGGAGATTCGGTATGCAACAATTCTCGATGTGGCGGCGGCATACGGCAATGCGTTGATCCCTCCATTCGCGACCCCACAATGCATTGGCTCTTACAGTCACACAGCAGGGCCTGCATCGGAGTCAGTGGGGTGATTTCGGATTTCGGAGATTGCTGCACGAGATTCGCTGTGCAGTGATTTCTTCAGCTGCAGGCAGGCGCTGCGTCGGTTTCTTCAGTAGCACTGCGGTGATGCATTGGAAATGGGTGTGGATGCGTCAGACTTCTTGTGTTGCTTCTCTTTTCCCAGCTCCCAGCAGCAAGAACAACCTTCAGAAGCCCAACACGGGAATAGGCACCTCTTGGCAGGTTAGAACTCCCAGCAAGGAAGTTCAGGGGATCTGGGGGTGAAGTCTTTGTGTCCCAGAGAATTCAGAACCGGAGGCAAGCTCTACTGCAAGCCCTTGGAAATCTTCCTGAAGCAGAATACACAGCACACAGCAAAGTATTTGTCCTCTTCTTGGTAGAAACAGCCACTGCAGGCAAATCCTAGACAGCACACAGCAAAGGGGCAGTACTTCTCCTTCAGCTTTCCTTGCTCTTCACTTTGGCAGAGGATCCCCTAGAGTCCAAAAGTAATCTAATGTTTTGGGGTCTTAGACCTAATATTTATAATGCAATTTCTCTTTTTTCTCTTCTGGCAGAAAGGCTCTGTGCTCAGTCCAAACCAATTATGTCCTCTCTGGTCCAGCTACCTTGCAGGAGAGGGAGACAGCATGGTGTAAGGCAGACCAGGCCTATTTAGGTGCAACTAAATCTCCTCCCCCTACTCTAAATGCAGTCCAGGTCTATTCAGCCCAGCTCTGACTCATTCAGGAAAGGCAGGACACACATCAAACCCCCCAGTGGCTATCTGAGAGAATGCACATCCCTACCCCCTGTCACTCAAAAGCCAGTCAGTGAATGCACAAACCAGTAGAGGCACATTGGATGGCTAAGTATGAAAATACCCACTTTCTAAAAGTGGTATTTACACACACACAATATAAAAATATAATCTTTAGAAAAAGATGCATTTTTATATTCTGAGTTCTGTCATACTCAACTCAATCTCTCCATCTTGTCCCAATGGGAAACTATACTTGTAAGATGTTACACATGATTCCCCATTCTATCCTATGAGACAGATGGCCTTTCAATAGTGAAAAACAAAATACACTGTATTTCACTATCAGGATATGTCACACATGCTAGTACGTGTCCTACCTTTTGCATACACTGCCCCCTTCCCATGGGGGCTAACTTGGGCCTATGTTAGGGGTGACTCACATGTAAGAAAAGGGAAGGTTAGGGCCAGGCAAGTGGGCCAAGTCAACATGGCAGTAAAAACTGCACACAGAAACACTGCAGCGGCTGGTCTGAGACTCTTTTGCAAGGCTGCTTGTGTGGGTGGCACAATCAGTGTTGCAACAACTAGCAGCATTTGATTTACAGGCCCTGGGCAAACACAGTGCAATGTACTAGGGACTTAGTAGTAAACCAAATAGGCCGATCACGGAAGCATCAATCCATCAACACAATTTACAGGGAGAGCACATGCAATTTAGCACTGATCAGCAGTGGTAAAGTGCTCAGAGTCATAAAACCAACATAAACAGGGTCACAAACAGGAAGCCCAAAAGCAAAAAGTCTGGAGATAAGCCCACTGGAAAAGTCAGGTCTAAGAATCACGATTTCCAGGGAGCACTCATGATTCTTTAAGTTTTCACACGTGTTAAAGTAAATGTACATATTAATTACATATTATTTGAGTATAGTTCGCTAATATGTTATGTTCTGTTGTAGGTGACAGTGCCTATGCCCTATGCTCCTGGATAATGACTCCTTATCTGTTTGACATCAGAAGAGGGGTGCACCAGGGGTTCATATTGGCCCCCTTTGTCTTTAATCTATACATCAGTTCCCTGGAAAAGGTCCTCTTGGATGCAAAAGCTGATTCCCCCAGGTGGGTAAGCATAGCCTGCCGGTCCCCCTATATGCAAACAATGCTGTCCTCATGGCGAGGACAGACAGGGATTTACAACTCCTGTTAAACTCCTTTCTCCATTTTATGGAGAACCTGGAACTGATGGTTAATTATAGCAAATCGTTTGTTATGCAGGTGGGACCTCTAACGGCTAAGCAGCCTATTTTTAAGATAGGAACTTCGTCAAATCCCAAGACAAATGTCTTATCCTATCTGGGGGTAGTGTTTGACGATACTCTGAGTTGGGGCCCTTTGTATTACTCATGAAAAAGGGGGCATGGTCAGAACTACTGCAGCTGTTTTTAATTTTGCTTTTAGAGTGGGGGGGGGGGCAATAGGGGCCCTTTTGAAGATTTACAGTGCAAAATGCATCGCAAAGGCCAGTTATGGGAGCAAGATATGGGGCCATATTGGGTTGGAGGCCTTGGAAATTGTAGAAAACACTTTCCTGAGATGTATTTTTTCAGTTCTGCAAAGTAACCCATCCTATGTTGGACATGCAGAGCTGGGGATGGCCTTTCTCTCAGATGAATTGGCTTTTCGTCCACTTGCATTGTTATTAAAGATTTGGGCCAAGCAAGAAAATGCTCTTAGCAAGGAAATCTTAAAGGATTGTCTTTCCCTTGACCATGTCATCTGCATCCAATGGCTCCAATATATAAGAGTAGGCCTCCGTAAGCTAAGAAGGGCAGAACTATTTGATACCCAAGACCATATGTAAGAGGGACTTTAACCACTTGGCTGCTAGGCGTTTTCCCGTCCTGCGCTGCTATTTGTTGTTTTACTTTATTTCATGACGAGCTGGCCTTGTCATCCGCGCACGGCAGGTAAGCGCCATGACGAGGCCAGCTCGTCATTAGCCTCGAAGGGGCTAATCATACTAAAGAGTGTTTTCTTAGACAGCGCTGCTGTGACAGAGAGGAATCAGAGCTGTGCAAGCCCAGTGTGCATAGGTATATCACACTAAAACTGTACCAACCACTGAACCATATCTTCTAGGGCTCAAAAGCATTCATGATCGCTTTCTATTGACTAGATTTCTGCTTGATCTTCTTCACTATCTTCTCGCACAACCTCGTGGTTTTCACAGAGGGCAGTGCCTCATGCCTTGTGTCTGCAATGGTCAGTCTCCACAGAACATGGTGCACTTTTATTTTAAACAATTTTTATTGAGAAAATGATTTGCAATCAAAACATTTACCAAGATAAATTTCCGTGAGATGGTATTGTCCATCATACAACAGTCAGTACTTAGGATGCTTATAATTCTAATGTACAATAGAAACTTATTAGTCATCATCATCTGAGGTAATATTTACGTGCGGGGGAGTGCAGATACCTCCCCAGAATGTGTTTCATTTACCCCACATTCGCTCAAATTTTTTAGAGGATCCCCTTTGGACATGCACGGGCCAGTCAGCCACTATGCCCAGGTCCATATCTTTACACCAGTCCTGGAGGCGCGGTGCTGCATTGGTCCCCCAATATCTAGCAATATTTTGTTTAGCTATTAACATACCCAGGGTCGCCCATGCGTGGGCAGTGTGATTTAGATCGGTACGCTCCCAGATGTTTAAGAGACAGCATTTAGGCACAGGTGGTACCAGGCTTTCACCCAGTCACAAGATCCCTATTGTGTCCCATTGTCTAAACCCCTTACTCTTACCCAGGTTACCTAGTATGCCCGTTTCCCATAGAGAGGTATGTTGTGTTAGTTTGTTGTTCCAGCCCAGATGCCATGTTACGGTATGCCATGTGCTGACTGTATGTGCAGTGGGTCCTATGAGCTCTGATCTCCGCTTTTTAGTATATAATGCTCGATTTATTAGTTACACTCCTAAAGTGTGTCTGTCTAGTCGATATGCAGGGTCCGTTTGGGGTAAGTGAATCCATTGATTGATTACTGTTAGTTGTGAAGCCCAGTAGTATGTTTGGACATGCGGGAGTGCAATACCACCATCCTTCCAGCTCCTAACCAGCTTTACTGCTGCTATTCAGGCTGGCTTGCCGTCCGGAGGTTACTCACTTCTGAGTCTATTGCTTTCAAGTAGGAGAAGGGAACCCTGCTGGGGGTATTCTGGAGGGCATATAAAAAAACTGGGGAGGGCCATCATTTTAAAAAAGCGCTGCTTTGCCCAGTAGAGTGAGGGGCAGCGCTTGACAGTGTTTGGCATCTTGCCGTAGTCTCTGCAGCAGATCCTGAAGGTTTTTAGCTATAAAATCATCGGGGTTGGACGTGACATGAATACCCAGATATTTGAAACCATCCGCAACTATCCGCACCTCGCAACCCCTCGGAAGTACTGGAGGTGCAGAGTGTATGGCACTGACTTTCCCCAGTTAATGGTGTATCCCGATACTGCCCCATATGCTTTGCATACGTTTAGGAGTCTGTGCAGGGAGTGTCACGGGGACGCCATGTATATAAGAATGTCACCCGCATACAGGGATATGCGGCCTTCCCATCCCTCCGTCCATCGGAGTCCACGGATGACCGGGTCTTTCCTTTCCCAAGCTGCCTGAGGCTCCAATATTAAGGCAAGAGAAGTGGGGGCAGCCCAGCCTTGTTCCACGTCCCAGAGGAAATTCCTCGGAGTTATGTCCGTTGACCATCATAGGAGCTAATGGCTTAGTGTATAGCAAATGGACCCATGAACAGAATTTTGGTCTAAACCCTAGATGACGGAGAACCACAGAAAGGAATAGCCATTTGACTGAGTTTAAGGCCATCCTTGCATCAAGGGATAGTATGGCAGCCTCCTCTTGTGTAGTATATCTGAGGCTTAGAACACTATGTAGGCATCTTAGATTCACTGCTGCGTTTCTCCCTGGCATGAATCCAGACTGGTCCAGATGGAGCAGTTTTGAGAGGTGAGGAGTTAATCTGTTTCCCAGTATTTTGGCCAATATTTTGGCCTCAGCGTTTATCAAGGAGAGGTTTACATGGCTTATGGATGGCTACTATCATGGCTATGCGTTGGTCTTTGGGGAGTACTCCCTTCTCCAGGCTGGCCTCATAGATCTTCAATAGATGGGGGCTAGGTTAGTAGCAGCCCATTGGTAAAGTTGGATGGGTATGCCATTGGGCCCATGGGCTTTTCCTGACTGTATTTATGCCATGGCGAGTGTCAGTTTGTCCGTGGTTAGGTCTGTTTCTAGTAATTGGGTATATTCCTGTGTGAGTGTGGGTAGTTGTACATCTTGTAGGAATGCTGTTGCATCTTGTGAGTCAGTGTTGGTCGTGGGTGTATAAATGCATTCGTGATGTGTTGCTAAAGCATCTACTATTTCTTGTGGGTCTGATGTAAGTGTCCCATCATCTAATCGGAGCTCTGTCACCCATCTATCAGCTCGTGCGTCTAGCCAGCCCAGAAATTTGCCTGCCTTGTCCCCGGTCTCATAAACTCTGTGGTGAACCATTGTGAGTCATGCAACAGCGTGTTGGGATCTGCACTGCATATACAGCAAGTACGGGGGAATGATCAGAGATGCCTCTGGGTAGATGCGCTATCTCTCAGAATCTACCCACACCCCGTTGATGTAAGTATGTAGTCTATCCTAGAGAGACTGTCATGAGCTCCGGAGTGATAGGTGTATTGACGGACCTGCTGGGATTGAAAGCACTAGGTATCTATCAGGCCTAGTGTCATATGAATGCGGTGTTGAAGCCTTGGGGCGTTCGGCCCAGAGTGTCATCAAGTGTGGCCTTAAAATCTCCCCCAATTATTAATTCTCCTTGCAGAAGCGTGAGTAGAAATTTCCCCAGAGCTGGCAAAGTCAGCGGGTGAAGTGCTGGAGGTATATAGACGGTGACCTAATTGAGTGGGCATCCTTCCCATAGGCAAGAAAGAGTGAGTGAATCGAACGAGGCAGAGACGTGGCGCCTACGAATCCGAGAACATATCAAGTTCCCGGGAGGAACCCTGATATCCTATGCCCGTTCGAAGAAGGTTTTATAATACTATAAGATATACAAGCCTACACAGCAAAAAAAGACTGAATAGACGGAAAAAGGCACCCCAATATGAGGAGTTTTGTTAAAAAGAGGAAGGGCATAGTAGCAAGAGACTGCAGAAATCCAATGATACGCTACACAGGCCCCAGCTTGGATCCTCTACCATATTCAGTGGGGGTGAGAATATTCCTTATGTAAGAGTAGAAAGTAAAAACCAAGACTCTCTTGATACAAGAAACCCCTACCAAGAAGTCCTGAAGAAGGTGCCACAGAATCAAATGTACTGCACCGAAACGCGTCGACGCATTTCTCAGATATAAAAAATCCAATCAGGGCCTAGTAAACACTGGATGTACATGTATTACTGTCACAGCTGTCTACATAAGTCAATGTAATCATGGCCCTTGGATCTATAGATCAATAGTGGCAAAAACATCTAGGAGCCACAGTCACATTAGGGTTTAGTCACTTTGTAGTGTGTTTTGCATTGTCGATTATTTATGAATTGCAGAAATGTCATGTATGTATTTCTTTGTTCTGAAATTTTAATTGCTGACTGTCTAATTTTGCATATGAGATATTGATTTCAAGTATTTTTACTTTTCAAAGAACATTTCTTTGAAATTTTAACTGTCTTGCATTTTAGTTGTTCAGATGTATGGTTTTTATTAAAAACAGATTGTAAACGACTTTATTTCTCTGTGGAGATTATTATTATGTTTTCCCTATAGCACAGTAAACTATAGGTGTCTGCCATTTAAATGTATAAGTGCAATTGTACTGGTATGTGAAGTCAATTAGCGCACTCCAGGGATTTCCCTCTGACTTGATGTAAGTATGTAGTCTATCCTAGAGAGACTGTCATGAGCTCCGGAGTGATAGGTGTATTGACGGACCTGCTGGGATTGAAAGCACTAGGTATCTATCAGGCCTAGTGTCATATGAATGCGGTGTTGAAGCCTTGGGGCGTTCGGCCCAGAGTGTCATCAAGTGTGGCCTTAAAATCTCCCCCAATTATTAATTCTCCTTGCAGAAGCGTGAGTAGAAATTTCCCCAGAGCTGGCAAAGTCAGCGGGTGGAGTGCTGGAGGTATATAGACGGTGACCTAATTGAGTGGGCATCCTTCCCATAGGCAAGAAACCGCAGCAAAGCGGCCTTGATCGTCCGTATAAATACTCTGTATAGTCAGAGGGAAGAGTTTTTTAACCAGGATTCCCACCCCTCGTGAACCCAACATAAATTCGGAGAGCACCACTAATTTAAAACCCCAACGGACTAGGGCTTTACAAGTCGATCCTACTGAATGGGTTTCCTGTATCATGGCTACTGCGGGTGCCTTGCACTTGAGATATTGCAGGACGAGCCCCCTCTTTAACTCATGATGCATTTTTTAATGTTTTGTAGTTTTATGAGGTTCCCAGAAAGTCTTTTATTATCCCTATTCTTAAAAAGGCTTGCTTTAGGAGGATGAGACCTGCTTTTCTTTTTTTACAACTTCTCTGTAATGACACCGTCTTGTACACGCTTAGCTTTTTAAGGCCCGCTACTAGGCTTAAGTCAAGCTGTGACTAACCTTGGCAGTGGGATTTATATATCTTACTTCGTAATTAGTCCATATGGGATGTACTCTATTGTGTTCTTATTGATGCTTGTATGACTTTTATGATTTTATATGAAAAACCGAATAAAGTTTGATGATTAAGATGACTCCTTATCTGTTCCGTTCTACATGAATTGTACAGAATGTGTGAACATTGTTGCTCACAGAAGAACAAGAGATGTGATTGAATGTACCTTTGGACTTCTTAGACGTTGTCAGATGTCTGCATTAGAGTGTTAGTGTCCTCCAATAGTCACCAGAAACCAAATGCAAAATAATAGCAACATGCACAATTTTGCACATTATGGCAACAAGAAAAGACATAAAAGTAAGGATGTCAGAGTCTGATGAGGAAATCGAAACGATCCATGCCCCTTGACCACATGATGAGTTAAGAGTAGATGAAGGGTGAAAAAGACATGCCAACATGGCAAATCATTAGGTAATTTTTAAAGTCAAATATTTAATATGTAATAAATGTCAGGCATAGTAACGTAACATGAACATTTCAGAATGTTTCTATTGTAAAACAAAATGTGCATACTTTGTGTTGTAGTAGCACAAAATATCAAACTTCTGTAACACAACTTTTTAAGGCTTGCGTTTGCCTGCTCAAACAGATGTTGTAGCTCCTACATTCTTCCAACTCCACTGTGACTGCTGCTTCTACGAAGAGTCATACTATCTGTTGAAGAAATAGTGCTGACACTTGACTGATCTCACTTTTGGATGCTCCTACTCGTGTGCCACTTGCAATTTGTGATGTTTGCATTGCTTCCAGAATATTAGTTATTTGAATGAGGCTTCTGACAAAATCTCCACTGTCGTACCCTATTTCAACTTGTAAACTCATAGTGCAGCATGACAATGAGGATGTGGCATGTGGAAGACAAGTTAATGTCTGACTTAATCCAGCAATAAAGGCTGATTAATAGCGTTCACTATGTTTTTGATTCATGTTATCCTGATGTAATTCCAAGCATAAACTTAGTTTCGCCTCACTTAGGCTGCTTGCCGCCTTTACTTTTGTCCTCAATCTGATATCATACTATCTCTTTCACGTATCTTCGATGGATCTCTGTGCCACTCAGAGTTGATTTTTTCCTGCATTGCTTTCAATTTTTTATTTAATTTTGTGGTTTGGGCACTGTAAGTGATGATTTGCCATGGTGGCCAACACACTTATCTATCCAAGGTCTTTTTCATACCATGTAACTATTTTTTTTCTAGCACCAGCCTCCTACTCAGTGTCCTTTCTAGACATTCTTTTAGTTTTGAAGGGTGGTTGGCAAAAACGCAGAAGCATTTCAGTTGGATACTAATCTCAATCTCTAGCAGAACACTCCATAGACAATACTTCCTGGTTGTGATGTCATCAGTCAATGCCAAAAGCAGTGTTCGCTATTTGCGAACTGATTTGCAATTTAGAGAATTGCAAAAATGCAATTACTTAAATAGTGTACTGAATAAAAAGTAACTCACAATCAATCAATCAAAGCTTTATTAGATTTTTAGCAAGAAAATCATACAAGCATACATAAAAAAGACAGACATTAATTACATGCTCCAAAATTTTACCAATATAAATTAAAAAGCAGACTGTGCTGAGTTTCCATTCAGGCTGCTTCTCATACTTCATATAGTAATGGTTTTTCTAAATGTAATTAAATTTTTTTAAAAGGATACAATTAGCCTTGTAAAATATTAATTGTCTAAAAATTGAAATATTAAAAAAGCTGGCTGACATTTTCTCAAGCCCAGCAGTCTTAAAATGGGTAATATCCATCTCCTTCTTTGTGATTGATAAAATCTACAAAATAAAAATGCACGTATTGTCAATTGCTGGGCCATGTCATCACATGGGCAGTTCTTCAATATTTTGGACCAATCATTTGTTTTAGGGAAACTTGTTTCCTGTATCATGGCTACTGCGGGTGCCTTGCACTTGAGATATTGCAGGACGAGTCCCCTCTTTAACTCATGATGCACTTTTGATGCTTTGTAGTTTTACGAGGTTCCCAGAAAGTCTTTTATTATCCCTATTCTTAAAAAGGCTTGTTTTAGGAGGATGAGACCTGCTTTTCTTTTTTTACAACTTCTCTCTAATGACACCGTCTTGTACACGCTTAGCTTTTTAAGGGCCGCTATTAGACTTAAGTCAAGCTGTGACTAACCTTGGCAGTGGGATTTATATATCTTACTCCGTAATTAGTCCATATGGGATGTACTCTATTGTGATTTTGTACTTATATGAAGTTTTTATTGATGCTTGTATGACTTTTATGGTTTTATTTGAAAAACCGAATAAAGTTTGATGATTACGATGACTCCTTATCCCTTATCTGTTCCGTTCTACATGAATTGTACAGAATGTGTGAACATTGTTGCTCACAGAAGAACAAGAGATGTGATTGAATGTACCTTTGGACTTCTTAGACGTTGTCAGATGTCTACATTAGAGTGTTAGTGCCCTCCAATAGTCACCAGAAACCAAATGCAAAATAATAGCAACATGCTGTATCAAATGCAGCCAAGAGATCAAGGAGGATTAGTAGAGAGGATTCACCTTTGTCTGGAGAGCAATAAATGTCGTCAGTAATATTGAGCATAGCAGTTTCGGTACTGCATCCCTTTCTAAATCCAGATTGGAGAAGGTCGAGGAGATTGAAGGAGCTGATAAGGTTATCTAATTGGGATAGGACACATTTTTCAAGTGCTTTAGAGAGGAAGGGAAGGTTAGAGATTGGGCGCAGATTGTTAAGGTCATTAGGGTCAGCAGAGGGGTTTTTAAGAATGGGAGAGATTTGTCTTAGCTGAAGGGAGACAGGAACACAGCCAGTGGAAAGTGAGAAGTTGATGATGTCGGTCCAAATTGGGGCTATGATCAGTTTAAGAAATTGAACTAAATGGGAGGGAAGAGGGTCTTTGGAGTGTGAGGATGGTTTGAGTTTAGAAATGATGTTAATGATAATGGTTTCAGAAATTGGACTAAATTCACTCCATGCAGCCTTGTTTTTCAAAAGGAGCCCTGACCGAGATGAATCGAGATGGGGAGGGCAGGAATGGGTTGAGAGGGGTCAAGATATGGTGGAGAGGAGGGTGAAAGTGAGTTAGGAATGTTAGGGAAGGTGCATTGGTTAAGGGGGTTTGGCGAGAGAGAGGAGGGGAAGAGAAGGATAGTTCGATGTTGTTGATTTTATTCATAAAGAAGCTGGTGATTTCTTCGCATCTATCCACAGAGGCTGCTAAGTTTGGGGGGCCGGAGGTAGTTTGTTTTTTAACGATATTAAAGAGTTCTCTGGGGCGGTTTCTAGCCTGGTCAAGTTGTGACCGGAGAAAGGAGACTTTTTCATTAAAGATATGTTTTTTGTATTGGGCTCTAGTAGTTCTCAGAAGAGCCAGGTTATCAGAGGAGGGTTGGCTCCTCCAGGCACGTTCAGATTGTCTGAGTGTCCGCCTTCCATAGTTAAGTTCGGCATTGAACCAGGACTTTGGAGGGATGTGTTTTTGTTTTTTTAAGTTTGATTGGGGCAATTAGGTCGAGGGCTTCACGAATGGAATTATTGTAATGGTCAGTAAGGTCGTTAGTATTAAGGGAGGGAGGGAGGGAGAAGTAAGTGAGTTTTGATTGTAGATTCCAGTTCGTTAGGTGGAATGAGGTGAAGGCTGCGAGTAGGTTTCATAGGTAGAGTGATCACAGTGGAGGGGCGTGGAGTAGGGCTATTCAGGGTGAAGAGGATAAGGTGGTGATCAGACCAGTCTACAGGGAGTATATTGGAGAGAAAGTCCAGATCTTTGCTCGTCAAAATCGCATCAAGGGTGGCACCTTCAGAGTGAGTCGGAGTATGGCAAAGTTGGGTCAAGTCAGTGATGTCTAGGTGCTTCATTAAATAGGGTGACAGCAGGGTCATCAGTTTTGTTCCAGTGAATGTCGTAATCTCTGAAGAAAAGATTTTTGGAATGGGAGAGAGATACTTGAATGATAAGCTCAGTCATCTCTTCTGTAAAGGGGAGGCAATTTCCCGGGGGGTGATAAATAGTGTGTAGCCGAGTTGTGGGAGGCCAGGACGTGTGAGGTCAGCGCACAGGTATTCAAAAGATGTGGGGTCTTGGAGCTGAACAAGTGAGATGTCAAGTTCATCTTTAAAGATTAGGGCCAGGCCTCCTCCTATTTGATCGATTCTATCTTTCTTAATGATAGAGTAGCCTGGTGGAATTAGCAAGTCGAGGATAGGGGTGGATTTGGCTTTGGGCCAGGTTTCAGTAAGGAATGTGATGTCAATGTTTTTGTTCAGAATGGTTTCAGCAATCTCAGTTGTGTGGCAGGAGGCCAATCTGCAGTTTATCAACATACAGCAGAGGGGAGAGGGGACAGGTAATGGGGTGGGGGGACAGGGGGGATAGGTTTACGTAGTTGGGGGGGTCTGGGGAGGACAGAAGAGGGGGGTCTGTTAGTTCCTAAAAGAACTGGGATAGTTGATTGGCTAGTAGGGGGGATAGTGGGTGAGGCAGAGGCGGGAGAGACAGGTCTGAGTTTTTGGGGGGGTCTGGGGGAGGACAGAAGAGGGGGGTCTGTTAGTTACTAAAAGAACTGGTATAGTGGATTGACTAGTAGGGGGGATAGTGGGTGAGGCAGAGGCGGAAGAGACAAGTCTGAGTAATTGGGGGTCTAGGAGCGGTCAGAAGTGGGGGGGTCTGTTTGATCTAACAAGAACTGGAATAGTGGATTGACTGGTAAGGGGGATAGTGGATAAGGCAGAGTGGATAGTGGAAAAGGCAGAGGCGGGAGATATACGGGGGTTTGTATACAAGTTAGCTCCCGGGGATATGGAGCAAATATCACTTTGGGGAGGGGAGACCATATTGATCTTGTAGGGTGGGGCGCTTAAGGAGGGTTCAATGTGTTTAGATCTGATAGTATGGTTACCAGGGAGGGGGCGAGTGTCGGTATTGGTGATACGAATAGGAGGTCTATAAGTGGGTGGATTGAAATGAGTGTCGATGAGCCACGGTCTGGTGTGTTGTGAGGCGGTCTATGTGTGGACAGGATCTGAGGAGAGGGATTTAACAAGGCGTGAGATATCGTTTCTAAGAGAGGAGAATTCTAAAACGAGGGATGAAAGGAGAAGTTCAACCTTAAGGAGTAATTGAGTAGGAATTGATGGGAAAAGTGTATCAGTAGTTGTCGGGAGGTTGTTAAGGTAAGGGTTATCGAGGGGTGGGATGTTCAGGGGGGAGCGGGGGGAAATCCTGGAGTAGGGGTGGGGGGGAATTGAAATGGGGGGGAGTATCTTTATTGGGGGTAGGGGGTAAGCAGGATGTAGGTTTACGAGTGGCATTCAATTTAGGAGAACATAAAATAGATTGAGGTGGAGAGACAGAAGGGGTTGGCATATCTGGTGTATTGTGGGATGTTAGGCCAAATAAAGGAGTGTGTGAAGGTGGTGTCGGTGGGGGATGTGGGGGGGCTGTAGGGGAGGTGAGGGGGATGGTTAATTGAGGGGGGAGAGTGTGAAGTGCAGCAGAGGGTGAGGTGGAGTGGGAGTAAGAGGGAGGGAGGAGAAAGGAAGAGAGAAAGATAATCGAATGGGGGATATAAGGGGGTAATTGAGGGAGGCAGGGGGCATCCTTGGGGCATTGTATGGGGTGAAGGAAAGGGGGGATTGCTCAGGAGGAGATCATCAGGAGGGGAGCGTGTATCCGAGCATAGGGAATTCAGGGTTAAAGAGGTAGCCTGAGTAGGTGTGGGGGCATCAAGGGAGTTTGGCAGTTTGGAGGAGTCAATAGGTGGTGTGGGAGAGTCATGGGTGGAGGGGAGGAAACGGGGACGTGTACATTGTAGGACCGGGAGACATTAAAGGGATGGGAGACATTAGGGGACAGGGAGACAAGGGTGTCGTAACAAGTTAAAATGTTGAGAGCGAGGAAGGAAAGTAGAGATCGAGAGAAAACAACTTGATTGGGTGAAGAGGAGTGTGAGATGGTGAGAGGGGGTAAAGGTGGAAAAGGGTGAGGGGAATCAGTGTTGGTAAGGGAGATGGGATCAGGGGATGTTAAATGCTGATGTTGGGTAGGTGTAACAATGTGGGGTGTAAAAGAAGGGGTCGGTAGGTTGGGGAGAGGGGATAGGGGGGAGGGGAGATGATGGAGGGTGAAGGAGGAGCTGAGGGATGGGGTAAGTCCAAGGGAGATGACAGGGGGGCAAGGGTTAAGATGGAAGGAGTTGGGTTTATGGGTTTAGGAGGAGAGATGGAAAGATTGAGGGATTGTGTGAGGGATTGGGAAAGCGAGCTGAACTATATCTAGACTCCCGGCCCATGCTAAAATGATTGAAAAAAATTTAAATATGCAGTTGAGCCAATTTATTGAGTCCTCTCAAGCACTGGACCACACACAATATGGCTTTCGAGGGGGCCATAGCACGGAAACGGCCCTCTTGAAATCAACAGAAGAAATTAGGGCTATTCTGGATCTAGGCGGTAAGGCGGCCCTGATCTTATTAGATCTCTCTGCAGCATTTGACATGGTCCATCACTTATTGTTGATGGATCGGCTGCAGGAGATCGGGGTTCAGGGCACGGCCTGGAAACTCTTAAAATCATTCTTGTCAAATCGTACTCAGCAGGTGGCATTGGGAGAATTTGTATCTGCTCCG
Organism: Lissotriton vulgaris; assembly: GCF_964263255.1. Classification (NCBI taxonomy): domain Eukaryota; kingdom Metazoa; phylum Chordata; class Amphibia; order Caudata; family Salamandridae; genus Lissotriton; species Lissotriton vulgaris. The sequence continues at coordinate 1,557,341,144 of NC_141689.1, read as the reverse complement.
TTTTCATTATCATGTGGGGTCCCTCAGGGGTCCTCACTAAGTCCGACACTTTTTAATATTTATGTGTCCTCCCTCGCTCCTCTCATTCAGTCTTTTGGGTTCAGCCTTACTAGCTATGCTGACGATATCCAATTAGTGGTGTCTCTCCTTCCTGTGGAGTCTAAAAGCACAGCAATACGATTCAACGATTGCATGAACGCAGTGGGGACTTGGATGGCCCAGAACTGCATAAAGTTGAATTCTAATAAGACGGAGGTGGTATGCTTTGGGAATTATGCCAATTTCTGGACACCAGACTGGTGGCCTGATTCCCTGGGTCCTCTTCCCGTACCTATCAAAAAGGTAAACAATTTAGGGGTATGGATAGACCAGAAGCTTAACTTTAAAGACCAGGTTAATTCTGTGGCATCTGCCACGTCCTATGCTCTGAGATCGTGCAAAAAAATTCAGCATCTGCTCCCGTCGGAGTGCTGTAAAACAGTGATTACAGCTCTCACCATGTCGAGGCTGGATTACTGTAATAGTCTCTATTTTACCATTCAGGAAGGTGCAATGCAGAGATTACAACTTTTACAGAATGCAGCTGCTAGACTGCTGTTGGGCATTCCCAAATATGCCCCAATAGCTGATGAGATACGAAAATTACACTGGCTGCCACTTAGGAAGCGTACCATGTTTAAAGCGATGTGTCTAGTACACAAGGCCCTCTACGGAGTAGGGTCGGCCTACTTAAAAGAACATCTCTATTGGTATACGCCTAGCAGACGGTTGCAATCATCAGATGCCAAATTGGTGCATGTCCCATTTGTTAGAAAGGCCACCTGGGGTGGAAAAAGCTTTGTGGCAAATGCAGATAAAGCATGGAACAAACTTCCCCTTCAGCTCAGAGCAATTTCAAAACTTTTCATCTTTCGAAAGAACTTAAAAACCTGGCTGTTTTCAGAATAGTGGACCAGGTATCTGCCTGGCTCGGTCCTTCTGTAGAGATTCACATAGCGCCAGGACACCCATGGGTAACAGTGCGCTCTATAAATGCCATAAATAAATAAATAAATAAATAAGTAGGATTCAAAGATGTGGAGGTGATTTTCAGATGCCTGGATAAGAATGTTCCAGATTTAAAGATGGAGATATCAATTTCACCCGGGAAGGAAGGGGATGGAGTGGTGGAGAGTTTCAGACCATATGGGATATTGCGGGAATTTGTGATAGGGAGGTGACGGAGGAATAAGCTTTTCCATTCCGATGTGCGTTTGGTGAAGAAGATGTAGTTGGTGATAATGGAGGAGTTAAGGCTATTATGGTGATCAGCAAATAAGGTTTCTGGGTGGAGACAGTTAAGTTTATGTTTGAAGTTCTTCTTACCATGTTTGGAAAGATGGGAGGGGTAGAGGATAGACCAAGAGTTAGGGCCGAGTTTACAAATGTGTGAAGCTGAGATAGTGGGTGGAAGTGAGCGGGGAGGCATGATTAGGGGTATAGATAAACAGCGGAATCGGGGGGTAGGAAGAGTTAAGTCAAAGCAGGTTCAAATAGTGAGGGACATGGGTGAAGACAGACAGAGGGACACCTTGTGGAGGTGTAGCGTAAACAAAACTAAAATACAAGGCAATCTCTCAAATGGGGAGCCAAGGAAAAGGAGGCGGAGGAAGGAAAGGGAGAATATAGTTACATTTAGACAATGCAGAAATGGCAGAAAATGTGACAATTAAAAAGGATATAATCTAAAAACCTAAGATACAACATAAAAATCGAACATATAAAATGAAAAAGGGACTCATCATACATTAAATACAAAAAAAAGCTAAAATGTAAACGAGAGGAGTATAAAACAAATGAGTACAGATACGATGTGAGCTCATGGACGTGAATAAATGTCATAGGAGTAAAATAAAAGCTGCGAAGATAGAGCAATATAGTATAAGTTAGAGAAATCAAACAACATGTATAAACAATCAAACAGTATGTATAAATAATTAGAACCCCATGATATGACAAAATAATAATAAATAATGAATAATGCACAACAGAAAGAAGGGGGATATAGATATGTATAACCAATATGTAAGGGAAAAAAAGCGAAAGATTTAGATTAGAAAGGAAGAGTAGAATGAAGCAACAGTGAGAAGGGTGGAAAGTTTAAGGAAGAAGGCAAGTGCAAGAAAAATGTAGGGTGAGTATGACTAGACAGGTTTCAAATTGCAACAAAATGCTAAAGTGAGGAAGATTATTAAGGAGTGCAAAATTAACATTACACATTACAGTTTCGTCAGATAAGCATACAGTTATAAATAGCTTCAGCTTCAGCTTCATCAGGTATTCGATCAGCATTCGGACAGCATCTCTGTCTTTAGCGTTCTGGCAGTGACCAACCTTTCTAAACTAACTAACTACCTAATTATATTTTCTTAATGGCATGTTCCACCCCTAAATGTTTCAACCTTATGAAATTCCAAATTCTGATTGGACAAGCCGAGCGGATGATCATCACACCATGCTAAGTTTAATAATTTTCTAAACAGCTTATTGTTTTAAGTTACAGCCTATTCATGTGTTCTCCGAAGCTTTATTTCCCACCCATATTTGAAAACTTTATTTGGCAACAATGTATACGATTTCACAGTTGTTCATTGAATCTTCAGGATGTTCATCTGGTTCCCAGGGTACGTCTACTAGATGTCCTTGGACGAGTCCCAAGACTTGAGCTCACTGCTCCAGAGCTGTCACTCTTGCACATGCCCCATCATTCATGTGGTTATCAAACCTTAGCATTCTAGGAGGCCCAAATATGAACTAATAGACAGGTCAAAAAAACAAAGTATTAGATTCAAATAAAAGGATTTCACTGTATACCACCTATCTCGACTCTAATTCCATTTACCTATAAAGACTCTTTATGCATTATCATTTAGTTTATAACACAGTTTAGTTCAGCAAAGCATATGCTTAGCACGTGAGTTCTCAGGCAGCCATTTGAAATGCTATTGCACAGAAGCAAAGTTTTCCCTACAAGCGTTAAGACGTCATGCAGCTAACGCATGCACAGTTTATTTTCCCGCATTAGCAGCCATCTTTAGATGTACTCGGTTACTTGTTAGTAAAAGAAATAGGTGAACTTCCCCCTTTCCTAGAAATATGAAATGTCATGTAAAATTAGTATAACAAATAAAAAATAATACTTTATTACGAGATTATATGAGAGGATTACATCCAAGCAAGTCTCTTATTTACGAGTCCTTTCTCCATCAATCCCCTCTCTGATGGCATTTATGCTATCCACAACTACCCAAACCCTAATCAAATGCCAACTTTAGCATATCTTGATTCCCTTCTCTATCTTTTCAATTTTCCCTTCATCCTTTTCTTTCATGTTCCTCATTTTCTTGTATAGTTCTCCTTTTAATTCCTCAAGCTTAATTTAATCTCTTCATATTCTCTTTTCTTTCCTTGGTTATTCACGTCATACCTTCTTCTTTTCTTAGAACATTTGCACCAGATCATTATTATTACCCCTATCATAGTTAGTCCGATTATAGGTAGTATTACTTGAGCTATTCCCAAAATTAGCAAACCATGACCCTATTGTTGTTAGGCTATTTGTTAATTTCTTCCATACACTGTCAGCCTCCAGTGGTTTCAAATCTTCTTCCAATGTTGTAATATTTTTTATGTATTTTCCAATTTTTACACTTTTGTCAGGTATGTAAGTGCAACAATGTTGTGCTTTCAGCATTTTATAGACTCCACCCTCTTTTGCCAATAATATATCAAGGGCAAGTCGACTCGAAGGCAACCATGTCGGTATTGATTATCAAGAAGCCTCCAGCAGTATCAGTTGATAAACGATCAACTACTGTGGACAATTGACAAATCCTTTGTGAATTCAGAATTACTCCCAATGAAGGTATCAATGCACTGAATATATCTCCTGCTATTTCTGCAAAACTAGCTCTCTCATTATTTCTGAAAAACTAGCTCTCTTATTACGGATTAGTTCATTATTGTTTTCATTGCTTCCAGTGATTCTTTTCAAATGATAGACTTTTGGAAATACTATTCCAAAGTAGCCACTTCAATACCATCTTGCAGGTAGATTAATGTAAGCTTTGTGCCCACATATATAATAAATTCCAGGAAATACTGGATCGGTTCCCCCTTTTAGTCCTCATCCTCCAATGATCAAGATATTATGTTCACATTCACTGGAACCAATAAATACATTATTATAGTTAGTCTTTAACCTATGAATACAGATTTCCCTTTCTTTTCGAAATCTAGGGCCATCACAGGCACAGCTTGAGTTTTGCTAGATGTATAAATGGAATATGATTTTTCTGTGTGTTGGCTTTCCTCTGGAAACCCTGTTTACTTTCTTCTACTACATTCAAAAATATATTTTCTTCTTCTTTTAGTGAACATGTTAAATTATGCTTGTGAGCTTCTGCTATATCTATTGCATGTTGAGCTAGGAAAAATGCACCCATATACTGTGCTGCTAGACTACTAAGCACTGGATTCATATTCCTTCTAACAGGAACTTCTGAAAATATCACGTCTAAGTTTGAATAATAATACTGCAATTTACCTGTTTTATAGAATAGATTTGTTAGTACACTTCATGAAATGCCATATGTTAACGGCAAATGGTGATATGTGACTCCTTCTTCTTCTGCAGCTGGTAATTTCATACATACATAACAATCACTAGTCTCCATAGTATCTACATATTCAAACAATAACTTGGTGAAACCATTTAAATCTGTGTTATTATCTGGTACTTTGTGATGTATTTCTAACTCATCCGATGTTTGTAGTTCTACATTATCCCCCTCTATGTTAGCTAACTTTCCCTTTTCCACACACTTATCAAATATGGTATTGCTATAGTTAAACCTAACCATACTATAATCACTAGTAAAATGCTACATATACATATTTTACAACATTTCTTTAAACAATTTCGTTTTGGTCTCTCATCAACTCTATCTTTAGCCATTTTAAGAACATTTCTTCTCTTCTTTTATTCTTTTTCTGAAAATGTTAAAGTTCTGGGTTTGTTTCTCAGCGGTCTCACTTTTCCTTCGTCAATTAGATCTGTAATTATTTCCTCATCACTTTCTTCATTTAAATCTAAATTCCCAAGTTCTTCAAGAATCACATAGGTCATTGCGTTAGATGCTGCCAAGGCTTTTGACCGAGTCAATTTTGTATACCTAAAATCTCTTTTACACCATCTAAATTTAGGCGATAAGTTCACACAATCTATTTTTTCTCTGTATCATGCACCTATATCTAGAGTGCTAGTAAATGGAACCCTCACACTTCCCATCAGAGTAATGCGGGGCACCCGACAAGGTTGCCCCTTGTCACCGCTGCTTTTTAACATATATATAGAGCCTCTTGCATGCAAAATTAGAGCTTCAGCAGAGATACCCCCCTTTGTTGTGATGGATTGGTCTAAGAAACTTGGGCTTTATGCGGACGACATTATTGTTTATTCTACTGATTTAGTTGGAACCTTGGAAAATTTAGTCAATACGACAAAGGAGTTTGGTAGGATTTCTGGATATCAGTTAAATCAGGATAAAACTGAAATAATGACTTGGAACATTGACACTGAAGATGTTAAGACAACAAAAGAGATGAGGTACTTGGGAGTTAGGATTACTCAGAAAATTGAAGATATGGCTAAAACTAATTACGACAGGGTGAGGAAAGAGGTTGGCGAGACGTTAAAAGGTTGGATGAATCTACCCCTCTCAATATATGGAAGATCTAATCTTGTTAAGATGGTCATTGTACCTAAGATTACCTTTTTATTTGAGACTATTCCACTGAGCTTTAAAAAGGAATGGCTGGCGAAGTTACAAAGCATGATAACATCTTTCATATGGGCATCAAAATCCTCTCGAATTTCATGGAGGAAAATCAGGAGGAAAGTCGAAAAAGGAGGTCTGGCGGCTTCAGACATACGAATGTATGCATGGGCTTTTTGTTTAAAAAACTGCAGGATGTTGTTGGGTACCCCTGTTAACTCTCAGATTGGAGGCCTTTTTGCGATAATGCTGAAGAGATCAGGTTATCATGAATTTGGTTTTTTGTACAAGTTTGGAGACCCCAAGTTTTTTAAAAAGGTGAAACTAAAGACACTGAGAGATCTTGCGGAGACATGGTATAAGATTAGGAAAGTATCTAATCTCGTGTACTTTAGCTATAGTGCTCCGATATGGGATTCTCCTGGAGCACCCTCTTGGACAAGAGATTTGCTGGCTTCAAGTCTGAAAAAGGAACCTGATCTGCAAAGGTGGAAGGACTTGTTTCAAGATGGCAGTCTAATTTCTTGGGATAGCTGCCGACAAAAGTGGGGCTCAGTTTTTTTCTAAATTTAAGTATCTGCAGATTCAAAGTTGGGCGAGCCACCTGGAAGTAAAGATTGGAGTGGAAAATGAGTTTGAGTCAAAGTTGGAGATGGAGACATTTGAGAAGGAAGTAGCCTTCTGGTATTGGCGAATACTAGATTTGGAGGACGGATCATTTGATTTGCCAGAGACCCTGTGGAAGGAAAGCTTGCCAAGGATCGCCACAGAAGACCAATGGCAAGTAACTATGTGCATGCTATATAAAATTGTTAAACCGGCAAATCTGAGGCGAAATCTTTTGTTTACCATCCACAGGGCATACTGGTCTCCATACAGGCTTTCTAAATTTAAGGATGGAGGGATTGTTGGATGTCCAAAGTGTAAAGCTCCAAATGTTGATGACCTACACATGTTCGTATCTTGCCCAATCATCAAGAATTTCTGGTTAGACGTGAGTAATTCCCTCTCCAAAACTTTGAATCAACCCATTGAGGTAAGCCCTGAATTAATTATTACCGGGAGAATGGATTTACAAAATAATTTTTTTTTGAATAATAATGTCAGACTTATTTTTTATGCTATGTTGTTGGCACGTCGAGAGTTATGTAAATTGTGGGTCTCACCACTTAGTCCCACTTTATTAGATTGGGTTTTAGCTATGAGGTACACGGCAAAGCTTGATATGCTAGAGCCCTCTAAAAGAAACAGAGGTTTCTGGTTACCCTTCCTGCAAAAGTTTGGTTAAAATTAATTTTATGTTAAAGTCCAATGATTAAGCCCGTGCCTGTCTCGCTGGATCTTGTAACTATCCCAGAACGATAAAGAGAGATGGTGGAGGACACACATCTTGGGTCAGGCAGGGAAGAAGGACAGTTTAGAGGAATGTCAGGCCCAGAATATGTGGTGTTTATGCCCCATTACTCTGAATCCAGCACAAGAGATAATAAAAGCCCAGAGGTGGACTAGATAGAAGAAAGGGCGGCAAGACGGCAAATGAGGATAAAAAAAAAAAAAGAATCACATAGGTCCATTCAGGGTCTTTGAATTTGTTAATCAATATTTTTTATCTTTGACTCCTTCGCCTGTGTTTTTCGTTTGCCTGTCCTGACTGACTAGTGACTTCATTCACCTGGTCAGGTTCTTCATTTATTGTCTTTTGATGATACCTTAGTCTTTTGACATATCTAGGCCAATTCTAACCCTTTTGGGTTGCACTGAACTTTCACCTTCTTCATCACTCTCAAGAATTCTTTCATTTATGTTATGTTGTGGTACAACTTGACATTCTTCGTCTTCTGAGTCCCTTTCTAACCGACCTAGTTTAGGGCTTCTTAGAGTGATACCATTCAGCTGAACGTGTTCTGCTTCTCCTATCTGGTCCTGTTCAGGGTTTACTTTAGTTTGCTCTTCTTCCTGAATGTGTTCTTCTTTTCCTAACTGGTTCTGCTCAGGTCTTATAGCACTTGACTTGTTTTCAGCCTGAACATGTTCTTCTATACCTATCTGTCCCTTCTCAGAACTGTGAAAATCTTGTTTCCTCTCAGTCTAAGTGCATTATTCTTTCCTTATATGTTCCTGCTCAGGGACTCCAACAATCTCAAATTCTATTACCTGAGCCTGTTCTTCTACACCTGTCTGGTCCTCACTAGTTTCTTGCTTTTCTAATTTTGTTCTACTTCTTGTTCTTACATTTACATCAGGTATGTCAGCCACTGGTATCCAATCCTCCTGACTAGTGCTTGGTTGCTCTTGATCAGCTACTTCAGAGTCTGTTATTCTAGGCACTTCAGCTTCAAAACCTTCTGCACCCTCAACTTCAATGTCTTGTTGAGGTTTTTCCTCATCAGGGGCTGTTACTCTTTTGGTATGACTGGCGTAAATTAGTTAGGCAAACCTGCACATTTCACTGCTGTTGTTGTAACCAGTATAAACTGCTTTGGGGTACTCCTCCTGGGTGCTAGACACGTCTCTCAGGTGTGATTCTTCACTACCACCCAATCTCCAGGATTTAGATCATGTGCTTGATCTGGCTGCCTGGAATCTGCGTCTTCTCCAACCTGGTGAGAGACAGAACGCAGGAGGTCAGCCAATCTTTTACAATAGTCTAATACCAGATCATCAGTTATGCTTAACAGTCTGTGTCCTGGTATAAAGGCTAATCTCATTGCTTTTTCCCATGAGGACTTCATGGGGACTCAACCCTGTGTTTCTGTCAGGATTGTTTCTGAGTCCCATCAGAACAAGAGGTAAGGCATCTGGCCAACACAGTGATGTAGATGTGCACATTATTGCTAATCTTGATTTTATTGTGCCATACAATTTTTCCACCATTCAGAAGCCTCCTGGAGGTTAGCACAGTGCAACTTTTGTTCAATTTTAAATGCTTCACAGATCAATTGAATTTTTTCATGATCAAAGTGAGATCCTCTATTTGATTCCAAAGTTACTGGAAAACCAAAATGCGGTATCAGCTCCCTCAACAATAATTTGGCAACTATTATACTGTCATTTCTCCTGGTAGGATATACTTCTACCCATTGTGAGAACAAACATACTATGACAAGGATGTACTTTAGTCCCCTACATGGTGGTAACTGAATGAAATCAACCTGCAACCTCACAAATGGTCCTTCTGCTTTTCCAATTCTTCCCCCACTGATAACTGTCTTCCTACCTGGGTTATGCTGTTGACAAATTAAGCATCTCTGGCAAAGGCTTTCTGCGACAGTCCTAAACTTCGAGTTGAACCAGTCCTGTCTAAAGAGTCTGATCATGGCATCTCTACCGATGTGTGTATCTCCATGGTACATTCTTGCTAATTGTGAGAGTAAACAGTCTGGCATGACCGGACTACCATCTGGATAAACCCAGACAGCATTTTCTTCTCTCCTCTGACATCCTATCTTAATCCAACCTTCCTTTTCTCTTACTTCTACATCATCTTGTAAATGTCTTACTTCATCCCATGTTTCTATGGCTGAGATAAGCATCAGTTGGCATCTGATTCCAGTTGTTTACATTTTCTTGTTCATTGCCATTTTAGTCTTGGCACAGTACTGAACAACTTGGTCACCATAGCGATTACCAGCAGTCACATAGTTATTTCCAGACTGATGTGCAGCACATTTGACCACAGCCACTTCTTTTGGAAATTGCATTGCTTCTAAAAGCTCTTTTACATATTGTCCATTTTTGATAGGGGTTCCTGAAGAAGTCATGAAATCCCTTTGCATCCACAGTTGCCCAAAGTCATGCACAACCTCGTAACCATAGTGGCTATCAGTGTAAATGGTTACGCTCCAATTTCTCCCAATTTTGCAGGCTTTAATTATAGCAATCAATTCAGCTATTTGTGCAGACTTGACCCCTGGTCAAGAGGATGCTTCGCCTATTCCAGCCAATGTAAGACAGCATAAGCAGCACTTAACCCTCCTTCCTCGTGCCTCATGCACTCGCCCTCTACAAATAGCTCATTTTCACAACCGTTCAGGGGCTCCTCCTGTATGTCTGGTCGAGGTTTGGTACAATATTCAGTAACATGTAGGAAGTCATGTTCAACATCATCCCTCACTTCTTCTCCATACACATCAGGTAATAAAGTAGCTGGGTTTATAACAGTACACCTGATTACTGTCAAATTTTCTGCTCCTTAAATCATTTGTATCAGTGGTTTGGCCAATAAGGAAAAACCTACAATCCATTGCCTAGAATATCCTACAACACAGAGCAACATTCTGATTTCTTTCTGGGTCTGAAGTAACTGCATTTGTTTTATTATTTTAATTCTTTCATGTGTCACTTTCCTTACTCCTCTTTCTAATTGATGTCCCAAATATTTAACTCTAGTTTGACACAATTGCAGTTTTTCTGGCGACACCTTGTGCCCACCGTCATGCGATTGGTTCAATAAAGCAATAGAATCAAGTACACAATCTTCTCGTGTTTTTGATGCAACAAGCTAGCCATCTATATATTGGACTAAAACATAATTTCTGGGCATCACCAGTGTTTCTAGACACGTTTTAAAAATCTGGTAAAAAATTGAAGGGCTTTCTGTGTACCTTTGAGGAACTTGATTCCACAAATAAATACGATTTTCTAATGTAAACAAGAAGAGATACTGGCTATCTGGGTGCAACTGGATGGAGAAAAATGCATGACACAAATCAATTACTGTGAACCATCCTGCATTCTATGGCATTTGATACAGAATTACTGCTGGGTCCGGCACTACAGGACAACAAGGCACCACAATTTTTCTCAGGTTTTGCACTATTCGATATTTCCAGTTAGGTTTCTTAATGCCAATTATAGGTGAATTACAAGGACTGCTCATTATTTCTTTTAAAATGCCTTGTTGAATCATTCGTTCTATTTCTGCTATGACACAAGATTTGATTTCGGGCTCATTTAATACTGCCTTGTGTTTGGATAGACAGCACCTTCTTTTACAATCGCTTTTACTGGGTCTACATTTGCCATTAACCCTACTTCATTTCCAGTGAAATCCCACACTTCTGGGTTTCCTGTCAATTTTAATTCATCAGGTAAGTCATCCTTTGTCATCATTGCATACATCTCGTCTACCTCCATACCTTGCTTTGCTAGCAATATTTTGTAAATACTATCTTCATCAGTAGTCTGAATTGCTACACCATCCGGTGTACAATAAATTGTACAGTTCATCTTTTCATAGTAAATCTCTGCCTAACAAATTTACGGGACTAGAATCACATACTACACATTTGTGCATTTCTCTAAAATTGCCAATGCATACCTCAATGGATTCTGTGACTGGAGTTTTGATCTGTCTATGTGAAACAACAACTACTTGGATGGCCTCACCTGAGAGGGGTAGGTTTGGGATGTCTGCTGTTCTCACAGTAGAATGGGTAGCACCAGTGTCAAATAAAAAGGTAATATCCTTTCCTTCTACTTTTCCATCACCAAGTACACACTCCTCTCCCCCCCCTCATGCACTGTCATTGTTCATCCTCCGACGAACTACTGTTCTTTAAAAGAAATTGTGAAGTTACGGAATTTAGCTTACCATTTTCTCCTGGAAATCTGGCGTCCACACTGAACTTTGCTCTGTTCACAAAATGTTGCAATTGGGCAGGTGGTAACTGACTCTGTGGATTAACAACCAGTTGCGGTTTATTCAATATCACCTTATTCTGCGTCTGTGGATTTAAATTTTGATTTGGGCCATTATTAGTTTGAATATTTTTATACTCGTTTTTCCAATGCCCCAATTTTCCACACCCATGACAAGGAAATTTTTTCTTTGCCTCTTCTCTGCTCATTTCCCCTCTTAGTTTCCCCCCATTATTTTCATTCTGTCCTGATCCTATAATTTGATCACTATTCTGATTATTTTATTTAAGTTCTTGTTGTTCTGCCAATTTTACTTGTGGCTACATTACTTTTTCTTTTAACGTTTTGCGTCTATTATCTATCTCATCTCCACAGTATTTTGCATACTTTAAGACTTCATCTATGGGTTTCCTTTGCCAACACAACATATGAGCTTGGATCATCTGAAAAATCTCTGGTCTCAATCCAGATACAAACCGATATACAAAATGTCCCATATCTTTGTCACCAATATTCTCAAATCCACTATACTGCTTGAATACCTGTAGCAGACGCTCATGATAAGCATGTACAGTCTCATTTATTTCCTTTGTAGTTCTATCTATTTTTATCTAATCTGTCTCCTTTGGGGGAATTTTCCCTTTTAAGAAAGTAATCAACTGGTGATATTTCTTCATTACCTCTTCTGCAGGTGCACCTGTTTTCTCATCTCTTGGGTACTCATCACTGGGCCAATCAATTGTGATTTTACACTCTGTCCATAAATCTGCAGGTACCACTATGTCAAAAAGGTCATCCAAATCTTTCAACAAAACTTTAGAAACTTTCACAAACCTCTCAACTTGTCTATACCACTCAAGTGGCTTCTCTCTTAATTTTGGGAAATCATTACCAAATGATTAAATATCTTTCCTGGTCCATGGAACATGTACATATCCTCCTCCTGGTACTTCTCTCATGGGACAATACCTTTTTGCCTTTGTAGGTTCTCTTAAATAAATATTCTGATGTGGTCTTGTTTGCCTGGGCTTCCTCCTTTTTCTTTGTCCACCTTGTTTTCCATCTGTCTAATTCTCCCAATTTCTTTAATATTGTCATTAATTCTTTAATCTGTAATTTTCTTCCTAACAAATTTATATTTTCTAAATCTTTGTCAGTAAATTCTTCTCTTTAGGGTTTCTGCAAGACTTTTGATCTCCCTATTTCAATTCCCATTTCAGAAGCAAGCTCTGTCAATTTCTCATGAAATATTTTTACGTTTCTGGTTGTGTTCCTACATATGAACAATAATTCTTCTTCACTGTACGTATTCAGCCTGTCTATTCCCACATTTCCAGCTTTCATTTTTCCAATTCTACCGTTAATTTATATGTATCCAAAATCTTTTGTTGTGGAACTGGTTTGTCTATTCCCTGTGCCCACCTTTCTAATTCTTCCGGTGACACTGTTGTAGCACTCTTAGTTCCTGTGGAGGTTTTCATTCGTATTTCTTTTGAACTGCTAGGAGTAGCTCTTTAGTGGGGCTTCATGTATCTGTTCTCTTATTGGCAAATCCATTAGTGATATTACTGATTCACATTCACTAGCTTGATCTTCAATTATTATGTTCTCTTTTCTAGGTTCTCTTACAGGAGTGGCCATAACTGGAGGGTTTGGACAACTTCCTTTGTATAATTAATGCAACAGGGTGTACACTCAATTGGGTTATTTTCTGTATTAGGTCATGTATATTATTATTTATCGCTTCTCTTTCCTTCTCCTGTAATTTTCTGTCATTTAATAAATCATGTAAAATTTGAGGAACTAATGGTGTTTCTAGGGCAGGAGCACTTGGTATATTTCTATTGGGTCCCTCCTGATATAGCGGAGGATTCTTTGTTAGAATATCTTCCATAAACTTGTCTTCTGATTCTCCAGTACCTGTCACATGCTTGGGTCTTTCTTGTACACTTGTCTCCAGACTGCTCCTTGGGCATTAATACAGGATACAGTCCTTCTGAAACCATTGCCTGTCTCCATTTTTTAATCTGATCTTCACAGGATATTTGCATCGTTTTAGGATAAAATCCTCTATGATCCCTGGTACTTCTAGACCTATCTTGATCAAAGGCCTCCATTTCCCATTCTTCCAAAGCTTCATACTGAGTTAATCTAGGTCTGGGCTCTAACTCATTCATTCTATTTCTTAAATTCTGAAGAATTCTTCCATTAAATGTACCATTTTCTGGGAAAGCCAATATTCCATCACCTTTTGTGTATTCAATCCAGTTTTCTAGCCATACACATGTATGATAACCCTTCTCCATCAACATAAATGAGTCTTTGTTGGAGAGATAAGAATTCCTTCTCTAGTTTTAATGAGTTTATCTTTCTTGAAATAATTCCTGATTCTCTACATAAATGACATTTTCCTTTTCTCTCCATACATTTTATATGTAATTCGTCTTATGTATTCTTGTCTATCTGGGGAATACTGTATTAAAGTTGGATCGTATTTCCACATACAAACTCCGTTATCTATTACTATTACTGCTTATATTTTGTCCTTTGTTTACACTTAGTCTCTCCAATTTTATTGCCGCTTTTATTCTTCCATCCAATCAGGCTTAATTTTACAAAATAATTTTTTCCAATACTAGCGCTGCTCTATTGTGACGTCAGTATTCACTCCTCACTACTTAACCCTCTTTTACAATCCTCCGTAACTCACACGCCTGCTGTCTCGACCAATCCCAGCGCGGCACTCCATGACATCAGTGCAACTACTGACCCTCCTTTTACAATTCCACACCTGCTGCTTTAAGCAATCCCAGCGCTGCACTCTGTGACGTCAGCGCAACTTTGGCAGCTGACCCTCCCCTAACAAGGTAATACTTACTTTCCTTTCACCTTTCACCAAAATTTCATTAATAACAACATATAAACATTCGCTACTCTGTCAATTTCATAAACCAAAAGATGAATTGATTCTTTCACTACGAGTAAAACCTTCTGTTTACTCCTCAAACACTGCAAGTAAAACCTTTCAGTTTTCCCTTCATTCACGCTCAGGAGAAACTGTTACTCTTCCAGTGTTACCCTTTCTAGGTGATATAACACCAAATTTCACCAGCGAACTCCTTGCTAACAATTACTCTCACTTATTCACAACTTAATTACTAAAACCGACGAGTAACCTCACTGCAGTGTGATTTCCATTCATAACTCGCTATACATTTCCCGGGAATTTCCAGACAACATGAAACAATATACAGGCGGGTTTTGTTAATTCATAAATCTATAACCAATAATCACCAAACTAATCAATAAAAACCATACCTTTGCTACCAGCAGACTGATCCAGCGGGCCACCAACCTAAGGACATCTATCACAAAATACTCTTTTGGGCCCACTTACACAATATAGGCCAGTGAGCACAGCTGGAGATCAATTTATATGGCTAAATTCATACGTCCTTTGCTATACTAAAAACTTTATTTAATGACCACGCCCTTTCTTTTCAAATTGATCTATTTTAGTTGATTAGAGTTGATGTCCAATGACTTTGGTCTCATTTAACTGATTTCTTATTAAATAACCACAGACTCAGTAAGTTTAAAATTTTTATCTAAATTAACTATGAAGAGCAAAACAATTTACAGTGTTAATTCCATATTTCAGAGGAAGTATAATCTGTCTACCCAATTAATAAAAAATTCACAATAACAAGTGCTTCAGGAAAAAGAGGACAAAGAGAGAAAGCACATGGACACAATATACACGGATTTATATTTACCTAGGATTGTGCGAAAATCAGACCCCACTAACCAAGAGTTAAGGGCCCCTTTAAAGAAATTCAGGTGACAGGTTCTTCAGGACAGGATAGGACAGGACAGATGACCTCTACTGGATTCGATGTCTGCGTCTCAACCCTCTCTGATACTATCTTCCTCCACGGTTCTTATGCGATCTTCTTCTAAACCTACTACCTCCTCGATTCTTCCGCAATCTTCTTCTAATTCTATTTCCTCCTCGACTCTTCCGCAATCTTCTACATTCTAAATTGTTTGTAAAATTCGAAGTTTGCTTTATCAGGTATTCGATCAGCATTCGGACAGCATCTCTGTCTTTCAGCGTTCTGGCAGCGACCAACCTTTCTAAACTAACTAACCACCCCAAATATACTTTCTTAATGGCATGTTCTTCCCCTAAATGTTTCAACCTTATGAAATTCCAAATTCTGATTGGACAAGTTGAGGGGATGGTCATCACACCATGCTAAGTTTAATACTTTTCTAAACAGCTTATTGTTTTAAATTACCACCCATTAATTTGTTCTCCCAAGTTTTATTTCCCACCAATTTTTAAAAACTTTATTTGACAACAATGTATATGATTTCCTAGTTGTTCATTGTATCTTCAGGATGTACAGCTGGTTCCCAGGGTACGTCTAGTGGATGTCCTTGGACGAGTCCCAAGACTTGAGCTCATTTCTGCGGAGCAGTCTCTCTTGCGCATGGCCCACCATTCACAAGGTTATCAAACCTTAGCATTCTAGGAGGCCCAAATACGAACTAATAGAGAGGTCAAAAAGATAAAGTATTAGATTCAAATAAAATGATTTCACTGTATTCCACCTAAGCTATTTTAAATGCTATTGCGCAGTAGCAAAGTTTTCCCTCCAAGCGTTAAGACGTCATGCAGCTGACGCATGCGCAGTTTATTTTCCCGCGTTAGCAGCCATATTTAGTTGTACTCGGGTTACTTGTAAGTAAAACACATAGGCAAGCTTCCCCCTTTTCTAGAAATATGAAATGTCTTGTAAAATTAGTATTAAAACATTAATAATACTTTATTACAAGATTATATGAGAGGATTGCATCCGTGCAAGTCTCTTATTCACGAGTCCTTGCTCCATCAGTTGGGCCATAGGATAACATAGGCTGAATTTCCATATTGCCAGTTCCATTATGGTCCTACTGAGATGTGTCATGTTTGGTATCAAACAACTTGTTTCATCTTACCAGATTTTTCTAGTCAGCTTTAATGTGGCATGCACCCAGGTGGCTACTTTAGACGCTTCCCACCTGGTTGCCCCAGACTTTCCTATGCCCTGGCTGGCAGCCTGCATCTGCTGCCACCAAGACTAGAATTGGACCCCCTTCCAGTTGTTGTGAATGCTCCCAGGAGTAAGAAACAAATGCCTGCCTGGGTGGGAGGTGTCACCTCCCTCCCTGACAGGATGACGAGTGAAGTGGCATATGAAGGCAGTGAGCTTCAAAGCTCACACAACCTGCAATATGTGAGTAGGCTTCCTCTTAAAGGAGGAAAAAGCCAACCCCTTGCCCCTGGTATATTGGTTAGGTTAGGCTGATTTATAAAGCGCAACAGCTGCCCCAGCAAAAAGGGCGTCCTGGCGCTAAGAGCAAAGAAGGCAGCTAGCAGCAAGGATTCCATCAAAACAAACAGGATGAAAAGCCAGAGACACTACCACACCTAGAGGGCTGGGAAAAAATAAGTTTTCAGGGCCTTCCGGAATGTCAAGTAACCCCAGGAAGGTGGTAGAATTAGAATGTCAAGAGGCTTATTCCCCCTGAAGGCTAGACACACCCCTAGGGTGGCCTAACTGGTCAAGTTTTGCAATAGAGAAATGCACTGACTTATTTTTCCATTAGAAACTCATAACTCCAGTTATACTGATCCGATTGTCTTCATTTTGGTGTCTAAATTTATATAAATATCTGATTTATTTTGTTCAATTGGTCATGTCAAGAACTTATCATCCATGTTGGTACTCTGAAATGCTTAACACATGTTTCTCTAGTAAAGTGTGACTGCTCTGTGCCTCACTACCAGGACTGAACTAAGGATTCATTAGTGTGAATCCAATGGACCTATTTAGGGCAACATGAGATTATTGCATAGTGAAGCCTAACCAGCTTCACTGCATAATAATTCACTTCCCTACACCTACCAAATAACAATCCCAAAATTGCGATTCACAAACACATTTTTATTTGCAAATCTCTATTTAGATGCACGCTTTATTTTGTAATGTTTTGTATACATTACGAACAGTCCAGAAGGAAATTTTTGCTACCACTCTTGAAGAAGGCGGGCTTTGTTCAGGTTAGACCAGCTCTAGTATATTTAATGCAACTGGGTAGCCCTTACATTATGTTTTCTGTGGCTAGTTTTTTGATGGCAGCTATTCGTGTAAGGAAAAACAACACCAGCCTACCGCAGATTCAAAGTTGTTTTGAGTAACACTTTCTGTAAATATATGTAATATACTTGCGTAGTAAGGTTTGCAGTTTTAATAGTTTTTAAAGGTACCAATTTTATGGTGTTATAAAATCTTCTTAAAATGTACTGTATTTTTTAATAATGATAATGAACTGTACTGTATTTCTTAATAATGCTAATGAATTGTTTTAACTTTTTGGTTATTTTTGTAAGTGTTTTTTTGTTTATTATTTAAAATGATTGTACCATGTATTTTATGATATTAATTTTATCGAATAAAGAATTCTTGACTGACTGACTATTTAGATGCTTCGTACAACCGGCCCTTTTCCTTTCTGGTTGCAATTGCATTAGTCTTGCTCACTCCAAATATCTATTGTGTGTGAGCAGCATTTTAGTATTTCATTGTGTGATGTCCCTTGGAAAGGACAAAGGAAGTTTTTAAAATGCTTCAAAATATTTGCATTGGATCGGTTTTGGTGCACTGAAGTCGTGAATGAAGGAATAAAGTATAATAGTACTTGTTCAGGCTTAGGTTATTGCTACATGTGTTGTACAGCCCACAAAGTCGCTTCACTACATAAGCTCTTACTTTATATTCCACGTGTAAAATATAATCTGTGAATTTACTCCGTGAGTATAAGATGTCTTAGTTTTTGCGACAGATAAATCAAACGCTATGTGTATGTTGTATGAATAGAAGAGACCATAATTATTTCTTCCTGGATGTGAGTGATAGCATACTACGGATTGCATGAGCAAAAAAGATTTGGGGCCAGAGGCACGACCATTCCATTTTGCGAGTTACAAATTGCGATGTATTGCAACTCCCAAAATGGAATGTGCAACAGTGTGTCACACAATGTTTGCGATTCCAAATGGGGGTGCAAATGACCTTCCTTATCAATATTCAGAAAGCAGGTAGCAATTTGTGACCCATTAGGAATGGCCAGCACTTGTAGAGATGGTGGCGTGCCGGGGTCAGCAGACCACCATGTCTGTGACTGCTTTTTAAATAAAGCAGGCTTTTTTTTTAAATGAAGCCCATTTCCTTTACATTTCAAAAAGCAAAATGAAACGTTTCTGTTTCATTTTTTGAGTAGGCAGTGGTCCGTGGGACCACTGTCTGCTCTTAAAAAAAAAAATATTTTCACATCCATTCACAAAGGGGAAGGGGTTCCCTGGGGACCCCTTCTCATTTGCGAGGGGCTTAAAACCTACTTGAAGCAGGTGGTAAACTGCGAAGGCTTTGTGATGGCAAATGCGGACGCAAAACAATGGTACATACCATTCTGACTGGCTATTAGGAAGGGACGCCCTTGGCACGTCCCTTCTTAATTGCAACTCACAAACACTATTTTGGGAGTCAGTGACTCGGAAAATAGCTTTTGTACATACGGCCACCTTTTTTTGTGGTCGCAAATGGGCCGATTACCCGTTTGCGACTGCAAAAAACGATCGTACGTCTGGCCGTTGGTGTATTATAACCACAAATTCACTGCTTTAGTAGCATAGGTCTTCATCATTGCACTAGGTGAGTTATAGCCTTTTTAATTACTAATTAGGCAGCATTGACCTCCGTATACTGCAACAGGTGAATTATAACCTAAGGAAATTATTGCACGGCTAGCAGAAACCTTAGGTATTGCAGAAGGTGGATTATATTCGATGTAATTACTTTTCTATTGCCTAATGTATATCATAAATCTGACATCCCCACACCAGCAAAAGGGCAGCATCTTGATTAGCTCCTGGTCAGTCAATATCTATTCTAAGACAGACTTTAATAAACTATAAACCACCAGAACACTGTACCTTCTATCTGTAACAGTTGCCAATGAAAATCATAGAGTTCTAATACAGAATTCCCACCTATCTCACAGAATGTGCTACACTATGTAACCTGCTGTCACAGAAGACAGCTTTACAATCATTTGCTGTTCTGTACACAAGGCTGAATATGTACATGAAAATGTTTCTTATCTCTGCTGCTACAAGTTCCTGATGTAAATGAGTCCCCAGAGAATTCCTTTTCATGTGTTCCCATTTTACAGTCAAAATGCTCACAGTCTGTGAACATTGAGTAGTCTGTGGCAGTTGTTACTGTGTTTTAAAATAGTTTCCTCATTGATCTGTCTATTTTGAAATTTAACTTATTTTAAAATATGTTTTAATTAAAAAGGCAGCCTGAGTTAAAAGTTGTGAAAAGATGATGATAAATTTAGGTAGAGATCTTTTTCTTTAACTTTTTTAGCTCCTTTAAAAATATAGACTCTTTAAACTGACTAAAAACGTATACCTCTCCTCAAATTTCAACAAACCCGGGGCGGATTTAAAAGGACTTTACAAGGATTTACAAGGACTGGTGCATCCCTGCATATCAGCAGGGATGAACCAGTAAAGATGCGACATGCAATTCTACCCTTGCGCCGCCATGGATGCGTTGCATTTACAATGCGGCGCACCGTGGTGCAGGGATAGACAGATGTGTGTAGCATCTGATGGCGTAAGGGCGGCGCATTGCTGGAGTTGTGTTGCCAGCGCGACGCAACTCCAGCAATGCTCAGGGGCGCCCAATGCCTAACATGCTGCGTCACTCTGGTGGAGCGAGGTGGCAAAAGCAAAATTTTGTGTACCCCTCGTGAAGTCAATGTTCCATAACGTTAATTTTACTAATGGTGTGTTGAGGTGAATTAATCAACCATAGTATAAGTTACACACATATACACACGTGGGAATACTAATTTTGCCTGCATGAAGCAATATAATTAACTAATTTGTATTGTTATTGTGATGTGAACTAATAAACGCAGCATGATTGTGCTTGTACACGTTTTTGTGCTAGAAAATCGTCGGATATATAAGTATAAAATGCATTTATGTGGCCTATTTGCTAGGTAATAACTAATGGGGATACATTAGTATGGTGGGAGGTAAACTGAAGGGCTTTAGTTCTATATTTAACATGAATATGTGTTTGTTTCTACGATAGTTCCAAACGTGGCATCTGAGGCCTAGTGAAAACATGGCTGCTCTGGTAAACTGCGAGCGAGTGCTGGACTGCGCATGTGCGCCCAAAGCCTGCAAGTGAGAGTGAGCTTTCTGTACTCGGCTGGGAAGTTTAAGGCTACAGCGCCCTAGAAGTCAGGATGGGTGCCAAAACATGGACATTCGAGTGTTCTGAACGTGGGAAAGAACTGTAGAGTTACAAGTCGAGGATGTGACTAGGCCAAAGACTTTCCTAAACAATACTTCTTTATAATTTTGCTGATTCACCATGAACATGATGCTGTAATGGTGAGGAGATGCTCACACACCCCAAAATTGTCCAATCAGAACCCGAATTAGTGATGTTAGATACTTTTAGACAGATTAAGTTAGGAAATTAATGTATAAAACCCCCTGATTTTGTGTTGAAGTATCGCTCCTTTCGATTTCCTCTCAAAGTGCTGTCCGATTGCAGATCGATTCTTGGATGTAAGACTCTTTACATTATTTTTTGTTTTCTTTGCAGGATTGAATGATAAGATGAGGGTGTTAGTTAGGGATGTTAGGAGAGAATGAATTTGGAACTATCTGTTTCTTTGCTAAACTTCCCACTGAACTCTGAAATAAATGACTATTTTCCGAGCTTTAAAATAAATGATCATTTTTGAAATAAAGTTTTAAGAATTTTTCCGGAATAAGAGTTCATAAATGCTTAAATATCAGACATGGTAAAAGTTTGCTTTTAATAAAATTAGACAAAATGGAAAATTAAAGCTGGTCTTGTATTTTCCTACGCCTATTTTCCTTACTAGCAGGTTCATCGCCACTATGGGGTGTGTCTGAATAAAATGATATTTGTCGAAATCCATGGTGAATCATTTTAAAACTGCAGGTGTAAAAATTAACTAGTTAAATAGGTTTAGACACTCCGCCAATGTAACATCATTACTCCATTGTGTTTCACCAATCCCTGAAGTAGAGTTAAAGTGATCAGAGAGAGCGTGCAGTGTTATGGGCCCCACTGGTGAATGAATGTGTGATTGAATATTTCAGGGAAGCGGTGATGCTGGTTTAGAAATTATTTTTCGAGTACCGCTGCAACAACTCCTTACGCCTGCTTCAAACAAGCACAGCGTTTTGACGCATCATGTACGTAAAAATGATTCAGTGAAATCTTGTGGATTTCATTGCGTCACTTTTTCGGGGCTTCCTTGCGACAGAATGCCCACCCTGCATACATTAAACCTGACGCAGGTTTAATGTGGCACAGGGCTTTACAACGTGACGCATCTCCCTAGATGCGTCACATTGTAAATGGGCTGCAACTTTTACGCCACCACTGCATCACAAAATTGACACAACAACGGCGCAAAAGTGACACAAGGAGCTTGTAAATCTGCACCCTGGTTTCTTACCTGCAGTTCTCATTTACATCAGCCAGTAAGAAAGACTTTAAATTTAACAGCTCCTATTCTAACCAAATGACATTCAGAAGTGCTTTACTTTGTCATTAGGATGTGAGCACTCTTGCTGTTTCCTAGAAAACTGTGGTGCAGCTACAGTAGATCACTTGGTGTCAACTAAAAGACCGCTGCTAAAGTTGGAAGCACATATTTCGCTCATCATGCAAGCCATTTTCTCTTGACATAGATGAGTAAGATATTTGAGAATGTATAGTTAACATCATTTTAGCATTCTAAAGCACTAGCCATAATCTCTATAGCAAAATAAACCCCCTAAATGTGTTCATATATTGCAGTTTCCTTTGTAGGAAATGCTTTCAGTTCTGATTCCAGCAACATGGCCTTCAAGTTTACCTCACATTTGTCATGGATATAGAACGTTAGTGCTCTAGTTAGAACTCTTTTATGACGCTGCAATAAAACACTGGGGGTGAATTGAAAGGTTGTCGCTGTTGAAAGAACGCGATCAGCATGTCAACTTTTTCACGTAGCTGAACATTATGATTGTGAATTTATGGAAAATGTGTTCTCACAGGTTCTTGAGCATCTTCCATAACCTCAATCAGAAAATCTTGGTGTTAGACCTGATATCTTTGGTGTGATATTCCTCCAGACCTTTGTCTTCACTCCCTTACTTTGCTGAACTCGTTTTGTAGGCATTAGGACTGGTAACCAGTGCTAAATCGCCTGTGCTTTCTCCCCTTTTACAAGGTAAAATTGGACCACAACTAATGGGCACATTTAATTTATTTGTCACTAATGAATGGTACTATATATGCCCAAGGCCTGTAAATTAAATGCTACTAGTAGGCTGCAGTACTCATTCTGCCACCCGCTAAAGTAGACTTTTAAAACACATGGTGCATTTGTCCTCATGTAGTTAAAAAGTATTAATGGTCAACAATGCATTCTGCATTGACACCCTCTATTATCTTAACTCTCCACTTCTTTTGTGATCCGGCGAATGTGTTTTAGGCTAGTGAGAAATGTCCGAGCAGCGCTGCAAGCAGTCTTTCATAATAAAATGTTGGATAAGGGAGTGGCTTTAGAAAAAAAATGATTCTGTCACTTTTCTCTGGCCTGGATTATGTCACCACAGCACATAGAAGACCACTTACAATGCATGGAAGTATGTTTTCTATATGATCAACCTAAAATGTGGTGCTTTGGAAGAGTGCTGCTCTTCAGACCTTAGGAAAAAACTATTTAGCATGGTGTCCCCTCCTATGAGGAAGAAATGCAAGAGAAATTGTCCAGATGTAAGACTTGGCGGCACTGGTGAAGGATAAAAGGAACTTTTCACTTGAGAAAGCCTATCCTTATCTTCAAACAGATTTCTACTCAAGTCCAGACGCGTGTAGATTTCTCCCAGAATACCAGGGGAAATCTAAAAATAACTTTATTACTTTGTCTGACACATCGTCCTCATCGAGTGGCAGTGAAACGGAGAATAGCAACAGCCAGCCAGGCTTTAGTAGATGAGGCCACTTCCAACAAAATTACAAACAAAATTTGCAACAACATCAACAGCCTTTTTTAGGGAGAGGCCAGCAGAAAACACGAGGCAAAACTCTGTACAACAATCAGCCATGGGAGATGTCTACGAGGAGACAGAACTAAAAAAACTAAAAGAGCCACCGATACAAGCTACAATCTATCGGACAAAGTTCTGACCAGCACGGAGATGAGTGTTTTGGAGTTGGGACTGACTTTTGTCCCCACAAGGGACACAAATTTTGCCAAATGAAGGCGGAATTCATAGAATTCTGCAGAAAAATTTGTTTGACAACTTTCTTTGTAGAGCAAACATCTCAAAGTAATCCGGAAACAACAGGGCTGAAGAAAAAATCTACATTTATGCCACCATCTGGAAAAAATCCTAAAGAAGTCATTACATTTGAGAGAACTGTGTTATTAGCAATAGCAGAAAAAGAGAAAAAAAAAAGTTTCATGAAACCTAATATGATGCAAGCTCAAAAAGAGGCTCTGCCAAATTTAAAGAATGATGACACAATAACGATAAAACAGGCCGATAAAGGCGGTTCAATTGTGGTGTGGGGCGTCCCCCAGTGCATGGCCGAAGTGAATAGACAACTCACAGATAGTGAATGCTACAAAAAGATCACTAAAGATCCCACATGGGAATTACAAGGACAACTGTTTAAGATATTGAAGATTGGACATGACCAAGGCTTCCTAGGCAAAAAAGAATATGAGTACCTCCAAAACAAACACCAAAGAATACCAATTTTTTACATATTACGAAGGTACATAAGGACGAAAAACACCCGCCGGGAAGACCTATAGCCTCCGGGTACGAGTCCCTTTTCGAACCCATTTCTAAATTTGTCGATTTCTTTTTAAAGCCTCTCATGACTGAAGTCAGATCATTTTTCCAAGACAGCACTGACTTCATGAATACATTGGATACAATGGTTTTTGAAGAAAATAAACATCTTTTAGTCAGTATGGATGTGGTATCTTTGTATACCCAAATCCCACAGGATGAAGATCTGGTGGTTTTGCAATCATTTTTGGACAGCAGACCAAGACCAGTAAAAAGTTCCTACTGAATTCATCATGGAACTGGCAAGTTTGGCCCTTAGAAAGAAATATTTTGATTTCAAGGATGAGTTCTACTATCAGATAAAAGGAGTAGTGATGGGGTGTCCATTCGCCCCAGAGCTAGCCGTCCTGTTTATGTCCAAATATGAAGAAAAATGTGTCTACAATAATAACCCTTTTAAACAGTGGATTGGAAGTTGGGTCTGCTGTATTGAAGAAGTTTTTTATGATATGGACTGGAGAGGAGGAAGAGCTTCAAGCCTTCATGAGTGGCTGAACAATAGAACAGCTGATATAAAATTCAGCCTAAAACATTCACGGCATAAGATGCCATTTCTAGACGTAGAGGTATATGCCTCAGAAGGACGGCTAGCAACGACATTGTTAAAAAAAAGTCAGACAGAAACAAAGCCCTTCATTACACAAGCAACCATCCGCAAAGCCTGAAAGAGAACCTGCCCTTTTGGCAATTTTTAAGGATCAGACAAAACTGTTCCTTTAAGGATGAGTACACATTCCACACCAATAACTTAAAATAAAAACTCATGGTACGTGGGTATCCAAAGAAGCTTCTCAAATGAGCAATGAAAAGGGCTTGGTGGACTCCTCGAGAAACTTTACTGGCGAAAAATGACAAAAAAACTATGGATCGGATAGTATGTGTTTCAACATACTGCTCAACGTCAAATTGGCTTAAAAAGCAAATCAATCAGAACTGGGATTTTGTAAAATGTCTAGGTAAGAAGTTAACTGATGCTCCACTCTTTGCTTTCAAGAAAGATCGAAGCATTGCAAAACAGATTGTCAGAGCAGCATTACCCAAACAAAAAACTGCCACTCTGCGAGACTATGTGGGTCTACCGCCAATAAAAGGCCAACACAAATGGAAGGAGAGCTGTTCTCCCATAATGGCATATATTGGAAACATGAGCATTTCACTAACTGTAAATCCAAATTTGTTGTATACAGGATTGTATGCCCCTGTCAAAAGCTATACATCGGCAAAACCAATCAGGAAATCCACTATAGGATTTTGCAACACAAATCAAGGATTAGGAAAAATGTGCAAACGGCACCCCTAGTGAACCACTGGCACAGCCACACTCACACAGAGAAAGATCTAAGATGGACTGTGCTCTCAAATGTTGAACAAGATCTGAGAGGGGGTGACCCGGAGGCAAAACTGATTAAAAGAGAGGTGACACTGAACTTCAAATTAAATACAGCAGTAGATGGACTTAATGAACTTTAGGAAATCTACCGATTGCACGTTCTGATATACTCTGTCAGTATGAGGCTTTGTACATAATTATACGTACACAGCAAAGAGGTTGATGGACACAGTCTCAAGCCATATGTCTCAAACAAAGATCAAGCATCTACAAGGTGCTTAGAAAACAATATAATTTGGACATTTCAATCAATACGAACAGGAATGTGATAAGACACTGAAAGCCTAGCTATCGCTCTGTATAGTTCATACCACGGATCAAGACGGGAATTTTAAACGTTTAGTTGGCATAAAATTGGTTCGGGTTGTATGATCATCCAGTAGGAATTCTCAATGTTGCCAAATTCTAAGCGATTTCTCAAGCAGAATAATTTTTTTTAAAAACAGGTGCAGTAGAGCAATACTAACACTCTTAGCAAAAAGTGTGTGTATAACGCATTACTTTGAAGCAAGGTGCTTGCAATAAAGTTTTTTCAAAAACTCATTATCAAAAAGACCTCTCAACACGAGAACACCAACCTGCACAAAGCCGGGACAATTGTCTATGTAATTCATGAATTTGCGCAAAGAAACAGGTTGTCTAAAAAGGTTTCTGCTAAAATTATACTACCATTAAAAAGATTGCAGTCGTGTTCAATGCTCAATTCAAACTCCAACTCCCACAATACCTAGAATCAGAATGTCATTCAAGGAACATGTATATAAAAGCGCAAAACTGCGCAAGCAAGCAGCTTTCCAAAAAAGTCTACTCCAAAAAAGATTATTTAATATAAGAAACTTGACCTGTATAAAGCTGGGACATTAACCCATGATAACTGAGAATCTATTCAAAGAGATGAGCATCCAGAGCATTACAGTTGTGTCCGATAAACTCCAACCCCCAGAATTCCTTTCCCAGGACGGCATTCAGAAGACGTGTCCTACAATCGCGAGATCACGCGGGTGAACAGCCTTCACACAAGAGAACCAGCCTCCGTAGGAGAGATCACTGCAGACTCCCCCGTGATGAAATAGATAATTGAGTTAGAGGTAAGAAAAACTTTGCAGCGGAGACCGCTTTTACAATACCGGCTATACACACAAGCTTAATAGGGGCACTTATCAAACAGGAAGCTTTTCCGAACAACAAGGGATTTAAACTCAGCATTTTTCTACAGCGGAGCGCAGCGGAGGGCACTTTTGCAATACCGGCTATACGCACAAGCAAGTCAAGTCAAGTCAAGTCAAATAATGCTTTATTCGAGGTTCACTCATCAAAGCAAGTACATAAAACAATATAAGAACCAGATTAACAATCATTGCTGTTAAAGAATAAAACTTTCAGTTAAAAATAAGACTTGATAGTATAGTAAGTACAGAATTTTTCAGATAAAAAATGACAGTATGAGTTGCAGACCGACTAACAAAAAGAAAAACAATCAAGTGACTAACAGTCTCTGTCTAATAGACCATGCCCATCCAAGATACTTAGCTATAACTATCGCTAAAGGCATTAAAGTTCTTGTGCATATGATACATAGAGCTACACTACTACTAGTGGTGCCCAGATTTTTACACATTGGTGTTAGCCAAATACGTCTTGGGTCAGAGTAGGCTGTACAGGAAAATAGAAAATGGCCAACTGTTTCTTTAGCGGCACCACAAGCAGGGCAGCCATCATAAAGTCCGCCTCCCCACCTTCCTGTCAGTGATCTAAGTGGGAGTGCACCTGCTCTTAATTGGAAGAAGAGCTTTCTATCACCTGATCTAGTTATGGCGTCCCAGTACGGTTCAAGGCAAGGCTGTAACTTGGCTTCTAGGAACCCACCAGCCATAGACGCTGCACTAGAATTACTCCAGGTCCAAGCGGCTACCTTCTCCCAATAGATTTCTTTTATGATTCTTTTTGTTGGGAAGCCGGTTCCCGCTGGATCTTCCCAAAGTGCCTGAAGACCAAGTTCACTCAAGGTTAGACTAAGAGTTTTGAGCCATCCGATTTTGTGGAACACATCCGTTTTGATGATATCTAGGAACCCCTCAGCATAGTGAGAAAGCTCAGGCGTAGTCCAAAGCCTTCGCCAATACAAGATCGGACGAAGCCTAACCAAATCGGCAACCGCTTTTCTGCCCAGATCGTACCTGAGAGGCACCAGTGGGGTACTCTTGGGGACACCAGTGATGGCCCGGAAGAACCTGTTTTCCGAAATTTGGAGTTCCACTACCTTCTCAAATCCCCACAGCTCGGCACCATAAAGTGCAGAGCCAAGAGCCTTTGCTTCATATACCTGCAATGCTGGCTTTATTGGTTTAGTCAGAGATTTTCTGTGTTCTAAACCAAGAGCGCCAGCCAATTGCCTGTGCCTTATTGTAGCGATATCTATATGCTGGGACCATCTGAGATCGTTAGATACATGAATTCCCAGATATGTAAAGGCATTCACTACCTCTAAAGAACGACCGTTCATAGTTAACTTGGATTTAAAACTACGGTGGGGGTTAAAAATTATGAGTTTTGTTTTGGCCACATTAACTTCAAGGCCATGCTCCCCACAAAATTGGTCCAAAATAGACAGAGCACGCTGTAGTCCACTCGGTGTCTTAGATAAAATCAATGTGTCCTCTGCAAACATTAAAATAGGAATTTTTGTGCCAGCTAATGAGGGAGCATCCACATTCAAGGACAACATGCGAGCTACAACCCCGTTGATATATAGTGTAAAGAGTGTGGGCGCCATCGAACAAGCTTGCCGTACGCCACGCTCCACCGGGAAGTCTGCTGTCACCATTCCCTGGCCCCCCCACTGGATCTTAGCGAAGTTCGCTTCGTAAAGCCTCATTATCATTGTCAATACCTCTTCTGGTAGGCCCTGGTTCCTCAACACAAGCCACAGCTTGGACCTAGGTACTAGGTCGAAGGCAGCCCGCAAATCGACAAAAGCCGCGTACAGGCTACCCTCGCCCAGCAACACAGTCTTCCACTGTAGTAAGGTGAAGCGGAACACCTGGTCCACCGTGCTAGTAGAGCTTCGAAAACCTGCTTGGAATGGGGACAGGGCATTGTTCTCATCGGCCCAGTCAAGGAGCCTATTTACAACTAAACACCCAACTACCTTTTGAATGGTATCAATAAGGCTTATGGGCCTGTGATTGCCCGGCTGGGATCGGTCACCTTTCTTAAACACAGGTATTATTACTGCACCCTGCCAGGATGTTGGTATGGTTGAGCCCCGAGCAATTGCGTTGGTAAGAAGATAAATGTACTTGCACCATCGCTCTTTATCGTTAATAAAAACGTCAGCTGGTACACCATCTAATCCTGGTGCTCTGCCACTGGACACTGTGCTGAGGGCCGTCATTATTTCTTTGATACTAAAAGAATCATCTTTATAGTAAACTGGACTTAAGTCGACCACCACAGTGGCATGCTGAGTCTCAGCATACTGGGACTTGAAATATTTGACCCACTCCTCCTCGGGTACATTGTTATTAGGGGGTTTGGGTACTCCCTCTCTGCCCCACTTTACAATGTTCCAAAAATACCTGGAATCTTTCCTATCGCTAGCTGCTTTTAGTTCTAACCAGTGGAGCTCGTCCCATGCTTTCTTTGCCTTTGTTACACTATCCTTATATTCCTTTCTAGCAGATCGAATTGCCATAGGTTGCCTCCCTTTGATGGCAGTTTCTAGAGCTTGGCGGGCCTTCCTACATTGGGTGTTATACCATTTTGCCTGCTTACGGGGTCCCTCACCCTTGCTTTTCGCAGGTTTTAAAAAATGGTTCTTGATGGCGCAGAAGAGAGTATCATGAATTGCGGCCACATAGCTTGATCCAGGATTGGACAATTTAATTTGTTCTATGGCCAATATTGCTTTGTCCGCTTCAGTGTTAATGCTAGCAATAGCCTGTTGATTAGTCACAACATGTGCCCATCTTAACCTGCGCATGTCATTTGAAGGGACAATCAAGGCGGAAAAGCCCCCTCAGTGTTAGTGACCACGTTAGTAGAAATCCACCTTTTGTGCTCTACCCACAGTGGGTTGTGGTCGCTTTCGATCCGCCATTTAACCTCCATGTCGCAAACCAGGGACCATATCTTTAAACTACATAAAACATAATCTATTCTACTTCTATGCCGCCCATTGTCAAATGTACTGGTCCCAACCTTATCACTCAGAGTCCTCCCATTTAATGCTCTCAGACCCTTTTCATAGCATATGGCGTTCAGACAGATAACATCCTCAGACCAACGGGAAACTGATTTCAACTCTAATTTAGGGACTCCCCATTGCCTATCCTCTTCATCCCCAAGGAAGTCATCGTCGATTGCCAAGGGTTCAAAGGTTCGGTTTAGGTCACCAGCAATCACAATATTGTTATCTTGGGAGTGGGTTTCAAGGAGGGAACCCAAGGCCGCTAAAACCTCTGACCTCCCTCCCCTGCTACCCCTAACATAAACATTGTAGATATCAAGATGACCTAAAATACCTGAGTCTACTCTGATAAGTTGAATGTCTCTGTTTCTGGTATCTATGACCTTGACAGTTAATGGAAGACTCTGGCGGACCCAAATAGTTAGGCCACCCATAAGTCTCCCCTTTGTACCCTTGGATGCAGGCACAGAGTAGTTTAAATATCCCTGGGCAAAAGATGGTGCACATAGCCATGTCTCCTGGAACATGCACACATCGAAACCGTTAACAAAGCTTAACCAATCCTGGGAATCTTGTTTGGAACGCAACCCTGCAATGTTCCATGAAACTAACTTCCCCAGACCATCCTTGTTAGAATCAGGCGGCTTTGATGTAATAATTACAGGGGTATCTATAGACTGACGTTGATCCAATTTACATGGCATCCCTTCGTATGAATTGGTTTTAAAACCAGCCCTACTCCTGGCATCACCCTCTAGACTGAAGCTCAGTAGTGGGGCAACATCCCTTAATACAATCCCTGCTGCCTTTGTAGTTACTGAGGCTTCCATACATTCCCCTCCTTTCGGGACCACCAAATTTCTACTGTCTGCCATCAGTAGTACTGCTGTTAGTCAATCATTATTGTCTAACCCAGAACAATTCCTCACATTTCCTTTTCCTGTGGTGTTTGAAGTGGGCGACAGAGTATGGGAACATGTTTTCCTTAATTGGATCTGTGATTGAGACGGAGCACTAGATCTGAACTCCAATGTAAAGAGGTTGTAAGCTAGGAATGCAGATTTCAAAGTTAACTCAATTGAATCCCATGTGAAATTCGGGGAACTTAACCTTTTAGCCTCTAAGATATCCTCCCTAATTACCGAGCGGCATCCTCTAACATAGCGTAGCCAATGAATGGCTTTGTTGGTTAGTGAATCTGGGTGCTCGCTGGTACCAAACTTCGAGGACCTTAGTTTAGGGACATTGGTCATATATATTGTGTTTCTTTTATAGTGAGCTTTATTAGAGAGGGTGTTCTTGTTATTCCGGAGTTTATTGGCCTCTACAATTGTCGGACCTACAGCCACCCCTGGTGGTTTAGCTTGCAGACTAGCTAGACCAATCGTTTTTTGCCTTGACTCTTGTCTACTTCCCTCTCTTCCCGGGGCTTGGGTAGAAAACCCTTCCTTCCTGTCTTTCAGTGGTGGAAGGCCAGGACTATAACCAACGGCTTTCCCCGTACTCTGGTCACTGCGCTTATTCAAGGTATTAACTAGGGGAACTTTACTTGCTTCGTGAGTTTTTGTGGGGAAGAAATTCCGTGCTGCAGGTATAACATTAGATGTGGATCTTATTAACCCCTCACATTTATCATTGACCATAGAGGTTAAGTTAATGATCAGTACCCTCAGGGACTCTATTTCATCCTGTAATAGAATAACAAAGTTAGTCAAAGCACCAACTTCCATGAGCATTGCCTTGTCCCTGCTATTATCGGTAATTAAGGGGGCAGGGAGCTCGTTGTGGATTTCAGCCAGAACCGCAAACCTGTTACCAAGAAGTACATGTGAAACAGGTGGCGGTAGCGGGTTTTCACTCTCGATGTCAGGGTGGATAGTCAGGTCATCATTACTGAGGGACTCGTTAGATGGACTTAAACAGTCCCCAGTTAGATTAATCGTGCTATTCTAAAGTTTCCTTTTTGCCTTAAACATATCTGGAATTGTTGTTGGGAGTGCAACAGGATCATTTACTTGCTTTAAGGAAACCCCTCCCTTATCACTCGTGGCATTCTCACTAGTGCCTCCTTGATCAGCCACAAGGATATCTGTGCACTCATCCACAAGAACATCAATACGGTCCATTACACTATTTCCGGCTGACTGACTTGACTTCTTTGATGATTTCTTCCCCTTATGGAGCTTTGAGGGATTACCAGATCCGTTTCCCCCCTCCATTGCTTTACGTTTCCCCATGGAGCCTATAGATGACTTTAACTAATATATCAACAAATCCCCACAAAGTTCCTCTTTCAGGAGTATTGATGGATGTGGTCTGCTTAAACGGTTGTTAGGGATGTGGCCCGGCCCGGCCTCGTTCGGCCCCTGATGGCCACAGATGGCCCACCCTCTGCCCGGGCTCAGCCCGGCGCTGCCCGCGTATGTCCCGCGACGCGGGGGCTCTCGCTGGACTTGAGAGCACCTCCGGGGGCGGGACAGGGCGTGAGCGACTTCCGGTCGCGTAGGCTGCAGGGAAGTGTAGTGCGCCGTGCCGCGATGGCCAGATGGTGCAGTGGCAGGCGGCAGGAATTCAGGAAGGCTGGTGGTCTCGCTGAAACAGCACGGAAGGGCTATGGCGCTCCTGACACCCTCCGATACTCGCAGGTCAGTTTTGATATGAGCACAAGCTTAATAGGGGCACTTATCAAACAGGAAGCTTTTCCAAACAACAAGGGATTTAAACTTGTTTAAACCGAATAATAGTCCCTGGGCAGCGGTGTCGCGAACTTCAGCCAACCCCCACAAATATAAATCACGATCAGATACGATTAACATTTAACTATGCGGCAGAGCAACTTTTAAAGGCATTTTTAATACAATGCTCACAAGGCCTATACTGTCTTGCAGATTCATTTCAAATCCACCTGGAGACTTGTTTACAATCTGACACTATGCGCCCACTGTCACTAGTAAGAATTTGTAGATATACGGTGTTTGTTTCATAAAATGGCTAGAGAAAAGACCCCTCTAAGACAAGTATATGCAACACTATTTTTTCAGAAGTTAAAAGATGACGTTTGACATGATTCCTGTTGTGTCGTCTGGGGATCGGATGGTACATGATTGAGAGGGTCTGGGGGCACTGGGGCAATCTATGGGCCTAGTAATAATTACACCGACAACTGGGCACTGGTCTATGGCTCACCACGCCGTTGCCAACTGGCGTACATGCGTGCGTAGCCCTTATTTATTATGCATGGTCAAGTGATCATGACATGGCACGCCTGTTGCGTCACAGGCCAGAATACAACATTCCTCCCCAACAAACAAAAAAAACAACAATGTCAATGAAAAGTCTCTTCAGGCACGCTCCATAGTCTATCACTTGCAACTTGTCGCAACTGGCATCAAGCACACATATATATGAACAGTCTTACGTGAAGTAGTCTCTCAGGCGACTGGATGGCACCAGATTCCACCGCAGCTGGTGTTGGGATACGCCTCTGCTCTGGGTCTCACCGGCGCCGGCATTGGATGGCACTTCACCAGTCAATAGCTCAGGACCACTGCCACTGCTGTCAAAACTTCCATTATCCGCTCCGTTGCGCTGACTTGATGCTCTGTCAGGGGACTCCGGACTCTCCGTAGGAAGGGACACATCCGTTGGATCTCGGAGACAACCATTTTATTTGGTCGGGGAATCAGGACTCTCTTCCGACACCGTGGGGGACACCGTGACCCCACTAGATTGGTACTTTTTGAAATGGGACACGTTACGAGTCACAGTTTCTCTCCCTCAAGTGGCAATAACTCTGGTTCCCTTAACATTGACCCCAGCTATAGTAGATCACTTGGTCAATCAATCAATCAATCAATATATAAATGCTTGATTGATTGATTGTCCAGGGGTAGGGTTCCTAAAGTAGTCTGAACTTTCCACTGGTGATGCGATTTTTAAGTAGCACCCCATCTCCTCTGGCGATCTGGGGTACTTTGGCCCTTCCCCGTTGGCTGACTTGGGCATAGGCTTTTCGGCGTCTGGCATCCACTTGACAGTCCTTAGGAGGCTCAGGTCGCCATTGCGGATGGTGAGGTATGGAATCCATAACTACACGGCCCATAAGAAGATGTCCTGGAGCAACACCGGTTGTAGTGTGGGGCGTATGACGGTAACTTCTTAAGAATGTGAAGATGGCCAGTTCAAGAGATTGCCCCTTGTCATGGGCAATTCAGATCACTTTGTTAAGTGCGTGCATAAATCTTTCCACTTCGCCATTCGCTTGTGGCCATCTGGGGGTAATTCGGCGATGTTGGATACCTAAGGCACTTAGGTAGTTGGCTAGCTCTTGGCCTTGAAAAGGAAGGCCTTTATCAGTCTTCATCAGCCCATGTGCTGCCATTACTTTCTCCAATTTAGGAATTACTTCCGCGGCGCTGGTGGTGGATATAATTCCCACTTCCGGATACTTGAAGTGGTCGTCAATGGCCACCATGGTATGGCGGCCATCTGGCCGGCTGCCAAAATCGAGGCTAACGTACGCCCAGGGAGACTTCGGCCGGGGTTCTACCAGGATCGCGGCTGGTTGCTGTGCTTCTCCTGCTACTTGACATGCCGCGCAGGACTGAACAGTGGCCTCAACTAGATCGTCCATCAGTGGGAACCATACCTTGGTTCGGAGGCGAGATTTTGTTCTGACCATGCCTTAATGGCCAACATGAGCCAATTGAACAATTTGAGCCATTAGGGATGATGGTATCACCAGCCGGTGTCCTCTTAGCAGACACCCAGTGTTGTCTTCATTAAGCTCTTCTCACACATGGTAAAGGCTGTCCATGATGTGCTGCGCATCCGGGGTCAGGATCTTCCATTCCTCCTTGGCTTTGTGCCAGTTTCCATTTTGTACTGCTGCTCTAGCCCTTTGCAAACAGTCATCCTTCTTTGTGGCTTCTGCGAGGCTCTCCATGGATATCGGTATGAGGCATGACCGAGCAGTGACACATCTTACATACTCCTCAGTGTCAGCCACGTCTTCCATTTCTTCCCGGGTGGCTGCTCGATGATGTCGTGACAAATAGTCCGCAGGATTTTTAGATCCAGGCTGGTATTCTGGAGCTGTAGCATACATTTCTCAATTCGCGGCGGGAGCTTTGTGGATGTCCCTGAGAATAGGGCAACCAACGGTTTGTGGTCAGTTGCAACTACAAAGGGTTTTCCATAGACGAACCGGTGGAAGTGACGGCACCCCCAGTGTATCACTATCGCCTCTTTCTCAATCTGTGAATATCTCTGCTCCATTTCCATGAGGGACCGGCTGGCGAATGCCACTGGGGCCCAATCTTCTTCTGCATGCTGCCGCTGCATCAGCACCGCCCCATGTCCCATCGGGCCTGCATCCACGGCCACAAGTGTCAGTTTCCTGGGGTCAAAAAAGGCAAGGGTGGTGGCTTCTGAGAGTGCCTCTTTGATCTCCAGAAATGCTTTGGCTTGTTCCGGGCCCCATTTCCAGGGAGTTGCATCTTTGGTGAGCTCCCTCAGTGGCAGAGTCAAATTGGCCAGGTCTTGAATAAATCTTCCACAATAATTCACCAATCCGAGGAAACTTCGGACTTCCGTGACAGTGGTGGGGGGCGCAGCCTCTTTGATATCCTTTACTTTCTCTTGATCAGGGTTCACGCCCTCGATCGAAAAGGTGTATTCAAAGAACTGTACCTTCCGCTTTAAGAATTCGCACTTTTCCCTATGCAGGGTAAGTCCTGCCTCCCTCAGTCTTCGTAGTACCTGGGTCAATCGACTGGTATGCTCCGGGATGGTTCTTGCGTGTATCATGATGTCATCACTGACATTGATCACCCTCGGGATATCCGCGATGAGTTCCTGTATCACGTTTTGAAACACTTCCGCCGCACTGGATATCCCGAAGCTCAGGCGGGTGTACCTCTATGTGTCCCAGGTGTGTTGAGAACATGGTGATGTTGCAGGACGCTTCATCGAGCACTAGCTGGTGGTAACCTGATCGTAGGTCCAATTTGGAGAACCAGCTTGCTCCCGCCATCTCAACAATCAGGTCATCAATTGTAGGGGTTATGTGGCGTTCCCGCTTGATGGCGGCATTGGGATCCTCACTGCTCCCGGCTGCTTAGGTTTTCGCGAAACCCATGGGGTGGGACCTGTCAATTTCTCTATGATCCCTGCAGTCTCGAGCTTCTTGAGCTCCTCTTCAACCAGCGGCCGCAGGTGGAACGCTATTCGGCGATGCCTCAGGGCTACTGGCTGGACCTTGTGATCAATGTGCAGATGCACCTCTTTTCCTTTGAATTTCTGATCCATTGGAAGACTTCCGAGAATTCCGTCAGTAGCTGTTGAATTGACTCTTGATGGACGCCAAAAGCGAAAGTCACCACTCCTAGGTCTTCGGCCGCCCGACATCCTAACAGCATGCCTTGTCCGTCTTCTGACACAAAGACGTTGGTGGTAATAGATCGGTCTCCATGTGAGATTGAGGTTCTGAACTTTCCTCTGATTTTTAGAGGGTGTCTTGTCCATAGGCAAAGATGGTGATGGCCGACGGGAGCAGCACAGGCGGTGTATCTAGAGCTTGGTGTAGGACAGATGCCATAATATTGATGGTCGCACCAGTGTCTACCACTGCCATGATGTCATGGGCGCCTATCCGCATACCACCCTGAGGAAGACATCGGGCCTTTCGACTGGCGGTGCCAATCATGTGCACCTTGTGCACTGTCCGCTCTTCCTCTTCCTCATCATCCATATCGCTTTGGCTGGGGTCCCCCTCTGGCACGGCGTTGACCACCTGTCTTGGCTTGCGGTATTGTTTTGAGCGGCATACTTTTTCGAAGTGGTTGAAACATCCGCACCCCGAACACCGTTTCCCTTTTGCAGGACACTCCGCTGCCGGATGTGCTGCTCCTCCGCAGTATCCACATGACTTTGGTTCTCCCATCATAGCTGCTCCAGCTCCCTTCTTGGTCCACTTCGTCGGGGGTTTTATGGTCACTTTATTGACCAGTTCTGCTTTCACAGGTTCCGGGGGAGCAGCCTCCATATGCACGGCTCGGGCCTTCGACGGCTCCTTGGTGCGCCCCATGGTTAGTATGTCCGCTAGTGACTTACCGGATTATTTTAGGATTCGTTCCCTCAACTTGGCGGATGCACAGCCTTGGATGATCTGGCCACGGATCTCTTCCGTGGTGTCAGCGAACCCACACGTGGACGCTAGATTTTTGAGGCGGGCATTATACGTGTCTAACGACTCCTCGGGTAATTGTCTTGCCTGTCGGAATATAAATCTCTCTTAGTCCAGGTTGGCCATGGGCTCAAAGTGTGCGTTCAGAGCGTTTATTAACGTGTGGTGGTTCTTCAGGGTGACTTCCACCAGGGTTTTGGCTATGTTGTGAATATCCTTGCCTCCTAGATGAAGGACCATGGCCCTTTTTTGATCCTTATGCACCTTTGTGGCTTCAAAGAATATTAATAATCAATCAACTCAGTCCTTCCATTTGGGTGCGAGTGATGAGGGCGAACCCTCCACCAAGAACGGTTCAATTGGGGGTATCATGGCCATGTTAGGTGCCGGGACGTGTGACTGGTTACGTGGTGACTGTGCTGCTGTCTCTCCACCGTGTCCCTGCAGGCTGGCCCTGGAGGAACCCCTCTTGACTGAGTCCATCTTAGTCTGGTGTGGCCAATGCTTGATGGCCCGGGGCCAACTTGGTGTGCCAGTTGCGGTGGTTGATTCCCTCTTGGGGAGTTATGTAGGCCCTTGCTGGACTGGGGCACGTGCTGCTTCTTGTGTGTGCCTCTCTCAGCTCTCCTTTGAGATGTCACTGGGCCTGCAGGGCCTAAACTGAGGCTTATCCCCTTCTTGGCAGTGTTAATGTTGCCCACGTAGTGGTTGGAAGCCGGGGGCCAGGCTTGGGGGAGGCTGTGCTTGTCCCTGTGGCTGCACTTTGGGGAGACAGTGGCTGGAAATCTCTCACGCCCCCTTGCTAGGCCGAGATGAGGCCCCTCCGCCTGCTGTGCACCGCACCACGAGGTCAGGGGCAGGTTCATGGCCAGAATTAGGCCTTGTTAATGAGGGCCAACGCTCCTCACCTTCCGCGAGCTGCCGATGCAGCCGCGCCTCCAGGCACTCTCTCGCACGCTGCTGATGCAGCCGCGACTCCAAACTCCCTCGCTCCGAGGCACGAAGCCGGCTGCACAGCGTGGGGCACGCCAGGCACGAGCGCGGCAAGCCGATGTTAGAGCTCGCAGCTGCCCCTCAGCAGGTTCGGCGACACACAGCGAGGGCACGCCCACCCTCGTCGCCAGCTGTTGTGTCATCTGGGGATCGGACGGTACGTGAGTGAGAGGGTCTGGGGGCACTGGGGGCAATCTATGGGCCTAGTAATAATTACACTGACAACTGGGCACTGGTCTATGGCTCACCATGCCATCGCCAACTGGTGTATGTGCGTGCGTAGCCCTTATTTATTCTGCATGGTCACGTGATCATGACATGGCACGCCTGTTGCGTCACAGGCCAGAATACAACAATTCCCTTTGATTGTCTGAGAAGGTAAGAGTATAAGTGCTGCAGAGTGTGTGCGAATGGAGAAATACATAGAGGATATATAGTAAGACAAGATTATTTTTCCTGTCTTTCAGAAACCTTTGGCCCTGAAGAGAATCCCCGCAAAGGGAGGAATTCCAAACGCGTAGACCACCGCGTCTAGGTCAATGAAAATAAAAAATCTGTTTAGATTTGATTTTGTCTTTGATTTTGTTGATGCCCTTTTGTTCTTGTAGTCATTTCTTTGTTTAGGTAGGTTGTCAAAACTAGTGTTTTTTCAGCAAAAGATTCTGTTGAGGCACCCCAGGGTGGGCATCTGTGTGAAAGAAGTTAGTGTGGTGGTATGTATGTGGTGATCAGTTGAAAACGGGTATGATTCAGGTACAGAGTGTTTGATGTGTGGGGAGTGTGTAGATAAGTGTGTGTGAAGGGGAATTCCAATTGGGCTTCTTAAGGATATAGAAAGGGGTTGAGGATGTTTATTGGTTAGGAAAATGAAGTATTTATAAATCGAGATGTTTTGAAAAAATAGATGTAAATTGGTGAAAACAATGTTTTGATTAAATCAAACTGAAAAAGTAGTTACGGTGGCATTTGTTTGACTCATTGCTCCTTAGATAAATGGTAAAAGAAAGGTTAAGCACTGGAAGTTTGTTTTGTTAATTGTTTCATTGGCTTGGCCTTACTGCGCATAAGCCAAACCCTGGTTGGAATCTCCGCAGTACTCATTCTGCCACCTGCTACAGTAGAGTTTTAAAACAACCTGGTGCATTTGTCCTCATGTAGTTAAAAAGTATTAATGGTCAACAATGCATTCTGCATTGACACCCTCTATTATCTTAACTCTCCACTTCTTTTTTTGATCCAGTGAATGTGTTTTAGGGTAGTGGGAAAATGTCAGAGCAGCGCTGCAAGCAGCCTTTGTTAATAACCTGTGCAATACGGGAGTGGCTTTAGAAAAAACGTATTCTGTCACTTTTCTCTGGCCTGGATTATGTCACCACAGCAAAAAGAAGACCACTTACACAGTATGGAAGTACATTTTCTCTACGATCAACCTAAAGTGTGATCGGTGTGGTGCTTTGGAAGAGTGCTGCTCTTCAGACCTTAGGAAAAAACTCTTTAGCATGGTGTCCCCTCCTATGAGGAAGAAATGCATGAGAACATTTCCAGATGCATTGCTTGGTGGCACTGGTGACTTTTGGCTCAGAGCAAAACTGGCAGGGCGACAAGGAAGGCGACCATGCCCTTGGGGGTTTCTACAGATCCAGGTGGGTTTCTTTATCTAGTGTTGTGTTTTATTAGAAAGCATTCCTTTATATGAGGTTATATTGTACATGTAGTTGTGTATCCCTGGACGATGCTTGAAAGCACTGATGAAGATATTGGTTAAAAAGTAGGGAGCACTACTTATTTGTACTTAATGTCTTCTTAATGCTAAAAATTACCTTAAGTGAAGGTTTTTGGAGGTTTTATTTTTTTTTGTTTCTTGCTTTTTGATTTTTACATGTTTGCTTTTTCAAAGTTTGACCATTTGATAACATCCTTTCTCTACACAATGTGCACAATACACGGGCTAAAGACACATTGAAACCCTCTTGAGCATCAAAGTTACTCCGGCCTGGTGGAGGTAAAATGTCTCAGTGGGTTGGCTACCTGGTTTGGGGATTTGTGGAACTTGCAGTGCATGCTTCTAATTCTTGCAGGACCGATCATTGGTTAATTTGTAAAACAAAATGCCAGGGCTGTCATCAGGAGGCAGCTTGCATAAGCCCATTTCTCCTGTTAGCGCCACCTAAAACAGAACCTACTACTAAACCTGAAAGTGGAGAGCGGATGTAGAATAATGGCCAGAGCTGCCAACTTCGGACCTGGGAAACCAGGTTCAAGTCTCGGCGTCCGCTCAACCTCCTTTGATTCTGGCCAAATCACTTAATCTCCCCGTAAATTAATGTGTCCTTAACCGGTGCTCATGAAAAGTGCCAGTGTTGATGATTAAGTACCGGTGCTGAGCACCAGACACCATCAGGTCAAATTAAGCACAGGAGCCGATTCAGCCTTTGTACTTTCGGAGGGCTAAAAAATGAAAACTACTAAAATGATTAAAAGGAGCACAGCGTTCAGTAGAGGTAAGATATGCTTCAGTTTGTGGTGTGCACTATATACATGGTCTGTTAATATCACTTGCTAACAAATGAAATTGCTGCTGAGTATATCTTAAAATAAAACACATCAGGCCACAATTCTTCTTCAAAGAGCACCACCAAGAGTCCATTCTCTATTTCATACTGCAGAGGCAGCTTGGTCTGGTTCTCTTTCGGGTGCCCTGGGCTGCCCTCTCAACATGGTATTTTTTAGAGATTGCGGCTCTAACAGCATGGTAGTGGGGCTGTCTCTTGTGGGGGGTTCTCACATCATGGACATTGTGTGGTGGCTGGCTATCATTGGCATTGCTGAGACAGTAGTGAAGACAGGCAAATGGGGGTGGTTGAGCTAGACGCATCTTTGCCTTGAATGGTGAGGGCTGTGGTCCCACCCTTCATCCCCTACCATCAGCCATGTGGCAGTGCTCCAGAGGAACTGACCAGCAGCTACTTGCTGGAGAAATGTTTATGGATTTTCTTATGTGGCCCTTTCTCCACCATCTTCACTTCAATGTCTGGGTCTCGGCCGTTCAGCCCCAACTTGTGCCATGCTAAATCAGGGACATCCAACCCGATCCCACTTTGCTTTTTTAATTAATACTTTGATCCAAACATTAAGGGTGGTTATCAGAAGGCATCTGCTCCATTATTTTCTGAATATCCATTTTGATGTTTGCATTATTGGCCGCCTATATATTCTGCCTTGTTGATATGATCATGAGTTTACTGCTTCCTTGCTATAGCCCTCAATATATTTATTCAGACATTACTTTATTAATCCAGTCCCTGAACAGATCAGCTGTCCTTGCTGAAGCTGTAATCTAGCAGTAGCCCAAGCAGCAGAAAGACAGTTTGCATGATTCTGATGCCTATTCAAAGCAACTAATACAGCACTATCTCAAATGCAAAAAAAATTATTTTATTGCACTGTTTTGCATCCCCAGATTGCTTGCTATCTCCAAAAACATTATCTATATTATGGATAAATGACCATGAACATAAAACTTCCAATTGTCCTTGTGTCGCCTATCCTTTTTACTTTCAATTTAGACTCTTCTCACTTTCCATCCTCCGCATGCCTCTTCTATCTGATCTCAGCCTACTGTAAGTCACACAAGTGTGTGTCTTCATTTCTAATCTTGTGTTTCTGCAAATTGCCCACATCTCATTTCAAAGCTCATAATATCTCCTTCTTTGACAGCTAAACCCCCCAACAAAACAATACCTAATCCCCCCTAGCTCAACTACTAATCCCAGGAACCATCTGCATGAACTCGCATACTTTCCCACTGATGACCACTCCTAACGCCTATTAATTTAATCTAGCACAATGAACCTGAAGTAAATGCATGGAATAATTTCCCTTAAGAGCACAAAACTAATCCCAATAATCAATAACAACTAATACCCACTGGATTAACAGGAAATTCACTTGTAGCCGTTAAAGACTTGTTCAGGCCAAATGATCCCAGTGTACCTGCACACGAGAACCAACACCACCCATACCTGTAACAATCAACTCATGCAGCCAACTGCAGTTTCTGGAAGTGGGTGGAGGGGCTCCGGCCTTCCAATTACATGTGTAATGGATGGTGATTGCAAAAGGCAATTGCTATCCTATTTACGTTATAATTAAGGCACTCAGGGACATAAGTAGGTAGCCGAATACTGGTCGGTAACGGCCGAAAATACAGAATTTTGGCCGTTACTGACCGGTATTTGGATATTGAGATGTAGGTGCCCAAAAAAGGCCAATTCGGTAAATACGAGTCTGTAATTTACCGAATCGGAATTTACCAAATCGGAATTTACCGAATCGGAATTTTCCAATTCTTTATTTACCGATTCGGTATTTACCGATTCGGAAATTACCAAATTCTTATTTACCGAATCGGTAAATAAGAAATGGTAAAAAATGTGTTTTGAGAAGTAGGAAACTTCTAAAATATTGAATTTCATGAAATTCGGTATTTAAGAGTCGGTATTTACCATGGATTGAAAGCAGGTGGTAAGCAGGTGCAGGCTATAAAAAAGACCACAAAATGCAACAGTGTAACCATAATAGCAGCATTCTACATGATAGCAAGGCAGCTACGGCTACAGGCAGCAGGAGAGAGGGTCTGGTGAAGGGAGGAGCAAGTCTACAGACAGAGGATAATGCTATTTCAACTCACTGAGCCAGAGATATTGCAAAGGTACAGGCTACACCCCCAAACCATCCTGGACTTGCTCAGGGACCTGCACCCACTTTTGGAGCACCCAACCCCAAGGGCGAATGCCATCCCACCCCATGTGCAGGTGCTCTGTAGCCACACCTGCTAGCATATGTAAGTTACCAGGGGGTGATTGCAGTGGTAGGTGGGGTGACTCAGAGCTGCCTGTCCTGTTTCTTCAGGAAGTTCCTAGAGGCCATGAATCAGAGGATGCATCATTACATCTGCTTCCCTAACACACACGTGGAACTGCTGAAGACCAAGAATTACTTTTATCAAATTGCACATTTCCCACACGTCATGGCACCCACATCCCTATATGCCCACCTGCTGCCACAGAGTACAGTTACAGAAACAGGAAGTCAACCCACTCTATCAATGTACAGGTAATCTGTGATGCCATCAACATAATCACAGACATTGTGGCCAAGTTCCCAGGAAGTACCCACAACTCCTACATATTTCAGAACAGTGGGATCTACACATGCCTGACAGCGGGGGAATTTGGTGAAGGACACCGGCTAGGGAAAACACTGTGACACACCCGGATAGATATTGCAGATGTATGTGTATGTGTGCATGTGAGTAATAATTTCTCTTTTACAAATAGGGGATAGTGCATATGGCGTCTGCTCATTCATCCTGACACCCTACCTCAACCCTTCAACCCGCAGCCAGAGACGATACAACGTGGCACACAAATCCACTAGGAACGTTGTGGAGCGCACCTTTGGGCTGTTAAAAAGCAGGTTCCGCTGCCTCCACAAAAGTGGAGGTGCACGGCAGTACTCACCAAGCATCTGCTGTAAGATAAAT
This sequence comes from Lissotriton vulgaris, assembly GCF_964263255.1. Classification (NCBI taxonomy): domain Eukaryota; kingdom Metazoa; phylum Chordata; class Amphibia; order Caudata; family Salamandridae; genus Lissotriton; species Lissotriton vulgaris. The sequence goes on along the minus strand of NC_141689.1, from coordinate 1,557,297,361 downwards.
GCAATTTGTGCAATATTGCACAACCTTGCTACAAAGAAGGGCACAGAGGAGGAATTGAGCGACTATAAGGCCACGATGATGAACATGTACTGCCTGAACCAAACACATCAGGAGTTGCCCCACCAACAGATGGCAGACAGAGATGGGCAGAGATCACACAGAATATTTTTTGAGTAAGTAAAGAGACACAGACAGGTGGAGTATGCACCCAACGTAGTTTAATATTTGGCACTATGCAGGTACTCAAAAGCACAAATGTGCAACACAAATGTCATCCATTTAATAATGATAGTCCTGGCTCACTTCCCCATTTAAGGTCATGGAGTGTGGGCTGGCTAAGTCATTTCCGGCCACGCCTACCAGTGCCAGAGGAAAGTGGCTGGCATTCCTCACTGGGTATTTGGGCTGTTGGCTCACCATGACGCATGCTGCTCCTCCATGTTCCAACAACAGGGGGGCTTGTCATGCTGCTCCTACTGATGCTTTCCTCACTTTCCGGTACATCCAGAGCAGCAGTTTGTGCTGTCTGTGCATTAAGCAGCACCTCTACAGCACTGGTCACCCTTGCAAGGCCCCTAGACACCTCATTTCTGCTGTGTGTTAGTCCCTCTTGCATGTTGATGCATCGTCTGCATAGAAGGGAAGTGGCTGTGGCCAGGCGGTTCATTGCCTTAGTTTGTTGCTGCGCATGCTGCCTGTCCTTGCACCTTGCTAACCTGTCCTGGTCCAGTTTAGTGCACAGAAGCTGCACTGATTGTGTCATGTACCGGACACCTGTGGCCATCTCCTGCATACCTGCAGCCATCTCCCTCATACCTGATGCCATCTCTTTGTTATCATCAACCAGTGCACTGATGCCCTTCCCTACGTTTTCCATATTTGTACTCAGGAGCCTCATCTGGCGTTGCATAGACTGGATGGCTTTCCCCTGCATTCTTTGAATCTTTGCCATGCTACCCTTCAGCCCACGGAAGACACTGGGACCCTCCACATGTTGGGCAGCACTGCTATCTCTGGGCCTACGGCGTCTGGTACCTGTACGGGCACACTCTGCAATGGACTGCTGTGCTGCAGTGCTTCCTTCCCCAGCCAAGGTTTGAGTGTCATCCCCCTCCATTTCACCTACTGAAGTTTCCATTTCAACCAGTGGAGCAACTGCATGCCTCCTGCTCTTTTGAGGTGCAGGTGTTGTTTGCGGCAGTGACGCAGGCAGTTCAGGTGAGGATAGTAGCGGAGGGGATCCTGAACCTTCTGGGGACGCCTGCAGATGTGGAGACATTTCAAGGTCTCGGGATGGTGGCAGTGGTGTTGGTGTACCAGTGTCCTATGTAACATTCTCTGCATTTGTGCCTGCCTCCTGGCTGTCATCCCTCTGTGGTGCAGTGCCTTCCTTCTCCCTGGTACCCCTGGGAGATGTCTCGCCTGTGGACATAAAAGCATGCATTAGCTCTGTGCTCCTTCCTCATTGCTTTAATAATTACATTATTCTCACTGAAAGACTGTACATATTGCCTCAGCTTGATTATGACTGATATGTTTTGCCTAACTTGTTGCTTGCTGTGCTGTATGACATGGTAGGTCTTTCAATGACTGCATGTCCCATAATGAATTGCTCCTGTATAGTGCTACCTCTACTGGAGTGGGGTAAACTTTGCCACATAGGGAAAAGGGAAGGTGATGGGGTGGGGGTGTTTGCTGTGCATGCGTCTTACCTTTTCTGGTGGCAGCTCTGGCTGAGCTGTCTGCATCTCCCTGTCCACAGACGCTTTCTGGTTCAATGGTGGACCCAACCAGCTCCTCCAGCTCAGTCAGGGAGGTGCACTGTTCTTCCCTCCTCCAGTTTTGTTTGCCTCTTTGTGGAGCTCTGCAATTTTCTTCTTAGTCATGCTCCTGAGGTCATACCACCTCTTTTTCAGGTCATCTATGTCCCTTGGAGTCACTCCTACAGCATTCACCTTCGACTGTATTTCCAGCCAAATCTTTCCTTTGGCAGATTCATCCACAGTCAGGGACTGCTTTCCAAACAGTCCAAAAAGTTGTCTCAGGGACTCAGCTCTGATTTCACAGCCTCTCTAGAAGCTTCTAATTACTTCCAGCTGCCTGGGTGTAGCCACTTCCTGGTTGGGAGGGGGTGGGTGGTAGCACCTGATTGGCTGACTCCTAAGTTTCACTTTTCTTTCCTTTCCAATTCGGTATTTACCGAATCAGTATTTCCTATTCATTCCTATGGGCCAAAAGGCCCATAGTATTGAATGGGAAGTACCAATTCGGTAAATACTGAATCGGTAAATACTGATTCGGTACATACCGAATCGGTAAATACCGATTCTGTAAATTCCGAATGGCAGATACCGGATTTTACCAAATCGGTAAAAAATACTGATTTTTTACCTACATCCCAATTACCGATTCTAAAATACAGAATCAGTAAAATTCGGTATTTTAGAATCAGTAAATTTCAATTACCTAAATCTAGCCCTCAGTGCCTTGGCCTGCCTAGTCCACTGTCTAAATGGACGCCAGACAGTTTTTCACAGACACATGTGTCGTGCGGCTGCTAGAGCAAGTAACACTCGTGTGAAAACAGCTAGGATGGGTGGACGGGCGTTCTTCCACCTGGCGCCAAACAACTGGAACAAGCTGCCGTAGGAACTCAGACTAACAGACTGTTATTTGTCCTTCAGGAAGCAATTAAAAACATTTCTTTTCCCAAAATCTGGCTAAACATAATCTTCACTCTGTTATCTGTTAACTACTCACTACTGGCAGGACAGCGCTGTGATATCCCATTGGGGATGATTGTTTGCGCTTTATAAATACCATTGACATTGACATTGACATGTGCTAGTGGGGATGCGCCAGTTATATACTGGCCATTGATGCAGTGAGATTTAAACAGCCTATCACCTGACAAGCTGCAAGCCCGTGTCTGCAATACTTATGGGTCCCCAAGGACCATCCATAAATGATGCGATGCAGGGTCACATTTTGAAGCAGCCCGGGGCGTGTACAGTATCAGCTGTGCACTGTCGGTGCTGCTTGTTAGTCAGTTAAATTTGCCTCTCACCACCCCTCTCTTTCCCAAGTCATCACGAGATCTGGGGGACAACTCTGTGAAGCCGAGTCCTGTACTGTAAACAGATACACTGCACATGTTTCTGCACCTTTTTTATCTGTTTAGAGCATTATAGCCGGAGTGAGGATTTTGGGGGCTGCTAGTTTGTGAACAAGAAACGCAGTAGCCTGTTGGTGTGCAGTACCCCCGCCTGTGACACAAAGCGGACAACAAGACTGTTGGGGTAATCAATCTTGTCTCTCCTTCATTCTTCTCTTCACCCCTCACTACATCTTGACTCTTCCCTCCCTCCCCTCCTTTCTCCCGTCCTTGTCCTTATTATTCTTTTTTTCACTGTTCTTTTTGTCCTGCTGCTTTCTTCTCCTTTTCTCGCTATTTCCTTTCCCTCTCTTTCTCTCTAGTAACAGCAGCAGTTGAAGAGGAAGAGCAAATAGCATAGCTAGAAATACATTAAGCACTTGCCAGGCCTTTGATAGCATAAGCATTTTAAATTGTGTCTGGCTGAGAAACAATGATACTTCTGAAAGGCATGTATCCAGGACTTGTACATTCTCTGCCTAGAAAGTAAGTTACCTAAGTAAACTAAATTGGGCAACTTACTTTCGAGACACAGAATGCATGTGCTGGATAACTGACCCCCTTTCAGAAACATCAGTCTTGGTTGCTTCACAGTCTGGCAGAATTTGGAATGCTGCCTCCTAGGGAGGCCCCTGCTTCAATTCAATGCACTCTCCCTTGAACACTTCAATTGGAGAAATAGAGCAACATTCACATGTTTAGTGTCATGACAATACTAGAATGCATTAGTAGCATGGGTAGTGGGCTTCTGAGTTCTGAGGACATGCCACAGCAAGAACAAGGTGTAGACTCTACCCTTAGATCATTAAGTATTCTCTTTTGGAATAACGCAGGGTTGCTTTCAAAGACTAGTTCCTCCAATTGGTCTAATTTTATTGAGCCTTACAACATTGTTGTTTTCTAGGAGACTTGGTCAATGGAAACTATTTTACGGACAGGTTTCTTGGCATTTGCCAAACCTGCAATTGCTAGCTCTAAAGGGCGCCCATCTGGCGGCCTGACTATCTGGGTTAAACAACAGACGGGTTTCCTGGTAGAAGACCTTGCTATAGATACCCCGTACGTTCAGGCCATTAAAATAAACTCAGAGTGTGGTCCTGAATTTATATTGATAAATGTCTATGCCAGGGGGCTAGTAGGTCAAAAGGCATTTATGACCATCTCTAGTTTAAACATATTCATTAAAACATTGGAAGGGACTTGTAACAGAATTATTGTGGGGGATTTTAACTGCACGTTCGAGCCACTCGGTATGGAAGACGGGAACCTAACTAGCGATGAGGATGCTATTTGGGGTCTCCCGTCCCTAACATTGGCTCCAATTAAGAATTGGACTGAAGCTGCTCTTCAGTTAAAAAGCCTAACTTTGGAGAAGGGGCTCCGTGCGGTTAATGGAAGAACTAACTCGGACAACAAAGGCAACCCCACTTGCTTAAGTGGGCTAAAAGGTAGTAGGATTGATTATTTTCTTGTTAATTTAGAATTTTGGCGAAGGGTGAGGGACATGGAGGTCGTGAAAAGAACAGAGAGTAACCACGACCCATTGTCACTGACATTAGATGTGAATTGTTGTTCGGTCACGACCGGCAGCATGGACATGGTCACCGTCTTCAATTACGCGGACGACCTGCAACTCATCTTCCCTCTTGATTCCCCCTCTGCTATTCCCAACTTTCAGGCAGTTATGTCTCACATTCTATCGTGGATGTGCCAAAATCAGCTTAAGCTGAATCCCGGAAAGACGGAGCTTCTCCTCCCGGGTAAGAGCTCTACCCACTGGGGTCCGCATTTTTGGCCTGCAGAACTTGGCCTCCCCCCCACCCCTGTGGCCTCGGTAAAAAGCCTTGGGATCACTATTGACTCCGGTCTCTCCCTCGGGCCTCAGGTGGGGACAGTTGTCTCCTCCTGCATGTTCCAGCTGCGCAGGATCAGGAAGGTGGCTTATCTCCTCACCCCTGAAGCTCTCCTGCAAGTAATCATGGCCCTCGTCCTCTCCCGCTTAGATTTTTCGAATGCTATCTATCATGGTCTGCCCAAAACATCTCTTTGCAGACTACAATTCGTTCAGAATCAAGCGGCGAGATTGGCCTTTGGGAGTCCGAAATGGCAATCCGCCAAACCCCTCCTTCAAAAACTGCATTGGCTCCCCGTCACCTCGAGGGCAGCCTTTAAGATCGGCTGCCTCACCTTTAAATCCTTATCTGGTTCCTGTCCTGTCTTTTTGAAATCTCTCATCAGGACTTATAGCCCCTCTCGGAACCTGAGATCCTCTCATCTGCACCTCTTACTCACTCCCCCTGTCAAACTCTGCAGATCTGGAGGCCGGAGATTTGCATTTCTTGCCCCCAAACTTTGGAATTCTTTCCCCATCTCTCTCAAAACCTCCAATTCCCTTACCCTCTTCCGTAAATCCCTAAAAACTTGTCTCTTCCCTCAATCTGGCTAATTCCTCCCAGTCCCCCCCCAGCAGTCTGCCAGCGCCAGGAAACCCATGGTGTCAGCGCGCTTTATAAATGTCCCTTACAATACAATACAGATGATATCATTATGTCCAATGACTGCCGCATGTTAAAGTGGGCACAGGTGTCGGAGGATGAGGGAACTGTGAGTCAAATTAAGGCGGCACTTGTAGATTCCCTTATTGCCCTCTTGCTACTCGAGCCTTGTAAGGATACTTTTACAGCCTTTTTAGCAGTTCACAATACCCTGTTTGCCAAGTTGAGATCCTTTTTTATGAAACCAAAAACAAGAGTTAATAGGCCATTTGTGCCTAAATCAGCAGAATGGTATGATGGGGTATGCAGGAACACCTACAGGGCTTTATCAAAAGCAATAAGGGTAGGTTTACCTCAGGAGGCAAGGCTACTGAGGTGCCAATATAAGGCTACCCAATATCGGGCAAAGAAGGCTTTTGACGAAAGTAGATGGAGGGACCTATTTGAGGCAAGTTCTGGGAAAAGGTGGTGTCCATTCTGGCAACTCATTAGGAGGGGTAGTGATAATGCTGGTCTGGTACCAGTTAACAATGTCCCCCCAGAAATTTGGGTTGCTCATTATCAAAGCCAATTCTCCTTACATGGAAATGATTGTGAACAGTATCAGAATGTAGCCATGGACTCAGTTCTAACATTCACTTTAGTGGAAATAGAACACACATAGGACAGGGTAGCTGCAGGTAGAGCTCCCGGTCTGAATCGGATTACGGCGCACATATTTAAAACTGACCGGGCAAATTGGTTAAAATATATTCTTATTTTTGCCAATGGACTGGCAAGAGGAGTTCCAATTCCGGAATCCTGGCACAGGACTGAATTGTCCCCATATATTAAAAAGGGGATCGTGTTAGTGCAAATAATTATCGGCCCATTAGCCTTATTGATTCTATGCAAATGTTGGTGGTTAGATTAGTGTTAAGTTGGGTTAATAGGTGGATTGATGACAATGGAATTTTATCTACCTATCAAGCAGAATTTCATTCCCATGTTAGTCCAATCGACCAAGTTTTTAGATTAATGATGATATATTGGAATACTGTGCTGCTAGCTGGGGGCACCTTTTATGCAGCGTTCATAGATCTTTAATCAGCATTTTATCTAGTCCCCCGTAGTAAGCTATGGAACACACTTAAGGAAGTGGGGTTGCCTGTCGGGATTTTATTATTTATCATAAAATTGCATGAATCTACTCATGCCCAAGTCCGGTGTGGTAAGCAGGGTGAGGTAACTGAATGTTTCCCTGTTAACAAGGGAGTTCGGCAGGGGTGTGTTCTGGCCCCTGCCCTCTTCTCTTTGTTTATTATCAATGTTATCTCATATTATAATGACTACCCTACGGATGCTCCCACTCTCCCTGGTTCGATGGTACCTCTTTTAATGTTTGCAGATGACACCTTAATTTTGTCTAAAACACAAGTCGGTCTGCAAAGAGCCCTCGATAGACTCGGTCTTTTTTGCAAGGACCATGATCTTGTTGTCAATGTTGACAAAACAAAGTTCATGGTGCTGCATAAGTATAAATCTGTCAAAGCTAGAGTAGAAATGAAAACCGAGAATCTTGAACAAACTGATCCTTTTACATATTTAGGTGTTACAATGGGCAAAAGGATGAATTGGAAGCCACAGATGGATTTGCTATTCCTAAGGCACAACCAACTAGCAGGGGTGCTTCTGAAAGAACACTGTTTATCTCAAATCAAACCAGTTACTCCTGTTTTAGCTATATACCATGGGAAGGTCAGGGCCTCAATAATTTATGGTGCTGAACTATGGGGGTTTGAAAATGTAGCTTATTTAGTCCAAGCACAGAATACATTTCTGAGGGCATTGATCGGCCTACCTCATTCCACCCCTCTTAGGCCATTATATCAAGATTTAGGGTGTATTTCGTTGGAGGAGGCCGCAGGCTTTAGACCTCTTGCCTATTGGTGAAGGCTTTGGAATACCCCGGAGTTAGCACCTTATGCGCAAGCTAGTAAGCATATTAGAAATGCTGATAAAACTAATAAAATATCTTGGTTACAAAGGATTAAGGCTACATTAGCGGAGATGGGTCTCACTCATTTGTGGCATGACCCAGAAGAGAATATTTTCCCTTCAAAAAAAGATATTAAAGCCTTATATAGGGACATGGTAAATTTGAAATTTATTTCCCAGGGGAATGCTACTTCACTAACAGGTCTCTTTCTGGAACATAAAATTGATTACAGGTAGGAAGCCTACTGGGACATCATAATGAGTCCCGGTGATAGGAAGCGTTATCATCAATTTATAGTGTGCACTCTCCCCTTAAAATATTTTCCAGGTAAGTGGGGGACGGTACAAGACTCAAAATGTTACTGTTGCCCCTGCATGCAAAAGACTTCATTGCATGTTCTGTTTGTATGTCCTGCATATATGGGTCCTCGCCATAAATGGCTCAAGCCAGTCTGTGCTAAAATAGGAACAAGATCTTGCCAAACTGCCTTACGTAGAGAACTGATACAAGTGAGGTCATAGTTATTGCTATGGCTAAATTTTGGAGCTGGACATGGGTCCTTAGAAGGAACAGGTTGCAGGCATTATGTAACTGATGTTATTTGACATGGCTCAATAGTTTGTATTTATTAACTTGCACATGAGATTGCGGTCCTTATCCAACCCTGTGTATTTTTAGACTTTTAACTTGATATGTTTTTTATGGGACCTTTTATGAATTTTATTATGTGATTGTTTTAAAAGTAATTTTTTGGTTTTTAATACTGTATTTTATGTGTCTTTTAAGATTGTTCAAATCGAATAAAGACTAATTGAATTGCATTTGTAAAGTTTTGAAAGAATCTGAAATATATTGTGGATTGGTAGTGTGGAAAGTAAAATAGTACATAAAAAGAGAATTTGTGTATTCCATAAGTGTTTGGATTTCAGAAAATCAATAAATAGTCTGCCCTTTAAAGCTTTGGAGCTTAATTGGGTAGAGTAGGAACTTGGAGGCTGATTACGAGTCCACCCGCCCGCCGCCGTAGCGGTGTTTGGGACTGCACGCCAGACATGCGGCGGTCCCACCACTGCGCTTAGGATGCGCCTGCATGGCTTTTAACATGGCGAGTGGTGCTTCTGTCTACAGCTCCGTACGCAATATTAAAACTGCTTTCCCTGCATTTCCCTGCACTACGTGGCTGGCACCACGCGGGTACCCCCCAGTGCAGCGACACCGCCCCAAACAAGGGGGCCAGCAACAGGCCCCCAATCCCAATCCCCACCACCCTTTCCATGGTGGCATCGCCGCCATGGAAAGGCTGTCCTAAACCCACATCCTGATTTGGCAGGCGGTGCCTTCTAGGCACCGCCACCATTTCAGAGCCTCTGAACCGTCCGCCAGGCAATCGATGTGATTGCCTTTGGTGGTGAAGCGGCAGGCGGACTTTGCATCTGCCGCGGTGCCCACCGCCATCCTAATTTGGCGGTGGGTAATAGGCTTGGTGATGGCGGAAGGACAGCCATCACCGGCCTGGCGGTGGCGGTCCTTCCGTCATCATAATGACCACCTTAGACTTAACAGGTTGATTTTGCAGGATTGTTTAAAATTAGAAAAATCCTCCTGGATACCAATCCTGGCATATGTGGAGAATAATTTCCGGGCTTTGGGGAGGTCTGATCTGTATGATAATCCGTTTGCCATAACCTGCTCTGATGGTAAATGGATTGAAACTGCTTTTAGGGATAAACTGGCATCAGATCGTGAGGATTCTGCACTAATGAAACATTCCATGCGACATGCAATATTAGTGCAAACTGTCAGTAATATCGAACCTTATTTGACCTGGAATATGACACGACACCAACACTGTATATAGGCTTACTTTAGGCTAAATTTACTCCCTCGCTTAATCCTTTTTAATACTGGATGTTTTATTAAATCAGACTTGGCCCTGTGTAACTGTGACAACACATCAATCAAAGATACATTACATATTGTTATGGTGTGCCCAAAATACAATATTCTGAGACATAAATATTTACACCCAATTTAAAAGTTAATTAATTTTACACAGGTTAGGCTACCCTCACTGTTTTTACAGCTGTTAAATAGTCCTTTTATTTGCTTTTCTCTAGTGCGCTTCTTGATGGGGGTGTTAAAATATAATGAATTAAATTGTATGTAATTTTTATGACTTGACTTTTAGGATTTTATTTATAAAGTCAAATAAAGATTATGAATTGAATTGACTTGAGCATCTTTCATGTGTCACTATATCGCAAACACAGTGGCTTGTAGTTGTGTGCAAATACATTCTGTCCTCATTACCATGGGCATAGTTAGAGGGAATGAAGATCTGCGTAAATGAGCTTGGGAATTAAAGGCTTCATCTTAACAGCAGTAGTATGGCTAGGACCTGATGAAGATATAAAGAAAAGTTTGAAAATGTTCCAAGAGCAGAAGGAGGACTTCAAATATGAGGCCAGTTAAAAAGCTACTTTGAACCAATTAAGACTCCTTCAGGTGGTGGTAGTGTTAAGTCTCTGTTTCAGCTCTAGAGGAGCTTTGTTCTCAGCTTCATAGTTGACAAGAATGAACTTAGTTCAATGCATCAGCACTGACTGTGAAAAACAGGTAATTGTAGCCCTGCAGAACCCCATCCAGTAGATAAATGAGGTGATGTCAATGCTTTTGGGTTACTAACAGGGAGCAATGGTAATCCAAATGATTACTCATTCATGATTTACACAGCCAAAATTACTAGAAACGAAATATGCATTTCTTACATATTTATTGAAGAAGAGTTATTTTAAAATGCTGCAATATATTGCACATAATATTGTTAACATCACAGAAGATAATAAAAAGTAGCTAAGCTTTTCAATAACAGTGAAAACTTGTATCATCACAATTTATAGTCCTTACACCCTTACTGTGCTATCTCGAAGTGCTATGCTGGTTCTAGTAGTTGAGTAAATAATAAGCCTGTGTTTTGGAGGCGGAGTACATGCCTGGACAACAAGGTCTGTTGTCTGGAATAGCTTGTCAGCTATTTCAAGCACAAGGCCAAGAGCTAGTAGGAGATTGTGTCTATGAGAGAGCACAATACTGGCACCAGTTCTTGAAGGCAGAATGGAATTCTTTGCATAGCTTTGATGAGTCTTGCTGGAGGCTTCTTTGTGTGAGATGGAATTTGGTGTCGGCTCACCTGGATCTGGGATCTGTGTCTGCAACCCAGGTGAAGTCTCTTTCCTCCCTAAGTAGTCAAGTGTCAGTCACATATACTGTATCTTATCTGAGATGGAATTTGCAATTTCACCTTTTGAATATTTTGACATAATCATATACATCAGTGGATGTACTAATAAGGTAAAACTACATCAATTTAGACTACATATTTTGGTTATTGATGTTATTTGACCTTGAAAAAAGGCACCTGTTCCAGACTGATGTTGCACTAGGGTTTTTGTCTCTGTCATTGACGGGAGGATATGACACTTTTTCTTTCTTGGAAAGATAGGCACCGATGACATCTGCATCAAAGTCGGACATGTTGATGATTCTGCATAATTTGAAGAAAAATGGTGGCCTCCATTGTCAAAGATGGCAACCTCCATGACCTAGGATGGGTTCGGACCAAGGATGGAGACTATAGTTAAAATTGAACCTATCCTTTATCTGTTTAAGAACCTACAACTAAAAGAAAGAAGCCTAAAAGCAAGTGTTTAAAATAGATAAAACAATAGAGTTATAGAAGGAAACAGTCATAAGATTTATAGCATTGCTAGAATAATTTATCAACTGAATAGTCACTAAATTATCACTGAATATGTTTTGGATTGATCTTGCTTATCAGACATGTTCATTATACATTTACAGAAAAAAACACATGCCAGAAACGTGCCTTGGATGAAATAGCAATTCATCCCTTTTAACATGTTCAATAACACCTGTCTTCAAACTGAAATGAAGAAGGGGTCTCTCTGCCAGAAGACATGATCCTTACAACAATAGTTGGCTGTTTTCAAAGCCTGTGGGAAACTGCAGTGGTAGCAATAACATATATGCTCTGTGCGCTGTACTGAGAGGCCAAGGATGACGTTAGAGTATTAACAGCTTTTTGACCCACTGACAGACAGTGTGACGACCATTCCCTGCCTGAAACTGGGACTCCAGAGCTCTCAATCGTGACCTGCTATAAAAACTTGGATGCAACTTATTCGAAAGAGAAGCTGGGCAACCCAACAAATTAATATGGAGTGCAGAGCCAAAAGTCTGGTTCGGCTCCTAAATCCTGTGCACAAGCCGAGGCATTACAATTTGTGCTCTGTAAATCATAAAACAAACCACGTAAATTATTATGCAGTCTCTTCAAACTTCAAAAAAGTGCATTTCTGTAACGTATGGAAACTTTAACATTAATACGTCACAATATAGCAGTGCACTAAATGATGCTTTTTAAAAATGAACAATTAGTAAACTTAGAGGCATGATAGAAGGCACGTAAACGCTATCCTGGTCCATATTATTATAGAGCAACATGACAGTCTAAATAAATTAAACACAATAGGTTTTTGTACAAGTTATACTCTGAACTTACTCATTAGAAAAGTAAGTAATTTCAGTGCACAATAAATAAAAACAGTTACAAAAAATACAAAATAGACGAGCCAATTAAAATAACAGCATCATGATGAGCAAAAAAACACAATCCAGTTTCAAAATTGACCCACCCTATAAAAGCTATCCTAGTTTAAACATTCAGTAAAATAAATTTCAATTATATTCCCGTTAATGAGGATCATCTATAGATATATGAGCTACCATAGGCAGTATAAATTATAAGTCAGTGGACCATTGGTTTTATCCCAACAATTTGCGCAGCAATAGCTACTCTAGACAAACTGATAGTGCTTGTCGGTTTTGACAGTTCAATACAAGGACAGGTATAAAATGAGAGTGCTCAGACCCACCAGCTGAGGTCAAAAACGTCCTAATTTCTGAAGGCCAGGAAATGCTAGTCCTCTGTGGGCTAACCTTGTACTTAAACTTTACTGAACATGGCATTGTTGCTTGCTGTCTGCCACACTTTCCTAGGAATTCAGTTGCTTATATCAAAAGTAGCTAGAACGTTTACCGGTCTGAGTAATCAGATGTGATGTTTTCATTGGTCTTACTGGGGACCTGTTGATCAATAGGGTACATGGTACATGGTAATTTATTGCACAGTTAATTAAAACTCACAATTTAAAATACATAAAAATTGGTTGTCAAGCATTTAAAAATTATTTGTGTAGTACATGTAGTTGGTTAGTCAGTTAATGTACTTCTTTTGGGTCGCGAACCCAAGAATGCACAGGGCACTGTCTGGCTATTGCTCATTTTCATCTTTTTGTGCTTCCTTAACCCCTTCCAGGCTGATGACGAGCTGGGCTCGTCATGGCGCAGCCTCCTCGCACGCTGATGACGAGCCCAGCTCGTCACCAAAAGTGCGATTTCGAAAATCTCAGCGCGCTAGCGGAATTCCGCTAGCGCGCATGAGGTAATTCTTTTTGCCACTGCGTCAAGGGGGGTTTCCTCTGTGATGATCATCGTTACAGAGAAATTAAATACATTAAGCGGAGACCGCCTCCAGCAACTTTACTGTATCTCACATAAATGTCATGAGTCGGTGTAAGGGGGGGTTATTGCTGGGATAGACACAGGGTGAAATTGCTTCCCTGCAACTATTTGAAAGTTCTTTCACTCTTGATAATGAATACAATTGAGTTTTGGTGAAATACAATATTTGCCTAAGATCACACAATTTAAGTGGTGAAACTGCTATTTATCCAGATTTTTTAATTTTACTTTGTAGAAATCAGCCACTAATTGGGTATCTATTTGCGTTAAGGCTTTGTTTTTAACCTCTTTGTACAATATTTAGATAGCACAAACTGAACCCGAAGGTATCTGAAACTCTTTCCATTAGCACCAATTACATTGCACAAGGTCACATTAAGTTTTTTATTGGCACAGAGAGGGGATTTTCCCAGAACCACAGGCTGTTAAGTCAATGCTGAGAATTGAACCTGGTTCCTGGTTGTCCAGTTCCAGCGTCTGCAGCTCTGGCTGCAACACCAAATCCTGGTAGAGGGAGGGTGGTAGGCTGAAGCCAGTATAAGAACAGTATTGTTGGCCAATTTAGCACAGAAATAGTGAGGAAAATTGCAACAAACTGCATTTTTTTTTAATTCTCTGGAAAATGCCACCTCCCAGCCACTCTCAGAAACATCGGGCTCGCTCGCACGCACTATCTTTCATTTATTGTTCTTATGCCCTACCACTTTTAAATTCCACCAGCTGCAAGTAGCACATATACTTTGTGGTATCTGGAAGGACGGCTCACCAGAAGATCAAGAGAGTAATGCATCTAATTGTTCATCTTCCTTGCTTGCAATTACACATTCTAGTGACAAGAAGTACATTTCCCCCCTCTTCAAAACACAGTAAAAAACATACATTTCTACGAATTTATGGTTCATCGTTTGCACAAAGAAATATCGTATTCTATGGAATATTGGTACACACAAGGACCAGTTTGCAACATTCATCTCACCAACAGGTACATTTTAAGAAATAAGGTACAGGTGTATTGAGGCATTGGCTGAAAATCTGGCGAGAGATCATTGTGGAGGGGCAGACGAAATCTGACAGTTTATGCGTGACTCAGATCCGCCTGTTGGCGTGGGATTTGACGAGCTCGACTAAGGGCGGTGCAGCCACTGAGGTTTGTTTCTATACCTGTCACATTCTAAACCCTATTCATGAGGCAGGCATGAAAGCAGCAGCTGCCGTTGGCAGCACCACTAGGGCACCACCTGATAATGATGAACTTGCTTTGTTGCCTCGTGCTTTGAAATCTGCATTTTCAAATTCTAATTGATTGAATAATGTGTCCAAGGATGTGCGAAGGGTAATTACAGGAATGGAGCCAGTATTGGGTGTTCCCGCCATTCTGCTACTCTTTGTGGAAAACAGAATAGATTGGGTCTGACAGGAGGCATAGCTCTGAGCTCACCGCGTACTTGGCAGTAGCCAACAGATACTGCAGCAGTGACCTCGAAACTGAATTAGAATGTGCCCTAAAGAACATAACATGCATATTTAAATTTCAGTTAGAGTACAGGGTGGTTAGAAGTATAAAACGTGCGTATTCCTAGACATAAACGAAAATCACGATTTGTAAAAGATAGCTGTATCTATAGAATGCTGAGTTTTGAAAAGTTTTCCCCTTCCTAGAAAATAAAGCACAAATGCTTTCCCATTGTATTCTGTGCCCCGCGAAATAAAGGTGTATATTATTGTGTATATTATTAACAAGAGTGGGGGAGACTATATCCCAGACAGCTGCCTGGATTCAGTTATTTGAGAGTGTGTGAATACCAGTTCAGTTCAATGATAAATGATAAATTAGCAGCAATCTTTAACTAATACACACTGCAGAAAAATCAACCCGTTGTTAAAAGACCACTAGTGTGTGTTGAACAGTTCACAGCATTCACACATCATTGTATGGGTAATATAAAAAATCTAAGGGTCAGAACATGTACCCCGAGGCCTCATACACAAAACAAAACAAAACAAAACGAATTTGTGTAAAAATGTGACCTACTTCTGAAAATAGCTTTGTTTGGAGTGCAAACAAATGTAAGCAATTCAAAAGTTACTGTATATACTCATACCGAAGTCTCCATGTGAGTAAGGGCCAGATTACTAGTTTAGCGGTCTATTGGACCGCCAAACCTGTGGTGGCGGTCCCTGGACTGGCAGACTGGTGGTCCGCCTGGGACCGCCACAGGGTAGCTGGTACCGTAGGGGACCATCGATCCCGCGGCGGTGGCATAGCGGTCAGAGGTCATAATATTCTTGGTGGGCCGATGCAACACTGCCAAGCATATTACCCGTTTCCTGACCAGCTCACTTTCAATGGTGGTGAGCCCACCTTTAAAAGTGCGGCAGTGAGAAAACAAAAGGACCTCTACAGGACCCTCAGCTGCCTCATGGCCATGGGATGCATGCAGGGGGGACCATGGTGTGGCCCTCTGTCTCCATGAACCTCCTCTCCTGCACGGCATGGACTTTACAGGTCATGCTATGCAGAAATGGGCTTTGGTGTTCCCATAGCGGTGCCTTTTTAATATCACTGCATGGGAATGCCTAAGGACCACCCGCCAGACCAGGAGAATACTCCTAATCTGGGAGACGATTCTGGTGTCGCAGCCCCCTCCAGGACCGCCAAACTCCTAATCAGGCCCACAATCTCTTCTTGTGAGCGATGTGGTGGAATAACAGGACGGAAATGCTCTGGAAATGTGTGACTACCCACAAACTTATACATATGTGGGCATTCGCCAAATCCTCTCTGTACCCTTGACCATGTAAGTGGCCAGAGATTTAGGGCCAGACGTAGGTGGCCCAATACCGGTCGGTAACAGCCAAAATTACTGAATTTCGGCCGTTACCGACCGGTATTGGGCATTTGGGATGTAGGTGGCCTAAATTGCAAATTTGGTAATTTACTGATTCGGTATTTTAAGGAATCGGCAAATTACCGATTCCTTAAAACACCGAATCGGTAAATTACCGAATTTGCAATCTAGGGGGCACTCAAATCAGTGCTTTTCCCATTTTAGGATTCGTTATTTACCACCAACTATAAGTTGGTGGCAAATAAGGAATACCTTTGAAAATGCAAATCTGGGCATTTTCAACTGTGCCGTGTGGCCAGAGATTTAGGGCCAGACGTAGGTGGGCCAATACCGGTTGGGAACGACCGAAATTACTGAATTTTGGCCGTTACCGACCGATATTGGGCATTTGGGATGTAGGTGGCCTAAATTGCAAATTCGGTAATTTACCGATTCGGTATTTTAAGGAATCGGTAAATTACAGATTCCTTAAAATACCGAATCAGTAAATTACCGAATTTGCAATCTAGGGGGCACTCAAATCAGTGCTTTTCCCATTTTAGGAGTCGTATTTCCCACCAACTATAAGTTGGTGGTAAATAAGGAATACCTTTGAAAATGCAAATCTGTGCATTTTCAACTGTGCCATGTGGCAGACATATATGCACTTAGGGCATGTATGTGTGCCACTTCTGCACAGTGATACTTATGATATAGGCTCAGCCTTGCTGATCAGAGCCAGCCCCTTTTTGTTCTACTTCTAGATAGCGGACGGTTGTCCGCGAGGTAATTCTTGTAACTCCATTCATTTTGGATACAGTGTGTATTGAATACCACGATCTTCTCTATATCTAAGGCCGATCTATCTGACGGCTTTTAGATCCTTCTTGATTCTTTGTGATTGTCTACCTTCTCTACTTTTTCAAGTTTAATGCACTTCCTTTAGTCATTTTTTGTCCTCTGTTGACTCACCTATCATCTTATTTGTACACTCCTTTCTGGGAATGGCAGAGAAGGACACATTTGCATATAGTGAAGATCGTATCAAGAATCTCCTCAGTGACCCCCCAGTTTTCTCTTCAGTCTCCTTAAGTGTGTCTGCCACTTCGCAGAACGAATCTGAAAGACGTTTGCGCCTCAAAAAAAAGCAGATTAGGACTGATTTGCACGGCCACATTCTTCTTCAACACCTGAGAGAAAGGACTATTCCAAGTGGCCTCCAAATAAAAAACATCCCTGTAATTTTTACAGAGGACCCGATTTTCAAAAAAGGCTTTTCCTTTATTGAAACAAAATGCAGTAGGGACCTTATGGTCCTTACTATTGAAACAGCTGTTAGACTCTCTAAAATTGAATTGGAAGAAATAGCTAAACTAGAAGCAGAAATTAGCTCTAATCCCACAATAGCGGATGCTAAATCACTCTTGGAGAAAGTGGAAAAGGAAATCCAAGAGTTTAAGTGTAGGAGAGTAGGGTCTGCAATCCTATGATCACCCGGACTTTTTGCTTTTGTTTCACTGGTTTACGACTTTCTCGGGCTGTGGGCCTGCCAATCAGACCCACAGCCTAGCTGTTCTCTCGCTAAATTGATATGTGTACCTTAGGTGCATTACCCAATTGGAACTGGGCCACCCTGTCAGACCCTGTAACTCAGGGCATCGGTGTACCCAGGGCCTACCAGGAGCTGAAGCATGTATTATGCCACCCCTGGATGGCCATCTAAATCTGACACAACTGGCTGCACGACAGCTGGGGCAACGTGGCGTACTCGCCCGTTGCTGTAGGTATAGTATCCCTATGCCTAACCTTAAAATGGACACCCGAGTTCCTATCAGTCACTCCTATGGCAGGCCTTGACAATCCTGAAGGCAGAGTGCATGGAACTGTGTGAATTGGACTCCGGCACGAGCCGAGCCCGGTTGCAGCTTGCGGAACCAAGACCCAATGGCTGTTCCATGATAACGCGTCCCATATCGGTAACTTCGGTATCGCGTTATCAAGACATGTCGAGTAAGGTGTCATACGAATCGGGGTGCTGCCCTCTCACCATTCCTGGCGACGAGGTTAGCATTCCGCCCTTCTAGAGGGACACGACATGTACGTAACTGTGAACCCCGGTTAAAGTTAACTGAAGCCTCAGCTCCACAAAATGGACGCTGCCACCACAGACACAAGTCTGACCTCCTGCTGCTGGGAGTCCTCCCAGCGAGGAGAGCTTGGACAAAGGGTTTCCTGTCAAGGGCGGTGTTCGCACCGTCCCAGACAGGGTTTGTGTATTCTGGGTAGGTAGGGCTTTGCAAGAAGGTGACTGCGGAGTGGCACCCCGGTGCTCACTACGCATCTGCCGGCTAGAACCAGTTCCAGGGGCGCGCAGCCCCTGACCTGGGGAAAGTCCAGCAGGGGGAGAGGGGTGTAACTACCCCCCTTCCTGGTCCCACCCTTAGGGCCGGACCTAGTCATGTACCCGCCCCTTTCTTTAGGATAAAGGCCGGAGCGGGGACCCTTCCAAATTAGATCATCTTTGAATCAAGAATACTTTCTACGAAAGGACTTCGAGACTCTTCTTAAGATTTCTCCCTTGTGGCTAAGGAGTAGTCACCCTGCATCCGCAGGCACCATCTAAGAACTCTGCGGTTTGCTGCAAGTCCTTCCTCAAGGATCCGACGGCCCAGCTCGACGAGAACCGGCTTCCCTGGCACCTCTGACCTCTACCCACGTCGTCAGCTCAGCTGAGATCTGTGGGTGCGACGAGACCTCGAGGGACCGGCCATCATCAAAACCTGCACGCTTTCTTAACCAGCACGACCATCGAAGCAATTCTCTGGTGAGTGCTCTGGGGTCCGAGAAGCCCCGACCCTGAGCAGCTCCAGCACCGAAGTGCAGTCTCCCAGCATCTCCACGATCTGCGTGGGGCCCTTCTGCTCGCTGCTCAGCACGTTGTCTGGTCACTAGCCGCTGGCTTGTGTCCTTCTTTGACGACATCCGACAACCAACGCTGCTGGTCTGGTTGCTCCAGACCGGCCCTTGCTCCCTTTTTCGAGAGGAGCACTCCGGACCCTCCTGGTCCACTCAAGACGCCATCTTAGGCCCACCACGTGGCCCTGAAATCTGCCAAGGCTTGTTGCCCCAATCCTGGGCCCAGCGACGCCGACAGCATCAACCTTCGTGGGACAGCTCGCACCTCCATCCTGGTCGCCGACAACGCCTCCTGGTCCGTGAGACTGCAGAGCCTAGCGTCGCCCACTCACCTAGTCGAGGTGACGGCCATCCGGTGCCTTCCTGGTACCCTCTGACTACTGGCTAGTAGTACGAACTTGGTCCCCTCTGCTTTCAGGTGTCAACAATCACTGATCCAGGCTTGGATCTCTACGAACTATTCATCACTGGTCGCCGGCCAGCAACTCCTTTTCTTCCGGCTCCTGGCTCGTCAGCGAAGACCCCCGACGCCTGTAAGACTTGTGTAGCCGCAGCCCTCGTGGCTAGGTAACTTCGGCATTCCGGTGCCTGCATAGCCTCCTTACTCTAGGGTCCCGAGTCCCTCGCTTCCGACTTGCCTTATCGGGTCCGCCCGAGACCACTAAACTTTCCGTGCCCTCGGGCACTTGTTTCTAATTGTGCACTTGAAGTATTTTCTAAGAGCTTTTGGTTCTGTGCTTAGTACCCTGTCCTCATAAAGAGTCCAGGGCTGTTGTGATTCTTAATAAATATACTGTTTATTTTCATAACACTTGTGTGGTGTCCTTTCACTTGGTGTTCAAGGGGTATGTGATGGTATTACAGCTGGCTTAACACGCCCTCTAGAGTTTAGCCCGAAGACTGCTCGTATCCACGCTACTAGGATAGCTGGTCTAAGGTTGACTTACAACCAATCACCATAAGGGTCGTTGGAACGATACATAGTGGTCGCTAGAATAGCGAACGCTGCATATCGGGCCACCTTCTCACATTAAGGATTACACCGTTACACAAAAAACCAATCAATTCGAGAAGGACAAGAAGAATTTCTCATTGGATAATATATATCCCCGTCTGCAGCCTGACTTTTATACCAAACAGGAATCTAGAAGATATCTATCAGATAACCAGGGCAGATCCAGAAAACAGTTTATTTCCTTTGGTGAGACTTCTTCGTCTTCAGGGAACGATAGTGACACTAGTGGCAATAACAATCAACCAAATAGAAATAGAAACTTGAACCCCAACCAACAAAACCGAAGTCAGGGCCAGAATTCTTTTTTAGGCAGAGGTCAAATGAGACCCAGAGCCAGAGTGAGATACACAACACCATGGGAAATGAAGACCCGTCGACAGCACTACAAGAACTGAAAATATCCCCCATCTTCAACCTTTCGCAAAGAACATTATCTAAAGCTGAGGAGGGTATTCTGTCCAAGGGACTATCCTTTGTCCCATCGAAAAGAACGGACTTTGTGCGTATGAAAACAGAATTTATAGAATTCTGTAGAAAACTTAGACTCACAATGTTTTTTCTTGAAAGCCCGATACCACGTGCAATGGAGGTAACAGGCTTACGCAATAAATCCACATTCTGCCCCTCTGGCAATACGGTTCCAAAAGAACTAATAATCTTTGAAAAGAGTGTACTCTCTGCTATCTCGAATATGGAAAAAGAAAAAAAGTTTGTTAAGTATAACACCACGAGAGAAGAAATGTCAGCTTTAGCAGCCCTAAAAAGTGATCCAACGATTGTAATAAAGCAAGCCGATAAAGGTGGATCTATAGTACTATGGGATACTGTAGAATACACCAACGAGATTAAAAGGCAGCTTGACGATCCCATTTGCTACCGCAAAATCGATAAAGATCCCACCACTGAGTTACAAAATAACTCTTTAAGATCATCCAGGAAGGTTTCGATCAAGGCTTTGTTGGCAAAAAAGAATGTGAGTACCTACAAATTAAACATCCAAAGGTACCCTTGTTTTATGTACTGCCAAAAGTACATAAGAATCAGAGTTAACCTCCAGGGAGACCCATCGTGGCAGGATGTGGTTCTCTCCTGGAACCCATCGCAAAGTATATGGACTGTTTCCTAAAACAATTTATGACTCAAGTTGTGTCATACCTGCAGGACACAACTGATTTCATAAATAAGTTGGAAGCTGTAACCTTCCGTGAAGGGACAGATTTGCTTGTCACCCTTGATGTGACATCATTATATACGCAAATCCCCCAGAATGAGGCAGTCCTCTCCTTCTTTTTAGATTCATGTCCCAGACCTATGCAAGTCCCTACGAATTTCTTGGTAGACTTGGCCTCATTTGCCCTGAAGAAGAACTATTTTTGTTTTAACAAAGAATTTTTCTACCAAATAAAGGGGGTGGCAATGGGGTGCCCTTTTGCCCCGGAGTTGGCTGTGCTGTTTATGTCGATGTACGAAGACACGTAAATACATAATAACAACCCGTATGGAGCACACATCTATAAATGGTATCGTTTTATTGACGATGTCTTTATGGTATGGACGGGAGGAATCGACAATTTGATCCAGTTCCACCAATGGCTCAATAACAGAACACCTGACATTCAATTCAGCCTCTCCCACTCTGAAACTAAAATTGCTTTCCTAGATGTGAAAGTATTCCCAAGGGCGGGCAAGCTGGCCACGACCTTGTTTACTAAACCCACAGATCGCAATAAAGCGTTACTGTATCAAAGTAATCATCCGAGAAGCTTGAGGGATAACCTGCCCTATGGGCAGTTTTTGCGCGTGCGCAGAAACTGCACATACGATGAGGACTTCTCTCACCATGCTGAAAAACTCGTTTCCAAACTTTGCGACAGGGGGTACCCCAAAAAATTGGTGAAGGACTGTATGAAACGAGCTAGGTGGACCCCCCGCGAAACACTGCTGGAACGGAAAAAGAAATCTGAACAGAAACGCCAGGTCTGTGTGACCACCTTCTGCCCGAATGCCAATCGACTGAAACGCATCATTGGTCAAAACTGGCATCTGGTGCAAAATCTAGATGAAAGCCTGAAAGATCCCCCACTGTTTGCATTTAAACGTGAGAATAGTGTTGCAAACCATGTGGTAAGAGCCTCCATGCCTACTCAAAACCAACCTACTCTTTGCCAAATGATGGGTCTGGCACCCGTGCTAGGTCATCATAAATGCGGGACTTGCCTCTGCTGTGAAACTACCATACAGGGCTCTGTTTTCCAACATGGGGGCATATCCTGGAAGCATGAGGTATTTAGTAACTGCAAATCTAAATTTGTAGTCTATGGCATCAAATGCCCATGCGATCGCCTGTATATTGGCAAAACAGAGCAGGAAGTGCGTCAACGCATAACTCAACACAAATCGAGGCTGAAGAGACATGTTGAAAATGCTCCGCTAGTAAATCATTGGAACAGAATGCAACATGGACTCAATGATTTCAAGTGGACAGTCATGTCTAGGATAGAAAAGAACCCTCTAGGAGGCGATATGAGCCTCCTATTATCCAAAAGGAAAGCAATGTTAATTGTTAAATTTGACACGGCAGTGTCAGGTCTAAATGAACTCTCAGAAATGTTCAAGTTGTGAACTCCTGTGACGATGTTTTGGCTACCTAGTTATCAGCTTCAGTCCCCACTCCTTATTAGGGTTACCTGTCACCACAATTGAAATATTCTTTATGTTATTTTCATAGTGTTGCATGCTCCACTGAATTGTGGTGCGCCGTTGAATTGTGGTGCCGCTGCCCACAGAGGCCGACGTAATTGCCCACCCACCGATGACGCGGCGCGGACCCAGTATAAAATGCGAAGTCCCGCGCGGTAGGGTAATGCGCATGTGCGAGTGACTAGTGCACAACGCGACGCCGACTGGTAGGATTCCTGTGAAGAAGAAGTCCTAGATTAGGTAAGAACTAGTTGGATGTTCGTAGTGCTTTCCAGCCTTTTGGCCGAGTCGAATAGAGCCCGTTGTGTGACCGCCCCGCTAACTGTTTCTGAATTGTAATCTTCTCTGCTGTGTACTTTTGTCTACACAGCACACGCGACTTGCGCCTGCTTGTGCTGACGCTGCCACCTTCTTCGGAGCTGCCTGATTGAGACAGGCTGAAGCACCGATAACGCTTTACACAGGTGATGTTTTTTCCACCCGTTTTCTGCAGTTGTTATTGAGCTTTCCCCCGCTATGTCCCCCTCTAAATGCCTTATTTTGGTTTTAACAGTACCCTGAGCCTGCTTTATATACAAAAAGAAACGCCATTGTACAGCCTCCGGTCCCTGTGGTCCTTCCTACTTTGGCTTAATCCACCCCATATTTCTTCTGTGGACCCTTCTTCTCGCCGCACGGGCACATTGTTCTTATCTGAGCGGTAAGAGAACCACACAGGGCTGAAATTCAATTTTTTAATGCCAATTCAAATTCCCTTTCGACTCGTAAGATGCTGATATCTGTTCACAGATTGATTTCCCCTTCATCATTTACTACCACAAGCTTCTACTGCAGCAACTTTGGTGGTAAGTTCCCTTCCCCCGCCTCGATAACCTTTTAAGTAGTCAACTAGTGTGGTTGAGGCACAGAGTTCTGAGTGTTATTTTGAGATCCTCGGTTTCCCGCAATTCCATCCATCAGTTCCCTTGAATAGGTCTCTCCGTGCTGGGGAGTCACGGAGTTTTAGAGATTCTGATAGGAGCTATTCTTCCTGTAGCATATGCTCCAGCTAGCGTTAATTACAAATGTGTTCACCTTTTTGCACTTGCCTTATTTGTCACTCCTTTTTTCTAAGAAAAATATTTGTCTTTTTTTCTTTTTGTTCAGTTGCCTGAGGCCCTGATGAGAATCTCCGAAGAATTAAAGGGGATTTGAAACGCGTAGGCCTATCTCCTTACTGGTCTGCCCTTGGGTTTAAGAGTCACGTCCATCTATAGACTCTTTTCTATTTTGTTGTACATTACCCATTTCCATTTATTTGCAATGACTGTTTGAAATTGGAAAATCTTTTGGTGTTGTACTATTTTTCAATCAAAATTCTGAATGTTCTGTTTAACTAAGGCAGCTCCAGTTATATACCTTTCCCTTTGTAGATAATGTATTTATGGTATGTTTGAGCTAAGTCTGTATGTGTTGAATGTATGGCGAATGTGATATGATTGCAGTTTTGAATGGTGGTTCGTTCCAAGTGATTGTATTCTCATGTGTCCGCTCTCACTTTTGATTTTCTCCTAATGTTTTTTCCTCAAATAAAAAAATGAATTTTATAAAATATTGTTGATTTTCTATATATAATAAAATTGCGATTAAGAAGCATTCCCTTTCTGGAATTGGACTTTCTGTTTGTGGAGGATTAATCATAGTTCTAAGTTATGTTTATCAGTATTGGCACCTTCTTTTGTTACTTATGATATAGGCTCAGCCTTGCTGATCAGAGCCAGACCCTTTTTGTTCTACTTCTGCACACAAGCACGATTCAGGGGTGCCAAAGGGTGTCAAAGTGACACCCTGCCACCCTTGAATGTTTCCCCCATTTTACCGAATCGGTATTGACCAATTCGGTAATTGCCATTCATTCCTATGGCCTCCAGGCCCATAGGAATGAATGGCATTTACTGAATCGGTAAATACCGATTCGGTAAATACCGAATCTTACCCATTCAGTAATTTCTACTGAAAATGTTTCTACATCCCATTTACCTATTCTTAAATACCGAATTGGTAAAATTCGTTATTTAAGAATAGGTAAATTGGGATTACCTACATCTGTCCCTTACTCCTGAAAAAGGAAAGAGTAAATCCCTTTCCCCTGCAGTGCGTGAAAAGGAACAGGCCCAAAAATTGTTGGGGATTTCTGGAAACGCCAACCAGATGGGAGGAGGCATCGCCATCATCCACAGGAGCACCATCCGTCTCACGACCAGCACCGACAACTCCCTGACCACCGCCGAACACCTGCATTTCCAGATCCACACCAACCCGAACACCACCCTCAGAGGCACCCTGATCTACCGACCCCCTGGACCACGCACACAATTCAGCGAGGACATCGCCGACTTCGTCAGCCCACATGCCCTCCCCTCCGCTGACTACATCCTCCTGGGAGACCTCAACTTCCATCTGGAGAACAACAACGACCGCAACACCAGCACCCTGCTCGACAACCTCGCCAACCTGGGACTCAAGCAACTGGTGTCCACCCCCACCCACCTCGCCGGACACACACTCGACGCTGTCTTCTCATCCAGCAAGGACATCTACTTCAGCCACGCCACAGAGCTTCAATGGACGGACCACAGCTGCGTCCACTTCACCTTCAAGAAAACAACGACCCACCACCACCAGCAACAGGCCGCCCGCAGAAGCTGGAACAAGATCACAGCAGACCAGCTCGCCACCTCCCTGAGCCAGCACCCTCCTGCCAGCTCAGCGAACCCCAGCCAGGCCGCCGACAACCTCACGAAGTGGATCAGCAACTGCGCGGACGAACTCGCCCCACTGAGGACCCCGCCCAGCAGACCCGACAGCAAGAAAGCCCCATGGTTCACCGACGAACTCAAGAGCTCCAAGAAGAACTGCCGAGCCCTCGAGAAAGTCTGGAGAAGGGAACCGACACCGGACAACAGGACCTCCTTCAAACTTGCCACCCGGAAACACCACCAGCTGATCCGCGCCGCCAAGAAAACAGCATTCAAGGACCGGTTGGACAACAACGCACACAACTGCAAGGAACTCTTCAACATCGTCAAAGAGCTTTCCAACCCCAGCGCAGGAAACAACGACATCACCCCATCGCAAGACCTCTGCAACTCCCTGGCTTCATACTTCCACAACAAGATCGCGGACATACACAACAGCTTCAACAACCAACCAACGCACACCATGACCGAACAACCACCCCCCACCACCACCCTCCACGCCTGGACCCCGATCAGCACCGAAGACACCATCCGCACGATGAACTCCATCCACTCCGGATCACCGACCGACCCCTGCCCTCACCACGTCTTCAACAAGGCCGACGCTGTCATCGCACCCCACCTGCGAGACATCATCAACACATCCTTCGACACCACCATCTTCCCCGAGAGCTGGAAACACGCCGAACTCAGCGCTCTACTCAAGAAACCAACAGCGGACCCCACCGACCTCAAGAATTACCGCCCCATCTCGCTCCTCCCGTTTCCAGCCAAAGTCATCGAGAAGACCGTCAACAAGCAGATGGCCGCTTTCCTCGAGACGAACGGATCCCTCGACCCCTCACAGTCCGGCTTCCGAGCCAACCACAGCACCGAGACCGCCCTCATCGCCGCCACCGATGACATCCGAGCCCTGATGGACAACGGAGAAACAGCGGCCCTCATCCTCCTAGACCTCTCCGCGGCATTCGACACGGTCTGCCACCGCACCTTAGTACGGCGCCTCAGCAACGTCGGAATCCAGGACAAGGCGCTGGAATGGATCATCTCCTTCCTCGACGGGAGAACACAGAGAGTCCGCCTACCACCGTACAAGTCAGAGGCCACCGAAGTCATCTGCGGCGTCCCTCAAGGATCATCTCTGAGCCCCACCCTCTTCAACGTCTACATGAGCCCCCTCGCGGCCATCTTACGCAAACACAACCTCAGCATAATCTCCTACGCCGACGACACCCAGCTGATCCTCTCCCTGACCAACGACCCCGCCGCCGCCAGAGCCAACCTGCACGAAGGGATGAAAGAGGTAGCCGAGTGGATGACGACCAGCCGCCTGAAACTGAACTCGGACAAGACGGAGGTCCTCATCCTGGGCTCCTCTCCCTCCGCCTGGGACGACTCCTGGTGGCCTCCCGCCCTGGGTACCGCACCCAAACCGACAGACCATGCACGCAACCTGGGCTTCATCCTGGACTCCTCCCTCTCCATGACCAGGCAAGTCAACAACGTCTCCTCGGCATGCTTCAACATCCTACGCATGCTACGGAAGATCTTCTGGTGGATCCCCACCGAGACCAGGAAGACCGTCACCCAGGCCCTCGTCACCAGCCGACTGGACTACGGCAACGCCCTCTACGCCGGTACCACCGCCAAGCTCCAGAAGAGACTCCAGCGGATCCAGAACGCCTCAGCCAGACTCATCCTCGACATCCCACGAACCAGCCACATCTCCGGACATCTGAGAGACCTTCACTGGCTCCCCGTCAACAAAAGAATCACCTTCCGCCTCCTCACCCATGCACACAAAGCCCTACACGACCAAGGCCCGAGCTACCTCAACAGCCGAGTCAACTTCTACGCTCCCAAACGCCACCTCCGATCAGCCAACCACGCCCTCGCCGCCGTCCCCCGCATCCGAAGAGCGACTACAGGAGGAAGGTCCTTCTCCTACCTGGCCGCCAAGACCTGGAACTCCCTCCCGACCGACCTGCGCCTGACCCAAGACCACCTCTCCTTCAGGAAGAAGCTGAAGACCTGGCTGTTCGAGCAGTAGCGGCTCCCCCTCCCCCCCCCCCCCCCAGCGCCTTGAGACCCTACGGGTATGTAGCGCGCTTTATAAGTGTCACTGATTGATTGATTGATTCATGGAGAAAAATATTTTTTCAGAGAACAAAAGCAAAATGTAAACATAGTGTTTGTAGATGAGCATCCATGTTAGGGTGGAAAAGTCTGATGCAGATTTACAACCGTTTTCACGCCCATAGATTTGGCCTTATATGTCCACAGAGTATACTGTACTATACAGGCAATGCCAGGCAGTTCTTTGCCGGAAAAGCCCGGAAAACAACAAAGAAGGCGTTTTACATACCTTTAAGCAAACCTACTACTTGCTGGTGTCCACCTACTTGGGAATTAAATAAACTCCACAGCGGTAATCATGGAAATCTATCCAAGTCATGCGGTTCTAAGATTACTCCTAACGAAATAAATGTACTCCTGCAGACAATCCGCAGGTGTAAGTGTGATGCAAATGTGCACTTTGTCAGCAAACTTTTATTCTTCACTAGAGCAATATTTTCGTAAGAAATAACGCTTACTCTGCAATTCCGTAAAGTATGGAAATGTCTGACCCCTTTTGCACACTTACTTAAGACTTATATATTTTTTAATTAATTATGCTTACATGAGTACAAACACAATGGGAAAAGTTTGCAAATGCGACAAAGTTACAACATTCCCATTGCCACATCTGCCCATCTCCTTGGAACAACCTTATTTGCACCCATAGCTGTAAATTTACTAATTTGGAAAATCTACCATACTGACAGATTATCTGAGACTTGTGTTTGTAACAAGGAGGGGAATCTTAGGTGGACAATTTTTAACGGGGTCCAGTGTACGTGTCCAAATCACTAGCAACAAAAGAATCACAAAGTTCCCCGGTAGGGCTGGGAAGAAATGGTATGTGTGTGTATGGTGTGGAAGGAATTAACCAAGAGGGAAGAAGGAAGGGGGAATTCCCTCTTGGGAACTAGAACCCTCACACACCCAGCAAGCTAGGTGTCATGCTTCATCATATGGGACCTGCTCCTCGTCAGATTGGCGCTGCAATGTCTGAGGGGCACCCGCGAAGAGGCTCTTCAGTGGAGATCTTTTGTTCCAGCCATATGGTGCATACGTGTGAGAGGGCAGGTGAATGTGTAGCCGTAGAAAAGTGGTGGTGAATTAAAAAAGGTGGGTTAGTCCACAAGGAACTTTAATGGCATGGCTAACTCCCTTGGTTAAAATAGTGGGAGGGGAGATAGACGCCACAAGTATTTGCGGCGAAAATATCTGCAACCCTCTGTTTAGGTCAACATGTTTCTTGCTAATCTAGCAATTCCTCAGGACCTCAGTGCTCAGTACTACACCGTGAATTAAAAACTTTTTGATACAACCTTGGATCTTAAGGTCTGTAATGGGACAGGCCAACTGGTCCTGCCTTGAATGATGCAACCTAGGGAGAAGGAGAACACATAAGGAGGATTGTCAGTATAGCCCTCCTCAGGAACCTAGGTGAAATGAAATGCGTCCAAGCGCTGGGTAGAGGGCATAGTACTCTGAGGACTGGGGAAAAGTTAGTTTCTGAAGAGGAAGGTTTTTAGTTCTTTGTGGAAGGATGAAAGGCTCTGGTTGGATCTTAGGGAGAGGGGAAGGGAGTTCCAAAGCTTGGCGGCATTGAGCTCGAAGGACCTGCCTCCAGCCCTGGACCTTTTGATTCGAGGAATTGCGGCAAGACAGGCCTTCGCTGATCGAAGTTGTTTACCGGGGCAGTAGGGGGTAAGAAGTGAGTGGTTGATTTCGGGGCTGGCTCTATAAAAGGCCTCATGGGAGATACAGAGGGTCTTAAATTTTATTCTGTCCCTGACAGGGAGCCAGTGGAGAGATCGGATCCCTGCTTTGACTGATTCTCTGCGGGGTATCTGGAGTAGGGTGCGGGCTGCGCAGTTCTGGGTCCGCTGGAGCTTTTCCTGTACGTATTCTGGAGCACCCAAGTAGAGGACGTTGTTAAAGTCAAGCCAAGACTGAATGAGGCCTTGAATGACAACTTGGCTGGCTTCAAGGGGTAAGATTGGAAGAATTTTTCTTAGCAACCGGATTAACCCGAATCAGGTTGCTCATGTTTTTGTTGCCTGAGTGTTAAGAGTAAGGGTTTTGTTTAGCCAGACTCCTAGGCTCTTGATGTCCTCCTTCGGGGATGGGAGTGTGCCCAAACTGGGGGGCCATAACTGATTGATGGTGGTGGGGGAGGGGGGACCGAGAAGCATGATCTCTGTTTTGTCACCGTTTAGTTTTAAGGACGATGCCATCATCCATCTTCCTACCTCTTCCATACAGGCGGCCAAGTTGACCTGTGGGTGGCCGCTGTTCTTTTGTGCCAAGGAGATCACGAGCTGGGTGTCGTCCACATATGATATGATCTTGATGCCATATTGACAGACGACCTCAGCCAGCGGTCTCAGTGGTGGTGCATACTTCTACACATGACAAAGACACACACTAAAAGAATTATTAAAAGGCTCAAAAGAGCCAACTCGAGAGAAAATGGACAAGGAGCGCTTACCCTAAGCAAATCCCTAAGGTGCCTCGCAGTCTGCTCTGTGGGACCTGCACAGAAGAGTCAGGGACCTAAGAGAAGAAGGGGGAAAGGGGAAAGGACAATTTGTATCCTCAAACGTGAGCCGGTGACAGGTCGTGGTAAGGACCACTTGCAACCGGGCTAGTGCAGTCCATTCCACTTCTGGTGTCCATTGCTCATTCTATAGAACGATACCAGTGGCAAATTTAGGCAATCCGAGTAGATTCAGGAAGGGCAGCCATTAATATATTAGTGGTGACTGACAGGGTAGAGCATCGGGCCTCATCAAACCCCTCAAGTCTACAGCGTCAGCAGGAGTTGAATGCGCAAGAGTTCAAGGGGAGACTGTTCCCATGCTTGTCTGTCAGAGTGTCATACACCAAAAAGCTACGTTACTGGGGACCCCGTTTCCCGTATATGCCACTATGCCCCTAGTTAACCGGTCACAGTACATGGAAGAGATCCCAGCGTGTCATGGTATAATTAGCCTCGACTGTTGTCATGGTTCAAAACCCATAATGAGCAGACACAAATTTGGCGACACTTACCCAGGCGGTGTGCAGTCTCTGCCTGCAAACCTACCCCCATGCGTAATCCGTATGGGATCTGGAGCATCTGGTAAAAAAGTTGCGGAAGGTGAAGCGCTCTTGAACCCTGTGCTTCCATAATCCAACGAGTGCAGCGGGGGGCGCATGCGCAAAGGCAGGCAAATGGAGCTAGTACCGGTCTGATTGAGTGGACGGCAAAAGGATGTTCCATCCGTCGGCCATGTTGGAGGTGTGGGATACATGGAAATAGACAGTGGATTGTTAGGTAAACATGTATCTTCATGAAGCTTAGACTGATTAATTTCAAATCGGCCAATACGCTCAGAAGTAAACATATCGTGTTGCCTTTTCATACTCCTAAAATTAGTAGGGCTCGACGTAATGAATGGGATGGTAGCTCATTGAAGGAGCATCGAGCTTCAGTCGATCGTACCACAGGACAGGGGGGAGTCTTGGTAATGAAAGTGGAAAAAAGGGTTCATGGACAATAAATGTCGGTCACTCTAATGGTCTAGTATTGAAAGGAGGACTAGGGGATGGCATCGTTGAGACCCGCTATGTCCAGTCTCAGACGATGTACCCATCTCTGTTCAATCCTGAACAGGCCCTGTTTGGCGATTCCAGGGTGACATTCTAGAACCAACCAGCGAATGCTGTCAGCTGTGTGTCCCTTTTGTGTGTAGTGTTGGTACAGTTTTGTGTGTGTCTTAAGGCATCTTATATTGCTTTTGTGTTCTTGAATGCGCAATTTTATTTGTCTCATCGTCATCCTAATGTAATGTTGATCACAGGGGCAGGTGAGTAGGTAGATACATTTGGCGCTGTTGCAATTAGTATGTCTTCGCAGCCGCCAGACAAAGGTATTTGTTAGTTGGATCTCTTTGGTTACACTAGTGTGGCGGAACACTGCACAACCACCTCAAGGAAAGTGACCCTCTACTGGCGAAAGGTCCCATAATGTACTCTGTTTACTTGTGTTCACTTTTTTGGGTCTTGTATGGACCAGTGTGTCCTTTAGATTGGGGGTGCATTTAAATGCAAATCTTGGGTGTGGAAAGTTCAGACCCCCAGAGTTGATAATGCCCCAATGTCTATTGATAGTTTTCTTTATGAAAGGTGAGTTCTTTGTAAATGTGGTCACGCAGGTGATCACATCTTCGGGCTCTTTCACTTTAGTTTCCAATAAGGCTTCCCTGGGATTATTAGCCGCTCTTTTGTAGAAGTTTCTAATCAATCTGGTAGGGTAACCCCTGTCTTGCAATTTAAGCTGTAGGGCAGTGGCTTCCTGTTTAAAGTCAGCATTGTTAGTACAATTCCTGCGGACTCTGAGGAATTGTCCAAAAGGGAGATTATCCCTCAGGATTTTCGGATGGTGACTTTCGTATAGAAGCAAGCTGTTTCTGTCTGTATTCTTACGATAGAGTGTGGTGCTCAGACCCTCAGCCTCCGGATTGATCTTCAGATCTAGGAAGGAGATGGATGTCTCAGAGATAGTCCCTGTGAACTTTAGATAAGGATTTTGTCCATTAATCCAGGTACAAAAAGTTTCACATGACAAACGATCTCCCTTCCAAAAAATGAGGATGTCATCAATAAAGCGACGCCAAAGTGTTATATTGCTCAGGAAGGGGTTCTGTGGTGTTCTGATGGCTCTCTCCTCAAATGTAGCCATATAGATACAGGCCAGACTAGAAGCAAAGGTCGAACCCATAGAAGTCCCCTGGATTTGATGGTATAATTGTGTGCCATATTGAAAAAAGTTCTCAGTGAGGGCAATGATTAAAGAAATTGGAGTCGGGGAGGACCACTCTTCTTGCTGAAGAGCGGCCTCTACAGCTTCAAGTGTAGCCTGTTGTGGAATATTTGTATAAAGTGCTTCCACATCCAATGTCAGGAGCAGGTCAACGCCCTCTCTCCCTTCAATGTTGTCTATAAGACGGAGCGCATCCCTGGTATCTTGGAGAAATGAAGGGATTTTCTTGACCAATGGTTGTAGGAAGGAATCACAGAATTTGGAAAGGGTTCAAGTAGTGAGCCTATTCCAGAGACAATGGGTCTCCCCGGGACCGGTGTCGTACCCTTGTGTATTTTAGGGAGGGTATAGAAGTAGGGTGTTACAGGTTCGGTAGTCAGTAGAAAGGCGGCCTCATTCTTTGTGATCCATTCATTGGTCTCGCCCTCCAAGATTAGACTAGTGATGGTTGTTGTTAGTCTTTTAGTAGGATCTACAGTGAGGGGGTGGTAATAAGAGTAATTAGCCAATTGGCGTTTGCACTCTGCATCATAGTCCTTGTTATTCTGAATAACAGTGGCACCCCCCTTGTCTGCCTTTTTGATGACAATAGAAGTGTCATTTGCTAGAGATTGAACAGCCTGTCTTTCCATTGTGCTCAGGTTGTTGAAGCAAAGTGTCTCGGGTCTATTTTCAAGGCTCTTGAGGACAGCCCCCTCGAAAGCCAACACTGCTGGTGACACCATGCTGTCTGTGGAAGTGAAGTGGAAGGGTTTCGTAAGCCGGTGTCTGTTCTTTCAATGTCTGGTCTGTCTTGGAAGAAGGAACAAAGGCGGACCTTCCTGAACAGTTGTCTGACCTCAACCATTTCATTGAAGCTGTCGGGTATAGGGGTGGGGATATATCCAAGACCTTTCTCAAGAATGTTAGTCTCAGTGGAGGTTAGTGTCCTCTCGGAGAGATTCACAATCAAACTCTCCTTCCCCGGGTCGTGCTCCTGGTTTCCACCGACGATGATGTGGCTGTTTGGTCTTGCCACTGTACACCTTTTTGTAGCCCTCGATTGAGCCCTCTTCCTCTGCCCTAACCTCTGTCGTGAAAAGGGAGGGTTCATAGGGTAGAATTGAGGAGGTCCCTGTTGGTAGAAAGGGTAATGCCAGGTTTGAATCATTTGTGGTGGACCGTGGAACATGGGTCTATTGTTGTACCTTTGGTTCCAATTGCCACGTCGTTGGTTATGGTTATTTTTGGCCTGGTAGCTACCGCTAGAGTTTCTGCCGGAGGAGCCCCTCCAGCTTCCATTGTCCGTACTCTCGTCGGAGGAATAACTATTCCTATTGTTTGAATATCCATCCTTAAGGTAGGGATAGACTTTCTCCTTATCAAACTTGGCTACATCTTTTTGTAGTTTAGTCATTTTTTGTTTAACCCCTTCGCTGCTCATGACGAGCTCAGCTCGTCATGAGGCACACTGGAGCTGTGCTTATGACGAGCTGAGCTCGTCATGAATAATGGAGAATAGCAATTTCCAGCACAGGATGGGAATTGCCTTAGCAGCCAAGGTGTTAAGGAGGAATTCCTGATTCTCTGCAATCTCCTGGTTAATCTCAGCTAATTTAGTTGTAAACTGGGTTTTGCTCATCGTTCCCCTAATAGCCACCTCGATGGCTGTGATTTTTACCATAAGTGCATCTGCCAGTCTTTTCGCTGTTTTTGTAATGAGGAAGAGCAGATCTTTGGTGCCCTTCCATGAAACCTGGCACCAGTCTACCTTAAATTGGCCGTCTTCGAGAAAAAGTCTTGGTACAGTATTAACAATTAGACCCTGAGGGGCAATTTTGGCTCTCAAATATTCAGTCATCATGGCCCAGTGGATGGTAATCCAGAGCCATTCTTTTTTAAGGGTAGTAAGCGTTGTCCAATCTTCATTGTTACTACCTGAGGCAGTGGTAGCTCCTACCCCAGAGAGTGAAGGAGCTGTCCTCAAAGCCTCGGCTATAGCTTCCTCATCAAAACTCAAACCTGGAAAGTCCTCCATAGTGGGTGGATGTATCAAGAGAGGAGCAATTTACACGTGGGTATTTCAGAATTAGGGACCCTAGTTGACTGGATGCCAACAAAAGGGCCTCTGGTCCTCTCAGTAAAATGATACTGTAGGTAGCCTTTATGATTCCGCGGGACAAATCCCGTGCATAAATTTGTTAGAAGGAGGGGAATCTTAGGTGGACAATTTTTAACGGGGTCCAGTGTGCGTGTCCAAATCACTACCAAACAAAAGAATCACAAAGTTCCCCGGTAGGGCTGGGTGGAAAGGGTAAATGTGTGTATGGTTTAGAAGGAATTAACCAAGAGGGAAGAAGGAAGGGGGAATTCCCTCTTGGGAACTAGAACCCTCACACACCCAGCAAGCTAGGTGAAGTGCTTCATCATATGAGTCCTGCTCCTCGTCAGTCTGGCGCTGCAATGTCTGACGGGCACCTTCGAAGGGGCTCTTTAGTGGAGATCTTTTGTTCCAGCCATATGGTGCATGCGTGTGAGAGGGCAGGTGAATGTGTAGTCATGGAAAAGTGGTGGTGAATTAAAAAAGGTGGTCTAGTCCACAAGAACTTTAATGGCGTGGCTAACTCCCTTGGTTAAAATAGTGGGAGGGGAGATAGACGCCACGAGTATTTGTGGCGAAAATATCTGCAACCCTCTGTTTAAGTCTACATGCTTCTTGCTAATCTAGCAATTCCTCAGGACCTTAGTGCTCAGTACTACACAGTGAATTAAAAACTTTTTGATACAACCTTGGATCTTAAGGTATGTAATGGGACAGGCCAACTGGTCCTGCCTTGAATGATGCAACCTAGGGAGAAGGAGAACACATAAGGAGGATTGTCAGTATAGCTCTCCTCTAGAACCTAGGTGCATAGTTCTACACATGACTAAGACACACACTAAAAGAATTATTAAAAGGCTCAAAAGAACCAACTCGAGAGAAGATGGACAAGGAACGCTTACCCTAAGCGAATCCCTAAGGTGCCTCGCAATCTGCTCTGTGGAACCTGCACAGAGAGTCAGGGACCTATGAGAAGAAGGGAGAAGGGGAAAGGACAATTTGTATCCTCAAACGTGAGCCGGTGACAGGTCGTGGTAAGGACTACTTGCAACCAGGCTTGTGCAGTCCATTCCACTTCTGGTGTCCATTGCTCATTCTATAGAAAGTTAACAGTGGCAAGTTTAGGCAATCCGAGTAGATTCAGGAAGGGCAGCCATTACTATATTAGTGGTGACTGACAGGCTTAAGCATCGGGCCCCATAAAGCCCCTTGAGTCTACAGCTTCAGCAGGAGCTGAATGCACCAGAGTTCGAGGGGAGACTGTTCCCATGCTTGTCTGTCAGAGTGTCATACACCAAAAAGCAACGTTACTGGGACCCCCGTCTCCCGTATATGCCACTATGCCCCTATTTAACCGGTCACAGTACATGCAAGAGATCCCAGCATGTCATGGCATAATTAGCCTCGACTGTTGTCATGGTTCAAAACCCTTAATGAGCCGACACAAATCTGGCGACACTTACCCAGGCGGTGTGCGGTCTCTGCCTGCAAACCTACCTCCACGCGTAATCAGTACGGGATCTGGAGCGACTGGTAAAAAAGTCGCGGAAGGTGAAGCGCTCTTGTACCCTGTGCTTCCATAATCCGACGAGTGCAGCGGGGAGCGTGGTCACACGGTCAGTACCCGCGCATGCGCAAAGGCAGGCAAATAGAGCTAGTACCGGTCTGATTGAGCGCCGGCAAAAGGAGGTTCCAGCCATCGGCCATATTGGAGGTGTGGGATACATGGAAATAGCCAGTGGATTGTTAGGTAAACATGTATCTTCATGAAGCTTAGACTGATTAATTTCAAATCGGCCAATACGCTCAGAAGTAAACATATCGTGTTGCCTTTTCATACTCCTAAAATTAGTAGGGCTCGACGTAATCAATGGGATGGTAGCTCATTGAAGGAGCATCAAGCTTCAGTCGATCGTACCACAGGACAGGGGGTAGTCTTGGTAATGAAAGGGGAAAAAAGGGTTCGTGGACAATAAATGTCGGTCACTCTAAAGGTCTAGTATTTGAAAGGAGGACCAGGGGACGGCATCGTTGAGACCCACTATGTCCAGTCTCAGACTATGTACCCATCTCTGTTCAATCCTGAACATGCCCTGTTTGGTGATTCCAGGGTGACATTCTAGAACCAACCAGCGGATGTTGTCAGCTGTGTGTCCCTTTTGTGTGTAGTGTTGGTACAGTTTTGTGTGTGTCTTAAGGCATCTTATATTGCTTTTGTGTTCTTGAATGCGCAATTTTATTTGTCTCATCGTCATCCTAATGTAATGTTGATCACAGGGGCAGGTGAGTAGGTAGATACATTTGGCGCTGTTGCAATTAGTATGTCTTCGAAGTCGTCAGACAAAGGTATTTGTTAGTTGGATCTCTTTGATTACACTAGTCTGGGGGCACACTGCACAAACACCGGAAAGAAAGTGAACCTCTACTGGAGGAAGGTCCCATAATTTACTCTGATTACTTGTGTTCAGTATTTTGGGTCTTGTATGGACCAGTGTGTCCTTTAGATTGGGGGTGTGTTTAAATGCAAATCTTGGGCGTGGAAAGTTCAGACCCCCAGAGTTGATAATGCCCCAATGTCTATTGATAGTTTTCTTTATGAAAGGTGAGTTCTTTGTAAATGTGGTCACACAGGTGATCACATCTTCGGGCTCTTTCATTTTAGTCTCCAATAAGGCTTCCCTGGGATTATTAGCCGCTCTTTTGTAGAAGTTTCTAATCAATCTGGTAGGGTAACCCCTGTCTTGCAATTTATGCTGTAGGGCAGTGGCTTCCTGTTTAAAGTCAGCATTGGTAGTACAATTCCTGTGGACTCTGAGGAATTGTTCAAAAGGGAGATTATCCCTCAGGGCTTTCGGATGGTGACTTTCGTATAGAAGCAAGCGGTTTCTGTCTGTATTCTTACGATAGAGTGTGGTGCTCAGACAGTCAGCCTCCAGATTGATCTTCAGATCTAGGAAGGGGATGAATGTCTCAGAGATAGTCCCTGTGAACTTTAGATAAGGATTTTGTCCATTAATCCAGGTACAAAATGTTTCACATGGCAAACGATCTCCCTTCCAAAAAATGAGGATGTCATCAATAAAGCGACGCCAAAGTGTTATATTGCTCAGGAAGTGGTTCTGCGCCGTTCTGATGGCTCTCTCCTCAAATGTAGCCATATAGATACAGGCCAGACTGGGAGCAAAGGTTGAACCCATAGAAGTCCCCTGGATTTGATGGTATAATTGTCTGCCATATTGAAAAAAGTTCTCAGGGAAGGCTATGGTGGCACATGCCATGATGAAAGAGATTGGAGTCTGGGAGGACCACTCTTCTTGCTGAAGACCGGCGTCTACAGCTTCAAGTGTAGCCTGTTGTAGAATATTTGTATAAAGTGCTTCCACGTCCAATGTCAGGAGCATGTCAACGCCCTCTCTCCCTTCAATGT
Organism: Lissotriton vulgaris; assembly: GCF_964263255.1. Classification (NCBI taxonomy): domain Eukaryota; kingdom Metazoa; phylum Chordata; class Amphibia; order Caudata; family Salamandridae; genus Lissotriton; species Lissotriton vulgaris. Next base: position 1,557,259,510 of record NC_141689.1, on the reverse strand, counting down.
TGTCTATAAGACGGAGCACATCCCTGGTATCTTGGAGAAATGAAGGGATTTTCTTGACCAATGTTTATCTGAGACTGTAATTCATCTACAATTTCAAATGACGTAAGAACCTGATTACATGGAATGCCATCTGTGTGTTATTGTACACCTGTAAGTGGGAGTTGGGTGCACAAAAATAGACCTGAATTGCGTCACAAAGGCCAAATACTGGCCATTATTAGGTCAACAGAATTGCTTCCAGTATTGCCCCGAGTTTCCAGAAAGTACATTATTACATTAACAGCGTTCTCTTGCCTACTATTGATTTTCTGCATCAGCTATGAGGGAGAATACAACAGGGCTCAGTATTTCATATGTCACAAATATACTTAATCACTCTTATACCCACTTTGTGTTTTAATATGAATCGTTTTGGATCTAAAACACAGGGCTTATTGCTCTGCTATCCACCATTGTGGCAGCATAAACTGACAAAATTTAAACCCTTATCACAAAGGGAGGCTGCATGTGGAAACTATGAGAAATGTGTACCCCTGGTAGCTATGGCACAGGGCAGATAGGCTTAACTTCAGAAAATGTGTAAAGCAGTTAGAAGTACCAAAACAGATAAGAAGCCAAAAACACAATGCAACAAACATTCCACTCCAATTTAGAAACATATAGACTACTTTAAAGAACAAAATACCATCAAAATGATCAACATTCAAAAAGGGGAACCAGAGATGTGATTGAAATTCAAAAAGGGGAACGAGAGATTAGATTTTTTAAAGTTTTAAATACAAATATAGTAAAAAAAAAAACGCAAATCACCATGGGCAGGATACCTGGGCAGTCAAAAGGTAACATTGACTATGGTTGATCACCTGTCTGATACAAGGACCAGGTGTTGACAGTCTTCAATGTAAGCAGGTAGGGGACTGGTATTTTCAACAGGTGTTGACAGAGATATTTGCTGAAAAGGAGCCTGGGAGAAACCATTTGATTACGTGGGAAAAATCTCCAGTGAGGGAAGTTCAAGTTTTTGCACCCTAGAGATCTTTGGGGTTAATCATGTCCTCATTGGGGGAACTGTGGGAGGGAGTTGAAGTGGCCTCAGCTCATCATTAATTCTGACATTGAGAAGAGAATATAGTGGAAGCTGAGACGAAGTTAGGCCCACCAAAACAGCAGATCGGCTATTAGGTTGGTCCTGGTCACTCGACAGTTCTCCAAGCAAAAGGTTGGTGGACGTTTCTAGGTACACAGGGGCTTATTTACAAGCCCTTTGTGCCACTGATTCGTCACATTTCCCATATTAAAAGTGATACACCGGCAGCAAACAGAGCTTGTAAATAAGTCCCCATGTTTTTAGGTTTAAGCAGGACACAAGCCAAAGGTTGGAAGACCTCATACACACTTCATAGTGGTCAGGAGTCACTCCAACAGGAGCCACCAGCAGGGCCCAGGGCAGATCCAGTTGAAACTTGATAGCAGCACTCTTTCAGGAAAGTTAGCTTCTTGCAGCTTTTTTGTCCTTGTAGTTTAACAGGAGGTTAGTCAACTGACCCTTGGAGTCCACTTCTTAGTTTTGGGTACAAGTGATGGTACGTCCAACCCTTAAGGTGCCCCAAGCAGGTTTCAACAGCAGGTGCTGTCCTTCTTTTGTCTTTCACAGGTTAAGTAGTATTATGAATTGGGAAGTTTGCCACATGTGGGCCTGGAACTAGCCTGTGGGTTGGAGTGACCCCTGACACCTCTATAACCAATATGGAAAATGTTCGGAGGGAAACACATGTCTATTTTTGTAGCAGTTCCTGTTTGCATGGTAGCAAACAATCTCCAGGGTGCCCAATTTCCAACCCCAGTGCTTCAATCAATTCTCAGCTAGAACACAAGCAGGGGGACTAAGAAAGCATCCTCCTGTGGGAAATCTACAGAACTTGCTAATGTGGCATTAGAGAGAAGGAGTCTCCAGGAGCAGAGGGTAGATAATGCCCCAGTCTTGCTTAGTTGGGAGATAGACTCAGAAGGTAGGCAGGTGAACCATTAGTGTGGGAGTCATGACTTCCACCAGATCAAAGTAAATGGAATCCCTGTCACTGCTCTTAAGGGACCATGGTGGTGGAAAGACTGATTTCCCCAATTCAGTGCACCAGACAGGTGTGTAAGGTAGCTCAGGGTCAAGGCCAGGCTATGCCCACCCTGTGGCTCTGGTGTCCCTGGAGTGGGGTGAGGAAGTGGCCCTGAGGAGAGTTATAATCAGTTCCCAGAAGCTCATTGACTGCATTCTAGGGAATGAGTTACCACTGGTGGGAGGGTGTCTGCCCCGAGTAGCCTGAAAGCTCAGGTTTCTGTGGGCAATACTCCCATAGGGAGTGCAAAGGCCCAGGTGGAGAGAACGAGGCAGGTAGTGGATCAAATCCACAGTTGAAGGATCAGTGAATCAAGGGTTACCAGTTCTGAGAGAAAAGCACCCCAAGACAGGGCCTGGTGAGGCCACTTCTGACCCGAAAGTGCTGCCTGTGCTGTCCCAGAGGGAGATTAGATCTGCATCAGGTAGATCCCTGCATGACACAGACAGAGTGTGTGGGGTGATGGTTCCACAATAAAAAACCTGTCTTGTCAGTCACTTGTTCATCCCCAGAGTGCAGGTCCTATGCTGAGATGCCAGTTTCTGTATACCGTTCCCGAGATGGCAGGAGTGAGAGTGGATGTAGCGTGCCTTACAATCAAGGCTTTTGCTCCCCAATCTGAGAATTTTCAAAGGTCTGGGACACCTCAGGAGCAAGTAGGGAATTCCTTGTCAGCACCAAGTCTTGAAGTGAGGCCTGCCAAAATTCCTCACTTGGAGCCTCCAGCTGGCAGGATGTTCCGGGCTTGGCTCTTGACACTGACAGCTCTCAGTGGCCTCGGCTGGTTGTTGTCCTTATGGGCAGAGTTTTCCTTGGGTTGGGGGCAGAAGTGTGATGCAGGGTCATGCCAAACACTTTTGAGCCCTGACCAGAGGAAGGGAAGAACTTTCTAGAACCAGTCCCTCCACATAGCGGCTGGCACCAGATATCAAAATATGACATTTTAGGACCCTTCTACAGCACACTCATGGACCTGTGGAAGTTACAGAAGAAGGACTGCCCTGCTGCTTGAAGGACTACTTTGCAGTCTGAGAAGGAAGTTTGGACATGCTTGCCTTCATGTCAGGCTACCCAGCGTGACTCCAAGGATCAGTTGGATGACCTCCTGTGTAAGCTAGAGGGACAAAATAGGCTTTCAGAGGCCTCTCTGCAACTGCCCAGCTGATCATCTGCAACTGGATCTGCTTGAGCCCTGCTGATGGTTTCTGCTGGATTGAGTTATGATCCCCAAAAGATGCCCCTCAGTTCTTGGACTCTTGGCTGGCATTAGTGGAAGCAACTAAAATAATAAAAAGGTTAAAATCCTGAAGTAAGGCTCCTTGCTACCTCCTCCACTGTGAATGGAGCACCAGACTTGAAAAGGTAACTCTTCAGGTCGACTAACCTGGTCTCCGTAACAGGCCCAGTCTCATGCCCATTTATCTTGCACAACAAAGTCACCAGTTATAACACTCAACCCTATTATTAACCAAAGAGCATTTCATGAGGGAGTTCAACCATTAGTCCCCTGCTAACAAAGCCTTCATTGAATTTCTAAAGGAAGCCCAGTCACCATCTCCACACCTCAGTGTTTGTATCTTCCACCCCTAGCCACAGAAATGCAAGAAATGCACTGCTACTCTCTGGAGAAGATGTCTTTGCCCTCCATGTTGTCCACACCAAATAATGACAATGGTTCAAAAACGGTATTTTCATTGTTTGGGGGAACTAATACATTCTCATTTATTATAAATTCATTACTTTTATACACATACACATATGTCCATTCAATAATTTAATATATATTCACAATTTAATGTGTCAATTGACATGATTGACATGATACCTAACTAAGCAGATTAAAACATTCATCTGGCATAATTAAAAACTTGGAAGAGTGAGCCAATTGAGGATGAACAGGGAACACAATGTGCAATTATCCCAAGAATGTATTACGTTCATAATTATAAAATTTGATTTATGTAGAGAACCCGCTGTAAAACATTTGAACAGGTGATACAATGGGAGAAGTGTTTGCTGCAACAACAAAGAAGTAATTAAATACATTTGCTATGGCTATAAATTTAGATTCATAGACTAAGTTAGATGAGCAAATGACATCAATATATACATATGTATATTGGTTGGTGGGACTAGTCCACATGATTTTGTTATTGGTGTGAGAGTTAATGGAAGGATGTGGTAACAATGATATGTTTATAAAATGGGACAGAGATTTACCCACATTTGGCCTAAGGGATACAGCCCATATAATAGCTTGCACTTACTCAATAATAGTCTAAATTTTTTGTTTTGGTTTTAGATTCCCTATTATCATTGCAGGGATACAGGGATGTACAGACTTGGGTTAGAAGTTGAATGAGAAATTGAAGAGTACAGGAGAACCTAACCTTAGTGGAGGTGAGGGTCAGGATAAATGAAATGAACTTAGATCGATCTGTTATGTTAGTGCAAAATACTGAATTGTAACATTTTATTTATAGAGAGAATTCCCTGTTAAAGATTTGTAGGTAAATAGTCTGATGGAGCCAAGGCAGAGAAAAGTAGGTATATTCTGAGATGCTTTCTCCTTAGAGTAAGTGTGATAACAGGGAAGTGTCGATACCAGGGGTCTCCAACCTTTTTTGTAGTGAGAGCTACTTATGATCAGTGAAAATCATTGTGAGCTACTAAAGACCAAGTCACTTGCACAATGTTACCAGACCTCCACACACCCAGTTTAATTGAATTTAAGCCTAATGTCCATAGAGCCAAAAACCAGGATTTGAACAAAATACTTTGACTAAGAGCACTATGACTGGGCTGCCATGTGTGTCAGTGATACCGTGGTCTTTGGGGATGTATGAACATGTTTTCCTATGATTGGGATATAAGTGTATAGGTGAATGAGAGTCTGTGTTCTATGTACTTGCGGCACACAACATACCTTTCACCATAAGTGGTCATGTGACATGTATAGCACAAACATAACATGATTTGTTTTAAATCAGCGAAATTTTAAGTGCAGAAACTATTTTTGCAAACATTTTCATAATATGGAAAAATTTTCTGCACTTTGAATTTCTCCCACTTAAAAATGTATTTTTTCAGTTATAAATATGATACCATGTCTTCCAGCCACTGGGCGCAAGATACCTACTGTGTGTAAATGCAACACTTTGAAATGGGAGAAAATTCAAATAAAGAGTAAACTTTGTGTTTATATGGAATCCATAAAACTCATCAATTAAATGTTCTATTTTTTAAAAGTGTTGCATTTACGAGCAGCAGTCATCGTGCACTAAGTGGCCTGTAGGCTTGGTGCCATATTTATATCAGCAAAATTCAGCTATTTGTTTAAAAGGAGGAACTTAAAGTAAAGAACCATGCTTCATTAAATATTAGGACATAATTGGCTTAACTGAAAGTGGAGAAACACATTGACTTAATATTTCCTAGAAATATTTCTATCCACACTAATTTTCTCCCATTTGAATAAAAAGGACAGTATTTATCAGTTTTAAATATGGAGCTGTGTTTATTGACCACCACCGGGAGTAAGAGGCCTGCTATTTGTAAATGCAACACTTTGAAACGGGATAAAAGTTAACTATTCATTTTAGTTTTCTCACATTTAAAAGCATTCAGAAACATCTTTTTGTTCTCATGCTCCAATATTGAATTGACAAAGACTTTTATTCAAGATTTAGGGCCAGATGTACAAAGCCAATTTTCGGCTGCAAATGGCCCGATTCACAGATTGGGTATTAAGAAGGTGCGTTTTTAAAGTGCCCCTACCTAATACCAAACCGCAGTGGTATGTGTGAATGCATTGTGACCTAAATGTGGTCACAAATAATTTGCATATCACCACAAACTCTGAGTTGGACATCACTGAAGTGCCATAGATGGAACCGGTAATAAGAACACACAGGATCTTAGGGGCATATTTACAATAGAATGGTGAAGTGTGGCATTAAGTAAAATTGCTAATGCTACGCTCACACAATTCAGAAAATGCAGGGATGCGCCGTGCAGCACACATAGAAACAGCAAAATGCACAATGTAGCATGCATAGAAGTAGCAAGAACGAGGAGAAATTAAGAATTCATCCGCATTTCGCCATGTTAAGACCAGGTATCCCCAGGTCTTCATTATGGCTCTGCTTCCTATTTAAGCTACCCTTGTAAATAGGAGGCAGCATCAAAATCAAGGTGTATTGCGGAGGAACGCTAACAGCATCAACAATTGCACGCCCCTTTCACGCTAAGTGTAGCATGAAAGGGGACCTCATTTACAAGGCAGCATTAAGCCATGTTAAGTGGCTTATTGCCACCTTGCAAATAAGGTACACTGTTAATCGCAACAGGAACGTCATAAAAAGTGATATCCCTTTGGCGTTAGGGGCCTGTAAATAAGCCCCTCAGTTCCAAAAACGTTTCCTCCACACACCTCATAGAGCAAAATCGTAAAACCATTAGGATGCTTCAAAACATTTCAGCCACACATTCTTAACTGCCAAAGAAGTTTCCTACATAGTGTCATGCTGCCCAGAAAGTGAATCTTGAAGTCCACTTGAGAGTCCGATTAACTCTTTCTTGTAAAGAAGGCAGCCGTGGTCGGTGGTGGGAGTACTGGCCGGGCGGTGACGTGGGGAGGGTGTCAAGGACCCAGAATCTTCGCAGGAGCAAAGGCCGCTTTTTCCCAACACCCGACCGCCCTTGACGTCGCACTTCTGACAGAGCAACAACACCAACAGAGGGGAAAAGGGAATTGGAAGAGAAAAGAAGAGAGACTCCAACTGCTGTCACCCTCGGTGGTTTCAGAGGCTTCTGTCTGCTATTTGTTTCCTCTACCTAATGCACAGAGGGAGAGAACCTTAAACACAACAACTCTCACTAAACACTCTATAGTTACTATACAGAGTCTTATTTACTATACCAGTGCTTATTTAGAGCATAGCCTCTCTTCAGTATTATTGAATTGGGACTCTACTGAATTAGAAGAACGTGTGACTCTCTGCAACAAAGAAAACAACTTTAGAACTAATTACTGTATCCTTTCTTCTAAATAGCAAGTGACAAACTGGACTTTTGCCTTCTAATTCGGAAGAGAATTGTAGAGTGAGATATCTTTCACAATTGAATAGGAGTTCTGTCTCTTTTCAGAAATGTCCTGGGAAAACTTGGAAATTGAGTATGTGGAAATGTTCTTCGAACTGGCGCGCAAAGGGGAACAAGGAAGGATAGAAAGGGAAGGAAAAGGGTAAGGAAAAGCGCAATAGGAAGGACAGGGTCCCAAAGGATTTAGGATGATGAATAGTTGACAAGTTCTGCGCTGCAACCAATGGAAAAATCTTACTTGATAAGTGTTGTCGCTTAGGACAGTTCCAAGCCAATATTCTTTACAGCTCTGACTCACAGCGTCTGCTTCTACGCTGATTCTCCTCAACGCTCGAAACTCTCAGGAACTCTGAATACTGCTTCTCCAGACTTAGACTCTCACTGTCACTGAAATTGAATTTCCGAGAGCAGAGTAGTAGCAAACTCTCTCTCTTGAAACGGAGTAGTTATCGTTAACTAAAAACCTAGATAACCGTTCTCTCACGCACTAAGCATAGGCGGAGAAACGGTTCAGAATGTGTTGTTGCAAACAGAATCAAATTGAAGTGCCCAGTGAAATCTGCTCACGTCATCTATAAAGGCTAGACTGTGCAAGTAGTACAAAAATGTTGTCGCATTCCTTACCAATACGGCGGCCATCTTGTAACAGTCAATTATCTTTGTAAGTCATACCAAGTATTGATCATTTGCGGTTTGATTACCACTCTGGTTCGTCTTTTAGGGATACAAGATGAAGGCTTGTTCCAAATGGTAGCAATCAAGCGGTTCCTGACAGTACCCATCCTCAAAGACCGATTTATCGGTCCTGATTTGTGTGGATATTGTGAATGGAATCATCTGATTAACTGAGGGGCATGAACATCTTCTGATGGTTCCCATGACCTATCCTCTGGGCCATTGCCTGTCCAATCAATCAAGTAGAGAAGTTTTCCCTTAGAGAGTTTAGAGTTCAGAATCTCCTTAACCTCATACTCAGGGTGTCCTTCAATCTCTAAAGCTTCTGGGGGTTTAGACATTCTAACGTTGAGAGGAGCCTTTTTTTAAAGGGAGACATGAAAGACTGGATGGATGCCTAACTTTGGAGGTAATTTCAGTTTTACAGTGACTGGCCCTAAAATGTGTTTAATTAAATAAGGACCTATATAGCGAGGCTGAAACTTTCTATTCCCTTTCAAGTGGAGATTTTTAGTAGACAACCAAACTTGATCTCCTACTTGTTACTTGGTGCTGGTTTTCTGTGTCTGTCTGCACATGTTTTGTATTTCTCTTTAGCTTTAATCAAATTCGCCTCTGCCGACTTATGGAGAACTGTTAAATCTCTCACAAATTCTTTCACAGCAGGAACCTCTAAATCAAGTTGGGTGTGGAAGGGGTTTGGATGATAACCATAATTCAAATAGAAGGGGGAATAACCAGTGAATACACTCTTGGCATTGTTAGATGCAAATGCAGCCATCCATAACTTCTCTGACCAGCTACCACCCCGATCCAAAAGGTACAGACGAAGATACTGTTCCAATTCTTGATTTATTCTCTCCGTCTGACCGTCAGTCTCTGGTTGATAACTGGTAGAGTATCTAGGTTCCACTCCCAAACCATGCAGAAAGGCCTTCCAAAAATGGGACACAAATTGGGTACCTCGGTCAGAAATTACCACCTTGGGATCCCCATGGATCTTTTCAATATTCTCACTGAACACCTTAGCTAACTCTCTCGCTGAAGGTACCCCCATTAGTGGAATAAAATGGGACATCTTGGAGAAGGTGTCTACCACTACTAGGATAGTGTTAAATCCCTGACTCAGAGGCATATCTACAATCAAATCCATAGAAATAGTTTGCCATGGATGAGAGGGAGTGGGCAAAGGCTGTAACATGCCCTGTGGAGCTTGTCGGCTAGCTTTACCAAGAGCACACAATTCACAAGTTTGAACATATTGCTTAACATGCGAGGACAACCCAGGCCACCAAAAATAGCCCTGAACCAGATCCAAAGTTTTGTTTATTCCCTTATGTCCCGCTAAAGGCTGATCATGGCATTCTTGAAGGGCCTTGTCCTGCAACTCCTTAGTGGGTAGGTATAAAGACTCTTTATGATAAGGTAATTGGTTGCAGATTTTCCTATCGGCCTCTTGTACGGCCCACTGTTGCATTTCCTCTGGGGAAAGACTGTTTTGTACTTCTTCTTAAAACTTCTCCACCCAAAGAGCACAAGCAAACTTAGATTCAGGGATTATTGGTTGTGGTTCAACTGAATGTTCAACTTCTTCAGTATGCAACTGTGACAATGCATCTGCCTTTCCATTTTTACTTCCAGGATGAAAAGTGATGACAAAATCAAAATCCGCGAAGTATAAGGACTATCGTAACTGCCTGGGAGTCAAGGTCTTGGCTGTCTTTAAAAATAGAAGGTTCTTATGATCAGTAAATACTGTGACCGTGTGCTTGGCTCCCAATAGATAATGTCTCCAATCTTCAAATGCATCTTTTACAGCCAAGAGTTCTTTCTCAGTGATGGTGTAATTTATCTCAGAAGAACTCAGTTTCCGAGAACGGTAAGCTACAGGATGTAACTGCCCAGTGTCATGATGTCGTTGGGAAAGCATTCTCCGATGGCTTGGTCAGAAGCATCTGCTTCTACAAAGAAAGGCTCATTCGGATCCGCATGCAATAGGATCGGTGCAGAAGCAAATCTTTCATTTAGACTGGAGAATGCTTGTTCTGCTTTGGGTGTCCATTGAAATTTTACACCTTTCTTTAATAGACGTGTGATGGGCACAATCAACTGAGAGAAGCCTTGAATAAATCGCCTATAAAAGTTTGCAAAGCCTAAGATCCTCTGAATCTCCTTCACATCCTTCGGTGACGGCCACTCAGAAACTGCTTGCACCTTTCGTTCATCCATGGTAACACCATTAGCAGACAAAATGAACCCCAAAAATTCCACTCTTGGGGAGCTGAAAACACATTTTTCTAGTTTCACATAGAGCTGATGGGTGCGCAGGCGTTCCAACACCGATCGCACATGTTCAGGATGGTCTTGAGGGTCTTTGGAGTAGATTAGAATGTTATCTAAATAAATTACTGCAATCTTATCAAGTAGGTCTCCCATCACATCATTGATGAAGTGTTGAAAGATGGCGGGGGCATTGCAGAGTCCAAAGGGCATTACTCGATACTCAATCCAAATTTCATTCAAAATGCAGTCTTCCACTCGTGCCCTTCTTTCATATGGACCAAATGATAAGCCCCGCGCAGGTCTAATGTAGTGAAATCTTGGCTTCCTTTCTTTGATCCAGCAAAACGGAAATCAATGGAAGAGGATAACGATTCTTGACCATGACTCGATTTAAGGCTCTGTAATCGATGCACATTCTCAAGGTTCCCTCCTTTTTTGGTATGAAAAACAATGAAGAGGATACAGGAGATTTGATGGTCTTATAAAACCATTGGCAAGGTATTGGTCCAAATATTCCTTGAGATGTTGATTTTCAGCTTCATTTAATGCATAGATTCAGCTACACTGGAGTACACTAGATCAATGGCACAATCGTAGGGACGATGCAGAGGTAACTGGTCGGCTTCTTTCTCACTAAAAACCTCTTCAAACTCTTGATATTCCTGGGGAATCTCAATTCAATCAATCACTCCAATTGATTGCCCTCCAAAGTATAATAAACTTGCTTGAGGTGGTTCGACCACTGACTCACTTGAATGGTAACAATGTTCCTGACAAAAGATGGATTGCATTTGAACTGTTCTGTTTTCCCAATCAATGGTGAGATTATGGATAGTCAACCAAGGTAATCCAAGAATAGGCTGAAATTGAGGAGCATCGATCAGATTGAACTGTAGTACCTCACGATGACCATCAGATTGTATTAATTCTAAAGGTTCCGTGTGACTAGTGATGGGACCTGAAGATAAATTAGTTCCATCTACCGCGCAAACTGGCTCACTCTTTTCTTATCGGATTGCTTGGATTCCAATTCGTTGGGCATATTTAATGTCACAGAAATTTCCGGTGGCTCCAGAATCCAACATTATGGCTACTCCATGAATTTCTTTATCTTGAAACTTGAGTGTCATATGGAATATCACATGAGGAGTAAAGGTTTGCAAGGTGTTCATAATTACATGAGTGTCTGGGTTCGCCTTTTCTTCTTTCGCCATCAGATCGACCCCCTCTAGTGATGGTTCAAGGCGTGTCCCTTCATCGGGGACTTGGGTCTCTTTTGACATTCTCTGACAAAGTGTCCTGATGCACCACAATATAAACACAGCTTCTTTAATCGTCATTGTTCTTTTTCCACTTTACTCAAGGGACTACGAACTACTCCAATTTGCATTGGCTCCACTTCAGCACTTGATCCTAAAGGCCTTCCTCCTTCAGTTCGGACTCTATCGAAGCGAGGGATATTCCATTTGAATTCTTTCTTCTTCTCACATTTTCTTTCGGAGTTACGGAAATCAAGTTCCAAAACGAGATCTACTAATGCAGACAGATCAGTTCGCCGGTTGGGAATCTGAGCGAGGGTATTTTTAATTTCATCCCGTAGACCCCTATAAAAGAGTGCAGCTCTCTTTTCTTCTGGCCAGTTATTTCTACGAGAAGTTTATTAAATTGTGTCAAATAAGTGATTAAATCTTTACTTCCTTGACGGAGTTCGAGCAACTCATTATAAGTGGCCTTGGAAATCCGACGCCTGTCGAATATACGCAGAAATTCAGCTTTAAACAAAACAAAATCATGTAGAAAAGGGTCATCTCTAGCCACCAAAGGCATAGCCCAATTCGCTGCATCCCCACCCAAATACGACAAAACAAATGCAACCTTGAACTGAGTATCAGGGAATAGAGTTGACCGACACATGAAGTGTAAGGAACACTGGGTCAAAAATAATTGGGTTTTTGTGGGTGTCTTTCTGGTGCTGCTAAAGGAATTAATGGTGAGATGGAATGAATTACTTGTGCTACTGTTCGGGGGTCTTGAACTGGGGTAGACTTATTTGCCTTGGAGGGAGAGGTGACAGGATTCCCCATAACTAGTCCATCGACCTTCTGAGAAAGAAGCAAGGTTTCCTGTTGGGACGCTACTAACTCTTGCTTTAGATTTGTGTTTTCTTCTCTAACTGCTCCAATCTCATGCTGAATTCCCCCTAACATCTCACATAATGCCTTTAAATTAAACCCTTCAACCATTTCACTCAGGCAAAGTAATTTCGTGGGCACTTTAATCTGTCAAGGACCCAGAATATTCGCAGGAGCAAATGGCCACTTTTTCCCAACGCCCGACCGGCGGTGATGTCACGGTTCTGACAGAGCAACGACACCAACTGAGGGGAAAGGGGAATTGTAAGAGAAAAGAAGAGATACTACTACTGCTGTCACCCTCGATGGTTTCAGAGGCTTCTGTATGCTATTTGTTTCCTCTACCCAGGAGGGTTACCTAATGCAGAGAGGGAGAGAACCTTAAACACAAAAACTCTGACTAAACACTCTATAGTTAATATATAGACTCTTCTTTACTATACCAGTGCATATTTGGATCATAGCCTCTCTTCAGTATTATTGAATTGGGACTCTACTGAATTAGAAGAATGTTCGACTCTCTGCAACAAAGAAAACAACTTTAGAACTAATTACTGTATCCTTTCTTCTAAATAGCAAGTGACGAACTGGACTTTTACCTTCCAATTCGGAAGAGAATTGTAGAGTGAGATATCTTTCACAATTGAATAGGAGTTCTGTCTCTTTTCAGAAATGTCCTGGGAAAACTTGGAAATTGAGTATGTGCAAATGTTCTTCGAACAGGTGCGCAAAGGGGAACAAGGAAGGATAGAAAGGGAAGGAAAAGGGTGAGGAAAAGCACAATAGGAAGGACAGGGTCCCAAAGGATTTAGGACGATGAATAGTTGACAAGTTCTGCGCTGCAACCAATGGAAAGTTCTTACTTGATAAGTGGCGTCGCTTAGGCCAGTTCCAAGCCACTATTCTTTACAGCACTGACTCGTAGCGTCTGCTTCTATGCTGATTCTCCTCAACGCTCGAAACTCTCAGGAACTCTCCAGACTTACACTCTCACTGTGACTAAAATTGAATTTCCGAGAGCAGAGTAGTAGCAAACTCTCTCTATTGAAACGGAGTAGTTATCGCTAACTGAAAACCTAGATAACCGTTCTCTCACGCGCTAAGCATAGGCGGAGAAACAGTTCAGAACGTGTTGTCTCAAACGGAATCAAATTGAAGTGCGCAGTGGAATCTGGGCGCGTCATCTATAAAGACTAGACTGTGCAAGTAGTACAAAAATAGTGTTGCATTCCTTACCAATACGGCGGCCATCTTGTAACAGTCAATTATCTTTGTAAGTCATACCAAGTATTGATCATTTGCGGTTTGATTACCACTCTGGTTCGTCTTTTAGGGATACAAGATGAAAGCTTGTTCCAAATGGTAGCAATCAAGCGGTTCCTCGCAGTGGCGGAGGGGTAGGGTGGGGGCCAGTAATGTATGGATTCCGGACTTAAACAGGTAAGTAAACATATAAATAAATAAAACAAATTTCGTTGTGCGCACTGCATCGCATTTGGTGATGCAGTGCACGCAACAAAATTTGTTTTATTTATTTATATGCTCACATACAAAACAATACTAGATATCTCAAATGGATTTTTCTGCCAAAATAAAGTGCTTGAGAGCCGATATTTGACAGAATTTTCCACCCTGGGATCCAACATTCAATTTTGTTGACTCCCCCAAGGGTATAAAAACATCCCTGGGTTGTTCCCAGCTAGGGTAACTGAATTACTCCAGAATCTGGATGAGGAGGCATTGTCCTATGTCAATGATATTTATCCTTTGCATGATGACCTAGAGGAACACTTGAACAGGGTGAGCACCATAATTTTGGGATTTGCTTTTGAAGGCTCCAAATTTAAATTTAAGAAATCAAAAATAGCCAGCCTCAATGTGCTATTTTTGGGATATGAGCTCCCAAGTGAAGGAAGGGAAAAGCTTGGCAGCTAACTTTTTAGGAAAGTGCACTGCTCCAACTTCTAAAATCATTGAAAAATTGACAATCCATACTGGGATTCCTGAATTTCGGCAGAACATAATTTTTAGATTACACAGAAAGGGTTAAGCCTTCCTACGACCTCATAAGACCCCATTTCTCATGTAGGCAATGGACACAGGAACACACAGAAATCCTTCGTTCCCTACAAGCTGACATGATAGCATCTAAACACTTACAGACACATGTAAATGACCACAATCTTGTGATCTGTATAGTTGCAGGTCAATCTGGGTATACCTACCTAACATACAATGGAGGCAAAACAGTACCCATAGCATACAAATCACACTTATATACGAAAGCTGAGATGCGTTTTGCATCCACAGGCAAAAATTCTGACAGCTGTACAGACTGCTGTAGTGAGAGAGAGAGCCCTGGCTCAAGGGAAATTAATAATTGTTATGACTCCAGTATCAGCCTTAGAGGCTGCTACAAAGGCTAGCGTTCTAAATGCTAAAGCTCTACATCCAAGATGGATACAATGGGTGAATTCTCTCACGGCATCAGATGCTGAATACATATACAACCCACGTCTAAAAACACAAGCATTTTTGCAATATGAACAGGAATATCCTCTCCCGAATTAAAAAAGGCCTCTCGATAAGTATGAATATATTATTTCCACTGACGGATCTACTCAGCTGGCCACTGGAAGTAAACAGCAATACAGCACTACATGTGCAATTGTAAAAAGTTGTATGCAGGACGGAAAGTTCCATCCAAGCTGTACAAAAGCACATTCTCTAGGAAACTGCACGGCTCAGCTGGCAGAATTAAAAGCTCTTTTACTGGCACTGATAAATACGGATTGAGAATTCCCCACACTAATTGTGTGCAATACCTTTTACTGTGTACAGTCATGCAATGAATATCTTCACCATTGGGGAAAAATGTGTTTAAAGTCTCAAAAGGTGGCACAATTAAGCATAAAATGCTATGGGAACAGATTGTGGAGTTTCAAAAACGAACTACCAAGGGCTCATGTGATACACAAACTGAGGCATCATAGTGATGGCTTCATGTTGAATGGAATTCATTGGTTGCTGAAGCTGCAAAGGGGGCAGTATGAACTGCATCAGTTCATAAACTAGAATAGATGGACAGATAATGGTAACCGTCATTGCTTCATGCAAAGAAAATAAGGCATTGCAGAAAGGTTTTCCACTCATGTACTCCTACAAGTTACATGCAAACAACGTTCCATTTGCTCAGATTCCCAGAGTGGGAGATAGAGTAATACCAAACATGGATCGCAGATTGGGCTTCATATTAGCTGCACACGAGGGTATGAGTTCTGCACATGCAGGAGTTACGGCAACTATTTCTCTACAGAAACAATGCTACTGGTGGCCTGGTTTAACTAAACAGACCAAAAATTACGTCTTAAAATGCAACATCTGTCAACAGATGAGGGGCTCCACCATAACATGTCCAGAGCAGACACCATTGCTAATTTTGGACAGACCACTCACGTGTGTCTATTTGGACCACTGCCTCTTACAATCTGATGGGGCTTACAAGTACATCATGATTGCAGTGGATACCTGCTAGAGATTCCTATGGGTATGGCCTCAGCGCTCGGCTGATGCTCAAACTGTTATCAAGATTTGCAAGTCTTCATAGGGACATACGCAGTTGGCACATTACATTCTGATCGTGGCCCCGCATTTAGCTCTAGGGCTTACAAGGAAGCCATGAGAAGTTTGGGTGTTGTACTGCAGTACTCCTCTCCATACCATCAAGAGGGAAATTCAGTTGTTCATTTATAAGGAGTAATGCGGGCCTTGAAAAAACATGTCAAGAAGTTCTCTCAGTGGTGTCACTCCTTATATGGTCATTTTTGGGATGAGAACGTGGGTACCTGATTTCGATTGTGCAAGCACAGTGGTCGATAAAAATTCTTTTGACATCAATAAATGTTTGGCTGTTTTACAGGATCTGAATGAATCCAAGGCACTATAGAATAATGTCCAAGTAAAGCGGACCACCACTGGGAAAGTCAAGCTAGTCACGGCAAGACCTACCTGGATTCCGAAAATCGGGGGAACTGGTCAAGTAAAAAAATTTGGCCAAAAAAGAATATGGGCCATTGTATAGAAAGCCTGTATCTGTTCTGGCCGTCGAAGGAACAAGAACTGTACTTCTGCTACCTCTTGCCGGAAAAAAGGAGAATAGATTCACCTCCATTGATCTGATCGAACCACACTATGTAGCCAATACTGAATAATAGGCCTAGTGGGCTCCTGAGTAGCCGACTCCCTCCTCTTGCTACTATACAGGAAGTTCAGACAGAAAGGCGTATCATGTTTGAAGAGTCTCCTATACAAAATGATGGACTATGCAACAATGCCATGGAACTCTTTCTGCTTGAAATAGAGATTCAAAATCAAAATGTAAGACTAATTTCAATTTGACCTAACACTGATGTCTACATAAATATGCCTCAACAAGAGGCCTCAACAAGTTCAACAAAACCTGCGGACCTACCTAAAATAGAACAAATAATATGATGTCTAATTTAGAACAATCTGCCCAATTTTCTAATAATGAAATATTAGAAGACACATCAGATTTTAACACCATGTATTGTTATCAACATTATGGTCATAATTTTCTAGACAAATCCAATACCCCTAGGAATGTTTTCACATATTACCAATGGTAACATTGCCCTACACAACCGAAAAGTAGTTGAAAAACTTTTGCACAGAAATTTTCATATTTTCAGAGTTCAATATTTTTTACCCAATCTCATATTACTATAAGGTTGCACCGACATCGCCACAGACAAATATGCTGACCAACACCAAACGGATTTACTCTGCCTCTTTTATTACCCAACTGTCTGAACAGGGTTTTGACTTATAGAAGGATTAAGCATGGGCGAATTTTGCAAATTTGCGATCTGCAAATTTGTGGATTTGCGAATTCGCAATCCGCAAAATTCGCGAATTTGTGCGAATTTGCGGATTTTTGTTTTTTGCGTGTTTGCTGGGTTTTTTGCGTGTTCGCGGGGATTTTTGCGTCTTTGCGAGCGGCTTGCATAGCGAAGTTACCCATGCAGTCATTTATGGGAGAGGGAGAGAGAGATAGATAGATAGATAGATAGATAGATAGATAGAAAGAGAGAGAAAGTGAGGGAAAGAGAGAGGGAGAGAGAGAACAAGAGAAAGAAAGAGAGGCCGGATCTCTGAAGGGCCAGATTCCTGAGTTGCCCCTACAGAACATACAGCTTTTTATTTTTAGCAAAATGCATATGAAAATTGTGCTGTAAAGGTCTCTTTTAGTTTAACCCCTCCTGACAACTCAAAATGGGTGTATTTGCCATCCTCTCCCTTCGTCCTGTTTTTTATATCTGTAAGTGCTTCCTGATGAGGTTTAATTCCTTGGACAGGTGCCTCGTTGCCTACTTGTAACTATTCTCTGACCCTGCTTCAAGGGTCAGAGCAGGGTCAGAGAATAGTTGCAAGTAGGCAACGAGGCGCCAGGAAGCAATTAGCAGTAGGTGTCCAAGTTGAAGTTAATTTGTTTGTAACCCTTTTGTAAAAGGTTCCAAAGAAATTAGGTTCAACTTTTGCACCTGCTGCTGTAACCCTTGCTTGGCTGAAAAGTAGTCCCCGCTGATTCGCGGATTTTACCGCGATTTCGCGAGATTCGGGATCGCGAAATCGCAGAAAATCCGCAAATTCGCCCGTGAAACGGATTTTACGCCCACCCTTAAAGAAGGATACTATAGACTTAAAATCAGTCTGGGGTTCTAGAGACTGGGAACAGAAGCCCTATTTAGAGCATGCCTCATTTCTCAGCAGATGATATTTCTAAACGATACTGTGCAACAGACTTCCTGTCTTGGAATATTCAAGAATAAGGATTTGAACACACCTCGGATTCCAACACCATTACATACCGAGGGTAATTTTACTTCACACGAAGGGATTACAATAGATGACATTTTACAATACAACAGATCGGACCCTAATTGGAAGGGATGATTGGTTTGGCCCGCAGACACAAACAGATATCAGGAACGATCCAGGGGTACCACAGAAGGGTTTAGTATCCACAGGCCAGACCCACGCTATGTACAAAGAGAACATCAAGGGATAGTGACAGCATACAGTGTTGGGAAGTCATGCCTCGATTGGCTAAAAACCTCAACACTACCACAGGTGAAACAACACTTATCCTTACTTACTGAGGATGTGGAACTACAGGATTTTTTACTAGGTCCCAGAAAGCCACGCCAAAAATATTTCTATTATGCTGTCGATAAGGAAATATGGAAAATCTCCTTACAAAAAGCAGCGGAGAGACTACGAGAAATAGACAGGATCAATTTAGAAAAGGCGTTAACCGTAGTGGACAATGGTATTACTACAGGATTTATTTACAGGGCAACGTTCTACCTTCTGCTATTGATGTACTAGAACAAGATTTGTACATACTACAGCATGTGCAATCACAATTACATTCTATTATGTTATTAGGCTGGACGCTGCAATCATTGTGCGCAGGTTATGTGCTTAGGCATTTTATCAACAGTACGTCACTGTTTTCTGCATACAATCTAATAGAAAAACAGATGAAAATGGCACAGAGGGGAGCGAAATAAACAATTCTGCATATTGAAAAACTGGACAGATTACCTTTTACTGTTGCAGAATTATCATCCACAGAATGGTTGATCCATTGGCATGTAACATTACCGGTCATAACTTTCCAGTTTCAGTATTGCCTAGAACAACAACAGGCAGGCAGGCATATATGAAGTGAGGGTTAGGGAATTCAATAACGAATCTTGGGAGTTACCATTCAGATTTCGATGCAGAAGTGGGGATTTAGAAGTGTTTCTAAGTGGTACAAACTGTAAGAACGCTTTAAGTGCATCACTCACATGCCAGGATGCTATGCTGCACTGGGCCTGCAATGGTTCCGTAGTGAACCTATCCAGTCACTTGAGGGGTACCCCGGCAGCCATGATTATCCCAGTATTCAGGCTACTTTCAAATGGGAGTTACTTGATGCTGAACGTTGAAGGTTGTTGCAGAATGCCTCCGGGCATTACATATCTTGTCACTGTGAGCTTCAGGGTTACTTGCTGTATGCAAGTATTGTTTCCACTGACCCACACAGTCAGGGACGCACCGCTATGGCCTTCATTGAATGTTTTCCTATACAGTTTGATACTCTGAGCAGAATGAAAGCCATGCTTCTACAAAAGACTGTGCCCTTAACTTCCTCCCGGGAGCCTTTTTATTTCCAAATAGCAAGGTCCTCAGCAGGGATACAGGCACTTATACGTACAAACAGCCCCTTCCATTTCACAAAAATGGTGAATCCTATCTTTAATATGTCTGATTTGATGGGTATAGTCCACCTATTTCAGACCATAGGTTTGGGACTTTAAGCACCTTTCAGATGGTCCTCTGAGTAATTCCTAACTTTATACACTCCATATTTGGAAGCCTTTTTGGAGGACTTCTGCTGACCCTGTTTCTAATAGCAGGTAGCCTGATTGTAGTTTTTCTGCTACGCAATGGACATCCCAGTCACCAAGAAGATGGAAAAAGCACTCCTGGAGAGTAAATACCGAGTTTGCATGGTACAACATCTGGGCACACCTCACCTACGGGAACTGAGCACCTCTTGGTTCCTGTCATTTAGACCAGTCTGGATGGACTGCATCCTACTTGTTCTCCGATGTCTGTTCTGTGGAGAAGAATGAGTGTTGAATCTCTGTCTGACACTTCCATCAGTTGCGCAACAGGACAGTGATGCTTTACTGAACCCGATAATGGCCAATGTTTTGCAGTGTCCCCAGCATATTCCTATATTGATGGTGGCATTCTTAGAGCCTCCACAGGAAGTTTCTGTTCCTGTTGGAATGTACATCTGCTCCTCCACTGACACCCAGGCATTGGATAGAGCACAGACTGCCCCAGCATCGGCTGCAGGCAGTGCAGAAGATCCTCTGTACGCAATTGATGTAATCCGTGAGGTGTTACAGGGTTCGCGTCTGCAAAGGCAGGCAACAGCAATGTTGCATCTACCAGCCAGAACACATAAACATTTGGCTCGTCGTGTGCTGGGGCAATATTTTTTTTTATATATATACAACCTAAATTTTGAATTTACAAACAATTGACACTTTTTATGACCTACATAGTTTTCTGATGCTTGTAGTGGTTTGAAATATATTTATATATATATATATATATATATATATATATATACACACACACACACACACATTAGGGCTATTGCTTGGGTGACAATTTTTCCTTTTACCATATTTTAGAATGGTTTTATTTTTTTAGCAAAACTATTTTTTACTGTAGTTGTTTGCGTACCAGTGCTTATACAGCCTCGTACAACGTTAGAATTTAATAATGTCGTCCAGCTGGATGAGAAGTGGGTGTTATATTCCATACAGGTGCCCCAATATAGGCTAAGGTAACATCATAACCTTTCACCTATACTCTCCCCTACATTACACACATAACAGTTCTTAGGGACTGACCTTTTACCAAGATACGACACTACATCCAGAATGCAGGATTTTCCCTGGTAAAAGCCTCATACATGATGCATGAGGATTCTTGGACACTCAGCAGGACTACCATCTCCTGTATAATAACTATCTCTAAAGTTCATTCCCGACGTCATCCTAAGTCCGACAAGTGGCACAGCAAGGTAGAAACCCAGAGGAGACCTCTGGGTGTATAAACATCACATCTTGCTGAGAGAAAGTGTGGAGATCAGGACTTCCCTGCCGACATACTGACGCGAGGCGCTGCGGTTCCTGCATGCAGATAATCCAGCTCGCAGTGGTCTAATATCCCTTGTGTGGTATTCAACTCGAGACCAAGACTGGATACCACAGTCTCTCACATCAGGTAATGGGGTTGACTTTATCCTAGAGGGATTCTTGGCTTAACACCTACGTACATGCTAGGTACACTTAGGTACATCTAGTCAGGGTAGCATTGTAGGTGTACGCATTTTATTGTCATGTATTTTATATACTTGCTTGTATCCATGGTTATAGCAAGATGGTAGATTTACTTTCTTAAGAATCATAAGAGTCCACTGGATTGATGCTAGGGAGAGCATGAGGCCAGTTCTGATGTGATCCTGCAAAGAGGCTATCACTAGCCCCTCTGCCATGAGTGAGAGTTTAATGAAGTCTGCATTACACAAACACTTACATAAACTCATGGTACCAAAGGAATAGAAGGTTCTGAAACTGGAAAGCTTTCCCTTGCTCTTCCTTGTAATAGGGTTGTATTAGCATAACCCCTATTGGCTTAATTAACTTATATATAAGTCTCTAGTAAAAGGTACTATGTGTACCCAGGACCTGTAAGTTAAATGCCACTAGTAAACTGTAGCACCTACTGTGCCATCTGCTACAGTGGCAGTGCAAACATGGCTTCAGGCCTACAATTGTAGTCTGACTGGAGCAGTATAAAAATTGCAATTGGACCTTTCAAAATAAACCTTTTGACAGTCTTCTTTTTAATATGATATCAACAAGTCTCCCCATGGTAGGCCTAGTAGCCTATAAGCCAGGATGAATGGTATTTAAAAGTAAGACATGTACAAAGTTAATGTTAAGCATATCCTTACAGTGACTAGGACTTGAAAGCTGTTTTCAATGTACCAGGAAGTTCCTTATAGAAACTCTGGGATGCACTATTAAATTTAATAATGCTATATTTGGCTAGGAAACAGCTAGAAACATCATGCAAGGTCTCTTTGAAATATTTATCAAAAGCCCAAGTCACTGATGATGTCAGATTTTTAATAAATATTAATTAAAAGTTACTTTAGAAAGTTTCCTTTGCCCTGTCTAAAGCCTCTAGAGGCTAATTTGAATTACCCTTCAGCTGCAGCTTTGAATGAGGTGTCAAACCTGCTCCCAGAACGGAGGCAAAGGTCTGAGTGTGGGGAGGTGTATTTTTCTTCTGACAGGATGACCATTTGGGAGTTCCCAGGAACTTAATGAATTCTGAATAGCCTCCCCTATCACAGGCAGATGTCAGATGACACCTGGAGAAGCCACTTCTTTTGTTTACCCAGTCAGCTAAGTCAAAATCCCAGTGGGGAGGAGGCTGCCCTAACAACTGGCTTGAAGTAAACGTAGTAGAGAGCTTGTTCATTTACCTGGACAAGCCTGTTGGGTGGACTCACTGACTCTGCACAAGGGGAGAAGGGTATAAACATCTTGGAGTTAAGCAAAGAGGGGCACTGTGGAATTGTTTGCAGAATGGCACACATACAAATTCTGCACATGGTAACCCATGGGAATTTTTACTCCTTTGATTAGAGAGAGGAAAGTAGTCACCCTCACCTATAAACTAGCGCCAGGTATAAATGTGGCATCCCCAGTGCCCTCCTCAGAACACTACTGGGCATGAGGAAGAACAGAAGAGGACCTAACTTGTTGCCTGAGACCTGTGAGAAGCCATTAAGAGCCTGACACGTTACCTTTTTTCAGGACAAAGAAGTGAAATCAAAAGGTCATAGGCTGACCACTTGTTTAAACTGCAGTAACACAACATAATACCAGAAGCCTTTCTTGCAATTGCCACAGCTGACCACTTCACCTGTACCTGGCCTGGGCACTACTGTTGGCCACTGCTGGAAAGAATCCTGACCCACTGGGTGGATCCAAGCTCCAAAAAAGTGACCATTATGAATGAAGAATACTTCACCGGATGAAGGCGCTAAAAGTATTCCACTGGTGAGGGAACTTCCCAGGCTGCAAAATTTCTTCTGGTCGGAGCTTTCCAGCCCAAAAACCTACTTAATGGAGCCTTCTTCAGCTTCAGCTTGCTGCCTTGCCCAGCCGATGACTTTGGACTTTCAATTTTGAGACTAAATCTCAAGGTAAATCCTAAATCTTTCCCCAACCCAGTCCATGTGTCCGACCTGCACTCCGTAGCAGTCAGGCTCATATTGTACCTAGGTTCCAGTCTGCTCAGATCCGTTGACCGCGTTTGGCTCTCAGCACATTTTGGCACTATGTTCACTTAAATCTCTAAAAATCCATATATCTGGCTCCCCTTATTTGATTTTTGTTGTTTTAATGTCATTTTATTTAGTATTTGTTTTACTCCACTTTGAGATTTTTATTGTGCTGTGCATTGTGCTTTACCTTTATTACTGTATAAATGTGTTGCACATTGCACCAATTTAAGCCAGTCTGCTCCATACCGGAGCTACCATGGGATTGAGCTCAGGTTAATTTAGTGACAGAAGTGGCTCACCCTAATTAGATCGTGTTTATTATGTAAAGTGGATAGTTACCCCTTAACTAATTGCCCAATTTCCTGCATGTGCATTTGTGGGGCACTTAACACAAGCAGTTACCCAGCTTGTTGTGTTGCCTGTGAGCCATGCGGGCCCTAGGGCTGTTCCAGGATTAACTTAGTGCAAGTCTCCAAGCTGCAATCAACAATAAAGGGACATGAGATGGAGATTACTTTTTTGCTCTTGTGTTTTTCATTGATATTGTTTGCTTAGTTTGTACATTGCTCTATTTTATGTGCAGATGTATTTTAACCATGACTATATATTTGCAAACAATTAATCAGGCTTCTCCCTCTTTGAGGTTTTTGCCAATGGCAAATCCTCTGCAGCAGGATCTCACTGAGACCGTATCTGGCATCATTGAGCACTCTTCCACTACAGCCTGCATCCTTGCCCCACTGGATGCATCTGAGCTCCATAGAAGTGGCTCATTGTGAGCAAAGAAACCTTCATGGGGCGAAGGCGCCAAAAGTATCCAACTGTCAAAGGACCTTCCCTGGTCGCAGCAACATTAGAATTTCTCCCACTCTGAGCTTTCCTGCATAAAACCTAATTGCAGGCAATCAGAAAAGTTAGTACAGTTGCCACTAACTCTGTGCATGACAGACACATGGACAAGCAGTATACAGCAAGTGAAAACAATACCATCAGTGTGACTCAGCGTAGAGTCAGGCAGTGTTCCTTTCCCAAACAAAGGATGTTGAACCATTTTTATTCCAGAATACCACAGTGCTCATTTGATATGTAGGAAGTTACAGTAGTGAGTTGTGTGTACTTAGTGTGCACTGCTGAGGGATACAGCCAAGTGACTGAAGAGAGATCTGTGAATGGAGGATTATATCGCACTAAGGTAGCTATGAATAGCAAGCTGCAGGAGCAGTGTCAGAATTGCAGCATCACTGACGCTTTCCAGAGTTTCTCTACTAAGTGATGGGACTTAGGACTTTATTTATGAAAACGTTCATATCGCTAAGTGAAAACAGCGATGCAGCAGTTTTCACTGTGCCCTCCTTGCAACATGATTGATGCTCCATATTTACTGTATGACGCATCATGTCGCAAGGAATGAAAGATAGGTCAGTATTACTGATGTATCTGTTGGCGTAAAACTGACTCATTGCTGGAGTTGTGTCAGAAGCATGATGCAACTCCAGCGTTGCAGGGTGAGGGCTATGAACTTAGCAATGTGTCAGTCTTACGCCTGCTGTGGGGCGGGCATAAGATATTGACACAATGGAGTCCTAGAATTGGCACACTGAAATCTCATAGATTTCAATACGCCACTTCTGCTAGGATTTTTTGCGGTGGAACCCCCACTCTGAATAGATTATACCTGGCGCAGGCATAATGTGGCAAAGGGGTTTACAAAGTGACGAATCTGCCTAGATGCGCCACTTTGTAAATAGGGCACAATATGGCACATTTTTTATGCCGCTGGTGCGTCACAAAAAGTGACGCTCCGGCGGCACAAAAGTGATGCTGTCATGTAGTTTCTAGGACCCCCAAGACGTGCGTGTTTTGGATGACCTAAACTGAGGGCTTGGTGTGCAGACAGACTCTGGAAACCCTCACAGGATGAGTCAGCCGTTAGACCAGCTAGATCTAGAGTGCCACTACCACCCCCCTGTATTCTACAGAGGTGTATGTAGTTTCTGGGAACCACTGAAAAGGACAACCCTGATTCCTCAGGTGTCGTGGAAACAATATGGTATCTTTTGCTCAGTCACTTGTGCTTACTTTTCTCAGAATACACATAGAATGACGATTGGAATGGTTTTAATAATTATTTATTGGTCAAGCGTCAGTCTAGTGTGAAATATATTAGATGCGACAAGAAAAAGACAGGAGCAGACAAATGTAATCACTAGTTCCGATATTGCGAAAAGTAGATACATTTCTCCCAGAGTGCTAATAAGATGAATAAAAGCAGATTATGGAAAACAAAAGCATTGGCGTACTCCTACGATGCATAGCCTACCTAAATGTACCTAACCTAGATATGTAGGTGAAGCATGTTTATGTAAATGCTAGACAAGAATCCCCCCCGGGGATATGCTAACCCCTCATCCGATGATTCTGAATGAAGGACCCCATCTCTTTGTCGATGGTGGCACCCCGCAAGGGTTGTCAGATCTCTGCCTGTCGCAGGATCAGCCTGCAGAGTCTCGGTCCAGCCTGGAAGGAATTCTCTCCTTTCTAAAGGGGAGTGAGGGTCTTTTATACTAAAGTGGTCACTCCAGGGGGTTTTCCAGAATCAATATGTTTTGAAAACATTCACTAATCCTTTGCTAATCATTTTCTAAACAAAAACACTTATGCACAGCTGGCTGTTCGACATGGATAAAAAAAGTGGTGACCCTTATGCAGAATAAATCTACTGTGCCTGGGGACATTTTTATGTACGTCGGGTACAAGATAGGGGACCGAGAGCATGGTTGTTGAAGAGACAGAAGTAAGCTACTAGGTAAAAGGTCAGCTATGTACTATCGTATGTCCTGTGGATGGGGCAAAATGTATATAATCTGTACGTACATGATGGGATTATCCTAAAGGACATGACACCCACTCCTCATCAAAAGGTCAACAAGGTCAGCTAGGTAACGGTAGCAAAGCTAGAAAAGGCATAACAATCATGTATATTAGAATATATAAAAAAAAGGCACTTAAAAAGTCTTTAAAAATGTCCAAAAAAACAAGGTCTATAGCGAAAACCTTCTTCTCTAAAAAGCGTTAATAAAAGGTCCTTTATATGGTTGAATATATTGTCATTGTTTTTCTGAGTATCTTAAAAAGCCACTATGTTCAGATAGAGCAGAGAAGAAAAACAAAGTCAGTTTGGCCTTCAGTTTGGTATATGTTTAAAAAGTTGCCAAAAGGTTCCCAGCGTAAATGGTCAAAATATCGATTCCAAAATATAGACTAACCTAAATATCGACTCCAAAATAAAAAATGGACAAAATATCGAATGGACAGAATATAGACATCAAAAATATCGTTTTGAAGGTAAGTAATGTAATATCGATTTTAAAAATATAGACAGTCAAAATATCAAAGTACATAATATAGTTTATTAAAAATATCGAATTTTTAATAATATCGAATTTTTTAAAGTGTTTTGTATGTTAGTATATGTGTGAAAAGTGTATATATTTTTGTAATTTATTTTAAGTAATTAATTTTATGTTATTTAATTTTTGCGTAATTTAATTCTGTAGTGGGTCGTGGGTTTATAGGCGAATAGGGTGGGAAGTAATTTAATTATAATTAATTAAATATGTTAATGAATTAATTTTTATTTATTTAGAATAAATTGTTCAATACTTTTTAAATGGTAATTAATGAATTCTTAAATGATAATTAATTTTAATTAATTGATAATTATGTAAATTAAATTAATTTATTTTCTGTAGCAGGTTGTGGGTTTATAGGGGAATAGGGTGGGAAGTAATTAAATTATGATTAATAAATATGTTAATTAATTTATTGGTATTTATTTTGAATACATTGTTAATTAATTTTTAATTGATAATTAAATACTTAATAGATAATTCATTTTTATTAATTGATTGATTGATAATTATGTGAATTATATTAATTTATTTTCACTAGAGAGGGAATAGTAAAATGTACCCCTATGCTATCCAACGCTTTCCCTACTGTTGCACTCTCTGGAGTGGGAATAGTAAAATGTACCCCTCCGCTATCCAACGCTTTCCCTGCTGTTGCACTCTCTGGAGTGGGAATAGTAATTTTTACCCCTACGCTATCCAACGCTTTCCCTACTGTTGCACTCTCTGGAGTGGGAATAGTAAAATTTACCCCTACGCTATCCAACGCTTTCCCTGCTATTGCACGCTCTGGAGTGGGAATCGTAATTTTTACCCCTACGCTATCCAACGCTTTCCCTACTGTTGCACTCTCTGGAGTGGGAAAAGTAATTTTTACCCCTACGCTATCCAACACTTTCCCTACTGTTGCACTCTCTGGAGTGGGAATAGTAATTTTTACCCCTACACTATCCAATGCTTTCCCTACTGTTGGACTCACTGGAGTGGGAATAGTAATTTTTACCCCTACGCTATCCAAAGTCTTCCCTACTGTTGCACTCTCTGGAGTGGGAATAGTAATTTTTACCCCTACACTATCCAGCGCATTCCCTACTGTTGCACTCTCTGGAGGGGGAATAGTAATTTTTACCCCTACACTATCCAACGCTTTCCCTACTGTTGCACCCTCTGGAGTGGGAATAGTAATTTTTACCCCTAGGCTATCCAATGTTTTCTCTACTGTTGCACTTACTGGAGTGGGAATAGTAATTTTTACCCCTACGCTATCCAACGTTTTCCCTACTGTTGTACTCTCTGGAGTGGGAATAGTAATTTTTAACCCTACGCTATCCAACGCTTTCCCTACTGTTGCAATCTCTGGAGTGGGAATAGTAATTTTTACCCATACGCTATCCAACGCTTTCCCTACTGTTGCCCCCTCAGGAGTTGGAATAGTAATTTTTACCCCTACGCTATCCAACGCTTTCCCTACTGTTGCACTCTCTGGAGTGGGAATAGTCATTTTTACCCCTACGCTATCCAACGCTTTCCCTACGGTTGCACTCTCTGGAGTGGGAATAGTCATTTTTACTACTACCCTATCCAACGCTTTCCCTACTGTTGCACTCTTTGGAGTGGGAATAGTAATTTTTACCCCTACGCTATCCAACGCTTTCCCTACTGTTGCACTCTATGGAGTGGGAATAGTAATTTTTACCCCTACGCTATCCTACGGTAATAATATTGTTTTTTTTTAAAATTAATATTATGTTAATATATATATATATGTTTTAACAGATATGATTTTATTTTTATTTTTATAAGTTAAATTAGTTATTTAATAATTTTAAGGTAATTTAAGTATTTTTAAGTATATTTTAGCTATTTATTTTTAATATTTTTTTTATTTTACATTATTTTTAGGAAATTCAATATTTTTACAAAGTATATATATAAAAGCGATATTTTGGGTTCGATATTTTGGTACTTACCTGTTTGTAGATAGGAATTCGAAATTTTGTCTGTCGATATTTTGGAATCTATATTTTGGGTAGTCTATATTTTGTCCCTCGATATTTAGTCAGTGATCCGTTCCCAGCACAGGAGAGGCCAGATTGTTTAAGAATCCTGTGCTGAAGACTCAACATCACTGAACATCTCATCCGCAGGAGGCAGTCCTTCTAGCACCTCCAGTATGATATTAAGTGAGCAGAAGTGGTCATCGCTGGTTCCCAAAGCAGCCTTCAGGGAAGAATTAGATGCCTGTGTGCCTGAGATTGATGCCTGTACATCTGTGGTGGAGTCGATCGCCTTTACAACAAGAGCTGAAGTGCCCATGGCGGCTCTAGGAATGACATCATCAACATGGGAATAAGATGTGGACAACTGTGCACATGGGCCAGCAAAGGCGCCAGGAGCATGTCTATGTTTGGCGGCGCAACTAATGGAAGTGTCAGACAGAGGTCTAACATGTGTCCGAATCTGGAAAAGAGGCAGGATGCAGTCAAGCCAGGCCGGTCTGAAAGACAGGAACCAATGCTCACTCACTTCTCGCAGCCGAGGTATACCCATGAAGAACACCAATGGTTCATGATAACGTCGCTCTAGCATTGTTCTCTCCATGTCTCAAGTGATGCTGACATCCATTGTGAAGCATTAGAATTAAAACCAGGATGCCTGCTACTGAAAGCAGAACTAAAAGAAGCCCTGCAAAAACACTTCTAAGTACGGAATGTATGAATGATGGAATAACTCCAAAAATGGTTTGAAAGGTGGTTAACAGACGTGATCTAATGCTCTTAAATAAGTGTACTCTACCTTGCGTATCAGACATGTTAAAGACATGATGGACCATTTCTCTGAAATGGAGCAGGAAGTGCGTACTGACTGCCGGTATCTCTGCCGAGGACCTTGCCACTTGGAGATCAAAGCTCTCTTGGGCTGAAGTTAATCCCACATTTTACTGAAACAGAATGGCATTCAGTCTGCTCATGCTATGCTATGCTATGCTATGCTATGGGTACTTATAATGCGCGCAGCTGCTCCAGCAAAGGAGCGTCCCGGCGCACGACAAGGTAGAACACAGCATCGCTGAAAGCAAAAAATGAAAAGGACACCGCTACAGGGCAGAATTAAAATAAGAAAGTTTTGATAGCCTTTGGAAACAGCAAGAGATCCTCCATCAAACGGATTTCGACAGGAAGAGAATTCCAAAGCGCTGCCGCTCTCACACGAAACGATCGGCCCCCAGCAGGACTATGCTTAAACTGGGGAACCACAGCGAGAGCTTGGCCAAGGGATCTGAGAGAGCTGGTCGGAATATAGAGGGACAAGAGGTTGGTAAGGATCTGGGGAGCGAAACCTTTCAAAATTTTAAAGGCCAGGAACAAGACCTTAAACTGAATTCTCATCTTGACCGGCAGCCAGTGCAAGGAGCGTAGAGTGTTCGAGACGGAGCAGAACCTAGGAAGGAACCATAGAATCAAACTCTATGTTGGATACATTCAGTGAAAGCGACAGTGGTGCCTCCCTAACTGTGTGAGCTGGGGGAAACAATACTTGCTTACAATAAATAACCCTGGAGTTGACGGTCACTAGATAAGCAATGCCGGACGTCATACCACAGCAGCCTTGGTCATTCAGCATCAAGTAACTCCCATTGGATAGTAACTAAAAAACTGGATGAATTACAGGTGCTGGGGAACCCGTCCGGTACGCATTCCATGCTCGGTGAAGCAATATTTCTTTACACACTAAAGACCCTCTTAAGGCCTTTTCACAGTTTGAACCACTCAAAAAAACTTCCTTTTCCTTGCTCCTACACCTATATGGGTATGGTAACTCCCAGGTTTCTCGTATGTACCCTTCGCTCAATGCTTTATACCTGTCTACTGGGAAATATTTCAGGCAGGAAAGGGTGGAGTGTAGTGGGGAGTACTCCCTGGTTTCGTGCACCACTAGTTACTTAGGGACACTATTCACGTGTTGTGTGCGGATCTCATCAGTCTCTGCCCTCAGTTTTGTGTTTTTTATAATATTTAAGGCAGTACTGGAATTGGAATGTCATGATTGGCAGTGTGATCTAGCCATGGATTAACCATTCCGTAGAAAGTGACTCTGCATCAGTAAAAGGTAACTTCTCTAGTTTTCCAATGAGCAGCATGGTGTAATTTGCATCTCTGCATGCCATGGTCGATTGTCTTTCGGTCAGATTGTAAGCCAAAAACAGATTTGTGTCTTTAATGTATCGCCATGGAACATGGCCAGAACGCAATGATTGAAGCGTCCAGATTAAAAGCATAATAGGGCATAGCTGCGACTACCCATGTTGTAAAATAGACAATTCCTAATCTAAGAGTGTGGTCATGCCGTTGTCTACAACAGCTAAGGCTTTTTCTAGGTTAATTCTATCTATTCACGTAGTCTCTCTGCAGCTTCCTGCTGGGAGACTATCCAAACGTCATTATAGATGGTATATAAGAAGCATTTACTAAGTGGTGTCTTGGGACCTAACATGAAATCCCTAAGATCCATGTTGTCTGACAGAAGGGACAAGTGTTGTTTCACATGTGATAGTGTTGAGGTTTTTAGCTAGTTTTGGCACAATTTCCCAACACTATAAGAAATCACTATCCCTGGGTCATCTGTGTGTATATAGTGTGGGCCGGGCCTATGGATACTAAACCCTTCAGTGGTACTCTTGAATCTTGAGTTACACATATTTGTGTCTACGGGCCAAACCAGCCAACTCTTCCAACTGGGAGATGATGAATTGTATGTACTTGCACACTAGGGGCCAGATGTAGGTCGGTCGGTAACAGCCGAAAATCGGTATTTTCGGCCGTTACCGATCGGTAAATAGGTGATAGGTATGTAGGGGGCATTATTTTACCGAATCGGTAAAATTACCGAATCGATAATTTTACTGATTCGGTAAAATAAAAAATCGGTAAATTTACCGAATGTGAGCCACCCAGATGTAGGCGGGACTCTTCAGAGTCCCAGAGGCCTTACCGAATCTGTATTTTACCATCAAATCCAATTTGATGGTAAAATACCGATTCCGGTGTGCATGCACATGTGTGCATGCACACCTATGCCATGTGACAGGCAGACCTGCCCTTAGGGCATGTATGCCTGCCACATGGCACCCGAGCCTGTTTTGGGGGTGCCAGAGGGTGTCAAAGTGACACCCCCTGCACCCATGTGAAAATCGGCTTCAAAGCCCATAGGAATGAATAGGCATTACCAATTCGGTATTTACCGAATTGGTAAATACCGAAATCATCCGATTCGGTATTCCAGCACATCTGGAATACCTACATGTCCACCCCATAGATTTACCGATTTTTAATTACCGAATCGGTAAAATTCGGTAAATAAATATCGGTAAATCTATTTCACCTACATCTGGCCCTAGGTCTCCTCACTTTTCAGGTGTTGTTTGTGATATCATTAAAAGGTGCGTGTCAGGGGATGCTCTGTGTTTTCAGGTCTTTGATTTTTGCAAACCCGTAACAGGTAGTATGTTGCACTGTTCTATTCAGGAAAATCATATGTAATAGTATGAGATAAGCTCTGAATAAAGCATCAGTTCCCTGAACCTGCCACTCTCTTGTGCCCAGATGGATTTTGGATACCTTGTGGCTTGAATCATCGACTGCAGCTACTCGGCAGCAGCGTAATTTCCTTTCTTCTCCCTCCGCCTTCACCAGCAACTCGTGTGGGCTGTTATTAGTAAACCATTTGTCAGCAGAGGGGCCATTTGACATCTGAACCTGCAGGGCTGCGAGTGAGCGGAGGCGCAGGACTACCAGTCCCAGGAGCGCCCGCCCGCCCTCATTGCATACACCTGGGCAGCTCTCCCTGCAGGTTCCTCCCCCTCACTCGGTTCCTATAAATACATTGGTTCAGTCCCGCTGCGCGGGAATGCGCGGGAGCGTCCGGGAGAAGCCCGGGACAAGGGCGGGACCGTCTAAGACCGTCCAAGGGCGATCAAGGACGGGCCGGGCCCATTCTCTTTCTTTGTGGATTTGAGGACTTATAGTACTCGTTTTTATTACTGTTATTAGGTATTTTATTTGTTTAGGTTTAGACCTATCGCCTTTTTTTTTTTAATCTTGTAAATTGTACTGTTTAAATTTTCATGATGTCCTTACGATCGGGGAAGGGTAGGCAGGTAACTGTAAAGACGAGTAGTGGGAAAGCAACTGGAACTTTAGATGATTTTATTATTCGGGCAACAGGGATATTAGAAAAAGAAATTGCCCTTACAGAAAAGCGTTGGTCACTAGACTTAGTAACAGGGAAACGCTCCTCTTTGGGACAAATTGGCTCTACAACTACTCCTGAAAAGAGTTTACCCAATAACTTGGAAGCCAGCCCAACTCTTGTAGTAATTTCTGATTCCCAAACAACCATTGTTGATGATATAGTGGACTGTCCAAATGAAGACCGTATATCATCAAGTATCACGGGGGACAGTACCCAACATTGTAATTTGAGTGCCGCTGGGACTATCCCCACGCAACCCCAGGTCCTGGACCCTGATCCAGTAGTTACAAAAACTAGTAAACGGAAAAGAGGGGGGAATCATAAAAGGGGAAGCAGAGCTAAATCAGCAAAGACGGCTGCATCAAGAGTCTTAGCAAATTCAGTTAGGCAAAAGGAAATACCTCCGGGAGATGTGGGATATACAACCCTTTCTTGTCCAAATAAAAATGAAGAACTATTGGTAAATATTGAAAAACTGGTAAAAAACCTCCTGTTGCCCCTCTTAGAGAGAACACAAATTGTTAACCTAAAACTGGATCAATTAGAACATCTTATTTCACGTAACACTCACTCTCTTGAAATATTGGCTAATAAGAGCAAACCTCCTGAGACTGCGGGTAATAGTACTACAACAAAGAAAGGGGGCCAGAAAACCAAAGTAAAGCTCCCCAAACCCCTGCAATTGTGGACCCTCAGGAAGTCCCTGTACAAATAGTTCTGACTAAACCTGCAGTGGCGGCTAATGTGGGTTCCCAAGGTAAGATTGTAGCAGCCACAGCATCAACATCTAAGGCAACTACATCTAAGCAGGCAGTCACTTCTGGGCCCAAGCCAACTCCATCACAGGGAGCGACAGTCTCTAGTAAAAGAGCTCCTTTAAAAAACAATTTTGCATAAACTTGCCACCCGACTCTGCCCCCTTTATGGTAATCCTGACAGGAGTCCCAGCAGTTGTGCCAAACAAATCGGAATCAAATCAGGACCTTATAAATAAAGTAACGTTCTGACTTAATAATAATAGGCCACTTCCCTCTGCTTCTAAAACGAAAATACTTAGTGTGCGAAGGGTCCCCTGGGTGGGGCCAAGTGAGAAAGATCTAGAGGGGGATTGTATCCTGATTAATTTTAGGGACAGCTGGGTAAAAGATATGATTTGCCGTAAACCAAGGTTCGCCAGATTGGGGGATATTCAATGTATAGGTTTGGAATACCTTTACCCTAATCTGAATCATGTTCCTCCGAACCTATATCATAACAATTCTGGGTTAAGATTTCAGAGTGAAAGACATCCTGGGTGGACACAGAGAAATGTTGTTGCATGGCCGACCCAAAATCACCCTGGAATGAGGCACCAGGGTGATGGTTACTTTAGGGGGCCGCCATGGAATAATAACAGTTTTCTGCAAACACCCCACAATGACCCAAGACTAAGAATTCAGGGAGAGGAATATCTAGGGTGGATGCCAAGTAATATTCCCCTAAGAAACCGTTTTCATCCACTTGTGGGAATGGAGGGGCTGGACTGACCACCAGTTAGCCGAAAGGAAAATGTGTTCCCCATAGGAGAGTTGAGCTTGAGGGAGAATGGGGATGAAAGATGTCACAATACCTTTGTGGAGGATGTGTCAGCCTGTGAAGCACAGATTATTAACCCTCTAGAATCAGAGGTCCCTGTTATTTCAGAATATGAGCCAAATTTATCCATCCAAAGGCAAGATTTGGCAACACGACCAGAATCTGTGGGTGATAATTTATGAGAATCAAGGCTGTGCCTGATCTCATGGAATATCGCCGGTCTTGCTGGTAGATTAGAGGATGAGGCTTGGTTGGATTACGTGGGCGGCCATGATATCCTGTGTTTTCAGGAGACATGGAGCCGAACGGCCCAGGACATTAATGGCTTTCAACCATTTAACGTCCTGGCGGTGCCATCACCAGCGGGGAGGGCAAAGGGTGGGATAATGACAGCAATTTCTCTTAAATTGAATAATCTGGTAACCTCTAAGATAGTTGACACCCCATGGTACCAACTGCTTTTGTTGGAAAATCTGTTCCCTGAACCGCTGTTACTGGTCAACTGGTATCACAACATCTTTGATGAAAATGAGATATCCATAATTACGAGTTTGGAGGAAGCAATATCTAAGGCACGTTGTGACTGTCCTCTACTTTTCATTATATGGGTTGGGGATTTCAATTGTTCATTGTGTAAATATGGTGGCTCAAATGTGTGCGGTTTGGAGGATTTACATGAACAACCCCTGATACATTTTAAGCATACACCCCAGGGGGATGCACTAAATAACATCATTGTTTTAAATGATCTATGCATAGTGGAGCCTTGGGTTGCCCCTAATTCATCCCCAATACCAACCTTTCAGGGAAGTAGAGGTTCGATGAGTGTTATTGATTTCGCAATTGTGTCTAGTGGCTATTTCCATTATGTTGACAAGCTTCAGGTAATTGCAAATGCTGCAAGTGATCACAACCCCCTAATGTTAACCTTGTGTTGTCCTGGTATCGTAAAACATCCAGTTTGGGAGCAACCCATAAAATATAACAGGAACCAAGGTGTCATCTTGAAATGGGGGAAAATAGATGCTGTGGGCTTAGAGGCAGAGATCTTAAACACTTACAGCTCCGAAATTGAGTCATGTTTATCGTCTACAGCTAACCCTGAAAAGGTTATTGGGAATTTTGAAACTTTATGTGGGCATATGGCTGAGCATCTCAAAAAACCAATTGGGAAAAACAAACCAAAGGGCTTCAGATGGTTTGATGCCGTGTGCTCTGCATCGCATAAATCCCTAAAAATGGCATTAAAACAAAAACCAAGGAATAAAGAGTTGGTAAGAACGACTAGAATGGCCTTTAAAGAGGCCATTAGAAAAAGGAAGCAGAATTTAAAAAACATTGCATGGGAAGATCTAGAGAAGGCCTCGGAGCTAATAGATAGTAGGCTTTTCTGAGAAGTAGTTAATCGCCCCCTTTTTACCAGCGATGGTAAAGATAATATAGTGATGCAGATTACTGGTGAATCATCGGAAGCCCATTTTGGAATTTTTTTTGACCCAAATGTAATACCATCTCTGGGCCTGCCGGAGGACCCTAGGGATTTGGTGGCCTCACAGACAGCTCTGTCTCTGAGCTCTTCACTTACACTGCAAGAGGTGGAGGAGACCTTGAGGAAAGGCATATTACTAAAAGCCCCTGGTCCCGATGCAGTACCTCTGGATTTCTTTAGGCATAATATCGATGTATGGGCACCATTGTTATTGAATGTGTTTAGGGCAGCTGTTATTGGCCGTATCCCGGCATCATGGAAGGAGGCAGTGGTGGTGCCGATTTTTAAAAAGGGTGATAGGTGTGACCCCCGATGCTATCGCCCTATATCATTAATCGATGCATCATGCAAACTGTTGGGAAGGGTTATCTTGGTAGACTGGAAACATGGGCAGACTCGGTGGGCCTTATCGTGAACTCCCAATATGGGTTCAGAAAAGGAAAGGGGACGGTCGAACAATGTCTGAATTTGGCACTAATTATAGGCAAGTACATGAAGGCAAGGAATTCCTCCATCTACCTTGACTTCATGGACCTTTCAAGTGCATTCGACACTGTTTGTAGAAGCAAGCTCTGGCAAATGATGGATGATAGGGGCTTTGAGGAACCTTTAGTTACATTGCTTCGCAGATTGCATGAAGCGACAACTGTGGCCATAAGGTTCGGACCAGGGGGGGAAAAAACAAAATGTATTCCCTCAACCGAGGGTGTGCGACAATGCTGCATTTTGGCGCCTTTTTTGTTCCTAGTGTATACAAATGGCCTGGAGAAGTATTGTTGGACCATTGCTGTGATTTCCCAAAGGTAAATAGCAGGAGTATCCCCATGCTTTCTTACGCCGACGACACGGTTTTAATGACCCTTACAGGATATAGTATGCAGATTTGTCTTGACGCCTTTAATACCTTCATGCTGGACCTGGATCTGAAGGTAAACTTTGCAAAATCTTTTGCAATGGTCTGTGGTCCAAAAGGGTCAAAAACTAGGAAGTTCATGGTAAATAACGTCACCATTGAAAAGGTAGATAATTTTAATTACCTGGGAAACCTTTTTAATAACAAACTGAGCTGGGCCCCACTAATGAAGGCTCGAGTTCAGAGTGCCAGCCGTTCCATAGAAGGTCTGTTCCGCTTTTGTGGTAAGCTAGGTCAAAAACCGGTCGCACACCTAAAAACCCTGTATAGATCTAAATGTTTGTCTGTGGCCACCTATGGGGCAGGAGTATGGGGGACGGAAAGCCCTGCCACGATACAGGTCATGGAAAACAAATTCTTAAAGCGTGTATTATTAATTCCATCGGGTTCACCAAATAGTTTCTGTCATGACGAAATGGGAATGAGTTATGTGAGTGATATCATTCGTCTCTTGCCCTTATTATTATGGGGCAAAATATGGCTATCTGAGGACCTCCAGCTTTCCAGAGATATTCTCCAAGACTGCAAGAGTCTTGATAATGCAAAGCAGATCCCTTGGTTGTCATATGTCAGTGACATATTACATAAAATAGGCCTGGTTCATGTTTATGACAATCCTGAAAATATCCAGGGAGACATTAAAGCCCAAATTAAAACAAGTTACTGGAAATCTTCACATATATTTTGCTTGGTCAGGTCAACAGGATGTGTGGTTAAATTACAGCACCAATTCTACTTAACTTTTACAACCCATGTGCAATGGCGGTTTTATCTTACAAGGTTCAGGCTAAACATTCTGCACTTTCTTTTCGCCTTTCCTAAACAAGGGGGTTGGTGTGAGAGGCTGCCCCTTGTCCTTGTAATAACAAAGTTAGTCAGAGCACCATACATGTTGTCCTCTTTTGTTCCTTATATAAGGAACCAAGGACCAGATTTATTAAGCCCATTTTGAAGGGGCGGCAACCATGTAATAATAAAGAAGGTTATGACTACTTGTTATCATTATCATCTTCTGGAATATGTTGCGCCATGTTAAACTTTATACGAGTGTCACTCCTGATTAGGAAACGGTATGGCTAATTCGGCCTTAGACCTGTATATTGTTGTGGGAACTTGTATTTACTTGCTGCTGTATGATGGCCATTTAATTATAAATACTCTGTGAAATAACACTTGCTGACTTAAGGTGATCAATATGGGTCCTATTGTCTGTATGTTTCATCCTGATAAATGACTTGTGGAATATATCAACTTATGTTTTAATTTTCTTAATGTGTAATTTTAGATGGTTCATTTTAAAATTAAAATTGTAATCATGTTTTGTAATATAGAATGTATACTTTTATGATTCTCTGTTTGAATCGAATAACGTTTTTGAACCGAACCGTATCTATGTTGTCTCTCCAGTAGTCAAACCCTGTATAGGCAGTTGGGAGACAAAAGGTGATGAATATATCAGATTAGTATTAGTCAGCATTATTTTCTTCGCTGTTGCATAAGTTTGTAATAAAACAATTTGGGGTGTGATGTATTGAACTCTGAAAAGTATGTGAATTTCTGTGTGAATGTGGCAGAACTACCCTTTTTTGGGGTCGGGCAATGTTCCTATTGATGGTACACATTAGTGGTGCGTGGTATACTTGCTCTTTGCAAAAAACGGATGACCATAATGTTGGTAACAAAACATGGTATTGTAGTGGCTTGTATCCTCTTACACTATTCCCTGTAATAAATGCTGCAGATTGTTCTAAATCTAAAAGCATGGTATTTACAGTTTCAATGCCAAAATCGTCAGCGAGTGTACTGGGGGTAATGAAACATTTAAAGAAATTTTAAACAAATGTGGAATACATCATATGAAATTTTATTCCAGACTATACCATCGGGTATTGGAATTGCTGTAATGTTCACCAGGGACAAGTCATTTGTTAACAATGTGATGACGTATGTGGTTTCAGGAGCAAGTTCACTTATAGTACTGCAGAGCATTCTGAGAGATAATGTCCGTTCAGAAGAAGAAAAAAGACAGTCACTGTGCCAATCCAATTTAACAGGTATAGTATCCATGTTGCAAACCAAATATACAACCAAGGTGACACGAAGTACGTCTTTTTGAGCAAAAGATAGAATTGTAGGAATTTCTCTTTATTTGAAATGGGTAGCCTTTGATCAGGTTCACTTGGATCTGAGGAGAAATGATGGAGTTTAAAGAAGTAGCCAGATGCAATTTAATCTATATTTTGTAGCTCTGTAGGTTTTATAGAACTGGCCGATGTGTCCTTTGAAGGCACATTAATGTACACATCATTGTTGGGCCAAATTGTAACTTGCATTGTTGTTTATTCTTAATGTTTTTCAATTTCAGCTGGAATGATTTGTGCTCCATTAGTTGGTACTCCTTCACTTTGTATAGTGGTGTCTTGAAAGATTATTAGTCTTTCCATCTAAACTTCCTGTATAGTAGCAAGAGGTGATTTGCGGCTACTCAGGACCCCCTGTTGAAAATTGGCCACATGATGCGGTTTGATCAGATCAATGGAGACAAATCTTTTCTCTGTTTTGCCAACAAGAGGCGGAAGAAGTACTGTTTTTGCTCCCACAAACGCAAGGACAGGTACAGGTTCTCTGTAAAATAGCCCAAACTCTCTTCTGTCCACAATCTTTTTCCTGACCAGGTCCCCAATCAACGGGATCCAGACAGGTCTTACCGGAACTGGTTTCACTTCCCCAGTGGCAGTGCGTTTGACTTGCACATTGCTTTGTAGCGCTCTGAATTCATTGAGATACTGTAAAACTGCCAAACGGTCATTCAGTTCAAATGGTTTTGCATCTGCCACTGTGCTGGCACTATCGAAATCAGGTACCCACATTCTTGTTCCAAACAAGATTTCATAAGTGGTACGACTTCCAAAGGATTTTCTCGGCATACTATTGAGTGCCCTCTGGACCCCATATAGGGCGTGTAATACCCTTGCTGTTAAGGAGGGCTTTAGGTCCTGGTTTTATCCTCTCCACTACTGAATTTCCCTCAGGAAGGTAGGGGGAGGAGTACCGCAATGCCACACCCATACTTTTCATGGCTTCCTTTTAAGCCCTAGAGTTAAACGCAGGGCCACGGATGGAATGTAATGTGCCAATTGCGTATGTCCTGATGAAGACTCGCAAATCTTTTGTAACAGTTTGCACGTCAGCCAAGCGCTGGGGCAAAACCCATAGGAATCTAGAATCAACTGCCACCAAGTACTTGTAAGTCTGCCTGAATTTAAGGGGCCGTAGTGGTCCAAATAGACACATGCGAGAGGTCTGTCTGAAGTCAGTAATGGTGTTTGTGATGGCCTCTGAATGATGGAACCCTTCATCTGCTGGAATATATGGCACTTCAGAACATAATCCTTTGTTTGTTTTGTCAGCCCTGGCCACCAGTAATGCTGCTTCAATGATTAAATTGTTGCAGTGAGTCCTGCGTGTGCTGAGCCCAGACCCTCGTGTGCAGCCAGAATTAAACCTAAACTGCAATTTTTTGGGGGTATTACTCTATCCCCACTCCTGGAATCTAAGCATACAGTGTGTTATGGGCATCTAACTTGTAGGAGTGCTTGAGTGGAAAGCCTTTTGGCAGGACGGTAGAACCGTTCTTTGCGGCATTGATAGCTACTAGTATATCTTTGTCTATTCTCGTGTGTGAACAAGTGATTGGGGCAACAGCAGCAGTTCGCACTGTCACCTTGGTGGCTTCATCAGCCAGTGAATTCCCTTTAACGTGTATGCCAACACGCTGATTACTCAAAGTGTGAATAACTTGACCCTGTGGCAGGCATGCTTTCAACTGTGCCACTTGTTCCCATAACAATTTATGTTTTATCGTGCCACCCATGACATCTTTAAATCCATTCTGGCCCCAGTAGTGAAGATATTCATTATAAGATTGCACACAGTAAAATGAATCACACACAATCAGTGTGGGGAATTTCCAATCGTATACTGTAGTGCTAGTATCAGGGCTTTCAGTTCTGTCAGCTGCGCTGTACAATCTACCAGAGATTGCATAGTTGTATTGCTGGAATGGAACTTGCCATCCTGCATATGACCTTTTACTATAGCACATGTGGTGCTATATTGATTTTTACTTCCAATGGCAGGTTGAGCAGAACCGTCAGTGTAAAAAATGTATTCATACTGATCTAGAGGCAATATTTCATTCCGGAGGGGGCCTTCTCGTTCGTACTGAGGGAATGCTTGTGTTTTCAGTGTAGGATCTTATCTATATTCTACATCCGTTGCAGTGAGAGAATTAGACCATTGTATCCAATGTAGATGCAAAACCTTTGCATTTGGAAAGCTGCCTTTGGTTACTGCTTCTAAAGTTGGTATCGGGGTTACAATGATGATGTGTTTTTTCCGTGTGGTAGTGCTATTTCTCTCCCTGTAGTAGTCTGTACTGCCATCAGTATTTTTTCTGTTGCTGTGAATCTATTCTCAGCATTTGTGTACAAATGAGATTTGTATGCAAGTGGAAGTGTCTCACCTTCATTGAATGTGATATAGGTATACTCTGATAACCCTGGGACGACCCGTATTACCATGTTGCAGACATTCACTCATGTCGGCAAGTGTTTTGAAGCTATCATGTCAGCTTGAACTGAACGTAGAGTGTCAGTATGTTTTTAAGTCCACTTGTTTTCTGTGAAATCTGGTCTGATTAGGTCATAGAAAGGTTTTAGTCTTTCTGCATAGTCTTGAATGTATATTCTGCTGAAATTTAGAAATCCTAAAATGGATTGTAAACCCTTCAAAGTCTTTGGAGGCTGGATCAGTGTGCATTTTTCTAGAAAATCTGCGGCCAGGCTTTTGCCATCACTTGACAGCTCATATCCCAAAAATAGGACGCTGATATGGGCAATTTCTGATTTTTTGAAGTTAAATTTGTAGACCACAGTGGCAAACCAATAAATATATTGTTCACCCTGCACAAGTGTTCAAGTAATCGTCCGTCAGATAAATATCACCTACATAGGACACTGCCTCTTCATCGCAAGTTTGTAATAGCTCTAACACTCTTGCCGAGAATAACCCGGCTGTTATTATAGCCCTGGGGCAGATGACAAAACTGAAGCTGAGTCCAAATGGCAGAAAATCTTATCAAATATCAGCTTTCAGGAGCTATATTTTGGCAGAAGAATCCATTTGAGATATATAATGTTGTTTTTTTATTTCTTCTCCACAATGTTATTCATTAATGAGGTACTATGTGCGTTCTGAACTGCAAATGTTATTGTGCATGTGCTCGAGTGTCTGTAATCTAAAACCAAACGATATGTGTTTTCAGGTTTCATTACAGAAAACAAAGGGTTAATCATTGGTGAGATGCAAGTTTCAATCACACCTCGGTATTCAAGTTAGTCTAGTATTTCTTTGACCTGTTTCTTTGGT
This sequence comes from Lissotriton vulgaris, assembly GCF_964263255.1. Classification (NCBI taxonomy): domain Eukaryota; kingdom Metazoa; phylum Chordata; class Amphibia; order Caudata; family Salamandridae; genus Lissotriton; species Lissotriton vulgaris. The sequence continues at coordinate 1,557,217,180 of NC_141689.1, read as the reverse complement.
TCATTTTTAATAGGGTGCTATCTCTGTGGAGTTTTCAATGGGATTTTGTGGTGTTTGGGCTCCACGTCCCACCCTACATGGTTGCAGAATAATGCCGGAGCTAGTGTTGTACCCACTCACATGCATATGAGTATTTCAAGGAAGCACGAACGAGGTCGGAAAAAGCAGGCAAAATGACGCTTTCACCTTTTGGGCAACCCATTATAAATTCGGGCGGCCAAACTTTTTCTGCTAAAAGGATGTCATATCCAAATGTCAAATTTTATCAAAAGAGACCTTTAATTTTTCTTGAGATGTCCCCCTCTATTTGGAGATTGAATTTGTGTAGACGGTATGAGACACTCACTCTTGTATCAGGTGTTTTCACCGTAATTTATTCAACAACACTTTGGACAGTGGACCTGTCAAAGAAAAGAAAGGCACCAATCCTAAGTTCACCACTCAAATTAGTCTTCAATTTCTGGCGTACTATTTCCAAAAGCTCCCTGTCCTAAGAGCATCACCCAAACCTGGGGTAAAAAGTCCAATTTTGTCCAGTTTGGAAAAGCACCGCTTTGTTAATATCAGATGTATATATTGCTATATCATCAGCGAAGGCGGTTAGTTTAAGAGTTATATCCCCATGATAGGCTGGTGTAATATTAATTTGATCATTTAAAGCATTTAAGAAAGGTTCTAAAGAAAGGGCAAAAAGTAATGGAGAGAGGGGACATCCCTGTCTTGTACCTCTTGCTATCTTAAAATTGACAGAGTCTTTACCTCCATAGCTAATCACCACCCTTGGTTCATCATAGAGTGACCTAACCCAATCTAAGTAAGAGCCACTAATACCCATTTTACTTAGTACTGCCCACAGATAGTCCCACCCCACTCGGTCGAATGCTTTTTCCGCATCTAACATTATCATACCGAGTGGGGTGTTGGTGGTTTCCGCTACATCAATTGCTGTAATTGAGGTATTTACATGCAGGGTGGTATCTCTGCCCACTACGAAGCCATGTTGTTGAAGATTGACAATATCGGGCATATAGGGAGCTAGCCGGTTGGCCAAAATTTTAGCAAAAATGTTCACGTCAGAGTTAAGTAGAGATATGGGTCGATACGAACCACATTCTTTTTCAGGTTTTCCTTTTTTCAAAAAAAATATAATTTTGGCAATTTTCCATGATGAAGGTGCTTGTTTTGAAACAATAATTGAATTAATCACATTTTGTAGTAATGGTAGCAATTCTTGAGAACAAAGTTTATAAAATTCCCCGGGTATACTATCTTCTCCAACCGCTTTTCCTACTGGTAAATGATCTATTGCTAATTTTATCTCCTCTATGGTGACATTAGAGTTTAAATGTTGGAGTACTTCAAGGTTTAAAGCCCGCGGTAGTCTTAGGTATTGGTCAAGGTATTATAAAAGAAGCGCAAAACTTTGGGAGAATTTCTGGGTATAAACTGAATGTGAACAAAACCCAAATTATACTCAATTATACCCCGGTTACACAGGTCTACGATACATGCAAAGAAGCCATTTATTTAGGTATTAAACTCACTGCTAAAGTGGGGGAAATCTTGAAAATAAACTATGAGTCATTTCTAAAGGAAACTACTGCTAGTCTTAAAAAATGGCACAAGATACCTCTGAGTTTGATAGGGAGACTTAATTTGATTAAGATGAAATTTTTACCTAAGTTGTTGTATTTGTGTAGAGCTATACCACTGCAACCAAACAAACTTTTTTTTAGAAAGCTGGACGGTATTTGTAGTAGTTTTATTTGGGGTTATAAAAAGGCACGAAGGGCGGTGAAATTCTTGACACTCCCAATCTTTTAAGGGGGACTCACCTTTCCGGATTTTAACCTCTATTTTTTAGCTACTTTTTTTCTACGCATACGGAGCTTATTAAAAAATACTCCTTCTTTATTTTTTCATCAATATATGCTAGGCGCCGATTCTAATCAATTTCTACTACGGGTTCATGATCCAAACTACTTCAAACGGGTCAAATTCTAGACTGCAAAGCATGCTATAAGAATCTGGGACAAAATCATGCACATTAGTAACAGTTCATTTTATAACGCCGAACTTAGGCTATGGAACAACCCTGGTCTTCCGGATATATTCTCGGATGGGTCGGGGAATCGCTGGATAAGACATGAAATAAATACACTAGGAGACCTTTATAGTACTAATGGCTTGATAGACTTTGAGAACCTAAAAATTATAAATGGGCTCACTGATGATATGCACTTTAAATATAGACAATTGAGAGATTTTTTTTATAATAAAATGAGAATAACGGAAGCTAAACAATCAGATATTCTTGAGTGTGTTTATTCTGACAAAACAAAATCATTAATTAAACTGGGTTATCAATGCTTAATGCTTAATTAAAGACAAGAGAGAAAACACAACTCAAATTGCAGCCAAATGGTCTCGTAGACTAAATTTAAATATCAACTCAATACAAGTCAGAAACGCTCTAACACATCTTAGTGATATAGTACATTCCTCTAACCTTAAAATGCAACTATATAGGACAATTACTGAGCTGTACTATACACCACAAAAAATATCCAGCTGGGCGCAAGGTAACACGATATCAGATAAAACTATGTGTGTTAAATGTAATACGACTGCGGCTGGAATTGAGCACATGCTATTCTCCTGCCCAGCACTTTCTACTTTCTGGAATCAAATATCCGACCATCTCAGATTTAATCAGATAACTACATCTGAGCTCACAGTACAAATGGTTTTACTAGACATTCAGGATGGTAATAGCCCTAATAAAGACCTCATATTGATTTTGCTAGCATGTGCAAGACTAATTATAGCTAGGGCATGGATATCTAGAGAACCCCCTAAAGCGGCGGAATGGCTCACTTTGGTTTATGAAATCAGAACCATGGAACTTTCTTTAGCTAAATTTAGAGGTCCAAAAGCCCTTATTAGAAAGGAAAGGATATGGAGGGATTTTTTTGAAGGGCAAGAAGGGTGAATAGGCCTCTAATACCTCCTCTCTTTTACATTACTAGGTTATTGCTATCAGTTTATTGTCTTAAGTTTAGTGGCAACAGGAACTTTTGTTTGCAAAATTTCTGAATTATTTCCTTACCTCTACTTTATTTCTGTATTTTTTTCTTTATATATATGCTTATTTCTTAACACGATACCAGTGGTACTATACTGTTGAAAACTGGATTTCATTATGGAACTGAAATGTAATGACCTTTGTCGTATCTTGCAATAAAAAAAATGTTTAAAAAAAAAAAAAAAAAGGAAAAGCACCGCTTTGTAAATCAATCCCATCCAAATGAGGAAACTAGACAACTCTCTTAGTGCCATATGTATCAAGCCTTTTTCGAATTGCAAAAGCCTAAATTCGGAGATTTTCGGCCTTTGCGAATCGCAAATGGCCTTTTTGCATGTTTTGGGATGTATGAAACATTCGCAAAATAAGGAATAGCTCTTCCACTGGCATAAGCCAGCAAGAAACCTAAGATCCGGAGAGCAGGCGCTGGTAACAGTCCCTAGAATCAAGAAAGCGTGATGGGGGGGCAGGAGCTTTTCCCTAGGCGCGGCAGCGGCTTGGAACCGATTACCACTCAATCTCAGACAGTCGTCGGACCTGCTCTCTTTCAGAAGAGCGCTTAAGACCTGGCTCTTTACTCACTAAAGCTCCCTACCCACATACATTGGTTCAATCACGTTAGCGCCAGGACACCTCCGGGTAACAGAGCGCTCTCTAAATGTGAAAAATAAATAAATAAATAAATATGTTGTAAATCAGAGCCCCACCAGGAGCAGACTGTGTGCGGCTCAGCCCATGCCTAGCTGTCACTTCACCGCTCAGTGTTCCAACATTCCGAGGCACATCATGACACCAACATTCTATTGGGTCTACTGCACAAACACTGGCAGAGCAGAAGGAGTAAAATACATAACATTACCAAGTGCAGGATACTACATATCCCCTTTCCTTATAACAGAAGCACAAATCCATTATGTGAATAACAAATTGCTAGAGAGAACCAAGGAAGAGATAACAAGGAAGAACAACAGAGGGACAGAAACAACGTCAAGGAAAGGAGTAAGCAAAGCAGCGCGAAGAGACAGGTGGAAAAAGACGAGGAGGAAGAAAAGGGTAAAGTGAAAACCGATGGAGATATCCCAAACTCACTGGCATAGAAAAGGTGAGAGGAGAAAACAAGTAATCAGACGATGAAAACAACAAGGGGCAGAAGGATACAGATGCACTGAAGACCAACCCCCAAACGCACCCACTGGACAGGCAGGCAGGATGGGAAGGAAGAATAGCCACAACGCAAACCGGACACCAGCCTACACACAGACACAGAAAGAGGGGAACGAGGGTCTCCTCCTGAAAAGGGAATGAATAGAATGAAAAATGACAGAAGGGAAGGCTGGAGACAAAGCAAGACAACAAGCAATGTAAATCCAGGAACCAAGGATGAAAATAGCTATGACATCACGAGGAAACTGAACAATTGTGCTTGGCAGAAACACATTGAATGCAGTCTACATTAGAATACACAGTACCCCAGCCATATCAGTTATTCCTGATGTATTGAAATAGATACAAAATGTGTACAGGGTAGGACCTGCCCTAGACTTGGAGATGAAACTTGATGGGTAATTTTGGTTTGCCCTGTTCCCATGATGCACTGGGACAGGGACAGACTAATTTGCATGTAGCCAGGTTCTGAGCTGGGATGGTCCAGTGAGCTAAAAAACGGTGATGGATCAAGCCCTGATCTGTTGACTGGGTAGGAGTATTCTGCCTAATTCAGAAACTCTGTCCATCACCACCCCCTTTTCTGAATCATTTTGTCCACCATAAGCGTGGAAGGGTATACTCAGATGTGAGTCCCTTGCTCATTGCACCATCAGGATTCAAGCAAGCCGGGCCGAAGACGGCTGTAATGCCAGAAACCAGTCCCCGGAAGCTTGTTTCCTTCTCAGTATAAGAATTGGCTTGGTAGTTTGGTTTGCCCTGTTCCCATGATGCACTGGGACAGGGACAGACTAATTTGCATGTAGCCAGGTTCTGAGCTGGGATGGTGCAGTGAACTAAAAAACAGTGATGGATCAAGCCTTGATCTGTTGACTGGGTAGGAGTATTCTGCTTAATTCAGAAACTCTGTCCATCACCACCCCCTTTCCTGAATCATTTTGTCCACCATAAGCGTGGAAGGGTATACTCAGATGTGAGTCCCTTGCTCATTGCACCATCAGGATTCAAGCAAGCCGGGCCGAAGACGGCTGTAATGCCAGAAACCGGTCCCCGGAAGCTTGTTTCCTTCCCAGTATAAGAATTGGCTTGGTAGTTTGGTTTGCCCTGTTCCCATGATGCACATGGGAACCTGGCTACATTTGCGTGTAGCCAGGTTCTGAGCTGGGATGGTGCAGTGAGCTAAAAAACGGTGATGGATCAAGCCCTGATCTGTTGACTGGGTAGGAGTATTCTGCTTAATTCAGAAACTCTGTCCATCACCACCCCCTTTTCTGAATCATGCTGTCACATTCAAGACACAAATAACCTCTTTAAGAATGTTGATACAGCAAAGCAACTGGCATTACAGTGTATACGTGCCTGGGGTAGATAAAGGCATAGAAATGTGTGACTAACGGGGCATTGGGATACTGGCATAGTTGGTATATTTAACTGTGAGCCTGGCTTACAATGTGTACTTCACTATGGCCATATGGCATTGCAATGTGTACCTAAATGGGGCAATTTGAATCTCACCCTCCCATATCTATTATTATGGGGATCTGCCATTGACCATAATGAAGTGTGTAGTTACTATTCTAACTCCACCTGCGCTTTGATAGTAGGGAAGGTTATAAAGCGGACGGAGGCAAATCTAACAGCACTTTTAGTTTTTTGATACACTCGCTGGAAATTACCTAAATACACTACGGCAACCAGTCCTCACAATGCACCGTGCCTCACAAAGGTTCTGATAAAGTTAGCCCATGCTGTGAGGACCGCTTCAGTCCCCCCAGTGAGTGTTATACACACACACACACAATAACTATCTATGTTTTTAGGGATCAGCCAATGACAGTAATGAAGTGTGTATTTACTATTCTAACTCCACTTGCGCTTTCATAGTAGGGTAGGTACTCGCTCAAAAGTACCTAAACATACTACAGAGACCGGTCCTCCTCAGGCACTGGTCCTCACCTAAAGATAGTGTTTGTCTGGTTCTGTCAGGGTTTACCCATGCAATGAGGACCAATGCGGTACTCACAGCCTGGGTTGTACATAAACACACACACATTTAAAACATCACACCACAACACCAGCACATACAACTGCAGTAGCAGGAACTTGCCATCAAACACACACACACACACACCCTATCACAGAAAACAAAAAGTGCTATATCTGTAGTAGAAAAGCTTTATTCGAGTTATAGACTCATAAAAGCACAACATACATATATATAAAAACATCACACTTAGTCAAGGCATTTCATCCAATACATTAATACAGTTGCGCAAGCTTACAGTTGCGCAAGCTTACTACACGCTATATCACACTAACACACAGCAACTCATCACATTTGATATCCACCCAACACCTAAACATGCACCATTTATCACAAACAGCATAATGCAAACACACATTTGGTGAGACTTGCACATCAAGTGGACATGCTGTAACCATTCTCTATGTGCAAAGAGATGCCCATTGGCGCTGCCTAGTATGCATGAGAACTTCAACTGGCATAACAGAGGGCATAGGGGCACATGTGTGAATGCTTGCGCGCGTGGGTGCATGTGTGTTAGAGAAGCTTGGTAAAACAATTTTCAAAGCAAAGATTATTGTTATTGCCAATGCCTGCTGTTTTTTTCAGCCTCTACACCTTTCAGTGCAAACCTTCAACAGTAAAATCTATTTTATCCTTAAATGATGGTGCAGTCTATGTGCTCTGGACCCTGCCATTAACACTTCTCACTCTGACCCTGAATTCATTTTTATCTTTGGATTTCACATCATAACAAGCTGAAAGGAACCACAAATGACTCGAGTGTAAGGCCCCATTAGCTCCCAAACTCACAATGACTCCACGCACCTTAGGTCGACGATATCCTTTAAGAGAAATGCCAGGGGACAGAAGAAGGGCCGAATTTCCGTTTATTTGTTGTTATTTTACGAGCTATGTGCTCCACTGTAAACCGGCAGTTCACTCTTTGAAGCAAATGCGTCAATAAACATAGAAGTCGCGCACTGGCATTAGTGAGAACTCTTATGCACTCAGCCATTTTCATTATCTAGTAACATTAAGCACAACAGGGACCTCAAGAAAACGATCTATACAGACGCTCATTGTGTCTGTTATGAATTTGCCAAACCAGAAGTGGCGCAGCAGGCAATTCTTTGGCTGGTGTAAACCGACAGCAGCGTTTGTAACCACTCTCCTCGCAACAATGCTCTGATTACACGAAAACCATACGTGCTTAGATCCATCAACTGCACGTAAATATGTAGCTACTATACACACAAACAAAACCTGACACTTTTGAATAAATTGCAACTTATACTTAGGGAAATAAAGCAGAATTGTTACAGTGATTCCTTGGTTAAATGTCCATCAACCCGAGAATATTGTCAGTGCATTCCCCGAGGGCACCCCTTGAAATGAGGGAACATGTGGGTGCGCTCACTTACTGCATCTCCCTGTAGGGGAACTCTTTCGCCTTTTGTAATGCAGGATGGATTGATGTTTGCAAACTGAAAGGTGGACCAGATGCTTCAAAAACCTGGTCTGACTTATGCTAAGGTGCTGTTCTCAAACAGGTATAACATTGGGGCTCAGCTGGAGTCAGTGTACTAACTGCTTTCTCACCGTGCGAGGAAGCCAAAACTTAAAATGCTAATAACTTTTAGTTATCAGTTTTTCAGTTTTTAACGTCTTTATTGCGAATAGTTATTCATAAAAGACACACATACAAAACAAACAATGCAAATTAATTTAACAGAATCTAAAAATATCAAAGCAATACTAACAGGCAAATAAAGAATAACAATAATTAGTTAGATAAAAATTCCCAATTAAACATACATTTATAGACGTCAGGAAGGAAAAAATTACTAGAAATATAAAAGGAAAAACTTAAAAATATACATTTGTATATGAAAGAAAACTGGACATCAATTCTGGACAGACCATAGTATAATGCAAAAGCATACTATTCATAATTATTCATGACGATAAGTTTCGAACTGACTTAATCCTGATTAGCCAAGCCCATCCAAGAAATTTGGCCATTCCAATGGATAGCCATTCAGCAGTATTTGTTCTCAGAATGTACAAAGCTTCGCTACTCACTCGGGTATTAAGTCTGGAGCATACTGGTTTCAACCATTTACATCGTGGGTCACTGTAAGCAGTACATACAAATAAAAAGTGACCTAATGTTTCTCTGCAAACGGTACAACAGGGGCAAAGGGATGATTCTGTCTTCTGCCAACCATTAGTAAAAGCCCTCAATGGGAGTGTACCTACACGAAACTGATGGTATAATTTTCTATCTAATGTTTTAGGAATAACATCCCAATAGTTCTCTATGTGAGGGACTATTTTATGAAGCAGAAACTGACCTGTCAAGTTCTGTTTCTCCGTTAGAGCAACATGTTCTACTTTTACCGTAGACCAGAAAAGTAGCTTGAAGTCTTTTTTTGTAGGGAAAGTATTAGAACCCGGCTCAGACCAGAGCAAAGGAAGACCCATTTTGAACAGGGCGGTCTTAATTTGCTTAAACCACGGTATGTCACCGGCCCCCTGCTGCATTCTCACATCCTGTATTTCTCGGGCAAACATGGCAAGTTCTGGAGTAGACCATATGCGCCTCCATAGAGCTACCATCCTGTAGAGGGCTTGAAGTTTGATGGAATACAAGCCCATATCCATTAATAATGGTAGGACTGGTGTTGATGGGGGCAGGCTGACAAGGTTTCGAAGGAATTTGCTCTGAATCCTATCTAAGACAGACAGGTCCACATAGCCCCAAATATCGGCCCCATATAAAATAGCTGAACTAATTTTGGCACTATAGATATTAAGAGCCGGTAAAACTCTTTTAGTGAGAGAGCATCGCTGCTCCTTCACTAAACAACCGGTCAAGCGAGCAAATTTCAAACTGAGCGCAGCCACTTGTTCTTTCCATCTTAATCTATGGTCTATTGAAACACCAAGGTATGTCATAGCTTCAACCTGCTCCAAACTAGACCCATTCATGGTAACATACCCCCTCTTCGGCTTGTTTTTTGTCAAGACCATGAACTTAGTTTTATTGATGTTAATTTCCAGGTCATTCTCATTACAGAAATCCACAAATTTATTTATAGCCACTTGCAGACCCTTCTGAGTTTTAGCCAGTATAAGTGTGTCGTCAGCAAATATTAAAAGAGGGAATTTAGTCCCACCCAAAGAAGGGGCATCAGTCGGAGTGTCTGTGAGAAATTTCACCACCTGGTTGATAAAGAGTATAAACAGGGTAGGAGCCAGGACACAGCCCTGCCTCACTCCACGTGTCACGGGGAAGGTGTCTGTGACCTGACCCTGCCGCCCCCATCTAACTCTGGCAAAATTTCCCTCATGCATCCTGATTGTGAGATCAAGGAGTGCGGCAGGCACACCCATCCTTCTCAGGGCTGACCACATCTTTGCTCTTGGGACCAAATCAAATGCTGATTTGAGGTCCACAAATGCAGCATATATCGTGCCACCTCTCAGGAATACAGTTTTCCAGAAAATCATGACAAATCTTAATATCTGGTCAACTGTGCTAGTGTATTCCCTAAAGCCCGCCTGCATAGGAGACAGAATGTCAACTTCAGACATCCATGAGTGAATTTTTCCTAACAACATTCGAGCTACAACCTTTTGAAGGGCATCAATAAGACTGATGGGTCTATAGTTCCCTGCATCAGTTCTGTCCCCTTTTTTATACACGGGCAGAATCTCTGCCCCTTTCCATGAGATGGGAATCTCAGTCCCTCTAGCTATTGCATTTGCCAAAAGTGTTATATACGGGACCCAATGCAATTGATCATACTTGAAAAGGTCCGCAGGGATGCAGTCCATACCTGGGGCTTTACCGTTCTGCACTTGATTCAGGGCGGTGATCGCTTCTAATTTAGTAAAGACAATGTGATCATGAGATGGCACAGGAAACTGTACGCTGGCATCTTCCCTATTATTAAGGGAGATCCGTTCCGCGACACTAAACTGTGCCTCAAAATGCTTGACCCATTGCTCAACTGAAACATAATTAACGGGAACGTGCATATCACCCGTCCCACCCCATTTAACAACCTCCCAGAATTTTTGTTGGTTGGATGAGGTGCTTGCCTGGTATAAATCCAACCAACGCTGGTCATCCCATCTGGTTTTTGCCTCTTTAAGTACTTTCCTGTAGTTTGCCCTGGCCAACCTAATATCCCTGGCTATTTTAGATTTAATAGCAGATAACAAAGAGCTATGGGCGGCACAACAAGACTTGTCGTACCACTTAGACTTAGATTGCACTATTATCCTTCCTTTAACTGGTTCAATAAAAAAAGATTTAATTTTATTAAAAAGAGATTCGTGAATCATCCCAATTTGATCAGGTGAGATTCCTTCATCAAATAAGGGTACTATCAGGTTTGTTGCAGTTATGACCTCATCGGCAACTTTATTGATAATAGAGGGGTTATCTAGTAACCTGGCCCATCTTACCCTTCTGCAATCATTCGTAAGACCAGCATCTGCAGTATAGATGCTGGTTGCAGGCTCCAAAAACAAACCCTCCTGCAATAATAGCTTTACGGCCAGGGGATTGTGATCGCTTTCAGGTCTCGTGACTACCGCCATATCCTCCAATAATTTCCAGTATTCTAATCTTAACAAGAAATAGTCAATGCAACTCGAGTGCAAGGAATTATCAAATGTAACCATTCCCATTATATCTGATTTGGTCCTGCCATTTGCTGCACGCAAATTCCAATCAAGGCACAGACCTAACCACTGCATAGCAGCCTCAGTAACTTTTTTAACTGGTGGAATAGTTAAATGAGGGATATTCCATAACTGGTCAATGTCCCCATAACCCCCATCAACAAGGCTAGGAAAAGGTTCAAAAGAACAATTAAAATCACCTGCCACGATAACACATTTATCTCTACTAATACTATTCAATACAGAGTCCAATTCAGCTATCACACTCGCGGGCTTCCCTCCTGGTAGTCCTCTTGCATAAATATTAACAAGGAAAAAAACCTGTTTATTTACACCACATAATTTCAGAGCCAGAACATCATTACTCACAGTAGGGAGGTCTGTTATCGCAAAGGCTAAAGATTGTTTTATCCAGATGACCAAGCCACCCGACGGACGTCCCTTCAGTCCTTTGCAGGCTGGTTTATAATAGTTAAGATAGCCAGCTCGATAGATAGGTTCTGTTGACCAGCTTTCCTGCAGAACAATTATATCGTGTAAATCTATAAAGGAACACCACTCTGCCTCTGACATTTTCCCCCTCAATCCCGCTACATTCCATGATAAGACTGTCAGAATGTGAGGTGGTTTCTCTCCCATAGATACCATTGGACTCATAGTTTCTACTATATTCAAAGGGCTAGGTGTACAGTTAGGGTGTATATCCCTTTCTACCTCCCTCTGTATTACATTAATGGACCCTAAAGCAATCTCCATTTCAGGGGTTTTCAAATTATTTGGGGGCTGAGTTACTACAACTTCAGGTACCCCAATATCTAAAGATTCAGCATCTTGTCAATCTACACCTTCTAGCCCTGACAATGGTGCAAACCGATTTGCAAGGCGAGGATAAAACATTGGGTAGATCGGAGTTTCAGGTTGAAATCTGCCTCTAAACCTATCCCTTCTATTGTGGTGGATTGGAGATTGGGGTCTAGTAGCGTATAAGGTAGGATAAAAATAATGCAGTGATAGTGTTTGCACATCTCCAACTCGTCCAAATCTTGCTTCCCTACTGATAAATTCAGCTACCCATGGTTCTCTAAAACTAATAACCACACAGTCACCCTCAAGGTCTTTTTTCTCAAAGCCTACCCAGTCCACCCTCCTTACATTAAGGATTTCAGGTTTTAAATCAGGGGGAAGCGGGCGGTTTTTATTAAGCCAAAATATGACCTTATTGTAAAGATCCTTGTGTGTTTCTCTCGTGCCACTACTAAGGGGAGTCACCCCAGTTAAAATAATAGTATACGGCACTGATTCCGGGGGGAGATTCACACACTGCTTCCTTGGGATAAATTTGGGATGATGGCTTAAAGCCTTATTCTGTGTAGAAGTTGGGTTTCTCTGATTCTGCGAGTTTACAGCAGACTTTAGCCCAGTTGAGTTCTCCATGGTTACTTTTTTGGGAGCTGGTGCTGTTATATTTTGTGCTGATTTGGAAATAGATGACCCCACTTTGGAGGTATTTTTGCTGTTATTACCATGATTATTATTTGCCCCTATATTATTATTGGCCATAGTGGTAGGCAAATTAGTGGGAGGGGCAAGGGGATTCAATCCTTTTGGTACTAAGCCAGCAAGGATTTTATTCGATGACACTATATTATCTTTAACCAATTTGTCTAAGGCATCCATTTTATCATTTAACAATCTAGTCCTTTCGAAAAGTGGTAAAAGAAGTGATTTGAGTAGTAACTCAGTCCTGGCCAAGAAAATTTCTTCTGAGATACTAATTGTAGGATTACATTCCTCAGGATGGACAGTCAGATTAGTATTAGGTGGCTGCGAGGGAGATGGTATAAGGTTTCCCGCACCCTCGGTTTGTACATCTATGTCAGGTGAATCTACCCTTTTACGCTTCCCACGGTTATGGGAAGATGTATGTTGTGAACTAAAAGTGGAATCCATCTGTTCAGTACTGACATTAAGATTAGGCGAATCTGAAAGGCCAGATTTCTCACTAACCAGGTCTAAAACAGTAGTCCCACCATTCGATAGGTTGCCTTGTGCAGTGTTATAGACACTTTCTTGGTTTGTCCCCACTACCTCCACAGAATAGTTATCGGGAGCTGTTAACAATAACGACTCCGCATTAATATCGTTACTATTTGTAGTCAACAATGTAAGTGGGACAGGGGGGACGTCCACATTAATATTACCAAGAGAGGAACGTTTGCCCGTAATAATATCAAGCGAAAGACGCTTTTCAACCAAGGCTATCTCCTTTTCCAAGACGGCAGTAGAACGTGTGAAAAATTGATCAATAGTCCCGGTAAAAGTGCCATTTGAAGTGGAAACCTGAACATGTCTCTCTTTACCCGACCTTAGGGGCATGTTTGTAAAGAAATTTACAAAAGTCTAAGATTTCACGGGTCTCAATAAACAATTAATGAATATACATGATATATACCTCAAGATAATAAATACCAAATATTAAAACCTAATAAAAACCACAGTTTAGGAAAGGATAAATGTTAGATGGGTGGCCCTGCCCGGCCTCCTGCGGCCCCGGACGGCCACAGACGGTCCCGCCCTTGTCCCGGGCTTCTCCCGGCGCTACCGCGCGCTACCGCGCAGCGGTGATGGCAATGTCAATTTATGTACAATGTGATGGGAGAGGGAGGAGCAGACAGGGAGAGCGGCCCAGGTGGTCACAATTTGGGCAGGCAGGCGCTCCTGGGAGCTGTAGTCCCGCTCCTGCGCCTGCTCTTCACTCGCAGCCCCGCCTGACAGTCTCCTTCTCCAAACGCTGGTCCCACGTCAGGGGCACAGAATCCACCCAGAGCGAAGCGGGACCCGCGAAGCGGGTACCGCGAGAGGTAGGCTGGTGCTGGTGCAGATGGGCTCTAATGGTCACTCCGTCCTCGCGCTAGCTGCCACAGAAAAAGAAAGGCGTCCCAATGCGAGTCCAGGGCACAGGAGTTTTAAAATCCAAGGGAGGGGGAGGAGCAGACAGGGAGAGCGGCCCAGGTGGTCACAATTTGGGCAGGCAGGCGCTCCTGGGAGCTGTAGTCCCGCTCCTGCGCCTGCTCTTCACTCGCAGCCCCGCCTGACAGTCTCCTTCTCCAAACGCTGGTCCCACGTCAGGGGCACAGAATCCACCCAGAGCGAAGCGGGACCCGCGAAGCGGGTACCGCGAGAGGTAGGCTGGTGCTGGTGCAGATGGGCTCTAATGGTCACTCCGTCCTCGCGCTAGCTGCCACAGAAAAAGAAAGGCGTCCCAATGCGAGTCCAGGGCACAGGAGTTTTAAAATCCAAGGGAGGGGGAGGAGCAGACAGGGAGAGCGGCCCAGGTGGTCACAATTTGGGCAGGCAGGCGCTCCTGGGAGCTGTAGTCCCGCTCCTGCGCCTGCTCTTCACTCGCAGCCCCGCCTGACAGTCTCCTTCTCCAAACGCTGGTCCCACGTCAGGGGCACAGAATCCACCCAGAGCGAAGCGGGACCCGCGAAGCGGGTACCGCGAGAGGTAGGCTGGTGCTGGTGCAGATGGGCTCTAATGGTCACTCCGTCCTCAATCCTAATACATCAAAGTAAGTGTCCTATGCACAGTTCTTCCAGCACCTACCGCCGTTGGGTGCAACTGATAATCAGAACCAGAACGTTTTTCAACAAAAGGAAGGTGCACCAGAAAAGAAGTCCACATCTAATTTGATCATCCCAAATCATGTTTTATTGATAATGTATATATATATTAAAATCCAGCTAATGTGTTTCGTTCCATGTTACACAGGAACTTCATCAGGGCTCAAAAGTTATATTGTGAAGGAGTTGTATATGCCTTTTTGTGGTATAGTATAATAACATATCAGAAATCATTCTCCTTCTTATAATCAACATAGTTTTAAGGTCAAAAAAGGTACCCATGGACAATATTACAGCCCAGATTTGATACCCAAATGCAGATCGCGAAAGATATGGCTTGCGGTCTGCATTTTATGTTTGCTTTGGGCATTGCAGGCGGGTGGGCGGCTCTGCTCCTTGAGCAGGACAGGAGAGGAGTGGTTTGGCCACTCCTGAGTTCGCGAAGGCTGTTTGGTTGACCCTCTCACACAACCAGTCATGCTCACTCTGCCCTTCTCCATGCAGGCAGCATTGAATTGTGATTGGCTTAGGTGAGGGAGCCTGGCTGCCTGCTTCTTGTTCCCGTCGGAGGCAGGAGAGCAGGAGCAGGTAAGATGTGGGACCCGGCGGAAAGGTAAGTTTCATTTAATTTTTAATTTTTTTTATTCGCTGCGATCCCCCTGCGACAAACCCTGCGAATCCCACCCCTCGCGCCCGGCCCCCCCACCCGCATGCTATGCCAGCCGCTATTGCTGAAATAGGGTGTATTAATATGGGCCCTGAATAGAAAATGAGTTAAATAAACGCTATACAGCACCTTTTTCACAATGCCAACAATCAATGCAAACATTGATAAAATTAATGGCATTGAATGACATTTCCCTCACCTCCACGAATTGAAATGGGATGGCAGTAAGCCTCAAGAGCATGAACACCTAAGAATAGGACCTATGAATTGTATATGTTACAGAGTAGGTGATCAGTATCTGTTTACTTCAAAAAAGTGTTTACATTTGCTTATAACTTTTGTGCTATTTGATGAATCTGCACTAAATTTGATCCTCTCTTAAGACAGCTGGTTAAATTTCAACACATAAAGATTTGTGCAGATTTGTCCAGACAGCAAACATTACGAGAGGGGGAAAAAAATGATTTCTATTTCGCATTCAACCTCCCTCCGGAGGAATGAAGCATATATTGTGGTATTTGCCACACGATCCAGGGATGTTTATGGGGGCACCACAAGTGCTCCTCAGGGCCTATAGCGGACGACCTCGGGGAAAGGGGTCTAAAAAAGTCTTTCTGCCAGCCTTTTCACAACGGAAGAACCAATGTAAAATGGCTGGCGGAAAGGTGGATCGTAATCCCCATTGCGGTGCCTGAGCAGGCACCACCCCCCTTGTGGGGAATCCGATCCGACAGACGGCCCAACAGGCTCCTTGAGCCCACCTGAAGCTGTTGGTCGGTTCCTGGGGCAATGCGGTCAGAACGACTGCATCGCCGTGCTGCGGTCTGTGTCAGTCCTACTGTCATCATAATTGGCCGCATGGTATTAACTATTATCACATTAAACATGCTATTAGCATACACAATTCACACATAACAAGTTGAGCTTGTGCATTAACCAAGTATGATTTGTTTTATTCATGGTGCATTTTTACTAGCATATTAATGTCTGAAAACACTTTTATTGTTTTCATTTTTAGAATGAAAGTGATACCAAAGAAATGCGGAGATCCTCTTCATAGCCTGAAGCAGTCTGCTTTGACTGTTGTCCAAGGTAATTGAATAGAGTCCAATGTCTAGGGCGGTCCTGTAAGCATCCATTTGTAGAACAAGTACCTTATGATTCAGGGATATGTTACAAATATTGATGTAATGTAGGTCTGAGATACAACTACAATTCAAACAATTGAACAGAGAAGCTAATTATAGGTTATTTTTTCTGGCTTGAACTTGGCTATACCCTTAGTTTGACCTAAAGAGTTCTCTATCGGTTAAGAAGGAAAATAAATATTCATAGGTACGCACACATGATAAGCATGTTCTGGCTCGATCTGATCAGTTCAGAAGGTGAGATATATGTAACTGGATCTGAAAAAATGAGATACCTGGGCATTCATCCCTAACAAAGAGTGTGGTTAATTCTCCTATAACATATCATGCTTTTAAGAGCCTAGGAAAGAGATCAGAAGGATAAATAAAGATGCTAATGGACCAACAGCAACAGAACACAATATGTCTGCAGCCAAAACTTACATCTTTTAGTGTGCCTGGATGCTGAGCCCTGAGCCGGAGCCATGACAGCACCTCTCAGGTGAGAGATAATGGTTGCATATGAGATACAAAAGATCAGGAATGGAGGTCTAATTTGGGCATATCTATGCACCTTCAATTTCAAAGGTGTGCATAGGTGTGTATGTTTGTGTTGCTTAGTGCTTACTGCCATAATGTTACCAACTTATAACTAGGACAGGGTCTAGATAGAATATGGTTTTAGTATATTGAGAGAAAATCAGCCATTCAAAGTTTTTTAAATCTAATTGATGACAAACAAAATGTCATTATTGGTTGTTGCGTTTTAATACATCAGATCATGTTATAGATATTGCGTAGAATTTTTACAGGACATGGTATAAAAAAATAAAAAATATATATATATAAGTTTGCTGTTGGAATATATATATACTAGCGGCCCGTCCCGACGTTGTCCGGGTAAAAAAAGGCTAGGCAGCAATGGTTTTAGTATCATTGTACATCCGTCTCACATGATAAGAGACACATTTTGAAGCAGTGTCCCCAAAGGTCCGTTTATCCGAATAGAGCATATTGAATCCCCTTCAAGGGAAACAGAGGCAGTTCAAAGGTAGAATGTGCTGTTTTCCCAGCTGTTAGCAAAGTGGCAGCTATTCCAGATGAAGCAACAGCTAGAGCCAAATTCCCAGAAGATCAAACTTTGGCAAGTATGAGGTTGATTAGGCAAGTCTTTCCTGTGCCACCGGGGGCGTCTATGAACAATAGCTTGCTTCTTTTCAACACTATCAACTATGGTGTTGTAGGCGAGTTGTTGATCGGGAACTAAGTTAGGCAAGTGTTGAGCAGGGTAGTTATTTAGCTCTGGAATATTGTGTGCGGTAGCGATATTGTGGTATCCAGTTAGGTTAGTTCGGACCACTGGCGGCAGGCTGAAATCTTGTAAGGACTTCTCGCTTAATAGATACAGTGAGTCTTCAATTTCTATAAGTCCTTGGTTTATGATTTCATTGTTGATAGCAGCCCGTGCCGACGTTGTCTGGGTATGAATTGCTGCCGGCCAGTAGTATATTGTTTTGTAGGATTTCGCTTTGATAGCATTTCTTATCTGTGACAGGCCCGTGAAACGCTCCGATTCACAGTGCACTGCTGATGCACTTAAGAGTGCGCGTTCAGTAGTGTGTGAACTCGAGTTTCCCTACTTTATATTTCTTTGCAATATTATATAGCGCAAACTCGACAACATGGCATGAGCACAATTTACATTACAGAAGAACACATTCATTTGCGTAGGCATGGGGAGACAAAGCGATTTGCCTGGAATCACAGGATGTTGAGCTGATGCCGAGAGTCGAACGTAGCTCCCCAGTTCTAAAGTTCGCAATTCTAGAACTTGTGGCGGGAGGTGTGTCTAAAATGTGTCAATGAGAGAGACCTGTGCATTTTTCAAATGGGTGGTGAAAAAATATGAATATGTTGCTGCAGATGTGGGCCGCCGTGCCACCAATGTACTTACCGGGGGAGGGTAAACACTGATTATTCCGCAACTTTCTTTCCGCATACCATCACTCCGCATACTTTCATTACGAAAGTACCATGACTCCGCAATGCCATTATAACGCATGGCATTACATTTTATATGCTTTTACTACACATACATTTACAATGAAATTCGTTGTAAATGCATGAATGGTAAAAGCATGTTTTTTTTAAATGTTTGGATAAGGTAAGTATGGGTATAGGGGTATATGTTTTGGGGTACTGAGGTATATGTTTTGGGGTGTTTGGGTATTTTAAGGGTTCATATATCGTTTTGGGTTATGGGGTAGAGGGGTAGTTTTAGGATTTAGGGATAGGTATGGGTTTTGGGGTACAGGGGTATTTTGAGGGTTCAGGGCTAGGTTTGGGTTTTGGGGTATAGGGGTATTTTTAGGGTTCAGGGGTAGGTTTGGGTTTTGGGGTACAGGGGTATTTAAGGGTTCAGGGCTAGATTTGGGTTTTGGGGTACAGGGTTTTTTTAGGGTTCAGTGCTAGGTTTGGGTTTTGGGGTACAGGGTATTTTAAGGGTTCAGATATCGTTTTGGAGTTTGGGGTTTAGGGGTATTTTTAGGGTTCAGGGGTAAGTTTGGGTTTTGGGGTACAGGGGTATTTTAAGGGTTCAGGGCTAGGTTTGGGTTTTGGGGTACAGGGGTATTTTTAGGGTTCATGGCTAGGTTTGGGTTTTGGGGTACAGAGGTATTTTAGGGTTCAGGGGTAGGTTTGGGTTTTGGGGTACAGGGGTATTTTTAGGGTTCAGGGCTAGGTTTGGGTTTTGGGGTACAGGGGTATTTTTAGGGTTCAGGGGTAGGTTTGGGTTTTGGGGTACAGGGGTATTTTAAGGGTTCATGGCTAGGTTTGTGTTTTGGGGTACCGTGGTATTTTAGGGTTCAGGGGTAGGTTTGGGTTTTGGGGTACAGTGGTATTTTTAGGGTTCAGGGCTAGGTTTGGGTTTTGGGGTATAGGGGTATTTTTAGGGTTCAGGGGTAGGTTTGGGTTTTGGGGTACAGGGGTATTTAAGGGTTCAGGGCTAGGTTTGGGTTTTGGGGTACAGGGGTATTTTTAGGGTTCAGGGCTAGGTTTGGGCTTTGGGGTATAGGGGTATTTTAAGGGTTCAGATATAGTTTTGGGTTTTGGGGTATATGGGTATTTTTAGGGTTCAGGGGTAGGTTTGGGTTTTGGGGTACAGGGGCATTTTAAGGGTTCAGGGCTAGGTTTAGGTTTTGGGGTACAGGGGTATTTTTAGGGTTCATGGCTAGGTTTGGGTTTTTGGGTACAGAGGTATTTTAGGGTTCAGGGGTAGGTTTGGGTTTTGGGGTACAGGGGTATTTTTAGGGTTCAGGGCTAGGTTTGGGTTTTGGGGTACAGGGGTATTTTTAGGGTTTAGGGGTAGGTTTGGGTTTTGGGGCACAGGGGTATTTTAAGGGTTCAGAGCTAGGTTTGTGTTTTGGGGTACAGGGGTATTTTAGGGTTCAGCGGTAGGTTTGGGTTTTGGGGTATAGTGGTATTTTTAGGGTTCAGGGCTAGGTTTGGGTTTTGGGGTACAGGGGTATTTTTAGGGTTCAGGGGTAGGTTTGGGTTTTGAGGTACAGGGGTATTTATAGGGTTCAGGGCTAGGTTTGGGTTTTGGGGTATTTTTAGGGTTTAGGGATAGGTTTGGGTTTTGGGGTACAGGGCACAGGGTATATTTATAGGGTTAAGATGGGTTAGTGTTTAAGGGTGTTGGGGTATTTTACGGAGTAAGGGTGGGTTATGATCATGGGGTGCAGGGGTATTTAAAGGGAGCAGGGTGGGATTAGCACACAATATGAGACATGGCATGAAGGGTGTAACGTACCACACGCCCCCAGTGTTTGTCACGCCCCCAGCACACGCCCACAGCACACGCCCACAGCACAACGCAGAAACGCCCACAAGGGACTACTTTGCTGGCACGGTTCTTTTACCTTTTAAATGTATATGGTGGGCGTCTGCATAGCCTATGTCCTTCTGCTGCAACTGCCCTTTCCAACGCTGTATTGGGTGTTGTGATTGGTGCTGTGGTTCCTGAGATTACCCGCCTCAAAGGTTTGGGCTCTCTCTTTATATTATTAGTATGGATATATAACCGGTATTGTCTAGGTCCAGAGTTTTGGTGTTTAAGCTTCCTAGTGCAATGGCCTATGAGTCTTTGAAAGATAGACATATCGGGCCCGATTCACAGAATGAACTTAAGACTCAATCCTAAACTTACTACTGTTTTGGTATTCACAGATTGCACTTACTGCTTTTGGTATTCACAGAATGAACTTACTACTTTTGGCATTCACAGAATGCACTTACTACTTTTGGTATTCACAGAATGAACTTACTCATTTCGGTATTCACAGAAGTTAGGACTCCTAACTTTAGGACTCCTAAATGCCTTTTGTGAATACCGAAAGTCTTAAAATTACGATTTTTCTCAATTTAGTAGTAGTAAAGTTAGGACTCCTAACTTTAGGACTCCTAAATGCCTTCTGTGAATACCAAAAGTTTTAAAATTACGATTTTTCTCAATTTAGTAGTAGTAAGTTTAGGATTGAGTCTTAAGTTCATTCTGTGAGTCGGGCCCATCTCGTTCAAATGTAAATGTTTTCAAACAGATAAAAGATGATCTACTATTCTCTAGGGTTAAGAAAACTCACGGTGGTGTGGTTTTCCCCTAATAGGATTACTTACAGTAGCAGTGACTGGCTTTGAAAGAGGGAGGGCACAAGCACTGTGGTTAATTAACCTCTGCTACCACTGAGAATTGGGAATAGTGGAATATAGAAACATAGGAGTTGGATGTAGAATATCACCTAACAACCATTTTCCACTGAAAATACGTTTAAAAGATATGTTATAGTTTCTTTTTCTCATAAGACATGATAAATCTTTTTCTTAAATCCTGAAACTGGTGGGTTAGGGTTCACTACACAAATTAGATCTCACAACTCTGCCATGCACTATTAATTTTCAATTATCTTATTGGTGATTTCAGTTATGACCAAGGATACCACCAATGGAGATCATCAAATTCATGACATTATGAACAATATTAATGTGGTGCAGACATCCACTAAGCTTATGAAATAATTGAAGCCAACATTGTTTACTAGTGAGAAAGGCAAAATAGCAGAACAGTCTACACATTTACTTCCAGGGAAATGGATGAATATCTTAGAGTCAACCTGAAAAATATACTGCTTGTAGGTGTGCACCCTGAATATTGAAGCCAGAATATCAAGGGAGGCAAATTTCGAGAACATAATATTGAAGCCCAAATACAGAAAGGCAATTGAGTATAGATACTTTATTCCTAACTCTGTATATATGTACAGTGGTGTTCTGTACAAACATAATATATATATATATATATATATATATATATATATATATATATATATTACCTACTGGCGGTCGCCAGTAGGTAGTTATAGTTAGGATAATTTTCAATGTTAAATCTCAACATTCTATTTTGAATAACTTTGGCGCCGGTTGACGAATCTGCCTGAAATTTTCAGGAAAATGGTCTCATGGCGGTCCGGTCCTTCCCTGAAAATTTGGGGGGGATTCGTCAAGCGGGGGCCGAGATAAAAGGGGGGTCCCAAAACGCGTTTTCCCCATGTTAATTTCCATAGGGCGGTCGATTTCACTTTTAGCCCGAACGGCTGAATGGATTTCCACCAAACTTGGCAAAATTGTAGGGACTGGTAGCCCGATGTGCCTTTGCTATGTCTCAAGATATGTGCTCCAGTGGATTTTGAGTAATTAAGGTTCAAAAAAATATATATATCTATAGCAGCGCTCCGGTAAGCGCACCGGTACGCGCACCGGGCGCGTCACGCGACTTGCGCGGAGAAAGCTGATTGGCTCTGGGGTGTCTGTAAACATTCTAAACAGTCCGGAGCGGCCGCCATCTTGTGTCTCGGTAGGATCGAGACACAAGAGGTGGCCAAAACAAAGGGGGAAATGACCATAAGGGGGCAGAGTAGACCCCCCTTGACCCCCTAGGTTTGATGTGGGGGCCATAAAAGGGCCCCACGGGGCAAAAAAAAAAAAAAAAAAAATTTGATTTTCGCGGGGTGAGCGCCCGGTACGCGCACCGGTAAGCGTACCGGGGAGTGTACCATGGGGAAAAAGAATGACAGTTTTAAAAGTAGCTGATTAGAAAAAAAAATGTTTTTTTTATATATACACATACATATATATAAATGCATATGCACATATATATATGCATATATGTCTATATGTGTGCGTGTAGAGAGAGGTAGAGAGGTAGAGGTGTAGAGGTAGAGAGGTAGAGAGGTAGAGAGTAGAGAGTGAGTAATAGAGAGTAGAGAGTGAGTAGTAGAGAGTAGTAGAGAGCAGTAGAGAGAGTAGCAGAGTGAGTAGTAGAGAGTAGTAGAGTGAATAGTAGAGTGGTAGTAGAGAGTAGTAGAGAGTGAGTAGTAGAGACTGAGTAGTAGAGAGTAGTAGAGAGTAAGTAGTAGAGTGAGTAGTAGAGAGCAGTAGAGAGTGAGTAGTAGAGAGTGGGAGAGAGTAAGTAGTAGAGAGTAGTGGAGAATATTCCAAAGTTTGGCACAGCACCACTTTCACAATGAGTCCAATCAAATCATATCACTTAGAGTACTTATTGAAGCGCTGAATCTTGGTGTATATTCAAATGCTTTTATTTTCCTTAAGTTTATGTACCACAGCCAGCCGAAACGTTTCGTTCTGTACAACAGAACTTCTTCAGGGCGTTCTTATTTCCTTCAAGTTATGTCGGTATCCCGTTGTCATATAACTAGATATTTCTTCCAAATGTTAGACGAGACATAAGTATATTCTTATTAAAAGTGACTAGGTATCAATTTTACCCACACAATTCGGGCAGACTTGAGTAATTTATAGCATCCTCAAAGTCAGTCTTTCAAAAATTCCAAAGTATAGGACATGATAATCCAAATCCAAATGTTTCTCAAGAAAAGTCATTTACAATCGTTCGGAATATCGGTGTTTGGGCAGATATGATCCAGGGACCCCCAGTATGCAAGGGGAATTAGTCCCCCCTCTGCAAAGGCGCCAGTGGCCTGCATTGCAGAGAGGTGTAACAAGGGTGTGGCCTCATTACACTTCTCTGCAATGCAGCTCCCTCGTGCATACTGGAGGCTCCTGGTGGACTAGTTGACCCCAGGGACCCCCAGTATGCAAGGGGAATTAGTTCCCCCTCTGCAAACGCGGCAGTGGGCTGCGTTGCAGAGAGGTGTAACAAGGGGCATAGTCTCATTACACCTCTGCAATGCAGCCCCAGGCGCATACTGGAGGTTCCAGGTGGGCTAATAGGCCCCCAGGGGCCCCCAGTATGCAAGGGGAATTAGTTTCCCCTCTTCAAACATGCACGGGGGCTGCGTTGCAGAGAGGTGTAAAAAGGGTTGTGGCTTCATTACACCTCTCTGCAATGCAGTCCCCTGGCGCATACTGGAGATTCCTGGTGGGCTTTCAGGTCTTATATAGTTAGGAATTAGCATTAAAAAAACCTTTGAAATTCACTGAAAAAACCACAGGTTTCACACCAGTTATAGTTAGGAATTAGCATTTAAAAAACCTTTGAAATTCACTGAAAAAACCATAGGTTTCACACCAGTTATAGTTAGGAATTAGCATTTAAAAAACCTATTAAATTCACTGACAAAACCAGTTATAGTTAGCTGGAAATTTTACTGATATAAAACCAATGAAATTCCACGTTATAGTTAGTTGGACTCACTATAACTTGCGCGTGCAATGCACTGCTGATGACGTCACATATTACATCACTCATGACATGGTCAGTGACATCACTCATGACATCACTGATGACACCATCCTTGTGACATAGTGACAGACCTCCTTTCAGTGTAATGTAACCCTTGAAACACATATTCAAAAATAGAAACTGAAATTTAAAAAAAAATGGAGATACCCATATCAGTTACAACAAGCAATTCAGTAATTCCACCATCTATATGCACATCCAGTCATTCACCAACAGTTCTATATAGTCACTCATACATATACTCACTTATCATATGAAGTGATACACCTATACATCCTGTTACACACCGACAGTCATCCAAAAGTTACTCACACACATACTCACACGTGCAAATAAACTATTGAACATCCATTTATTTGAATATAGAGTTATACACACACTACAACCTTACTTGTATTGAAAATTACACATATTTATTCTCTTAAACAATCACTTATAGAAACACATACTTATTTAAACAGGAACTCTTACAATCTCTTACTCTCACATATACTCACTTATATACATCAATATTCACATATACTAGATTAAAACATATGTAGTTACTGATAAAGACACTAGTGAGACAGTCATTCACTCACTAACAAACACATATACACACTCATCCATCCATACAGTCCTGCACATATGCTGTCTTCAAAACACATACAAACAGCGAGTCAGTCACTCATGCATCTATGTGCTAAGTAATACCCCCACCAAACCATATAGACACTCATACTGATACTAAGAGAAACATCTAATAACCCATATACATACGCATGTAGCTACTTACCAACACATGTAGCCACTTATAAACAAAGTGAAACAATAATATATATATTTAAATATTTAAACATTACTCACTAATATTTATTTTTCAGAAAGACACATATTCACTGGATGGTGTCATCAGTGATGTCATGAGTGATGTCACTGACCATGTCATGAGTGATGTAATATGTGACGTCATCAGCAGTGCATTGCACGCGCAAGTTATAGTGAGTCCAACTAACTATAACGTGGAATTTCATTGGTTTTATATCAGTAAAATTTCCAGCTAACTATAACTGGTTTTGTCAGTGAATTTAATAGGTTTTTTAAATGCTAATTCCTAACTATAACTGGTGTGAAACCTATGGTTTTTTCAGTGAATATATATATATATATACATATAACATATATATTACCTACTGGCAGTCGCCAGTAGGTTGTTATAGTTAGGATTTCTTTCAATGCAAAATCTCAAAATTCTATTGTGAATAACTTTGGCGCCAGTTGACGAATCTGCCTGAAAATGTCCTCAAATTTGCCTCGCGGAGCTCCAGTCCATCCCTGAAAGTTTGGGGGGATTCGTCAAGCGGGGGCCGAGATAAAAGGGCGGTCGAACTCACTTTTAGCCCGAACGGCTGAATGGATTTGCACCAAACTTGGCAACATTGTAGGGACTGGTAGCCCGATGTGCCTTTGCTATGTCTCAAGATATGTGCTCCAGTGGTTTTTACGAAAATTAACTTTGAAAAAATATATATTGGGCAATATATATGTTATCACCCAAATGTAGCCCAATGTAGCCCAAAGATGGCCACCAGAGACAAAAAAAAACAAATGTAGCCCAAATTTCAGCCAGATGTAGCCCAACTATAGCCCAATGAAAGAACAACTAGAACGCTAACAGTCTTACTTATGACAAAAGTATGGCACACCTGAAGTCATCTTGATTGGAATAAAGTGGTAACACTTAATACATGTAATTTGAAAAGGAACAAAATGAGGGGTTTCATTTTGCCATAGAAATTTTATATATATATATATATATATATATATATATATATATATATATATATATATATATATATATATATATATATTCACTGAAAAAACATAGGTTTCACACCAGTTATAGTTAGGTGGAAATTTTACTCGCATAAAACCATTGAAATTCCCACGCTATGTGATGTCATCAGTGATATACATATAGATGTGATTCCAGCGGGACACTGGGACCATCCCCTTAGGAACACCTTGATTTCCTCTAAAAAATAGAGGATTCCACAATGTTTGAATTTCAAGTTATTTCTTTTTATTATTCAAAGGTTCATTAAATGTTGATTTGCAGCGTATTAGTTTAGTTCATGTTTTCACTTATTTAGAAAGCATAAGTGCCATCATGATTTGCTCAGACATCATTAAAGTTCCACAAAATATCCAATGCATTTCGGGCTCTACTATGGGCCCTTCATCAGGGAATAATGCTGTAACAGAAGAAATAATCTGTATTACCATCTACCATATAGCATATAACAGTTCTATTGGTCATAACACTTCTAATTTCCAAAAACATAGCTCGATGCAACTGCATAAAACAAAAAGGATACAATAGATACAATATGAGTAAATGCTTAACTCACATGTCTGTTGGTCACTGCTTAATTCATGTGTTAGCGCTGTAGTGAAAAGAAAGGAAAACGTGGGTTGTAGCGTGTTATATTAATGCAGTCCGTGGGGTGTGTCGTGGCTACGGTGTATGTGTGAATGCACTAACCTGCTGAACGGTAACTTCAAGACGTAAAACTGGCCGCTCGTCCGAGGGTCCGTGTTGGTGGCGTTTTGCGAGAGTACGATGCTACAATGTAGCTATTTGGTACATCGTTTGAAACGCGATGCCGATCACGTGGGTAATGAAGTTAGAAAAAAGACTATCGAGTGGTGTATAAGGATTGCTCTAGACTTAGGGAATATGCACCGGGGGTCAACATCAAAATTAAATACATACCAATAGTGTCTGGTATGTGAAAACTTAAAAAATTAATACTATGTATGAGCTAAATGGAACGAGTTGGTTTCGAACCGGTGTGAGTAAAGAAAAGAGAAGAAAAGAGATATTCGAAACGCGCTTCACTGGGTAGTGCTATAGCGAAACATGGTGTTTGTGACATTGATATGGATGTGGTAAATGCTAAACAGGAGAACCAAATTACCAGGACCAAGGGGCAAATTTGACATATTTACAGTACATATCATAGATAACATGAGAATTCGTTTCTATCATTCAAACCATGCGGCTTTTGTGTGCACAATTTAAAAATCCAGTAATTCTCTCTTTGGAGAATGTATTTAGTATTGTCTCTTCCTTCTGTTTTGTTGATGGTCTCAAGGATTATGAATTTAAGCTGGGCAATGTTGTGCTTCGCTTCCATGAAGTGCATTGCAACGGTTGATTTTACATTCTTTAAACGTACATTGGATTTGTGCTCTGTGAGTCTAATTTTCATCTTACGTTCAGTCTTTCCAATGTATAATTTGCCACACGGGCATTTGAGGGCATATATGATGTTAGATGAGTCACACGTAGCGTTCACTCTCAGTTTGATTTCTTGTCCTTTCATTGGGTGATTAATTTTGTTACCTTTTATCACGTTGTTGCAATGTCCACAATTGTAACATGGTATGGTTCCATGGTACACTTCAGAAACCGGAATTGTTGGTTGAATTATTTCTCCTAAATTTTTTGTTCTTGTGAACGCGAACAAAGGAGGTTCTTTAAAACTCTGATTGAAATCGGGTTCTAACGTCAGCATTTGCCAATGTTTAAGAATGGTTTTTTTGTATTTGTAGCTGGAAGTCGAAAATTTAGAGATGGCAACAATTCTTGTTTGCTCTTTCTTTAGACTCGGTTGTAAGAGGGTACTTCTGTCTTTCTGATAGATTTTGGATTTTGATTGGTCTAGAATGTGTTGCGGATATCCTCTTTGTTTGAACTTGTCTTCCATTTCTTTTAGTCTGTTTTGTAGAGTACTTTGTTCAGATGTTATCCTTTTGACTCTAGCCATCTGTGAAAAAGGTAAGTATTTCTTTAGATTGTGTTCATGAAAACTGCTATAGTGAAGCATGTTGTTACGATCAGTGCTTTTGGTATGTAGATCGGTTATAAGACCCTTATCTGTGCGGATAATTTTTACATCCAGGAATGTAATGCTGGTCTCCGATATTTCCCAAGTTAATTGTATCCTTTCATCAATTTGATTAAATTGAATAAGGGCCTCTTGTAGTTCTTCTTTTGAGCTGGACCATAAGATAAAGATATCATCTATGTATCGGATGAAAGTTTTTAAGTTTTTGATCCATCGTTCGTTGCATAGTATGTGTTTTTCTTCATAGAACTTCATAAAAAGATTAGCATAGACCTGCGCCGCCGAATTGCCCATTGCTGTCCCAACTAGTTGTAAGTACCATTGATCATTGTGTTTGAAATAACTTTGATAAAGGGAAAAAAGCATCAGTTCCATCAGAAATTTTTGAAAATTCACTTCAAGATCAGTGTTCAGTAGTGCGTTCTCAATAGCTTCTATGCCCATGGAATGTGGTATACTTGTGTATAGTGATTTAACATCTGCTGTGCATAAGATTATGTTGTCCTTAGGATCCAATTTTATGGTCTCAAGTTTGGTTAAGAATTCAGTGGTATCCTTAACGTATGTTGTCATAGATTTTACTACAGGCTGCAGATACTTATCCAGTAGTTGACCCACTGGTTCATGTATGCTATTCCGAGATGACACTATGGGTCGTAGTGGAGGGTCAAGTAAATTTTTATGAATTTTTGGAACCATATTCAAAGAAGGACTTTTGGGATTAGCTTTCAATAGAAATTTTTTTTTTATACCAATGTCATCAGTGATGTCATGAGTGATGTCACTGACCATGTCATGAGTGATGTAATATGTGATGTCATCAGCAGTGCATTGCACGCACACGTTATAGTTAGTCCAACTAACTATAACGTGGGAATTTCAATGGTTTTATGCGAGTAAAATTTCCACCTAACTATAACTGGTGTGAAACCTATGGTTTTTTCAGTGAAAAAAAAATATATATATATATATATATATTCACTGAAAAAACCATAGGTTATAGACCATATATAGTTAGGGATTAGCATTTACAAAACCTTATTTTACTCGCATAAAACCATTGAAATTCGCATATATAGTTAGTTGCGCTAACTATATATCGCGCACCCGCAATCCACTGCTGATGATGTCACATATTACATCATTCATGACATGGTCAGTGACATCACTGATGACATCTCAAATGACATCACTGATGACATCACTGATGACATCTCAAATGACATCACTGATGACATCAATGATGACATCTTAAATGACATCACTGATGACATCACTGATGACATCTCATTTGACATTACTGATCACATCACTGATGACATCATTCATGTGATTATACGATGAACCTCTTCAGACTCTGATATAACCTTAGATACACTCAGTGTAAACAGACACTCACAGACTGTCACTCATCCATGGAGTTACTCACACACCTAGTCAGTCATGCAAAGAATCAATCACACCTCCATTTCCTCAACTATACAGTTATACACACCTTACTTATTCGAACATATACTAACACATATTTACTCTTTTATACAATCCCTGATACAAGTTCACAATGATCCATACAGCCACTCACACATTCACTGGCTCTTATGCACAGTAATTTATAAATGTGAACTCTCACATGCACTGTGTTTTACATATGTACTTACTTTGACATGTAGCACTGAGATATCCATTCACTCACCAATACACTCGTACACAGTCAACCACCCATACAGCTGTTTCCACATGCAGTTTTGAACCCATAGATCTAGTGAATCAACTGTTCACACATGTATGCACAGAGTCACACACCTCCCAGCCACCCCCACACACACACTCACTCTCCCATACAAATACTTGGACAACCAATCAATAACCCATACAGTTACTCATATAGCTACTGATCAACACATGCAGCAGTTCATAGAACAACAGATATAATGATGCACAAATTAAGATAGTTTAGTCACTAACCCATGCACTCAGTGAGACACATTTAATCACTCTCTCATACAGTCAGTCATGCACCTACTAAATCCTTCATCCAGACACTTATACATCCACTCATTCTTCAATATGTAAGACATATTTTAACTTTACAGAAACAGACAGCCACTGGATGATGTCATCAGTGATGTCACTGACCATGTCATGAATGATGTAATATGTGACATCATCAGCAGTGGATTGCGGGTGCGCGATATATAGTTAGCGCAACTAACTATATATGCGAATTTCAATGGTTTTATGCGAGTAAAATAAGGTTTTGTAAAAGCTAATCCCTAACTATATATGGTCTATAACCTATGGTTTTTTCAGTGAATTTCAATGGTTTTTTAATACCAAATATCAAATGCTGTCAAATGTCAAGTACATGATAGGTAAAAACATTTTCGTGTTTATGCACGCTGATGTGCTTTGAACGCTGCACTCCCTCCCCCCCCTCTTTTCTCTTAGCAGTACTCTCTCTTTGCAGATAGTGAAGGGTAGTTAACGCAGGCCTTTGCCCCCGTTGTAATCCGTCGTGCCTGCTTCTCTCTCTATTTGATTGATTGCTATCCAAGCATTTACTGTTTTAGAATTGGTTCTCTTTGGTTCATTCTGTATTTACAAACAAGCACAGAGTCACAATACTCTGTTTAGTCTTTGCAGATAGTGAAAAATCATTTTAAAAAACAAAAGGAATCGAGCAAAATCAGTAGGCCACTAATGGGATCTGTTTTTGACCTCGCTAAAATAGAAACATTAAGAACAACCCCTCATGAGAAATACGAAACTAGTAAGATGAAATTAGCTCCACACCATGATGGCTGCAAGACAGCTCGACTCTGCCGCCCACCCCACTCCACCCAAAATAACGACAAACCCTATGCAAATATTATAAATATATACAACACACCAGCAAAGTAACAGGGTAAAACGTTTTATTAACCCCTTTACTGCTAAGGCATTATTTTTATTGCCATTTACTTTCCATTGAAATCAATGGAAAGTCCATGACGAGTTACCCTTGTCATTAGCGGCGAAGAGGTTAAATAACTATATACATGGCAGCCTGCTGCAACATCAATCCAAATGCCTTTTGGTGACTCTTCCATTGTGAACATTGTCCCACAATCCGTTTGACCTGAAACGATTACACAAATAAAACATTTGTGAGTTTTAAATTTCCGGAGAAGTATAATTCACCAATAGTTTTCTCTGTAGATCTTTTTCCATTAACAATCCCAGTTCCATCACCCGCCCAGGATATCACTACTGTTAGTTGTCATTGTTGCTTCTGTTTTAATAAAAAATGTTTTAAGGTGTTTACTGTTTTTGTTGCGATGTATATATTTATAAGTTATTAAAGTGTTATAATCCTACTAAATTTTTTATCGATTATTGCTGTTTGAGATATTCCCTGTCTACAAACAGAGAAGAATAGAAATATTCTGTCTCCCTTTGCAGATAGTGAAGGATAGGTAAAGCAGACTTTTGTCCCCCGTTGTAATCCGTCATGCCTGATTGATTGATTGGCTGGACATTTATTGTTCAAGGAATAGTTCTTTCGAGGTACTCTCTGTTTGCAAATAACGTGGAATAGAAATATTCTGTCTAGTCTTCGCAAGTAGTGAAGGGTGGGTAATGCGGACCTTTGTCCCCCGTTGTAATCTGTCATGCCCATCTACTCCCCACTGATTGAGGAACTAGTTCCACCCGGACCATTTATTAGAGGTACATCATCTGACTCAACCGGAGAGAACCCCCTAATAAAGAAGACATATGTAAAATACGAAGTAATCCCTGTATCCTGTTAAACAGAAACTTTAGCATGAAACACACTTGAAAAGGAAGGGAAAGAAATCGAACAAAATCAGTAGGCCTCTGATGAGTTTTTGACTTCGCTAGAAATAAGAAACATGAAAGTGGTGAAAGAAGCCAAGCTTGACGTTACGGCAGCCACAAGGTAGCTAGGCTCCGCCACCCCCCCACTGCTCCAAGCATGTCTGTCCCACCGCCCGCCACGCCCAATAACGGTAACATGAAATAAATATAAATCAGCAGATACCTACCCCCATTCCGGAAACTCCCGAAGTGCAACAGGTTCGCGGCTACGCCCATCCAGAAGACGAGGCCTTCGGCACGTGGAGGGCGAGTCCTGCTGGCAGCCGTCGGCCGGGGAGGTCATCCCGTAAGGTGGGCCAGGAGAGGAGCCGAGGCCGACGGTATTCTTCTTCTTACTTCAATAATGGCTGCGACAACACGCGGGGGGGGGATGTCTTGCACATGCCACCGACCCCCCCCCTCCCCTCGTATCTCTGGGCCAAGAAAGAAGCCGAGGCCGAGGGATTCTTCTTCTTTCTTAGATAATGGCTGCGACAACGGGGGGATGTCTTGCACATGCCACCAACCCCCCCCCCCTCGTATCTCCTGGTCTGGCCCCGGCTTGATATGAGCTCCCCGTTCGGGCCTGAAGCGGCGCCCTGCAGGCCACGGGGGGGATGTCTTGCCTCTGCCTCCGACCCCCCCCCCCCCTCTTATCGCCTGGTCCGGACATCACGGATATCAACGCCAGGTGTCGGCGTGGGGTGCGCTGGGAGGGAGAGGCGGCGCGAACAAGCCTCTCCCACCCCCACAGGTGGGGGCCCCTTGGCTGCACCCCCAACGCTCCACTCACCCAACAAAAGGGTTCCTCCACTCTTGCGATACAGCAACGCTCCACTCGCCCAACAAAAGGGTTCCTCCACTCTTGCGATGCAGCGACGCTCCACTCACCCAACAAAAGGGTTCCTCCACTCTTGCGATGCAGCGACGCTCCACTCACCCAACAAAAGGGTTCCTCCACTCTTGCGATGCAGCGACGCTGCACTCACCCGACAAAAGGTCTCGTCCACTATTGCGAGGCAATGATGCTTTGCTCACCCAGCGGGGGTCTCGTCCACTGTTGCGGTGCAACGGCGCTTCTGAGTTCAACTAGAAAATGAGTCCTGCATCCAGAAACGTTCTCCTCAACTTTGAAGATTCTATAAGAGCCACGGGGGCCCCCGACCCCCGATGGGGAATGACTGCCATGATCACCCACGGAACGACCACGACGTAGCCGCGGGACGTCGGCGCGCTCATGCCGGCGCCGGCCTCAGTCTTGAAATCACCAAAATCCTGCAAGACTACCAACTTGATCAGTTCCGGTGGGACACCAGTATGACCCGGTAGGAGAGATTTTTGCCTCCCACCCCTCTTTGACTGATGGTTCATGTCGCCAGTCCCCTCTACTACCCTTCAACGAAAACTTTTAGACTGCTGAAAGAGGTCCCGGTCCAACCACGAGTTGGTGGAGACATTTTGACTATACTTGGACCTTTTTGACCTCACCCAAAATTGCGCCGGTACAAATGAAACTATTGTGCCCCAATTGCTCAGCCTTGATATCATGAGATATGTATGCAGTTTTTAGCACATGAATTGATATGGGATAAGACTGATTATATGTTCGGACAATGAATTGATCCGGGATGGGTATTGATTATACGTTCGAACAATAAATTGACATGGGACTTGTACTGATTACACATTCGGACAATGAATTGATATTAAGTTCTAATGCATCATTGATTACTGTATTTATTGAAGGTTAGAATTGTCGACACTTTTGGTACTTGCTCACAATGAATTATCGATATGATTTTGTTGCGCTTGTCGCACTTTTTACTGATTATATGTTCGGACAATGAATTGATCCGGGATGGGTATTGATTATACGTTCGAACAATGAATTGACATGGGACAGGTACTGATTACACGTTCGGAAAATGAATTGATATTAAGTTCTAATGCATCATTGATTACTGTATTTATTGAAGTAATACTGATCTCTCCGCATGAAATTAATTTTCCACATGCTACACAAGTCAATCCCATCTGCCCAAAGTTCTTTTGCAGATTTGGGACTGTTTCCCTTGCCTCTGACTCGCTTATTGCTAAGTCATTGGTGGATGTTTTTGCCGGTCGGGGGTTATCCCCCAAATCTCGAAGTTGTGCTTTAGAATAATTAAGAGGGTGCCACCTCTCCATGTGCCGATGCATGGTATGATTACCATAGCTATATTTTTTTTCGGTCCCTCTCGAGAGTTTTTTTTTTTGCAGATGAGGCAGGTAACGAACCTGGCTTTAACTTTCTTTTCATGAGAAGGAAAAGAAAAAAATTGCCAGATAAAACTCACTTTCACATGGGACGTTCTTGGCATTTCTTTTAGTTTTTTAATGTACATGTTCATAAAACGATTACACAAATGAAACATTTGTGAGTTTTAAATTTCCGGAGAAGTATAATTTACCAATAGTTTTCTCTGTAGATGTTTTTCCATTAACAAACCCAGTTCCATCACCCGCCCAGGATATCACTACTGTTCCCCATGTCATAAAACCTTAGGATGTTCAATAACTGAAACAGCTAATATGGGTTTACTTACAGGGGACATCTTTTGTTCTGTTTTGTAAAGTAAAACTATTGTGAACGCAAGTATTATACATAGTAAGTGTTTAATATAGCATTTGTCAGTCATTGGTTAAGCAGCTAGGACCTGTTCACTCTTGACACCCCAGGTGCTGTGTATGTTGCACTATAGTGCTGCATCGGAAATACGGACAACCCTATTGATGTTGATTTTTCATTATTGATTATTGTAAAGAAATGGCGACTCCCCCCTTTAGCAGATTAGCTAAATCTTTGCGTAATTTGGGCATAAAAGTTATATTATTGGAAGTAGATGGTTATAGTTCTGGTTAATTTCCATTCAGAATGTCCTACACAGCACCACTCTAGGTAAATATGCTGCCTTGGGACTATTCGCACAACAGACCGCTACTGACCATTGTTGCTTCTGTTTAAAATAAAATATGTTTTAAGGTGTTTACTGTTTTTGTTGCGATGTATATATTTATAAGTTATTAAAGTGTTATTTTCCTTCTACTTTGTTGGAGTGCTATATATTGGGTGGGGAGCCATGCTGAGGATCGGCGGCGTGCAGAGAGTGGGTCTGGTCAAGGCATCTAAAATGGCTGCCATGCTCAACAAAAGTGTGGCATTGCAAAAAAGACAAGATACCGCAGATAATGTTTATCAATAAGGATTAATTTATAACAATTATTTTTAACAAAATATTTACTCGCATTGACAAAATGGGGGTCAACAGTTCCTGATTTCCATCGAATCGAACGTTAACAAACGTCACGCAGCAAAAAAAAAACGCACACACAGCCGCTGGAAGACATGTATCAACATATATGAGCCTCCTCAGCCACCCTCAGAAAACAAAAGGGGTCAGGATACGTCTCCCGTACCCCCTTATACCTAGGAATTTAATGAAATCGAAACACAAAATGGCGAATTCACGTTTCGCTACCAGTTTGCGACCCGGTTCGCGAACCGAGAAGCGCTTCTACGGCGAAAAATCTAGTTTTTATTATTTGCCCCACGGGACCCTTTAATAACCCCAACATCATTCCTAGGGGGTCAAGAGGGGTCTACCTAGCCCCCTTTCATTAAATTCCCCCTTCGTTTTTCTCCTCCTCTTGTCTCTCGATCCTACTGACAGACAAGATGGCGGCCGCACCGGACTGTTTAGAATGTTGACAGACACCGGAGAGCCAATCAGCTTCGCTACGCAAAGCTCCGTTATGCGAAAGGTACGCGATCTGGAGCGCTATCTGGGACGCTGTCACAGATATATCTGTTTTTTAAACGTTAATTTCTCAAAATCCACTGGAGCACATATATTGAGACCCAGCAAAGGCACATCGGGCTAACAGTCCCAATAATTTTGCCAAGTTTCGTGCAAATCCATTCAGCCATTAGTTTGCGACCCGGTTCGCGAACCGAGAAGCGCTTCTATCGTGAAAAATCAAATTTTTTTTATTTTCCCCACGGGACCCTTTAATAACCCCAACATTATTCCTAGGGGGTCAAGAGGGGTCTACCTTGCCCCCTTTCATTAAATTCCCCCTTCGTTTTTCACCTCTTTTTGTCTCTCCATCCTACCGAGAGACAAGATGGCGGCCGCACCGGACTGTTTAGAATGTTGACAGACACCGGAGAGCCAATCAGCATTGCTTCGCAAAGCTCCGTGTCGCGAAAAGTACGCGATCTGGAGCGCTATCTGGGACGCTGTCACAGATATATAAATTTTTTTAAACGTTAATTTCTCAAAATCCACTGGAGCACATATATTGAGAGCCAGCAAAGGCACATCGGGCTAACAGTCCCTACAATTTTGCCAAGTTTCGTGCAAATCCATTCAGCCGTTCGAGCTAAAAATGAGGCCAAACGCCCTACGGAAATTAACATGGGAAAAACGCGTTTTGTGACCCCCCTTTTTTCTCGGCCCCCCCTTGACGAACCCCCCCCACATTTTCAAGGGCTGCTCAGAAACAAAATGTGCCATTTTCCTGAAAATTTCAGCCGATTCCGTCCACAAACGCCAAAGTTATTAGACATAGAATTTTCAAAAGTTCCATAGAGAAATAATCCCAACTATATATACCTACTGGCTATCGCCAGTAGGTAATATATATATATATATATATGTGACTCTTTCTGCCTAATAAATCTGTAAAGTACCTCGAGGTCCGTGTCCGGTGTCTACTTGCTGGCTGTGCGAGCTTGTGGGAGAACGGAGTTCAGGATATATATATATATATATTCAATGAAAAAACCATAGGTTATAGGCCATATATAGTTAGGAATTAGCATTTACAAAACCTTATTTTACTCGCATAAAACCATTGAAATTCCATATATAGTTAGCTAACTATAAGCGCTAACTATATATCGCGCACCCGCAATCCACTGCTGATGATGTCACATATTACATCATTCATGACATGGTCAGTGACATCACTGATGACATCACTGATCACAACATCCAGTGATTGTATGTGTCTGTAAAGTTTAAATATGTTTCACATATTGAAGAATGAGTGGATGTATAAGTGTCTGGATGAAGAATTTAGTAGGTGCATGACTGACTGTATGAGTGAGTGATTAAATGTGTCTCACTGAGTACATGGGTTAGTGAGTAAACTGTCTTAATTCGTGCATCAGTATGTTTGTTGTTGTGTAAGCTGCTGCATGTGTTGATCAGTAGCTATAAGAGTGGCCATATGGGTTATTGATTGGTTGCCCAAATATTTGAATGGGAGGCTGAGTGTGTGTGTGGGTGGCTGGGAGGTGCGTGACTCTGTGCATAGATGTGTGAGCAGTTGATTCACTAGATGTATGGTTTCAAAAGTGCACGTGGAAACAGCTATATGGGCGGTTGACTGTGCATGGGTGTGTTGGTGAGTGAATGGATTTCTCATTGCTACATGTGCAAGTAAGTACGTATGTAAAACACAATACATGTGAGAGTTGAGATATATAAATAACTGAACATAAGAGCCAGTGAATGTGTGAGTGGCTGTATCGATCACTGTGAGCTTGTATCAGGGATTATATAAGAGAGTAAATATGTGTTATTATATGTTTGAATAAGTAAGATGTGTATAACTGTATAGTTGAGGAAATGGAGGTGTGATTGATTCTTTGCATGACTGACTAGGTGTGTGAGTAACTCCATGGATGAGTGACAGTCTGTGAGTGTCTGTTTATACTGAGTGTATGTAAGGTTATATTAGAGTCTGAAGAGGTTCATTGTATTATCACATGAGTGATGTGATCAGTGATGACAAATGAGATGTCATCAGTGATGTCATTTGAGTTGTCATCAGTGATGTCATTTGAGATGTCATCATTGATATCATTTGAGTTGTCATCAGTGATGTCATTTGAGATGTCATCAGTGATGTCATCAGTGATGTCACTGACCATGTCATGAATGATGTAATATGTGACATCATCAGCAGTGGATTGCGGGTGCGCGATATATAGTTAGCGCTTATAGTTAGCTAACTATATATGGAATTTCAATGGTTTTATGCGAGTAAAATAAGGTTTTGTAAATGCTAATTCCTAACTATATATGGCCTATAACCTATGGTTTTTTCATTGAATTTTCAAGGTTTTGTAAATGCAAATTCCTAACTATATATCCACTATAACCTATGGTTTTTTCTGTGAATTTCATTGGTTTTTTAATAGCAAATATGAAAAGCTTTAAAATGTCAAGTACGTGATAGATAAAAACATTTTCGTATTTATGCACGCTGATGTGCTTTGAACGCTGCCCCCCCCCTCCCCTCCGTTGTAATCCGTCGTACCTCCTTGTCTCTCCATTTGATTGATTGTTGTCCAAGCATTTACTGTTTTAGAATTGGTTCTCTTTGGATCATTCTCTATTTACAAACAAGCACAAAGTCGCAATACTCTGTTTAGTCTTTGCAGATAGTGAAAAATCGTGTAAAAAAAATAAAAGTAATCGAGCAAAATCAGTAGGCCACTAATTGGATCTCTTTTTGACCTCGCTAAAATAGAAATATTAGGAACAACCCTTCTTGAGAAATACGAAAATAGTGAGATGAACTGAGCTCCACACCATGAGGGCTGCAAGACAGCTCGGCTCCATCACCCATCCCGCACAAAATAATGACAAACCCTATGCAAATATTAAAAATATAGACAACACACCAGCAAAGAAACAGGGTAAAACATTTTATTAAAAAACTATTTACATAACGTTGGTTTATAAGATGATGTCAGTAGTGGACCGATGTGTGAATAGATCGAAAACAGCACAAGGCTCCAAGATCCGGATAGCAAGCTCCTGGATGTTGGGTGCCATAGTTTAGAGTTCTGAATTTCAGCCTTTTTCAATGCCTGTGCTTTGTTGAATCAAAATGGCGGCTTGACACAAAGCTGACTCAAGCGTTGCTACTGATGCTATGCAGACCAAAACTGGTTTTCAGTTTGTACATTTTTCTAGATTTTTCAATCCAAGTTTGGTTGACTTTGTAGAACGATGGCTTCAGATTTTCAACATACGGTGTGGTGGCGCTGACTGGGAGGGGGCGCTTCGCTCCTGCCCCCTCCCCAAGTAAGATTTTCATACGTGAAAGTACGTTAATGGTTTTGGTCCCTGAGATGCTTCGATGTCACTACCATTCTCAAATAGCATAAGTTCTAGATGTTGGGTGCCATAGTTAAGAGTTCTGAGCAGCGCTTGTAACACTGTCTGAAGCTTATTTCCACCTACTGCAGCTTCACTATTCTCAAAGTAAGTGAGTGTCGTTTGTGGACCTGACTGCATTAGAAAACAATGTAATATGTTACCTTCCTAAACAGCTTGACGGAGGCCCCTGAGGGACGCTGTGATGGCCATGGACTCGGAGAAGACGCTTGGCTCCGACACCCTCCCCAAGTCTTATAGCACTGGTGTAGCCTGAGATCGCCCCCGACATAGGCGGCCGGCTCCCGGGGTCCGGCGGTACTTTTTGCCTTTTGATGACTCTTCAATTCTGGACCTTGTCCCACAATCCGTTTGACCTGAAGACAAGCTGTAGTGGGGCGCCCCTTTATCGTTTTAGTTGCCATTCCGCCCGCTTTTGCTACACTGTGCCTCTTCCGCCATTCAGCTGTTTTCCGCCCGCTCTTGCGACTACAGCGTCTCGCTCACCATGTAGTTGAGATGCGCCCGCTCTTGCGGTGCAGCGATAGGCGGCTGCCACAGGACTCTCAAAATGGCGGCCGGCTCTTCGGTTTTGGGCCTGGTCCACTAAAATGGCCCTGGGACACCTTGGAACTCGGACGCTTGTCTGCTAGGGCTTGGGTCCCATTCTCGAAAAGCGTCCCCTCAGCCGTGAAGATTCTACAAAAGTCTTGGGGGCCTCCGACTCCCGCAGGCTTCTGGTGGGGAGCGGCTGCCATGATTGCTCGTGGAATGGCCACGACGGAGCTACGAGATGGTAGTGGTCTCATGCTGACGCCAGCTTTAGTCTGAAACATCCAGAAACACTGTAGACTACCAATTCGATCAGTTCCGGTAGCGCCCCAACATGACCCGGAAGAGAAGAACTTGCCCTCCCCTCTTTGACTGATGGTTCTTGTTGCCTGTCCCCTCTGTTGTCATTTAACAGAACTTTTTGGACTGCTGAAAGGGGTTGTGTTCTGAACGCTGGTTGGTGGAGACATTTAGACTATATTCTTGACCTACGTTGTCGCGTAATGCGTTTTATGACACGCCGCGTTAGCGCACCCGGAAGTGATCCGAGGCGCGGCGCGCAGCGCGTAACGTAAGCATAACAGGTCATGTGACTTGTTAATAAAACTTTTCATTGGTTCATTTTACTTTTGTTAATTTAATGATGAAAAGCTTGGTCTTATGACCTAAAAATTACGGTTTTTATTATTTTTGAACAATATTTTTTTTTCAAACATATGTTATAATATTCCAGGCTAATGTACTTTCCCGGAAAATTTACAACTGTCTTGCAAGTAAAATATATTCCTTTTTCGAGAAAAAGGGCGTTTCTTCCTTCCATGACGGAGCCGTTGAGTAAAAGAGATTCGGCCTGCTGTCTTAGTCGCCGATACGCCTGATTATCAGATTCTTATCGATCACTTTATGTTGCAGACATGAAAAACACAACTGCCCTTGACCATTTATCTTTACTGCGTTCCTACATATTATACCTTTTATCCGTCATGTAATTGGACTGCTTTATTTCACTTGCCTTTTACTGATTCGAAAACAGTCACTAAAAGTAAAAACTTTACAAATGAAAATACTACTACCGTGTTTTGTTTTAAAAACCTTTATTGTGAAAATGTCAGTATACAAATACGGGCCTATAACCACGTGGGCCGGCCACGGAGCAAACTCAAATCGTATATGATGAGGAGACATTTACACTGTAGAAGAACGTAACGAGCGGGCCATTAGGTGACAAGAACAAAGGTGTCTAACAGTTGCGGAATCGGTGGACGTACATTTTGTAATTAAAATACGACAGGGCCACTTACAATAACATTTTCTAGATATACATTTGCGGGCAAAGAGTTACGAGTCCCATTTATACCGGCGCCATTTTGGGCGAGGCCGGGCAGGTCCAA
Organism: Lissotriton vulgaris; assembly: GCF_964263255.1. Classification (NCBI taxonomy): domain Eukaryota; kingdom Metazoa; phylum Chordata; class Amphibia; order Caudata; family Salamandridae; genus Lissotriton; species Lissotriton vulgaris. Next base: position 1,557,176,108 of record NC_141689.1, on the reverse strand, counting down.
GATATAGTCAAAATGTCTCCACCAACCATCGGCCAGACCAGAACCCCTTTCGGCCCTTTATGTTACAAGATGGTGTCTTCTATTCAGAAAATATTGGTGGCAGCATTTTGAAAGGAAACAGAAACAGCCGTTCTCCTAGTGAGTTTCACATTGTTACATTTAGGAAGAATGTTGAAGAGTAGTATGTGGAAAATCTGAAGCCATTTTTCTACAAACTCTCAATCAGACTTGGATGGAAAAAAAAACCTGAAGAATGTACAAACTGAAAACCAATTTTTGTCTGTATAGCACCAACAGTAACGCTTGAATCAGCTTTGTGTCAAGCCGCCATTTTCATTCAATCAATAGCGTCCCCCTGCACACATTCAGGGACCTGGTCGTGTCTTCAGATGAAACGCATTGTAGGAAAAGAAGCAGAAAGGAAAAGGAAAAATGTTCCGCCGGACCTAGTGAAGCTGCAGCAGGTGCAAATAAGCTTCAGACAGTCTTACAAGCACTGCTCAGAACTCTCAACTGAGGCACTCAACATCCAGGACTTGCCATTCGGATCTTGGCGCCTTGTATTTTTGTTTTGTTTTTGATGGAGGGGAAAGAACAAAAAACAGACATTGAAAAAGGCTCAACAGTGCAGGGCGCCTTGTGCTGGTTCCGACCTATTCACACATCGGTCCGCTACTGACATCACCTCATAAACCAACGGGGCACCCCACGCCGACTTTCGGCGCAGCATTGTAGGATGGCCACACCAGTGCGGCAATTTGCTGGACACCACCTCGGTGCCATCCAGATCTCGGCGCGTTCATTCATTCAATAGCGTCCCCCTGCACACATTCAGGGACCTGGTCGTGTCTTCAGAAGAAACGCATTGTAGGAAAAGAAGCACAAAGGAAAAGGCAACAAGTTCCGCCGGACCTAGTGAAGCTGCAGCAGGTGCAAATAAGCTTCAGACAGTTCTACAAGCACTTCTCAGAAATCTCAACTGAGGCACTCAACATCCAGGACTTGCCATTCGGATCTTGGCGCCTTGTGCTGGTTCCGACCTATTGACACATCAGTCCACTACTGACATCACCTCATAAGCCAACGGGGCACCCCACGCCGACTTCCGGCGCAGCATTGTAGGATGGCCACACCAGTGCAGCCACTTGCTGGACACCACCTCGGTGCCATCCGGATCTCAGCGCGTTCGAGTCACTGTGCCGGAAGAGTAACCGGAACTCAGCTGAACACGCCGTCTTTCGGCGCAGCATTGTAGGATGGCCACACCAGTACGGCAATTTGCTGGACACCACCTCGGCGCCATCCGGATCTCGGCGCGTTCGAGTCACTGTACCGCAACAGTGACCGCAATTCAGCTGGACACGCCGTCTTTCGGCGCAGCATTGTAGGATGGCCACACCAGTGCGGCAATTTGCTGGACACCACCTCGGTGCCATCCGGATCTCGGCGCGTTGTGCTGCCTTCGGCCTATTCGCACATCGGTCCGCTACTGACGCCGCCTCACGTGCCAACGGATTTTCTACGCTTTTTGTAGCCCTATGTCGCATAACAGGTCATGTGACTTGTTTATAAAACTTTTCATTGGTTCATTTTACTTTTGGTTTCCTAAAGATGGAAGGCTTGGTCATATGACCTAAAAATAACACTTTTCATTGGTTTAGAACATTTTTTTTTCCCAAACGATGAAAGCCCCACCTTGTTTCTGGATCATTCAGACTGAAGCTGGCGTCAGCATGAGAGCACCACCATCTCGTGGCTCCGTCGTGGTCATTCCGCGAGCAATCATGGCAGCCGCTCCCCACCGGAAGCCTGCGGGAGTCGGGGGCCCCCAAGACTTTTATACAATCTTCACGGCTGAGGGGACGCTTTTCGAGAATGGAGCCCAAGCCCTAGCAGGCAAGCGTCCGACTTCCAAGGTGTCCCAGGGCCATTTCAGTGGACCAGGCCCAAAACCGAAGAGCCGTCCGCCATTTTGACAGCCATGTGGCAGCCGCCTATCGCTGCACTGCAAGAGTGGGAGCAACTCCACAACATGGTGAGCGAGACGCTGTGGCCGCAAGAGCGAGCGCAACTCAGCTAGATGGCCGCCACCTGGGGAGACCCGTTCACGCCGCCTCCCCCCCCCCCCCCCCCGGGCCGCCGCACGCCAATTTTCGGAGCAGCATTGTAGGATACCAAAACCAGTGCGGCAGTTTACTGGACATCACCTGGGTGCCTGTCGTACATGTTGTGTCAGCCATGTGACACTGGACACAGACCGCTACTGACGAGGCCTCCCCCCGCACCACCCGGGACGCCCCACGCTGTTTTTCTGTGCTGCATTGTAGGATCCCTAAACCAGTGCGGCACCCAGGCGACATCACCTGGGTGCCGTCCAGAACTCTGCACGTTGTGCTGCCTTGGGACTATTCGCACAACAGACCGCTACTGACGAGGCCTCCCCCCGCCCCACCCGGGACGCCCCACGCCAATTTTCGGAGCAGCATTGTAGGATCCCTAAACCAGTGCGGCACCCAGGCGACATCACCTGGGTGCCGTCCAGAACTCTGCACGTTGTGCTGCCTTGGGACTATTCGCACAAAAGACAGCTTCTAACCATTGTTGCTTTTTGTGTTAATAAATGTTTAAATGTTTTTAGTTTTTGTTCTGTTCATTATCGTTAAAAGTTAATAAAGTTTTATAACCTTAATTTGTTGGAGTGTTATCTATTTTTTGAAAAACGGGTGAATGGGGCCTTGAATCGGGTTATTGTCATGTGTGGGCTTTGGAAGTGTGCTGCTGCAGGATCGGACATTTCAAACTCAAATGCACGTTCTTTTTCTTACCTTTCCGAAGCATGGAGCGCAATAGCAAGCAGAGAAAGAGTGATGCACGTGTTGAACACTACCTGACCTGGCAAGTTGCTGGCAGTGCCCCCCCGCCCGCTCCTGAAAGAGGGCACACACACACCGCCGCCCCGAGTACTTCACAAATCTTTAAAAGACCATGCGCTTGTTCATGAGGCTTAAATGGTTTATCACCTCTTCTAGAACCCCTACATCGACCCTCTGACGTTTCATGGAAAAATTACCATGTAACACAATACCAAGCCCTGTCAGCTGAAACCCCCAAGGAATCGTGGGGCATATTATCAAGGGGGTTTATCTCCGCTTTTTTGGCTTTAAAAACCATGAAAGCGGAGATAAAATTATTTCCCTATTATCAAGCTGTCGCTAACACCAGTTAGTGACACCTAAAAGGAGATAGCGACCATCTTGGGCCCGGCTTTGCATGTCAGTGATACTTATCACTAATGACATGCAAAGTGGCGTGCCAAGATGTTAGCGACTGGAAACAGTCCCTAACATCGCTACCTTCTATTACCAACTTTTGGAGATATTCGCGCTAAGCGCGAATATCTCCAAAATCTAACACCTGCCCTGAGCAGTTCTTAGCCATGTTATCCAATGGGAGGTGGATAACATGGCTAAGACCATTAGGTCGATAATACATGAATATCGCTGACTTTTCTGCGATAATAGCAAGGTTTATCTGCGATAAAAATCGCCGATGTGCGGCGATAATTTTTGTCTCTAAACAAGTTATAGACAAAAATTATCGCTAGTTGTTAGTAATATGCCCCCGGGTTTTTGCTTGCAGAAATCGGGAGGCGGGAGACTAGCACTGAAATCAGTACTCACACGCCTGAATCAGGAGGATTGCCATGTCTGAATTCTCTACAGCTGGGGCCATAAACTACATCCGCAGGGGTAGGTGATAGCCTGGGACCAGCCTGGCATCTAAAATGGCTGCCGTGCACGACAAAATTGTGGCATTCGAAAAAAGGCAAGATGGAGCAGCCGCTGGAAGAGATATATCAACATATATCAGCCTCCTCAGCCACCCTCAGGAAACATAGGGGATTAGGATATGTCTCCCGCACCCCCTTATACCTAGTACTTTAATTAACGAAGCACAAAATGGCGAATTCCCGTTTCGCTACCAGTTTGCAGCCCAGTTCGCGGCCCGTGAAGCGCTTCTACCGTGAAAAATCATTTTTTTTTTTATTTTCCCCACGGGACCCTTTAATAACCCCAACAACATTCCTAGGGGGTCAAGAGAGGGATACCTTGCCCCCTTTCATTAAATTCCCCCTTAGTTTTTCACCTTTTCTTCTCTCTCGATCCTACCGAGAGACAAGATGGCGGCCGCTCCGGACTGTCACGCAGCAAAAAAAAAAAAAAAGCTCACGCACAGCCGCTGGAAGAGATGTATCAACATATATCAGCCTCCTCACCCACCCTCAGGAAACATAGGGGATTAGGATACGTCTCCCGTACCCACTTATAACTAGTAATTTAATTTACGAAGCACAAAATGGCGAATTCCCGTTTCGCTACCAGTTTGCGGCCCAGTTCGCGGCCCGTGAAGCGCTTCTACCGTGAAAAATCATTTTTTTTTTCTTTTCCCCACGGGTCCCTTTAATAACCCCAACAGCATTCCTAGGGGGTCAAAAGGAGGATACCTTGCCCCCTTTCATTAAATTCACCCTTCGTTTTTCACCTCTTCTTCTCTCTCGATCCTACCGAGAGACAAGATGGCGGCCGCTCCGGACTGTTTAGAATGTTGACAGACACCGGAGAGCCAATCAGCTTTCTGCGCGCAAAGTTCCGATAAGCGAAAAGTAAGCGGACCGGATCGCTGCCCAGAGCGCTGTTACAGATATATATCTTGATTTAAACGTTAATTTCTCAAAAACTACTGGAGCACATATATTGAGACCTAGCAAAGGCACATCGGGCTAACAGTCCCTACAATTTTGCCAAGTTTCGTGCAAATCCATTCAGCCGTTCGAGCTAAAAGTGAGTCCAACCGCCCTATGGAAAACTCAATGCAAAAAACGCGTTTTGGGACCCCCCTTTTTTCTCAGCCCCCCCTTGACGAAACCCCACCAAATTTTCAGGAGCTGCTCAGAAACAAAATGTGCCATTTTCCTGAAAATTTCAGCCGATTCCATCCACAAACGCCAAAGTTATTAGACATAGAATTTTCAAAAGTCCCATAGGGAATTAATCCTAACTATATATACCTACTGGCGATAGCCAGTAGGTAATATATATATATATATATATATATATATATATATATATATATATTACCTACTGGCGGTCGCCAGTAGGTATATATCGTTAGGATTTTTTTCCTATGGGATTTCTGAAAATTCTATGTCGAATAACTTTGGCGTTTGTGGACGGAATTGGCTGAAATTTTCAGGAAAATGGCACATTTTGTTTCTGAGCAGCCCCTGAAAATTTGGGGGGGTTTTATAAAGGGGGGGCCGAGAAAAAAAGGGGGGTCCCAAAACACGTTTTTCCCATTCGTTTTTCTATAGGGTGGTTGGAATCACTTTTACCTCGAACGGCTGAATGGATTTACACGAAACTTGGCAAAATTGTAGGGAATGGTTTGCCCGACGTGCCTTTGCTATGTCTCAATATATGTGCTCCAGTGGATTTTGAGAAATTAACGTTCTAAAAAACAGATATATCTGTGACAGCGCTCCGGTTAGCGCCCCGGTTCGCGTACCTGACGAGTAAAATTTCCACCTAACTATAACTGGTGTGAAACCTATGGTTTTTTCAGTGAAAAAAAAAAAAAAAATATATATATATATATATATATATATATATATATATATATATATATATATATATATATATATATATATATTACCTACTGGCGGTCGCCAGTAGGTATATATAGTTAGGATTTTTTTCCTATGGGATTTCAGAACATTCTATGTCGAATAACTTTGGCGTTTGTGGACGGAATTGGCTGAAATTTTCAGGAAAATGGCACATTTTGTTTCTGAGCAGCCCCTGAAACTTTGGGGGGGTTTCATAAAGGGGGGGCCGAGACAAAAAGGGGGGTCCCAAAACACGTTTTTCCCATTCATTTTTCCATAGGGTGGTTGGAATCACTTTTACCTCGAACGGCTGAATGGATTTACACGAAACTTGGCAAAATTGTAGGGAATGGTTTGCCCGACGTGCCTTTGCTATGTCCTAATATATGTGCTCCAGTGGATTTTGAGAAATTAACGTTTTAAAAAACAGATATATTTGTGACAGCGCTCCGGTTAGCGCCCCGGTTCGCGTACCTGACGAGTAAAATTTCCACCTAACTATAACTGGTGTGAAACCTATGGTTTTTTCAGTGAATATATATATATATATATATATATATATATATATATATATATATATATATATATATATATTACCTACTGGCGGTCGCCAGTAGGTATATATAGTTAGGATTTTTTTCCTATGGGATTTCTGAAAATTCTATGTCGAATAACTTTTGCGTTTGTGGACGGAATTGGCTGAAATTTTCAGGAAAATGGCACATTATGTTTCTGAGCAGCTCCTGAAACTTTGGGGGGGTTTCATAAAGGGGGGGGCCGAGAAAAAAGGGGGGTCCCAAAACACGTTTTTCCCATTCATTTTTCCATAGGGTGGTTGGAATCACTTTTACCTCGAACGGCTAAATGGATTTACACGAAACTCGGCAAAATTGTAGGGAATGGTTTGCCCGACGTGCCTTTGCTATGTCTCAATATATGTGCTCCAGTGGATTTTGGGAAATTAACGTTTTAAAAAACAGATATATCTGTGACAGCGCTCCGGTTAGCGCCCCGGTTCGCGTACCTGACGCGTAACGGAACTTCACGAAGTGAAGCTGATTGGCTCTCCGGTGTCTGTCAACATTCTAAACAGTCCGGAACGGCCACCATCTTGTCTCTCGGTAGGATCGAGAGACAAGAGGTGGAGAAAAACAAAGGGGGAAATTAATGAAAGGGGGCAAGGTAGACCCCTCATGACCCCCTAAGAATGATGTGGGGGCTATTAAAGGGTCCCGTGGGTCAAAAAATAAAAAAAATAAAAAATCGATTTTTTCGCGGTAGAAGCGCTACCCGGTACACGAACCGGGTAGCTCACCGGTAGCGTAACGGGAGTTCACCATTTTGTGTTTCGGTCGAATTTAATCACAAGATGGAGGAAAAACAATGTGGGAAATGGGTATAAGGGGGCACGGGAGACGTATCCTGACCCCCTAGGTTTTCTGAGGGTGGCTGAGGAGGCTGATATATGTCGAAAAATGAAAACAAAATGTGAATTTTTCGCGCGGTTAGTTGCCGGTACGCGAACCGGGTAGCGAACCGGGAAGCGTACATAAGTGAAAATTAGTGAAAAAAGGTACATTCGAAATTTTAAAAGAGAAATTATAGTTAAGGTAGCTCTGAAAAGAGCTTTTGGGTTCTGTGTAAGTTCTAGGTACTTATAAGTAGGGACCAATACACAGTCTTAAATTTTGTATGAAAACTCTGTTTCCCTCATCTGAGAAGTGCACACCATCTCCTCCGTAGATATCTTGCATGTAGTAACGCAAGTTATTGTTGTAGATGGAGCCCATTCCATGGTCTCCTATATAAGCTGAAACAGACTTATTTACATGCTTCCTCGCTTTCTCAATTTGTGGACAAAATTGATTGGACCACCTCCATTTCTGTCTTTGGCATATATTGGAATATACCAAGGCAGTTTGAGGAAAAAGTGCCATCAATTGCTCAAAGGTGTCCTTTAAAAGAATTTCCAGACCTACACCAGAGAAGGAAAAAATGGTATCTGCTTCTTTAAACAAATATTTCACTTGCCTCATGATTCAGGGAGAATAATTTGCTTACTTGATGTGTATAAAAACGTTTCTTGAAGTTATTTAGGTTTCTTGATATTTACTGCTAGAGTTTCATAGCCAGCAAGGGGCATATTTACAAGGCCTTTGAGCCACTTTCAAGTTATTTTCCCCATGTTAAAAGTGATGCAAAAGTGGTGCAAGGGCCTTGTAAATACGCCCTCATGTGTGTTAGGGCATTTTAAGTCACTTCCCCATGAATGGGGGAGAATAATTTTCTTACTTGATGTGTTTAAAAACGTTTATTGAAGTCATTTAGGTTTCTTGATATATACTGCTAGAGTTTTATAGTCAGCATGGGGCATATTTACAAAGCCTTTGAGCCATTTTAAGTCAAAAAACACATTTTTAAAACACATCAAGTAAGTAAATTATTCTCCTAGATTCATGGGAAAGTAGAAACAGATCCTTTGAGCACTCCCTGAGCACATAGTAATATAAAAATGTTGTACTCTTTACCATTAGTCTGACTTTTTTTATAATTGCTCTACTATTATATCTTAAATTTTGAAAAAAAATAAATAATGTCTTAAACAATTTTTAATTTATAAATACAATTTTATTGATATTAATTTTAATAATCTTTGGAAATTTCAAGTATTACTTCATCTGAAATTTCATGATCTTTATTTTCATAAATTGTCTCTTGTTTTTCAAAATTGTCCATAAATTCCAACAGTTGTTCGTCTACTGTCACATTAAAAAAATCGTCAATATTGTCCTGTATTTCCGATTGTACTTTGGGTTCCTGTGCTTCTTTATCCATAATTGCTGTTAAGGTAGAATAAAAAGAGAGAGAGAAATAGAGTTTAAGTAAGAAACTTCAACATTTTTATTTTTAACTTAACGTGTACAACATAGTTCTGAGTTTTTAGGAGTGAATTTATGTTTGGGCAGTGTATTCTACAAGGCAGGAAGTAGAAATATAAAGTACTGCATGTGATCAAGTCTAACTCAATCCATGACTACAACAGAGAAGCCTAACTCAATCTATAACTATAACTGAGGGACAGTAAAAATCTAACAGGAAACGTTTTTATAAAAATAACTTTAGGTGCACAACATATTTCTCCTTAGAAACTATTAACTTACCTTTGGAAAAGTGTCTTAGGTTTCTCAGGAAATGCTCTGTAAATGTGCCTCAGGGAGTTCCAGTCAAAATGGCTGTCTTTCCCTCTTATTTTTCATATATATTCATGTAGCAAACCAATCAAATGTCAGCACATAAAAATACAACTTGAAAGTAATGTTATCATTGGTTGAAAATGTCAACTCTTTCTAATTTGTTTTTGCCATGTAATTTACCTCAGGTTATTTAGACAGGGCTACAACTTGAATGGCTCTATGGAATTCCATCAAATTTGGGAAAATGGTAGGGACTGGTATGTAGTAGGGACTATTCCAAATTTGGTGAAAGTGTCTCCAGTGCTTTTTTGGTACATTAACTTCCCACATTTTTTTTTGCTGCGTGTGCGTTGCGCGCCCCGGTTCGCGCACCGGGTAGCTTACCGGCAGCGTAACGGAAGTCCACCATCTTGCGTTAAGGTCTAATTTGGACACAAGATGGATGATAAACAATGGTGGGATTGTGTAAAAGGGGGCAAGGGAGACATATCCTGACCCGCTATGTTTTGTGAGGGTGGATGAGGAGGCCCATGTATGCCCAAAACAAGAAAAAAATGTTTTTCAAATTTTCACGCGGTTAGCGCCCGGTGCGCCAACCGGGTAGCGCTCCGGAAAGCGTAAATCGTGAAAATTAGAAAAAAAAAGTTACATTTAAAATTTATTTAGAGTGATCATAGTTAGGGTAGCTCTGAAAACAGCTTTTGGGTCTGTGGAAGATTTAGGTACTTATAAGTAGGTACCAATACACAGTCTTAAATTCTGGATGAAAACTCTGTTCCCCTCATCTGAGAAGTGCACACCATCTCCTCTGTAGATATCTTGCATGTAGTAACGCAAGTTATTGTTGTAGATGGAGCCCATTCTATGGTTTCTCATGTAAGCTGAAACAGACTTATTTACATGCTTCCTCGCTTTCTCAATTTGTGGACAAATTTGATTGGACCACCTCCATTTCTGTCTTTGCCATATATTTGAATATACCAAGGCAGTTTGAGGAAAAAAGTGCCATCCATTGCTCAAAGGTGTCCTTGAAAAGCATTTCCAGACCTACCCCAGTCATAGTGCCCAAATCATTTCCACCACAGTGCACTATTAAGAGGTCAGGGTTCGGCAGATGCATAATTTATTTTTAATAAATACATATAAAATATATTTTTTCTTTAAAAGAAGAATACATTTTACAGCTTTTGATATTTGCTATTAAAAAACCATTGAAATTCACTGAAAAAACAATAGGTTATAGACCATATATAGTTAGGAATTAGCATTTACAAAACCTTGAAAATTCACTGAAAAAACCATAGGTTATAAACCATATATAGTTAGGGATTCGCATTTACAAAACCTTATTTTACTCACACAAAACCATTGAAATTCGCATATATAGTTAGTTGCACTAACTATATATCGCGCACCCGTAATCCACTGCTGATGATGTCACATATTACATCATTCATGACATGGTCAGTGACATCACTGATGACATCACTGATGACAACTCAAATGACATCACTGACAACATCACTGATGACATCATTCATGTGATAATACGATGAACCTCCTCAAACTCTAATATAACCTTAGATACACACAGTGTAAACAGACACTCACAGATTGTCACTCATCCATGGAGTTACTCATACTCCTAGTCAGTCAAGCAAAGAATCAATCACACCTTCATTTCCTCAACTATACAGTTATACACACCTTACTTATTCAAACATATTCTAACACATATTTACTCTCCTATGCAATCACTGATACAAGTTTTCAATGATCCATGCAGCCACTCACACATTCACTGGCTCTTAAACACAGTAATTTATATATGTCAACTCTCACATGTACTGTGTTTTACATATGTACTAACTTTGATATGTAGCACTGAGATATCCATTCACTCATTAATACACTCATGCACACAGTCAACCACCCATACAGCTGTTTCCACAGGCAGTTTTGAACCCATACATCTAGTGAATCAACTGTTCACACATCTATGCACAGAGTCACACACCTCCCAGCCACCCACACACGCACACTCACTCTCCCATACAAATACTTGGGCAACTAATCAATAACCCATATAGTTACTCATATAGCTACTGATCAACACATGCAGCAGTTTACAGAACAACAGATATAATGATGCACAAATTAAGACAGTTTAGTCACTAACCCATGCACTCAGTGAGACACATTTAATCACTCTCTCATGCAGTCAGTCATGCACCTACTAAATCCTTCATCCAGACACTTATACATCCACTCATTCTTAAATATATAAGACATATTTTAACTTTACAGAAACATACAGTCACTGGATGATGTCATCAGTGATGTCATCAGTGATGTCACTGACCATGTCATGAATGATGTAATATGTGACATCATCAGCAGTGGATTGCGGGTGCGCGATATATAGTTAGTGCAACTAACTATATATGCAAATTTCAATGGTTTTGTGTGAGTAAAATAAGGTTTTGTAAATGCGAATCCATAACTATATATGGTTTATAACCTATGGTTTTTTCAGTGAATTTTCAAGGTTTTGTAAATGCTAATTCCTAACTATATATGGTCTATAACCTATGGTTTTTTCAGGGAATATATATATATATATATAGACTTCAGGACAGTTAGTTGGACATTTAACTTCTACAAAACCAGAGAAATTCTGCAGTTATAGGTAGTGGAGATAACTATAACTTGCGCCCCCGCAATGCACTGCTGCTGACGTTACATAATACATCATTCAAACTCCCTCCGGAGCAATGAAGCAAATAATGTGGTATCTGCCACACGATCCAGGGATGTTTATGGGGGCACCATAAGTGCCCCTCAGGGCCGATAGCGGATGACAGCGGGGACAGGGGCCTAAAAAGTGTTTCTGCCAGCCTTTTCACAACTGAGGAACCGATGTAAAATTGCTGGTGGATCGTAATCCCCATTGCGGTGCCTGAGAAGGCACCACCCCTCTTGTGGAGAATCAGATCCGACCGACCGCCCAATGGGCTCCTTGAGCCCATCTGAAGCTGTTGGTCAGTTCCTGGGGCAATGCGATCAGAACGACTGCAGCGTAATGCTGCGGTCTGTTTCAGTCCCACTGACATCATAATTTGCCCCATGGTAATAACTATTACCACATAAAATATGCTATTAGCATACACAATTCACACATAACCAGTTGAGTTTGTGCATTAACTAAGTATGACCATGTCATGAGTGATGTATTATGTGACGTCATCAGCAGTGCATTGTGGGGACGTGAGTTATAGTTATCTCTTAACTATAACAGCATAATTTCTCTGGTTTTGTACGAGTGAAATGTCCAACTAACTGTAACGTCCCAAAAACCTATGTTTTTTTCAGTGAATTTCTAAGGTTTATTTAAATGCTAATTTGTAACTTTAACGTCCCTGAAACCTAGTTTTTTTCAGTGAATTTCAAAGGTTTTTTATATGCTAATTTCTAACTATAACATAGCAGTCTCATTTTCAGAATGGTGGAGAAAGGTGAGCATGGCCTCCAAACACCTTTTAGCAATCCCACTGTGTGGGATTTACTGGAGGTAACTGGAGGGGTAGTTAGCCCCCAACATTAACCTTGGGGGCCAACTCACCCTTTTACTATCTCCAGTAAGTCCCACACAGCAAGATTGCTAACTTGTTATATAATGGCCTGCCCCTCCCTACACCACTGTGCAAACAAGCCCCCTGGCTCATTGTAAGTTAAGAGATTAACTCCCCTTGAATCCTGAGGGTCCCTGGGGGCCAATTGGCCCACCAGGTACCTCCAGTAAGCGCCACAGAGCTGCTTTGCAGAGAGGTGTTCAGAGGCCATGGCCCGTTTTACAGCACTCTGCAAACGGGGCTTCTGGTGCACTGCTGCTCGGAGGATGAAGTCAACTTGTGTCCTGAGGTCCGCAGGACAAAAGAGGACCTCATCGCCCCACCAGCAGTGCGCCTGAAGCCGCATTTGCAGAGTGGTGTAAAAAGGGGCATGGCCTCGGACCACCTCTCTGCAATGAAGCTCTGTGGCATTTACTGGAGGTTCTTGGTGGGCTAGTTGTCCCTCAGGGACCCTCAGGATTGAAGGCTACTTAATCCCCAATTCACAACGCGGCATGGGGCACATCTGCGCACTTGTTTTGTTAGGCCCCGCCCCCTCCCTTCACCACTGTGCAAACACGTGTCCTGGCATTTTGTAAATAGGGGGATTAATTCCGTTTGATTCCTGAGGGTCCCTGGGGGCCAACTAGCCCACCAGGAACCTCCAGCAAGCACCACAGATCTGCGTTGCGGAGAGGTATAAAAAGGGGCGTGGCCTCGGGACATCTCTCTGCATCGCAGCTCTGTGGTGCATACTGAAGGTACCTGGTGTGCTAGTTGGCCCCCAGTGACCCACAGGATTCAAGGGGACTTAATCCCAGGGGCACATTTGCACACTTGTTTTGTTTGGCCCTGCCCCCTCCCTGCATCACTGTGCAAACGTGCCCCCCTGGTGTATTGTAAATTGGGGGATTAATTCCCCTTGAGTCCTGAGGGTCCTGAGGGGCCAAGTAGCCCAGAATGAAGCTTGTGCCCGGGAGGGTGTGCGTACCCTCCTTGATGCTCAGATTTTGAAACTTTCTTTTTCTAATTAACAGCAACTACTGAACGGATTTACACCATTTACCAAAAAGGGCTCTTTGTGAACCACGGGCTACCTTTTTTCCAAATTTGGTGTAATTCCGTTCAGCAGTTCGGGCTGTATCTTTGTCTAAAGTTTCCTATGGAGGACAGCTATCAAACCCATCTTTTTTCCAATTTCTCAGGAACTACTGGATGGATTTACACCATTTCAAAGAAGGGCTCTTTCTGAACCAAGACCTACCTTTTTGCCAAATTTGGTGTAATTCCGTTCAGCGGTTCGGGCTGTAGCTTTGTCTAACATTTCCTATGTAAATTAACATGGGGAAATCGTGTTTTGGGACCCCCTTTTTTCTCAGCTCCAGGTTGACGAATCAAGCCAAAACTTTCAAGACAGAAGCTGACCGGAGTTGGCCACCTATTTTGCTGGTAAATATGTGGCCAGAACTCAGGAGTGCTACAAATATAATGAACAGGTGTGGCGGTTATTAGCTGTTCAGTCGAGCAAAAGCAGGCTGCAGGGTACATTAACAAAATTATAAATAAGCAAGGCAGAATAGTAACTAATTGAGACAGGATTAGAGAAAGTTTTTGAGTAGTTTATGGGGATTTATATAATGCTCCAGTAACAGCAGGGCTCGAGGACCTAGATAAATACCAAGATCCATCAATATTTAATAAAGCATCCCTGGCAGATGTTCACTTTTGGGGGCAGATTTCTCTTTAGAGGAAGTTCAGTCAGCCCTCCGGGGCCTCCCCTCGGGTTTTGATACCCCTGGAATTTTATAAGGTTTTTGTATTAGAACTTTTGGGGGGAAATGATGGGGATATTCAGGCATGTTAGAATTGGGGGGCATCCCGAAGATTATTGGGCTACTGCCAATGCAAACATTTTTCTAAAGGAAAGCAAGAACCCGGCCGACCCAGGATCTTATAGGCAGATCACGTTTTTAAAAAATGCTGTTAAACTCTACTCTAAGATCTTGGCAAGCAGGCTAGGCAGCATTATACATAAATTAGTATTGGTTAGACAGCATGGGTTCATTCCGGGAAGGGAGACCTCCGAACATGTGCAACTGGTAATTAAACTGTTTGATGCCAACAAGACTTTAGAAGAACCCACAGGGGTTGCCCTATTGTATGCCGAGAAGGCATTCAAAAGGGTGTCTTGGGAGTATCTGTGGAAAGCCATGGAGGATTTTGGTTTGGAGGAGCCTTATATCCAAGCAATTTGTGTGATGTATTCTAACCCAGTAGCCCAGCCTCAAATTATGGGGCATGATTCAGAGCCCTTCTGTATAAAAAGGTGAACAAGGCAGGGCTGTCTCACATCGCCCTTGTTATTTGCTTTGTAAATAGACCCCCTTCTCAGGAGACTAGAAGCTTCCACTGATATCATACCGAACCTTTTGCATGGTAGGGACACAAAAACATTGACCTATGCTGACGTGTCAGGTTGTTAAACTTGTCTCAAGAAAGCACACATAAACGGAGCAAAAGAATGTTATACCACTCTCATACAAGGCAACCATTAATGGCACCTTTTTCACCCTTCCTTTCAAGGTTACAGAAGCTGCAAACAAATAAAAACACTGCTTTCATTTTTTTACCAATCATACAGCTCTTCTGAATGGTCAAATTTTTTAAGCCTTTCTTTGACTCCTCTAAAGAAAGCCCAATTTAGTAGGGATTTTGGGTGAGATCAGCAGATCCACAGCGGCGCTGAGCGCGGCCTCTCATGTGACTTTGCTCTGGATCCGTGGATCCATGCAGCAAACAGAAATCTTTTTTAAAAAACTATCCTAAACACTACCACTTCCTACAAATCCCTAAAGTTATACTCAAACAATCTTTATTTATTATTTCTTTCATGAACAATGTCTCCTCACATTGACATTGTAGGCTTTGTTTTGTTCCCTTCCCCCATACTCCTGTAGCTCTGTTTCCATGGTGACCAAAATTGCGACATTCTCTGTTAGCAGTAGGTTACAACTTCACAACAGTCTCTACCATCTCTACAATAGCATGCTCACTCCTAAACCGAAGACAGCAGATGTGGCTGACTGTATGCAATTAGAAACATATCCCACATAACCAATCACACATGTACTTACTTTAAATTTATACCACAACCTAGTTGTAAAGAGTGCCATAATTACAACATCCAATCAAATGTAATCTTTTAAATTTCACTTGCTAGGGTCTCTTTTAACTGACTTCATTTTGAAAACTACCTCATTTAGCTGCAGCCTTCTCCTGTGTGCCTCTGCTCCATCCTTCAAAAATGGTTAGAGTCTGGATTGTAGGTCATAGCTTCATGTTCTGTACTAGAAGGTTTGCTAAAAAGAGTGGGATTGGCAGGGACCTGGGTTTTCCTAATGTGGATGTTAGTTGGTTTGGCCTGAGAGAGGTAAAGTGGCAGCATTTGCTTCCATTGGTTGATAGCATTATGGATTCCCAACATCCAGACCTCATAATTATGCTCTGAGATGGCAATGACCTGGGCACACTGACTGTGGTAGGACCGGAGATCCTAATGAAGAATACTTTGAACAATTATTGCAAGTTTTCCCTCACACTGCCTTGGTGTTTTCTAACATATACTAGAGGCAGAAATGGATGTGGTCTTCTGAATTTTGTCCACAGATAGAGAAAGCCAGGAGACATGTTCATAAAACTGTTTCAGCCTTCCTCAGAGACCATAACATGGGCTCTATCTACAATAATAACCTGCCCTTCAACGTGCATGGAATATGAAGGGGAGATGGTGTTCACTTCACAGAAGAAGGCAACACAGTGTTTCTGAGCAACATGATACTTTGCATCCACTCAAACATGTAGTCATCATATAGCCAGAGTGAATAGAACAGGTCTTCTAAGAGCCACCCTATTTCCCCAAATTATTATGTTTTTAACTGTAAATACTTTTTTATATTCATCGCGGATCTGCAAATCAAAAGCACACATTCAATGCAAAAAAGCACATTTAATATTTCTAGTAGAGGTTTCTGAATGGGTTTCACTGTGGGTATAACATAGTCTAAATGGGTATCATTTTAGGTGCATAAGTGTACCTAAGCATATCTTAGTGGCTGTAACAGTGTCTGTATGGGTATACCAGTAGGTGTGAGACTCTCTGTATCAGCATGTGAGTGGCTATGAAAGTGTCTATATAGGTGTAGGTGTGGGTGTGAAAGTCTATGTATGGGTTTGTAAATGGGTGTAACAGTGTCTGCATGAGTGCAAGTGTGGGTGTGACAGTGTCTGTATGGGTATGTGAGTGGGTGTAAAGGTGTCCATATAGGTGTAAGTGTGGGTGTGAGTGTCTCTGTATGTGTTTGTGAGTGGGTGTGACAGTATCTGCATGGATGTAAGAGTGGATGTGAGAGTCTGGGTATGTGATTAGGTTGAAAGTCTCTGTATGGATGTATGTATGGGTGTGAGAGTCTCTGTATTGGTTTGTAAATGGGTATAACTGTCTGCTTGTAAGACTGGGTGTGAGAGGGTCCGTATGGCTATGCGAGTGCATGTGAAAGTCTTTGGATGAAAGTGGGAGTCTCTATATGGGTTTGTGAATGGGTGTAATAGTGTCTGTTGGATATCTGAATGGGTGTGACCGTGTCTGTATGGGTATGTGAGTAGGTGTGAAAATGTCTATATATGTGTAAGTGTAGATGTTAGAGTCTGTATGGGTTTGTGAGTGGGTCTAACAGTGTCTACATGGGTGTGAGAGTGATTGTGAGAAAGTATGTATGGGTATGTAAGTGCATGTGAAAGCCTCTGTATGAATGTAAGTGTTGGTTTGAGAGTCTTTGTATTGGTTTTTGAATGGGTATTACTGTCTGCTTTGGTGTAAGACTGGGTGTGAGATGGTCCATTTGGCTATCTGAGTGCATGTGAAAGTCTTTGGATGTAAGTGTGCATGTGGCAGTCTCTATATTGGTTTGTAAATGGGTGTAACAATGTCTGTAGAATATCTGAATGGGTGTAACAGTGTTTCTATGGGTATGTGAGTGACTGTGAGAGTAAGAGAGTAAGAGAGAGCTACACAGGGCTACGCTGTGCTCCGCGGTGGATCTGTAGATCTTGTAAGTGGCTATAAAAAACGTTTTTCATATTTCTGATTCCAGGATACAGGCTCACCCTTTTTATGTAACATGTACAAGGGGTCAGGAAACTTCTAACCTGACCCTTTCATTCAATATGCAAACAGCTTTTCAGGCCCAGCGACCATTTCCCCAAAAATAAAATGTCAGCTGCAACTATTCTGTGATGGTGTGGCCATCCAATCAGGACTTTGTTGTGGTGTGTGGCTCCGCGGATCCCCCACGGATGGATCCACAGAGGCTCTGCATCCCTATATATACAAATGTGCTTTCCGGTTAATGGGCCCGGTGTATATAGACTTACCATCTCCTTCACGGTGTTGGTAAAGTATGAATGTTTTGTGACCTCATTCCAGTTGCAAAACATTCATATATGGCCCTGCAACTCGCTATTAGGAAGGGACGCCCTTGGCACCTCCCTTCCTAATAGTGACACGCAAACCCAATTTGTGATTTGGCAATGGCTTATCGAACTGCAAATAGGGCTTTATACATTTAAAAATGCTTTCTGGTCACAAACAGGCTGTTGGCGAGCAGGAAAAAGCTTTGTATAACTGAATCAATATCTCTAAAACTACTAAATTGATTTACATCAAATCACAAAAGCAAAAACAGCAAGACAAAATCAACCTTTCTGCCACATTTAATGTAATTACTTCCAGTGGTTTAGGCTGAAGCCATGTTCAAAACTCCTATGGGAATTAACATGGGGAAAACATGTTTTGGAACTCCCCCTTTTTCACAAGCTGAAGCGAATGTCAAATTGTTTCTCAGAAAATGTCATGAAAGTTTGTCAACCGGCACCAAAGATATAGGCAATTAAAAAACAGCTTTAAAATAGAAATCAAGTCCTAACTATAACTACCTACTGGCAACCGTGAGTAGGTATTATTTATATATATATATATATATATATATATATATATATATATATATATATATATATATACATATATTACCTACTGGCGGTCGCCAGTAGGTATATATAGTTAGGATTTTTTCCCTATGGCATTTTTGAAAATTCTATGTCTAATAACTTTGGCGTTTGTGGACGGAATCGGCTGAAATTTTCAGGAAAATGGCACATTTTGTTTCTGAGCAGTCCTTGAAAATTTGGGGGGGTTTCCTCAAGGGGGGGGCGAGAAAAAAGGGGGGTCCCAAAACGCGTTTTTCCCATGTTAATTTCCATAGGGCGGTTGGACTCACTTTTAGCTCGAACGGCTGAATGGATTTGCACGAAACTTGGCAAAATTGTAGGGACTGTTAGCCCGATGTGCCTTTGCTAGGTCTCAATATATGTGCTTCAGTAGTTTTTGAGAAATTAACGTTCAAAACAAGATATATATCTGTAACAGCGCTCCGGGCAGCGATCCGGTCCGCTTACTTTTCGCGAAACGGAACTTTGCGCGCAGAAAGCTGATTGGCTCTCCGGTGTCTGTAAACATTCTAAACAGTCCGGAGCGGCCGCCATCTTATCTCTCGGTAGGATCGAGAGAGAAGAAGAGGTGAAAAACGAAGGGGGAATTTAATGAAAGGGGGCAAGGTATACCCCTCTTGACCCCCTAGGATTGTTGTTGGGGTTATTAAAGGGTCCCGTGGGGAAAATAAAAAAAAAATGATTTTTCACGGTAGAAGCGCTTCACGGGCCGCGAACTGGGCCGCAAACTGGTAGCGAAACGGGAATTCGCCATTTTGTGCTTCGTTTTAATTGTTTAGAGACAAAAATTATCGCCGCACATTGGCCACAATGCATGAATATCGCTGAAAAGTCAGCGATATTCATGCATTATCCAGCAAATGCTCTTAGCCATGTTATCCACCTTCCATTGGATAACAGAAAGCTGATTGGCTCTCCGGTGTCTGTCAACATTCTAAACAGTCCGGAGCGGCCGCCATCTTATCTCTCGGTAGGATCGAGAGAGAAGAAGAGGTGAAAAACGAAGGGGGAATTTATTGAAAGGGGGCAAGGTATACCCCTCTTGACCCCCTAGGAATGTTGTTGGGGTTATTAAAGGGTCCCGTGGGGAAAATAAAAAAAAAATGATTTTTCACGGTAGAAGCGCTTCACGGGCCGCGAACTGGGCCGCAAACTGGTAGCGAAACGGGAATTCGCCATTTTGTGCTTCGTTTTAATTGTTTAGAGACAAAAATTATCGCTGCACATCGGCCACAATGCATGAATATCGCTGAAAAGTCAGCGATATTCATGCATTATCCAGCAAATGCTCTTAGCCATGTTATCCACCTTCCATTGGATAACAGAAAGCTGATTGGCTCTCCGGTGTCTGTCAACATTCTAAACAGTCCGGAGCGGCCGCCATCTTGTCTCTCGGTAGGATCGAGAGAGAAGAAGAGGTGAAAAACGAAGGGGGAATTTAATGAAAGGGGGCAAGGTATCCCCTTCTTGACCCCCTAGGAATGTTGTTGGGGTTATTAAAGGGTCCCGTGGGGAAAAGAAAAAAAAAATGATTTTTCACGGTAGAAGCGCTTCACGGGCCGCGAACTTGGCCGCAAACTGGTATCGAAACGGGAATTCGCCATTTTGTGCTTCGTTAATTAAATTACTAGGTATAAGGGGGTGCGGGAGACGTATCCTAATCCCCTATGTTTCCTGAGGGTGGCTGAGGAGGCTGATATATGTTGATACATCTCTTCCAGCGGCTGCGCCATCTTGCCTTTTTTCCAATGCCACAATTTTGTCGTGCACGGCAGCCATTTTAGATGCCAGGCTGGTCCCAGGCTATCACCTACCCCTGCGGATGTAGTTTATGGCCCCAGCTGTAGAGAATTCAGACATGCCAACCCTCCCGATTCAGGCGTGTGACTACTGATTTCAGTGCTAGTCTCCCGCCTCCCGATTTCTGCAAGCAAAAACCCGGGGGCATATTACGAACAACTAGCGATAATTTTTGTCTCTAACTTGTTTAGAGACAAAAATTATCGCCGCACATCGGCGATTTTTATCGCAGATAAACCTTGCTATTATCGCAGAAAAGTCAGCGATATTCATGTATTATCGAGCAAATGCTCTTAGCCATGTTATCCACCTCCCATTGGATAACATGGCTAAGAACTGCTCAGGGCAGGTGTTAGATTTTGGAGACATTCGCGCTTAGCGCGAATATCTCCAAAAGTTGGTAATAGGAGAAAGCGATGTTAGGGACTGTTTCCAGTCGCTAACATCTTGGCACGCCACTTTGCATGTTATTAGTGATAAGTATCACTGACATGCAAAGCGGGGCCCAAGATGGTCGCTATCTCCTTTTAGCTGTCACTAACTGGTGTTAGCGACAGCTTGGTAATAGGGAGATAATTTTATCTCCGCTTTCATGGCTTTTAAAGCCAAAAAAGCGGAGATAAACCCCCTTGATAATATGCCCCACGATTCCTTGGGGGTTTCAGCTGACAGGGCTTGGTATTGTGTTACATGGTAATTTTTCCAGGAAACGTCAGAGGGTCGATGCAGGGGTTCTAGAAGAGGTGATAAACCATTTAAGCCTCATGAACAAGCGCATGGTCTTTTAAAGATTTGTGAAGTACTCGGGGCGGCGGTGTGTGTGTGCCCTCTTTCAGGAGCGGGCGGGGGGGCACTGCCAGCAACTTGCCAGGTCAGGTAGTGTTCAACACGTGCATCACCCTTTCTCTGCCTGCTATTGCGCTCCATGCTTCGGAAAGGTAAGAAAAAGAACGTGCATTTGAGTTTGAAATGTCCGATCCTGCAGCAGCACACTTCCAAAGCCCACACATGACAATAACCCGATTCAAGGCCCTATTCACCCGTTTAAAAAAAAATAGATAACACTCCAACAAAGTAAGATTATAAAACTTTATTAACTTTTAACTATAATGAACGGAACAAAAACTAAAAACATTTAAACATTTTTCAACTCAAAAAGCAACAATGGTTAGAAGCTGTCTTTTGTGCGAATAGTCCCAAGGCAGCACAACGTGCAGAGTTCTGGACGGCACCCAGGTGATGTCGCCTGGGTGCCGCACTGGTTTTGGGATCCTACAATGCAGCACAGAAAAACAGCGTGGGGCGTCCCGGGTGGTGCGGGGGGAGGCCTCGTCAGTAGCGGTCTGTTGTGCGAATAGTCCCAAGGCAGCAGAACGCGTTGAGATGTTGATGGGACTGTGTCCAGTGTCCCATGGCTGACACAACATGTACGACAGGCACCCAGGTGATGTCCAGTAAACTGCCGCACTGGTTTTGGTATCCTACAATGCTGCTCCGAAAATTGGCGTGCGGCGGCCCGGGGGGGGGGGGGGGCGTGGGGGAGGCGGCGTGAACGGGCCTCCCCAGGTGGCGGCCATCTAGCTGAGTTGCGCCCGCTCTTGCGGCTACAGCGTCTCGCTCACCATGTTGTTGAGTTGCTCCCACTCTTGCAGTGCAGCGATAGGCGGCTGCCACATGGCTCTTAAAATGGCGGACGGCTCCTCGGTTTTGGGCCTGGTCCACTGAAATGGCCCTGGGACACCTTGGAACTCGGACGCTTGCCTGCTAGGGCTTGGGCTCCATTCTCGAAAAGCGTCCCCTCAGCCGTGAAGATTCTACAAAAGTCTTGGGGGCCCCCGACTCCCGCAGGCTTCCGGTGGGGAACGGCTGCCATGATTGCTCGTGGAATGACCACGACGGAGCCACGAGATGGTGGTGCTCTCATGCTGACGCCAGCTTCAGTCTGAATGATCCAGAAACAAGGTGGGGCTTTCATCGTTTGGGAAAAAAAATGTTCTAAACCAATGAAAAGTGTTATTTTTAGGTCATATGACCAAGACTTCCATCTTTAGGAAACCAAAAGTAAAATGAACCAATGAAAAGTTTTATAAACAAGTCACATGACCTATTATGCGGCATAGGGCTACAAAAAGCGTAGAAAATCCGTTGGCACGTGAGGCGGCGTCAGTAGCGGACCGATGTGCGAATAGGCCGAAGGCAGCACAACGCGCCGAGATCCGGATGGCACCGAGGTGGTGTCCAGCAAATTGCCGCACTGGTGTGGCCATCCTACAATGCTGCGCCGAAAGACGGCGTGTCCAGCTGAGTTGCGGTCACTGTTGCGGTACAGTGACTCGAACGCGCCGAGATCCGGATGGCACCGAGGTGGTGTCCAGCAAATTGCCGCACTGGTGTGGCCATCCTACAATGCTGCGCCGAAAGACGGCGTGTCCAGCTGAGTTGCGGTCACTGTTGCGGTACAGTGACTCGAACGCGCCGAGATCCGGATGGCACCGAGGTGGTGTCCAGCAAATTGCCGCACTGGTGTGGCCATCCTACAATGCTGCGCCGAAAGATGGCGTGTCCAGCTGAGTTGCGGTCACTCTTGCGGTACAGTGAGTCGAACGCGCCGAGATCTGGATGGCCCCGATGTTGTGTCCAGCAAGTTGCCGCACTGGTGTGGCCATCCTACAATGCTGCGCCGAAAGTCGGCGTGGGGTGCCCCGTTGGCTTATGAGGTGATGTCAGTAGTGGACCGATGTGTGAATAGGTCGGAACCAGCACAAGGCGCCAAGATCCGAATGGCAAGTCCTGGATGTTGAGTGCCTCAGTTGAGAGTTCTGAGCAGTGCTTGTAAGACTGTCTGAAGCTTATTTGCACCTGCTGCAGCTTCACTATTGCCCTGGTGTGGCCAAAGGTCGCACATGACATAGGCGGCCGGCTCCCGAGGTCCGGCGGAACTTTTTTCCTTTTCCTTTCTGCTTCTTTTCCTACAATCCGTTTCATCTGAAGACACGACCAGGTCCCTGAATGTGTGCAGGGGGACGCTATTGATTGAATGAAAATGGCGGCTTGACACAAAGCTGACTCAAGCGTTACTGTTGATGCTATACAGACAAAAATTGGTTTTCAGTTTATACATTCTTCAGGTTTTTTTTTTCCATCCAAGTCTGATTGAGAGTTTGTAGAAAAATGGCTTCAGATTTTCCACATACTACTCTTCAACATTCTTCCTAAATGTAACAATGTGAAACTCACTAGGAGAACGGCTGTTTCTGTTTCCTTTCAAAATGCTGCCAACAATATTTTCTGAATGGAAGACACCATCTTGTAGCATAAAGGGCCGAAAGGGGTTCTGGTCTGGCCGATGGTTGGTGGAGACATTTTGACTATATCTTGGACCTGCCCGGCCTCGCCCAAAATGGCGCCGGTATAAATGGGACTCGTAACTCCTTGCCCGCAAATGTATATCTAGAAAATGTTATTGTAAGTGGCCCTGTCGTATTTTAATTACAAAATGTACGTCCACCGATTCCGCAACTGTTAGACACCTTTGTTCTTGCAACCTAATGGCCCGCTCGTTACGTTCTTCTACGGTGTAAATGTCTCCTCATCATATACGATTTCAGTTTGCTCCGTGGCCGGCCCACGTGGTTATAGGCCCGTATTTGTATACTGACATTTTCACAATAAAGGTTTTTAAAACAAAACACGGTAGTAGTATTTACATTGGTAAAGTTTTTACTTTTAGTCACTGTTTTCGAATCAGTAAAAGGCAAGTGAAATAAAGCAGTCCAATTACATGACGGATAAAAGGTATAATATGTAGGAACGCAGTAAAGATAAATGGTCAAGGGCAGTTGTGTTTTTCATGTCTGCAACATAAAGTGATCGATAAGAATCTGATAATCAGGCGTATCGGCGACTAAGACAGCAGGCCGAATCTCTTTTACTCAACGGCTCCGTCATGGAAGGAAGAAACGCCCTTTTTCTCGAAAAAGGAATATATTTTACTTGCAAGACAGTTGTAAATTTTCCGGGAAAGTACATTAGCCTGGAATATTATAACATATGTTTGAAAAAAAAATATTGTTCGAAAACAATAAAAAGCGTAATTTTTAGGTCATATGATCAAGCTTTTCATCATTAAATTAACAAAAGTAAAATGAACCAATGAAAAGTTTTATTAACAAGTCACATGACCTGTTATGCTTACGTTACGCGCTGCGCGCCGCGCCTCGGATCACTTCCGGGTGCGCTAACGCGGCGTGTCATATAACGCATTACGCGACAACGTAGGTTAAGAATATAGTCAAAATGTCTCCACCAACCAGCGTTCGGAACACAACCCCTTTCAGCAGTCCAAAAAGTTCTGTTAAATGACAACAGAGGGGACAGGCAACAAGAACCATCAGTCAAAGAGGGGAGGGCAAGTTCTTCTCTTCCGGGTCATGTTGGGGCGCTACCGGAACTGATCGAATTGGTAGTCTACAGTGTTTCTGGATGTTTCAGACTAAAGCTGGCGTCAGCATGAGACCACTACCATCTCGTAGCTCCGTCGTGGCCATTCCACGAGCAATCATGGCAGCCGCTCCCCACCAGAAGCCTGCGGGAGTCGGAGGCCCCCAAGACTTTTGTAGAATCTTCACGGCTGAGGGGACGCTTTTCGAGAATGGGACCCAAGCCCTATCAGGGAAGCGTCCGAGTTCAAAGGTGTCCCAGGGCCATTTTAGTGGACCAGGCCCAAAACCGAAGAGTCCTGTGGCAGCCGCCTATCGCTGCACCGCAAGAGCGGGAGCAACTCAACTACATGATGAGCGAGACGCTGTAGTCGCAAGAGCGGGCGGTAAACAGCTGAATGGCGGAAGAGGCACAGTGTAGCAAAAGCGGGCGGAATGGCAACTGAAACGGTAAAGGGGCGCCCCACTACAGCGTGTCTTCAGGTCAAACGGATTGTGGGACAAGGTTCAGAATTGAAGAGTCATCAAAAGGCAAAAAGTTCTGCCGGACCCCGGGAGCCGGCCGCCTATGTCGGTCGGCCAGTCTGTGAGTGTCTGTTTACACTGATTGTATCTAAGGTTATATTAGAGTCTGAAGAGGTTCATCGTATTATCACATGAATGATATCATCAGTGATGTTATCAGTCATGTCAAATGAGATGTTTTCAGTGATGGCATCAGTGATGTCATTTGAGATGTCATCAGTGATGTCATCAGTGATGTCACTAACCATGTCATGAATGATGTAATATGTGACATCATCAGCAGTGGATTGCGGGTGCGCGATATATAGTTAGCGCTTATAACTATATATGGAATTTCAATGGTTTTATGCGAGTAAAATAAGGTTTTGTAAATGCAAATCCCTAACTATATATGGCCTAAAACTAATGGTTTTTTCATTGAATTTTCAAGGTTTTGTAAATGCAAATTCCTAACTATATATCCACTATAACCTATGGTTTTTTCTGTGAATATATATATATATATATATATATAACAAAGGCAGAAGCTGAAACGCATTTGTTCACTGCAATAAATCAAAGGAGATTTAATCTACTTGAGTGAGGGCAAGTTGGAGCTTTGAATATATATATATATATATATATATATATATATATATATATATATATATATATATATACATATATATATATATATATATATATATATATATATATATATATATATATATATATATATATATATATATATATATATATATATATATATATATATATATATATATATAGATATATATATTGCTCCAAGAATGCCAGAAGAGATTGCGAGGCTGTCTAGGCGGTCCGAGTACCGAAGCCGGCGCTTCGTAAATATCCACTCCCAGGTTCTAATATTTTCAAAAGAACCACTCGGACACCTCAAGTGCTTTAGCTTAGTTTATTTCAGCAACGGGAAAAACGACGCGTTTCGGGGATGAACCCTTGATCACGATCAAGCGTGATCAAGGGTTCATCCCCGAAACGCGTAGTTTTTCCCGTTGCTGAAATAAACTAAGCTAAAGCACTTGAGGTGTCCGAGTGGTTCTTTTGAAAATATTAGAACCTGGGAGTGGATATATATATATATATATATATATATGGTACTTAGTTGTGGAGTTAGGATTAGGAATAGTAAATCTTTGGTTCTTCTATGCACTTACCTTTCAATATTTTGGTCATTGATATTTTGTCCAAGATATTCTTGTTACACGAAATTCATGGCGTCGATATTCAGTAGTACAATCATGAACTAAAAATGCATGGATTCTGTAGGTAGAGTACAGGAAGAGTTTCAAGTTCAACCAAAGCTGTGGACAATTAATGAAGTGTCTAAAGTGCAAGCACTCAGAGTGGGATGCATTTACATACAAATGTACTTTTGTGTGCACAAAATACAGAATGATGGTCACAAATATTACCATAATTTTGAAATGGACATGTAATTGGCATATAGGACAGAGGCGGAGTTGAAGCACTTTTCCACAGATAATGAGTTTTTTGTGTATATATTATCTAGCTATCTTAATCTGCTGCATGTTTCTATTGTTAAAACATGAGCAATGTGTCTGAGTTCAAATGGGAGCCAAAAAAGTCTATACCTAGTGTGACAAAAATCTGGTAGAGAGACATCAGAGTAACAACTGTAGCTTAAGATTATACTTACTGCACAGTGACAGCCTTCAGTTCAGTGTGAGCTATTCTGAAAAGATATTGGACAAGATAATCATAATGTTAAATGCCTTACTGTGGGCATACACTGAACAATGCATGCCATAAACATAGATCATATTGGGTGCACATTTACGACATAGTTTACACATGGAAGAAATTGTCGGTGGGTTCAGAAAAAATTCACTTTGCTCATCTTTACTTAGAGAGAAAATTACAAAAAACAAATTGATGGACAGAATGTAGATCAATGTCTTACATTCACCCCAGTACAAGGATCTGGGCCTAAATCCATCGTTTTTTGCACTCCACACCACCCTGTTTCCATGGGGCACAGGGTCAGAGCTGAATTGCATATCGCCATTGTCTAACCCAGGGTGGTGTGGAGTGCAAAAAAACTATGGATTTGGGCCCAGATCTTCGGACTGGGGTGAATGTGTGACATTGATCCACATTCGGTCCATCACCTGTTTTGTTTGCATATTCCGCCCTATGCGCCCTGGGGATGCTCAGACGTGGGTCCCAGGCACTCCACACCACTGGAGTCAAGCTAGCCGGGCTGATGAGAGGTGTTACCTCGAAACCGGTCCGGTCCTCAGATGCTTGATTCCGTTCTGGGAAGGACATGGCTTTGTAGTTCGGACTGGACTGTTCCCATGGGGCACAGGGTCAGAGCTGATTTGCATATCGCCATTGTCTAACCCAGGATGGTGTGGAGTGCAAAAAAACGATGGATTTGGGCCCAGATCTTCGGACTGGGGTGATTGTGTGACATTTATCCACATTCGGTCCATCACCTGTTTTGTTTGCATATTCCGCCCTATGTGCGCTGGGGATGCTCAGACGTGGGTCCCAGGCACTCCACACCACTGGAGTCAAGCTAGCCGGGCTGATGAGAGGTGTTACCTCGAAACCGGTCCGGTCCTCGGATGCTTGATTCTGTTCTGGGAAGGACATGGCTTTTGTAGTTCAGACTGGACTGTTCCCATGGGGCACAGGGTCAGAGCTGATTTGCATATTGCCATTGTCTAACCCAGGGTGGTGTGGAGTGCAAAAAAACGATGGATTTGGGCCCAGATCTTCGGACTGGGGTGAATGTGTGACATTGATCCGCATTCGGTCCATCACCTGTTTTGTTTGCATATTCCGCCCTATGTGCGCTGGGGATGCTCAGACGTGGGTCCCAGGCACTCCACACCACTGGAGTCAAGCTAGCCGGGCTGATGAGAGGTGTTACCTCGAAACCTGTCCGGTCCTCGGATGCTTGATTCTGTTCTGGGAAGGACATGGCTTTTGTAGTACGGACTGGACTGTTCCCATGGGGCACAGGGTCAGAGCTGATTTGCATATTGCCATTGTCTAACCCAGGGTGGTGTGGAGTGCAAAAAAACGATGGATTTGGGCCCAGATCTTCGGACTGGGGTGAATGTGTGACATTGATCCACATTCGGTCCATCACCTGTTTTGTTTGCATATTCCGCCCTATGTGCGCTGGGGATGCTCAGACGTGGGTCCCAGGCACTCCCCACCACTGGAGTCAAGCTAGCCGGGCTGATGAGAGGTGTTACCTCGAAACCGGTCCGGTCCTCGGATGCTTGATTCCGTTCTGGGAAGGACATGGCTTTTGTAGTTCGGACTGGACTGTTCCCATGGGGCACAGGGTCAGAGCTGATTTGCATATCGCCATTGTCTAACCCAGGGTGGTGTGGAGTGCAAAAAAACTATGGATTTGGGCCCAGATCTTCGGACTGGGGTGAATGTGTGACATTGATCCACATTCGGTCCATCACCTGTTTTGTTTGCATATTCCGCCCTATGCGCGCTGGGGATGCTCAGACGTGGGTCCCAGGCACTCCACACCACTGGAGTCAAGCTAGCCGGGCTGATGAGAGGTGTTACCTCGAAACCGGTCCGGTCCTCAGATGCTTGATTCCGTTCTGGGAAGGACATGGCTTTGTAGTTCGGACTGGACTGTTCCCATGGGGCACAGGGTCAGAGCTGATTTGCATATCGCCATTGTCTAACCCAGGATGGTGTGGAGTGCAAAAAAACGATGGATTTGGGCCCAGATCTTCGGACTGGGGTGAATGTGTGACATTTATCCACATTCGGTCCATCACCTGTTTTGTTTGCATATTCCGCCCTATGTGCGCTGGGGATGCTCAGACGTGGGTCCCAGGCACTCCACACCACTGGAGTCAAGCTAGCCGGGCTGATGAGAGGTGTTACCTCGAAACCGGTCCGGTCCTCGGATGCTTGATTCTGTTCTGGGAAGGACATGGCTTTTGTAGTTCAGACTGGACTGTTCCCATGGGGCACAGGGTCAGAGCTGATTTGCATATTGCCATTGTCTAACCCAGGGTGGTGTGGAGTGCAAAAAAACGATGGATTTGGGCCCAGATCTTCGGACTGGGGTGAATGTGTGACATTGATCCGCATTCGGTCCATCACCTGTTTTGTTTGCATATTCCGCCCTATGTGCGCTGGGGATGCTCAGACGTGGGTCCCAGGCACTCCACACCACTGGAGTCAAGCTAGCCGGGCTGATGAGAGGTGTTACCTCGAAACCTGTCCGGTCCTCGGATGCTTGATTCTGTTCTGGGAAGGACATGGCTTTTGTAGTACGGACTGGACTGTTCCCATGGGGCACAGGGTCAGAGCTGATTTGCATATTGCCATTGTCTAACCCAGGGTGGTGTGGAGTGCAAAAAAACGATGGATTTGGGCCCAGATCTTCGGACTGGGGTGAATGTGTGACATTGATCCACATTCGGTCCATCACCTGTTTTGTTTGCATATTCCGCCCTATGTGCGCTGGGGATGCTCAGACGTGGGTCCCAGGCACTCCCCACCACTGGAGTCAAGCTAGCCGGGCTGATGAGAGGTGTTACCTCGAAACCGGTCCGGTCCTCGGATGCTTGATTCCGTTCTGGGAAGGACATGGCTTTTGTAGTTCGGACTGGACTGTTCCCATGGGGCACAGGGTCAGAGCTGATTTGCATATCGCCATTGTCTAACCCAGGGTGGTGTGGAGTGCAAAAAAACTATGGATTTGGGCCCAGATCTTCGGACTGGGGTGAATGTGTGACATTGATCCACATTCGGTCCATCACCTGTTTTGTTTGCATATTCCGCCCTATGTGCGCTGGGGATGCTCAGACGTGGGTCCCAGGCACTCCACACCACTGGAGTCAAGCTAGCCGGGCTGATGAGAGGTGTTACCTCGAAACCGGTCCGGTCCTCGGATGCTTGATTCCGTTCTGGGAAGGACATGGCTTTTGTAGTTCGGACTGGACTGTTCCCATGGGGCACAGGGTCAGAGCTGATTTGCATATCGCCATTGTCTAACCCAGGGTGGTGTGGAGTGCAAAAAAACGATGGATTTGGGCCCAGATCTCCGGACTGGGGTGAATGTGTGACATTGATCCACATTTGGTCCATCACCTGTTTTGTTTGCATATTCCGCCCTATGTGCGCTGGGGATGCTCAGACGTGGGTCCCAGGCACTCCACACCACTGGAGTCAAGCTAGCCGGGCTGATGAGAGGTGTTACCTCGAAACCGGTCCGGTTCTCGGATGCTTGATTCTGTTCTGGGAAGGACATGACTTTTGTAGTTCGGACTGGACTGTTGCCATGGGGCACAGGGTCGGAGCTGATTTGCATATTGCCATTGTCTAACCCAGGGTGGTGTGGAGTGCAAAAAAACGATGGATTTGGGCCCAGATCTTCGGACTGGGGTGAATGTGTGACATTGATCCACATTTGGTCCATCACCTGTTTTGTTTGCATATTCCGCCCTATGTGCGCTGGGGATGCTCAGACGTGGGTCCCAGGCACTCCACACCACTGGAGTCAAGATAGCCGGGCTGATGAGAGGTGTTACCTCGAAACCGGTCCCGTCCTCGGATGCTTGATTCTGTTCTGGGAAGGACATGGCTTTTGTAGTTCGGACTGGACTGTTCCCATGGGGCACAGGGTCAGAGCTGATTTGCATATTGCCATTGTCTAACCTAGGGTGGTGTGGAGTGCAAAAAAAACGATGGATTTGGGCCCAGATCTTCGGACTGGGGTGAATGTGTGACATTGATCCACATTCGGTCCATCACCTGTTTTGTTTGCATATTCCGCCCTATGTGCGCTGGGGATGCTCAGACGTGGGTCCCAGGCACTCCACACCACTGGAGTCAAGCTAGCCGGGCTGATGAGAGGTGTTACCTCGAAACCGGTCCGGTCCTCGGATGCTTGATTCCGTTCTGGGAAGGACATGGCTTTTGTAGTTCGGACTGGACTGTTCCCATGGGGCACAGGGTCAGAGCTGATTTGCATATCGCCATTGTCTAACCCAGGGTGGTGTGGAGTGCAAAAAAACTATGGATTTGGGCCCAGATCTTCGGACTGGGGTGAATGTGTGACATTGATCCACATTCGGTCCATCACCTGTTTTGTTTGCATATTCCGCCCTATGTGCGCTGGGGATGCTCAGACGTGGGTCCCAGGCACTCCACACCACTGGAGTCAAGCTAGCAGGGCTGATGAGAGGTGTTACCTCCAAACCGGTCCGGTCCTCGGATGCTTGATTCCGTTCTGGGAAGGACATGGCTTTTGTAGTTCGGACTGGATTGCTCCCATGGGGCACAGGGTCAGAGCTGATTTGCATATCGCCATTGTCTGACCCAGGGTGGTGTGGAGTGCAAAAAAACGATGGATTTGGGCCCAGATCTTCGGACTGGGGTGAATGTGTGACATTGATCCACATTCGGTCCATCACCTGTTTTGTTTGCATATTCCGCCCTATGTGCGTTGGGGATGCTCAGACGTGGGTCCCAGGCACTCCACACCACTGGAGTCAAGCTAGCCGGGCTGATGAGAGGTGTTACCTCGAAACCGGTCCGGTCCTCGGATGCTTGATTCCGTTCTGGGAAGGACATGGCTT
The DNA here is from genome assembly GCF_964263255.1 of Lissotriton vulgaris. Lineage (NCBI taxonomy): Eukaryota > Metazoa > Chordata > Amphibia > Caudata > Salamandridae > Lissotriton > Lissotriton vulgaris. Next base: position 1,557,144,191 of record NC_141689.1, on the reverse strand, counting down.
TTGTAGTTCGGACTGGACTGTTCCCATGGGGCACAGGGTCAGAGCTGATTTGCATATCGCCATTGTCTAACCCAGGGTGGTGTGGAGTGCAAAAAAACAATGGATTTGGGCCCAGATCTTCAGACTGGGGTGAATGTGTGACATTGATCCACATTCGGTCCATCACCTGTTTTGTTTGCATCTTTACTTAGAGCCACTCACCAAAGTTCATTGTACCGCCAACATTCCTTACCATATGTACGCGGACGATACCCAAATATACATCAATATCTCTGCTCAAAGAGATCCTCTCCCTGAACGAGACCCTGAAACTGACTGTCCAATGGCTAGCCGCTAACCAATTCAAACTCAACGCAAAGAAAACCAAATTTCTCCTAATCTCCCCTTCTAAAGCCAACCCTGAGATTCAGATGTGGATCAAGGCCATCTCAGCCCTAAACTGCCCGCCGACCATTGTGGACTCTGCCAAATTCCTGGGCATAATCCAAGACTGTAACCTGAACATGCGAGACCACATCAACTCGATGGCTAAAGCAGCTAGTTTCCACCTGTGCTACCTATGGAATCTGAAACCTTTCATCGATGCTCCTGACTTAAAAATGGCAGTTCAAGCACTAGTCATCTCCAGACTGAAATATGGTTGTTCCACCCTCACTGGTCTACCTAAGATCTCCTTAGCACCCTTAAAAGCTTGCCTCAATGCGGCCACCAGACTACTCACCCGCACCAGGAAATTCGACCACATCTCTCCACATATGAAAGCGCTGAACTGGCTCCCTCTAGAGGCCAGAATTAAGTTGAAACTGGCATGCATTACACACATGGCTCTTTACTCAAACTCCCCTGCTTATCTGGCACAAAAACTAGTAGTATCTGGAGGAAGCAGCACCTCCCGTCCGCCAGAAACCTCTAACTCCAACCCGCCTTTTTTCAGAAAAAAAGAACCCACAATAGGGCACTCACCGGGGCAGCACCAAGAATCTGGAACTCTTTGCCACCCGCCATCAGAAGAATCCCTTCTCTAGCACATTTCAAGAGGGGGCCAAAACCTTCCTCATGAATAAATTCCTCGTCTAATGCCTGCCATGCCTGAGCACAAGCCTGATGATTCTAAGACTATTGTTTCTTCTACAGATCATCAACTCTCTCCGCAGGGAGTTTTTGGGGCCTTTATTGTTTACTGACTTTAACCATGATTGCAATCATACATTTGTATCCCCATTTTCCCCTATGTTCCCTACAACCCTTCCCCTCGCCATACATTTGTATAGTTTTGTTTATTTCTGCACTTTAGACTTTGTTTATACACCTCTGTATATCTTGTAAAGCGCTGTATAAAACACTAAAGTAAATAAATAAATAAAATATTCAATAGAAAATATAGACAGATATTTTCCTAATTGTTGACATTTTGCGAGTGGTTTATTTGACATATATAGTGTTTTGCACTCTATAATGGGGAATGTATTGTATTTTAAGTGAGTAATAAGCCTTTCACTGTAAATAAGGTGTTCCAGTAATACCAATGCTGAGGGAAAAAGTCTTCCAAAATCATGGTTGTATGTTTATGTATAGTTACACCGTTTAACTTGGTAACTGTGGGTTCATTCTGTGTAATATATTTACTGCAAGAACTTTTTGGCGTGCTGTAACCAGGGAAAGTATTCTTCCCCTTAATCGCTCTGGAAAACCACCTCAAGAAGATTAACAACTTCTGTCTGCCTTAGCGCCCCATTCATGGTACTCCCTTCACCTACATCATATGTGTCTGCATCTGCCACTATGCAGACACATGGTTACAGGAATCAAAGTTATCACAGTTATGACACTAGATATTTGCACTGTGGGGGAAAAATGGCATGAATGGAGACATATGCTGCTTGTCATGATTGTGCCATTGAGGATCATTAATGGAGGCAGTCATATTTATGTAGGCAAGAATGTAGAATAAAAAAAACACTGGTTGCTGTTCTCCGTACTACCAAAGGACACTGACTGGAATTGGTATTTTCAAATTTTCACGAATAGAATACAGATTAAACAAAAGTGAAGCTATGATGAAGAAACTGATATTTCATAGGAAAAACTGCAGTGTTTTTGATATTTTACAGAAATTCCAGAGATATTTTTCATATTTCATTGGACCCTGTGAAATGAGGGGTTTTGTATGACTGCGTTTTGTGCAATGACAAAAGACAAACATCCCTCTCACTCTCTCTCTGACACACAGAGACACACACACACAAGACAGAGTCAGCAATAGTGACTCCGTAATTAGTAAAGAATGAAGGTAAAACAGTGGGGCATATTACCAAGCAATATCGATAATTATCACTATTGCTTGGTTAGAGACAAAAATTTACCGCTGAGCTGCGGCGATTTTTATCGCAGATAAACCTTGGTATTACCAAGGTTTATCGCAAATGCGATAAAAATCGGCCGCAATGCATGAATATCGCTGAAAAGTCTGCGATATTCATGCATTACCGAGCTAATGCTCTTAGCCATGTTATCCACCTCCCAATGGATAGCATGGCTAAGAACTGCTCAGGGCAGGTGTTAGGTTTTGAAGATATTCACGCTTAGCGTGAATATCTCCATAAGTTGGTAATAGGAGATAGCGATGTTAGCGACTGTTTCCAGTCGCTAACATCTTGGCACGCCCACTTTGCATGTCATTAGTGATAAATATCACTGACATGCAAAGTGGGGCCGAAAATGGTCATTATCTCCTACTAGCTGTCACCAACTGGTGTTAGCGACAGCTAGGTAATAGGGAGATAATTTTATCTCCGCTTTCTTGGCTTTTAAAGCCAAAAAAACAACGGAGATAAACCCACTTGATAATATGCCCCAGTGTTTCCCATTTTGACTCCCATAGGACACTCTGCCTCTTTCCTAAATAAAATTTAGCCGTACTAAATTACACCAAAATTGGCATGAAGCAAGAACCTTGCTTGATTTGGTATAACCCCTTGCAGTAGTTTTAGAGCAAATAGAGTTGAATAAATGTTTAGAATGGAGTTCGAAGTGTTAAATTGCTGAGGTGTCTGGACAGTTAATTCTGGGAAAGTACTTGCAACATTTTGAAAATTAAGACATTTGGCTTGACAATGATTGAGCGCGAGGGTGATCTAAAATTGTAGGGGTGCATCATAATAATGGATAGTCCGCACCTGCATATATTCCTGTGTTGTATTACCATTTGGTCATTGGAAAACGTGTTGTAATATTATTTGCAAGTAAATTGATAAAAATTATTTTGTGCCATTCAGGAGAAACAGAATGACATTTACGTTTGGAAAGAGTAACCTTTAGTATATTGCAATTGCCTAACAAAAGCCTATGTGTAATGTAATGCATTTTGATTTAAACCTGCATCATGTTGGAGTCTGCACATGCAAATGACTAATTGTGCTTAACGTGTAACAATTGTAGATGCTTGCCAAAGGAAAGCACCCTTAACTTGTGGGTATAATCTGATGTTTAAAGGCCTAAATGAAATGTTCACTTTTGTGTAATGGAAGGCCTATTTGTTTATTTTTATGCTGGTTGATTTGTGTAGGCCAGAAAATGTAATTTTCCTGGTAAGCTCTCGCATTTGGAGGTAGTCAGCAAATCTCATGTACATGCAAGGTTTTTCTGTTCTTACGTTTCTGTTCCAGGTGGAAGAAGCTGCCTTTGTTAGTTAGAACTAACGTATTTTGTTTTAGGAGTTAGGGATGGAAGAGAAGTAATACTTTGTAAACGGAATGTCGATAATTGGGCGCTCGTGTTCTTTCTCGCTAAGGAGGCATGGGAATCAAGGTCATCGAGTCGAACTTGGATGGAGTGAGGAAGGCGGTGGAAATTTACCTACGAGAAGTGCCCAGTAAGATGAAGTGATTTGTGGGCGTGTTTTACATCTGTGAATTTTGTATTAGGGACAGTATTCCAGGGACAGAGTTAGGAGAAGGGGTGAGGAGATCAATGTGGAGGGAAGGAGCTTCTTAGAATGAGCTAAGTAGCTTTGGCTACTTGACCCATACAACGTGAGCATACTTCTTAGGAGGTCTTCACAAGGTGACACCTTTAATTGATCTTGCCTTGCTAAGTAGGGATGTCACTTTAGAGACAAAGTAGGGACAGTCTAATGCTTTTCACATTTTTGCCGCAAATGAAGTCTGACATAGATGTTGGGGCAGGTCGCATCTGTGTTCTGTTTTTGGAACTTTTCATTCTTTACCTGATCCATCGGATTAAGCTCACTCATCGATATGGTTGTGCATTAGGTACCATGTATTTTTACAACCTCGTCTCGAGGTGCTTGTACATTCAGTTGTTTCCGGTTTTATAATAAACCCGCTAAACTGGGTATTCGTAGTCTGTGATCTTTGGAGTCCTTGTCCCTGGAAATGTTGGATTGCCTTAAATGAGTTATTTCTCCCCTTTCCACTTCTCAGCAGGTAGCAAAAGATCCATTGACCTAGGGTTCCTAGTTAAATTCTGGTAACGGAGCCCAGGGCTTATCAACATTTACACTTTCCCAGTGTCCTTTTTGGGTCCAGGAACTCAAACTCAGTCCACATACCCAAAGATTCTGTTTGACTGGCTGAATGAATAAAATCTATGTGTCCAGAAAAAAATAAAGCCCATGTAAATGCTCAGGGTAAACACACCCTGACTCCCAGGTGTAGGTGGTGAGACTGTGAAAGGGACTTCCCATAGGGGCATGAGTACAAGCAAACTGCACAACATGGTGGCATATTTTGCAGCGCTGCGTCATTTAAAAAATGCAGGGATACGTCATATTTACAAGAATACGGTGCACCCCTGTGTTTTACCTTGCGGTGACGATAAAAATAGCTGCCTAGCACCAACACAAACACCCTTGCGCCATAGTGCAAGGGTGCCTGCGTTGCAGGGATGATTGTTCATGTGCAGGAAGGCATCCATTCCTGCACATAAACAATCAATAATGGAGATTTATTACTTCTATATGTGTGTCATTCTGCAGAGCACATAGAAGTTGTAAATGACTGTTGGATTTGGGCCTCCTGGCAGGTTCACCCCTGAACTTTTTGCTTTTTGATTGTGATCTGGTGATTTTTGGTTTCTGTGCACTTTACCACTGTGTCCCAGGGTAAAGTGCGTGTGTGTGGTGAGGTTGGCCTGCCCTAACATAGGAATGCATGGGGAATGTATGTGTTCCTTCCTGATGCGTGGGGAGTGCAGGTGCGAGTTTGGTATGTGCAGACTCGTGTGATTGAATGCTGCGCAATGATGTATGCGGCGTGATTGTGTCTAGTGTGGAAGTGCCACTTCTAGAAGTTGGCATGTTTGTGTAATTTGTGTCTGGCTTGTGATTGGCTGGAGCTGGCTGGTGAGCCTGGCTCCATGAGTCATGATGGGTCTGCCCCGGTGGTGAGTGTTGAGATTAGCATGAGTGATGTGAGGGAGGAGCACACCTGGGACCTGAATAGGGCTGGGCTTTCCCCACACAATGCTGGCTCCACCCCCTTGGTGCGTCCAATGACCCAAGCCTGCCTAGTGAATGGAAAGGGTGGCTGAGGAAAACAAAGTGCTCCAAAACCAGCTGCAACTGGTTTTCCCCCACCCTGCACCCTTAGACAAAGCAATAGTGTGTATAAAAAGAAGCTGTGACCTCTTGTAAAATGTTCTTGTTCCTGACTTGAATCTACCAGGGGCGTGCTGCTTCTGGGGCCCAGGGGAAGGCTTGCCTCCCTGGGCCCTGCTCAGCCCCTGGATGCCTGGAGAACCCCTCTACTTCCTGAACCCTGACAGAGGGGGCTTTGCTGATGGTGTGGCCCAGGAGGGACCGCCATGGGGACTGTCTCCTTTCTGGACTGCCCTGTGTGCTGGCCTCTGGGCCCTGCTTTGCCTCCCTGACCTCCATGACCTGTTTCCTGGCTGTTGTCCTTGCCCCAGGACTTGATGCTGCCTGTGGGCACCCTGGGAGCATGGGGCTCCTCTCCCCTGTGGCCATGTGTGAGGGAATCCCGAGCGGAGGGATTCCCCCAGTGGCCCCTTCATCGCAGGTGCCCACCCTGCATTATGCTCATTATGGTATTTTTTTATTTACGGGTGCCCACCCCGTTTATGTGCTCCTTAGCGGGTGCCCACCACGCTTCTATGTTTATTTTGGACTTCGAGGGTGCCCACCCCTCATTTATGCCCGAGTTTTCACCGCCATGGCCCTCGCGCCGCCAAACAAGAAGCCAGGCACTACGGTGCCTGACGCGGGGCGGGACTTCCGGTTTTGGAGGGACCTTCGTGCCTGGCCATGCCCACCCACAGGCCACGCCCCCTCCGCCCTACTTAAAGCGCTGACTTACAAGCGTCCAGTTGGTTCGTACTCCTGAGGCAAAACAGCCGGGAGCTTGATTTTATAACTGTATCTTTGTGTATTTTGTGTATTTTATAAAGCCTACCTCAACTGCTGCTAGCACCTTGCACTTTACTCCTTGAGGGCGCCGTGTAGCGGATCCAGCGCTCACGAGTCACCCTCCACGCCGCTCCCTTTGCGCCTGGCCACGCCCACCCACAGGCCACGCCCCCTCTCCGTCCCAGAGAACTCCTTTTTCAATGTGCAACCCCAGAACGCGCAGCGGGCGCGCCGTTTGCGCGCCGAAGGCGCACCTAAGGCAAGCCCGTCTGCGCCCGTCCGCGACCGGACGGGGCCAGGGGCACGTCCCCATGCCAATTTTATGTGCTACTCCTCTGAGGAGCTGACCTCTCTCCAGGGCCGCTGGCCACTCTCAGAATCCACTGTAAGGCACATTGCATCGTTAGATCTCATCTCCTCTTCTGCCCTTACACTGCTGCCGCCATTGTCGGCTCCACCCTCGCTTTGTCCCCCCCTATCTAACCCTCCCCCCCCTACTCCTCCGTTATCTGTCATCTTACTCAATACCAGATCTGCGGTCAAACACCATCATGAGCTATCTGTCCTCCTCGACTCGGAGAAGCCAGGTCTATTGCTCCTGACCGAGACCTGGTTTTGTGACTCGTCCCTCCCCGTCCTCCTGGCCACCCTTCCCCCTTCCTATGTTGCCCTACGCGCTGACCGCCCAGCGGGCAGGACAGGCGGTGGTGTGGCATTGATTGCTCGGGCAGACCTAAATTTTCAAATTCTTTCATCTTCTTCTATTCCTTCCTCTGAATTCCTTGTTGCCCGATCCCTCTATTTCTCTCCCCCCATCACTTGTCTCTTGATGTATCGCCCACCCCAGCCCTCGCCCCTATTCCTACCTGCGTTCCAGGACTTACTGGCCACCCTGGTGGTCAATTACGCTTCAGTCCTGGTCCTCGGTGATTTTAACTATTGGCCTTCCGATCCTTCCGAGTGCGCCACTTCGAAAGAATTCACAGAATCTCTTCTCTCCCTGAACTTTGTGTCGCATAATTCGGTTCCCACCCACTCTCACGGTCACATTCTCGACCAGGTATGGTCTCTCAACCTCCCAATCTCCCCGGTGACTGTTTCCCCCTGCCCCTGGTCGGATCATGCCCTCATTTCCTTTTTCATCTCTACTGAACCAGCGCCTAAAAACCCACGCGCCAAAAACACATGGGCCAGAAATTGGAACAGAGTTGACTTCCCTGCTTTGACCTCCCTGCTCCGGAATTCCACCCCGACCCTCGCTGGCCTCTCGTCAAACTCTCAAGCCGAGGCAATTAATGCCTGGCTAGCTAGAGGCTGTGACTCTGAAGCCCCCTTGCGCCGTATCTCCATCCGTCGACCCAAGGATTCAAATAGATGGTTTGATGGCAACTTAAAAGAACTCAAATTGACCGTCCGTCAAGCAGAGAGACATTGGAGGAAGGACTATTGTCCTGTATTAAAACCCTCTACCTCTCTACACTTGCCAAATATAAAACGGCAATCCTTGATGCCAAAACCGCCCATTTCTCTGCCAAAATCACGTCAGCTGAAAACAAGCCCAGGGAGATCTTCAACATAGTGAATGATTTAGCCTTCTCTGACAGAGCCACACCCCAAATCCCTCCATCCCAGTCTTTATGTGCCCAACTCAATTCTTATTTCCGAGATAAGATTGTTACCATCAAGGCCAATATCCCTCCCCCTTCATCTGCCTTTGTCGATCCTCCCCCTCCGACCGTCCCATGTCGTCTTACCTCTATTCCCCCCCTTACCCAGGAAGCTTTCTTGGAGATTCTCCCTAAGGTTAAATCGGGCTCCCCTGCAGATGTCTGTCCTGCACGCATTCTGCAACAAATATATTCCTCTTGCCCTGAACCCCCCGTCACTTTCCTGAATAACTCTTTGGCCCAGGGAGTCTTGATACCTGCACTTAAATCTGCTACCATAGTGCCTATACTGAAGAAGCCTGGCGCGGATCCATCCATCTCAGCTAATTATCGCCCCATTTCCTTACTGCCCTACTTGGCCAAGGTACTAGAGCGCCACGTCACCACGGTACTCAGTGCCCACGTAGAGGCAAATGGGGGACTGGCTTCCCGCCAGGCTGGCTTTCGTCCCAGGCACTCGACCGAATCTGTCGTGGTATCGGTCCTAGACGAACTCAGGAAGGGAATGGATCATAACCAACACCAGGCGCTGGTGCTCCTGGATCTCTCCGCCGCTTTTGACACGGTTGACCACAACATCCTTTTGTCCCGTGTCAGGGCGGCCGGAATCCAGGGAACAGCCCTGGTTTGGCTCTCCTCCTTTCTGAGGGACCGTACCCAGGAAGTTCGGCTGGGAGCCTTCACGACCACCCCACTCCCCGTCACCTGTGGTGTCCCCCAGGGCTCTTCTCTTTCTCCTTTACTATTCAACCTTTATATCTCTCCTCTTATTTTTGCTCTTCAGCAGCTGGAGGTCACTGTATTTAACTATGCAGATGACCTCCAGCTCATCTTCGACCTTTCTTCTTCCTCTCTCTCCGTTTCCAATTTTCAGTCCATTATGATTTTCATCAGGGATTGGATGAACCACAACCACCTCAAATTAAACCCGGAGAAGACCGAGTTGGTTCTCACTGGTGGTTCATCCAGTCCCTGGAACCCCCACTTTTGGCCCCCCACTCTTGGTCCCGCCCCTACCCCTTCAGTCACAGTAAAAACACTGGGAGTGAAAGTGAACAGTCACCTCACTCTTCATTCCCAAATCAGTTCCGTTGTCTCCTCCTGCTTCCTCACCCTTCGAACAATCCGTACTGTTTCCCGTTTTTTTCCCCCCAGGCTCTCAAATTGATTATGGCCGCATTGGTAATCTCGCGGCTGGATTATGCTAATGCCCTCTATAATGGCATTCCGGCATACAGCTTACGGAGGCTCCAGGTGGTGCAGAACCACGCGGCCCGGCTTATCTACGGTCTCCCACGCTACCATCACTCCTCCCCCCTTCTCAGGGAGCTCCACTGGCTGCCTATCAGGGAGCGCTCCCTATTTAAGACCGCCTGTATGACCTTCCAGGCCCGGCAAGGCACGGCCCCGGCCTTCATTTCCTCGCTGATAAGCGAATATGTTCCCTCCAGAGAACTCCGGTCTTCCTCCAAAGCTTTCCTTCAAACCCCACGCTTTAAGCGAAAAAAGTGGGGTGGTGCCAATTTCTCTACCTTGGCCCCTGCTTTCTGGAATTCTCTGCCTGATCACTTACGTTTTGCCACACACTATGGCTCTTTTCGAAAAGACCTCAAGACGTTCTTGTTTAGACAGGCCTTCCCTTCATAAACTCGCTCACCCCTGCAACCCTCAGTAACTCCGACCCTGTTAGCGCCAAGAAACCGCTCGGTGAACGTTGCGCTCTACAAATGTTTTAAATTAGAAATTAGTCCCGCCCGCCACCTCGCCGCGATTGGCTGCCCGCTGCCACTGGGAAAAAGGAAGCAAAGCCGGCTGACTCATCCCAGGATTGAGAGAGAGCCCCGGGGCCGCCAGCAACCCAGCGCCAGTGTTGCGGGGCTCCCATGTAGAGGAGGGAGCCCCGGAGATAGAGAGCCCCGCCGGCCGCCCTGGAAGAGGAGCAGAGAAGCGGAGTCCCCAGAGAGAGCAGCCGAGCTTCACGGGCTGTGGGGAGCTCTGGGCCGATTGAGAGTGCCTAGGAGAGGCACAGTTGTATCTTGAGTCCCCCGAGCGGGACTCCCACGTTCAGGGGCCATTATCTGTCCGAGTCCCCAGAGGGGGGACTCCAACGATGGCCGCATTTTCGCCGAGCCTGCGAGGCTCTTGGGGGCATTTGTATTTTGAGCCCACGGGAGGCTCCTATCTACGCCTACATGGTTGCAGGGGCATTTTGGAGGGTAGAGCGGCCCCGGTTGGCAGCGGGCCGCTTCCCCCAGTTAGTAGTATTTGTTTCAGAGCCCACGAGGCTCAAAGGGGGAACAGTTATTTATGCATTCATTGATACAGAGCCCACAAGGCTCCCCAGTTATTTTAAGAGCCTAGAGGGCTCCCAGTATGCACAGTTTTGATTCCTGAGGGGCTAGTGAGAGCCCCTGGCGCAATTTGCTTCACAGCAGCTCAGCAAGTAGTGGGCAGCTGCACCATTTAGGTTTTTCTTTCTAGGGGACTTGCTTGGACTTAGGAGTGAGTCGCACTCCTTCATCCCTACCTTGGCCTTCCCCAGCTGCGCAGCACTTAGTGCCAGCTGCAGCGTTTAGGCCCTGTTCTCTCCCTGTCCCCAGCTGCCCAGCAAGTAGTGGGCAGCTGCTACGCTTAGGTTTTGGCGCTGTGGCGCCACCTGGACCTTCATGAGAGTTATGTGCGAAATGTGATTTCTGCGCTAAATGTGATTTATGTGATATTATGATTCATGCGCTAATGCTTTGGGTGTTAGGAAATGTACTGTGTAGTATGTTTTGCGCACCCTGTGTTCTGACAACTCTGAATGTGTTTTTATGCATCATGTGTGAAGCTTTTGGCCTATACCCCTAAATGTATTTTCATGCTTAGGTGGTTGTTTTATCTAGTATGAGTTATACTAGTGTGTTCATGGTTCCCTGCGTAATATTTTCCTAAGGTGGTTAGTGTTGCGTAGGTGGTACTTACCTTTTGCCAGTGGTTACTGGTTGTGTGCTACATGTGTTATTTGGTGCTACAGTTATGATATGTTCTATGTGCTAATTGTTACTTCTACAAAGTGCTATTTTCTACCAAGCGCATATTCCTGACAGTGGTCCATGTGGCCCTGTCCTGTGTACATAGAATCCCTTGTAAATATTGCCTGTGCCAGTTGGCACAATGTACATCCTGTGATTATGATTCTGATGTGTTCTGATAATACAAAGGCTATTTTTACATATACCTTGTGTGGAGTTCCTTTTGTGGAGGGCCTGGGATGTTGTTGCTGGTGGGTCCGTGCGCAAATGCGTTACACATTGCCTCTGAGATAAGCCTGACTGCTCGTGCCAAGCTACCAAGAGGGTGAGCAGGGGTTATCTTGGCAGGTGACTTCCTTGCCCTGACTTAGAATGGTGGTTTCTGCCTGACTTTGGCGCAAGCCTTAGCCAACCAGAAATCCCATTTCTAACAATGACCATTATAAAATGATTGTTTTTGTGCAGGAAGGGAGACGTTCCTGCACAAAAACAATCATTAATGGCATTTTGCTCTTTCTATGTGAGCTGCAGAATGCAGCACATACAGAAAAAGCAAAAACGAGTGGAGATACAAGTATTTCTCCTCTTTGCACCAATCTAATGCCTGCTTTTGCATGACATTCTTTTTTGGCACTGCTTCAGATTTACACATCCTTGTAAATCTGGGGAGCATCAAAAAGCAATGGGTGTTGCAGGGGAACTTTAAAAAATGTGCATGTTTGCTAGGTACCAATTGAGTAAGGGCCCAAGAGCACAGCTACCCATATTGGAAGAATTGGGTCAGTTGTGAATGGGAAAATGTGATGTACCCATGTTGTGTTTTGGGCCGTTTCCTGTCACAGACACTAGGTCTACTACCCACACAAGTGAGATACCATTTTTATCAGAGGACTTATGGGAATGCTAGATGGATGAAAGTTTGTGGCTCCCCACAAATTCCAGAACTTTCCATCACAGAAATGTGAGGAAATTGTGTTTTATTCTAAGTTTGCAAGAAATTCTGGGTGAGAAAACCTGGTGAGAGCCATACAAGACACCCCGTCCTGGCTTCCTCTAGGTGTCAAATGTTAAAAAATATACAGATTTGCTATGTTTCTGTAGGTGCCGACTGATGTAATGTTCAAAATGTACAGCTGCTCACATGTGAAAAAAAAGATAGTACAGTATAGGGTGGTCCTAGTAAACAGTATTTTACCAACAACCACAGTAAACATACATTCACAAAACGTGAAAAGAAGCAATGCGATGAATAAATGATTGACCAGTGTTATTTAATCACACCGTTGTATTCTCAGATATATACGTAATATTGTAAAATTCATACACAAAGTGCCCGGGAGAAAAAGAAGGGGGGTTGTATGAAAAGTTGGTGGTGTTCATGAGGATGAAGTGATATGGAGAGCTAAAGAAATAGTACTAACAACTGATTCACAGTTAGCATCAAAATTAGGCTTGCTATTTCGCCACAAGCACACAATTTTCTGCATAAATTATAATAGCCATGCTAAAGAAGAAAACACAGTAGAACAATCTCCGTTGCTTTTAGGCTGGCTCAAAGAGAAGTGTTGACGCGTCAACTCCGAATAATTGTAGGTTCATTAACACCTTACGTGGGGGTCTTCCTCAGGACTGTGATACTGGGATGGGCACCATATGGAGCCCTACAGGGAGGGCTGAGTTGCGAACAGATCGGGCGCGTAGGCTCCAACAAAACGAGAGTGGGATTCCTGCACACTCTTTGGATAATATCCGACATGTCCCATCCACACTAGTCAAGTAGACCTGCCCGTATTAATCGGCTAGGACCTCACAGTTAAAAATCTGCTCTTTTCTCCAGAATTTGTGGCACTCGAGAGCATAGAATCGCTCCTCTGTGGTGCTGAAATGTCTCAAAAGGACAGCCCGGACCCAGTGGTGAAGAATCGCCTGGTGATGTCTGAATCAGGATGGAGGGTACGTTTTCAGTGGAAAAATTTGATGCATCTGTGTTGTTTTTGGCCCATTTTCTGTTGCGGTTACTAGGCCTACCCACACAAGTGAGGTGCCATTTTTATCGGAAGACATATGGGAGCGTAAAATAGTAGGACATTTGTTAATATCAATTATTGATTGTTTATGTGCCGGAAGGTACACTTTCCTGCACAGAAAGAATCATCCCTGCAACGCAAGCACCCGTGCACTATGACGCAAGGGTGTCTGTTGATTTTAGTCATTAGGTAGTTATTTTAAGCACCAACACTAGGGATAACACAGGGGTGCTCTGAATTCTTGTAAATACAGCGCATCCCAGCGTTTTCGAAATAGCGCAGCATGGTGCTGCAAAATCTGCCACAACGCTGCACAATTTCCTTGTACATATGGCCCTAAGTTTCACAAACATGAATGCCAGTGCTCACCACCGGAAATCAACACACAAGAAAAACATGGCACTCAAATGCTACCAGAGGTGGTGAAAGTCAGATGTTTGGAAGCTCCAGCATGGAGGTAAAGACTTAGTTGGTCAAAACTGAGGGGGGCGTTTATCAAACTTTCATGCAGTGCAGTGCAGCAAGACTCCTTGCTGCGCTTCCTGAAAGAACAGGAATGCACCAAATGAACACTGTAAGGCACATTCTCGTCCTTGCACTGTGCCCAACGCAGCTAACTGTGGGCCTTGGTGCAAGGGGCCGTGCATTGTAGGCAGGATTGTTTTTCTGCATGGGAGAGACGCCTTCCTGCAAGAAAATAATCCTTAGAGGCAGTTTTCTCTTTCTAAGTGTGCTGCAGAATACAGCATACTTAGAAAGAGAATACAATGGTGAGAAATAAAGACATTTCTCCTTGTTGCACCTCCCCTCGGGAGGCATACCATTTTGACACATTCCAAGATTTACCAGTATTGGTAAAGCTGTGATTGCGCCAAAACACGTGGGCAGATGCGTGGGAACACCCATCCTACACTCATGGAACGCCTCCCTGGGACAGAGTAACAAAACACAGCAATTTGTGCTGTGTAGCATTACTTCAGATTTATCAATACATGCAGGGCCACACAAGGTGACCTTGCAAGGCTTGATAAATCTGACTCTAGTGTTGCCTCCCCCTCCCCCCATGCATTGCGCAAAAACAACGCAATACTTTTATAAATATGCCCCTGAAGTTGAGCTGAATGAGAAATTTAGGTGGCAAGTATTATCCTTTATGTTTTTTTTCTTTACTGAAGTAAGTGCAGCTGAAGCAATGCAGACTAACTGTGATGTCTCATTTTCATCTTCAAAGGAATATGTACAATAGCATTTTGAATAAAATGTAGCTTCGGATAGATTCTATTTCGCTTACACTAAAATAGTTATTTAAGTGACTCTGCGAGGAATGAAAAAGGGTGTTGTAATTTTCTTATAATGTGTACTTGGTAAACATTGTTTAAAAGCCGCTTTAATCTGTGGGTAAAGAAAAAGCTTTGCAAATATAAATAGAAAAGTAATTTTTCACATCTATGTGGGTTTCAGATAGGGTGCCATACAACAGAAACCCGGTTTTCTCAGACTAGCCTTGAAGGTAGGAGAAAAGGCTTTACATTAATGTTTTATTTCTGTTTAGTCTAAGTTTGAACAAACACACCCAATAATCATTTCTTTCTCCCAAGAAAGAATTCGTAATTTACAATAACGATGTTACCAAATTACATTAAAATTTGTAAACAAAATACTCCACCAGATGTGCTAGTGCTAATGGTTTCATACAGATGTTAAAACGAAAGGGAAAGATTGGAATCATGCAGAATACCACAGGTCAAAGGCTGCTAGGAGGATGTGTTGGGGGAGGGTGGATGGTTGTGAATTAGCGGATGTTCAACTGCTAGGAAGTGATCAAAATTAAGACTGAGCCACGAATCTCAATCTCTCGTCCTTGAAGCAATTGATGATCTACGTTGCCAAAGATCACACAGATGCACAAAAACCCCAGGATTTCAGCCTTGTCACCTTCTCCTGGCATTCTTAGGTCATCTATCCGAACATATCAACAATTCATTCCCATTCATGGTCTAAAGTTTTCCTGTTGTGTATATGTGTTTGGATGTGGCATACCGTTATAACTTATGTATTGTAGTTCCTCTTCCTAGTTGTCTCTTCCCTACTGCTCAGCCAGAGTGAGTGCTGGTGTGTATGATGATGTTTGGAATGTTGGATGTGTGTGATGTCACGGGATGCTTGGGGTCTGGAGATGTGTGGAGTCGCAGTTGGTGGATGCAGGCTGAGCAGCAGGGAGGCTGCTCCTGTGTGGGGCTTTGTCATCTTTTACTTATCTACTTGAAACTAACTTGGAACTAAGTTTCATTAAATCCAGCGTGTTTTATATACCTGACTCAAGGACTTCTTTAATTACAACATTTTTGGCAACGGAGTATGGGATTGTTTTTAAAGAACCAACAGTTGAAGGAAGAAAGACTGTACTAAGGTTTTAAGAAACTAAGTACTCGTTTTAGCACATTGTAACTTGTCAACTGGAATTTAAAGGAACTTCGAGGAAACGCATTAGTAAGCCCCACCAGTGTCCTTTACTACCTGGACAGCCTGCAGGACGGGTGTTTGATTGTTCTTCTGAGGAGCCCGTTTTCATCCTGCTGCCTTGGAACATTTGAGTGTTTTGATAGTCTCTTCAGATACAAGAGTTTTATTGTGGCGCAACAGGTGCAGTGGCAAAAGCCTTAACTGGAGCAGGAATACTGTGTGTGCTATATGCTTTCAAAGGAAGCAGTTCTTGTGGGCTGTTGGCGGCAATATCTCCTGAGTGAAGACTGCATCTGATTTTAGCAAACAAAAAAGGAGTAATGCTTATCAGAGGATTTGTCACAAGAAGAAGTGGATCAGCAATATTTTTTAAGGCAGTTTGCGCGATGTGAAAGGGGTCTGGTGGATGGCCAGCGATAAGGTGTAGCCTCTGTGACTGTGCTGATTTGGAAATTGAGGTCATTGCAGGGAGCAGGATATGACCTACGATATTGAACAAAAATATCGGTAACTGTGAGTACTTTCTTGCCGTTTTGAAATAGAAAGAAATAGTCACGCAGTTTGAATTTAGCACACGCACCTTACCTCTTCACACGGATCAGCTGGAGAGAATCCTATGACGTTTCTCTGTGTTGCGTGGTAGCCTTCAATGCTGCCTTTAGATGTTTTCGGTACAAAAGGGGGTGGTGATGGATGGAGCATCTGAACCAATCAAACACTCACACCCAGTCAAAAGATCTGGGTTTGATCCGTCACCGTTCTTTAGCCCACTCTGCCACCGCAGCTCAGACATGGCTATATGCAAATCAGTCTGACCCTGTGCCTCATGGGAACAGTCCAGCCCAAGTGCCAAGCCATGCCTTCCCTGGACCAGAAACAAGCTTCCGAGGACCAGTTTCTGGCATTCCAGCCATCTTCAGCCCGGCTTCCTTGAATCCACCCCTTTTGTACCGCTTTTGGCTGTCATAAGTGTGGCAGGGTATGCTCAGACATGAGTCCCTTGTTCACTTTGCCACTGGATTCAAGCAAGCGGGCTGAAGATGGCTGGAATGCCCGAAACCGGTCCTCGGAAGCTTGTTTCCGGTCCAGGGAAGACATGGCATGGCAGTTCGGGCTGGACTGTTCCCATGAGGCACAGGGTCAGACTGATTTGCATATAGCCATGTCTGAACTGGGTTGGCAGAGTGGGCTAAAGAACGGTGATGGATTAAACCCAGATCTTTTGACTGGGTGTGAGTGTTTGATTGATTCAGATGCTCCGTCCATCACCACCCCTTTTGTACCACCTTTAGATGTTTTGGCACACGAGCGCTCCCGGAGCAACTCGGCGTGCATCTCAGGAGCGCGACGCCATCTTGTGGTAGGTGGATCCCATCAGTCTGGTGTAGCTGTTTACTACACTCCTGTAAACCATGTTGTTGTCGCAATAAAGTTTTGTGTATGGTGCTGTGTTGAATTGGAATCGAATGCACTCTGCAGTTCAATTGTGCCATCAACTTCATTATGATGCTTCTGAAGTCGGAGAGTGGCAGTTTACTCAGCGTTGGTGGAGTCCCTTTGAGGCATCTTCATACTTGTTCCCCATGCAGCTCTGGTGAGTGTTTAGTTCTGGTTCACCAAGAAGTTGCCACAAGAACATTTTCGGTAACAGCTAGGTGCATTGTGCAAATGTTTGAAGTGACTTTAGCTGCAACTTGGGACACTAACGCGTCTTCCTTTCAGTCAGCAACTCGACAAAACCATCTTTCATGTAATTTGTTTCCTGGTTTTCTGTAAGCTGTTGGGAATAAAACAGCTACTGGCAACTTAAGGACAGAGATTCCTTTTTGGTTGGAGACCTCGGGTGAGAGACCACTCACCGGAGCAAGGGGCTTTCATTTCATTATGTGCTGGTCACTATAATGTATGTCTCGTTTTGTGTGAGAGGTTTATCGTCGTAGTTTGGGTTTAAGGTCTCTATCAGTTTATACTGCACTGAAGTCTGGGTGTGGTGTATCCTGTCCTGAGGTGATTTGATGGTTCGTCGACTGGTTAGTACCCGTGCTGTGTATTTTGGGGTGGTGAGTTTCCTATTCATTTGTGAAGTTGTGGGTAGTGAGTGCATAAGTGTAGTTTATTTTAGAGTGGTGAGGACCCTATTACTGTGAATTCGTGGGGGGTTAGTGCCTCAAAGTAGTTTATTTTAGGGTGGTGAGTGCCCTACGGTGGTGAGTTTGTGGGGTGGTGAGTGCCCCAGTGCTGTTCCTTTTAGGGTGGTGAGTGCCCTGCTACTGTGAATTTGTGAGGTGGTTAGTGCCTCATTGCAGTTTAATTTAGGGTGGTGAGTGCCCTTGGGTGGTGAGTTTGTGGGGTGGTGAGTGCCCCAGTGCTATTTATTTTAGGGTGGTGAATGCCCTACTACTGTGAATTTGTGGGGTGGTTAGTGCCTCATTGCAGTTTTTTTAGGGTGGCAAGTGCCCTACGGTGGTGATTTTGTGGGGTAGTGATTGCCCCAGTGCTGTTTATTTTAGGGTGATGAGTGCCTACTACTGTGAATTTGTGGGGTGGTTAGTGCCTCATTGCAGTTTCTTTTAGGCTGGTGAGTCCCCTACGGTGGTGAGTTTGTGGGGTGGTGAGTGCCCCTGTGCTGTTTATTTTAGAATGATGAGTGCCTACTACTGTGAATTTGTGGGGTGGTTAGTGCCTCATTGCAGTTTGTTTTAGGGTGGTGACTGCCCTATGGTGATGAGTTTCTGAGCTGGTGAGCGGCCCAGTGCGTTTTGCTGTGGCATGGGTTTTTTTCCCTAAGGGAGGGGGATGGGGTTAATCTCTACCAGTTTATTTATTTGTGTATTCGGTCAATTCCATAATTTCATGCATGTATATGGTGGACTTCTTCCATCTTTTCTGATGTTTTCCATCTACCTGCATCATTTCCATTTTATGCATGTATATTGTGGATTGCTTTCATCTCTTCTTATGTAATGTATTTAATGATGTTTCTATTTATGTGCATCATTTCTGCTTTTAGTTTGTTTCCCTAAGGAAGGGGAATGTGTTATAACTTATGTGTTGCCATTACTCTTCCTAGTTGTCTCTTCCCTACTGCTCAGCCAGAGTGAGTGCAGGTGTGTATGATGATGTTTGGAATGTTGGATGTGTGTGATGTCACAGGATGCTTGGGGTCTGGAGATGTGCGGAGTGGCAGTTGGTGGATGCAGGCTGAGCAGAAGGGAGGCTGCTCCTGTGTGGGGCCTTGTCATCTTTTACTTATCTACTTGAAACTAACTTGGAACTAAGCTTCATTAAATCGAGCGTGTTTTATATACCTGGCTCAAGGAATTCTTTAATTACAACACATACATATTGGATTAAACTAGTCGAAAAGCTAATGAGCACAGCAAAGTGTTAAAGGCAAAGATCGAGTAATCAAGTGATTGAAATGGAAGCTGGGTTTTTCGAGAAAATCAACTGTTACATCCAAATGTGAGTACTGAGCTGGTAGTTTTTCTCTTAGTTTAACGGTTTGACAACTTCCCTGTTAGTTACGTCTATTTTTGTGGCAACACCCTATTAAAAGTTAGAAGTGGAATTTGTACAACAAGATATATATAGGGAGGCATCACACGCAAAATGGTTACCGCACACCACCTCCGGCAGCAGCACTCACAGCAAGCACTCGTGACTTCCAAGTTGCAATATGTCATAAGCGTTTCAAGCGGTAAGCCCTTTCTCAGTGGCATGCAAACAGCAAAGTGAGGCGTCCAGGTAGGTTAAGAACATTTTATTAGTTGATAGAGTCCCCGCCCATGTGGGCATGCGCAGCATGGCATTGTGGTAAATGGAGTCCATCTGCCTTAGGCTCACGTTCCATGTACACCCAAGTGGATCAGGCACCTCAAAAAGTGTAAAATTGTTCACCCGATTGGGCGGAGGCCAGCAAGTAAGCACTGTGATGCTCCCAATATAATCCGAAAGTTTGGCCCATTCTGCTCCCATAACGTGCCCGTAATACCGAGCACCAGCAATAGCCAATGGGACAAAGAGAGTATAGATTTCCTGGACTTAAGACTGAAAGTGGAAAATAACAAACTAGAAAGTATCCTTTTCAGGAAAAAGACTGCAGGTAACAGCCTACTATACACACGCAGTTGCCATCAAAGTTCACTGATACAAAGTATCCCAGTGGGTGAGCTCCTCAGAGCCAAACGAAATTGTAGCACTGCCCGTGGCTTTGAGGAGGAAGAACGAACTATGACAGAGAGGTTTTTGGCTAGAGGCTATACACAGAAGACCATAGAGAGGGCTAAAACTATAGTCTCAGAAAGAAGCAGAGACTCACTACTGGCAGAGAGAAGTAAAAAGGTGGTGGCTAAAGAAGACAGTACAACGAGATTCATCACTACCTACAGTAGTCAAGCGTTTATGGTAAAACGTAGCCTGGGGAATTTTTGGCCAGTTTTAAAAACAGACCCAGACATTGCAGAGTATGTAGAGACATACCAGCAAATAACTTTTAGAAAAGCTAAGTCATTAAAAGATGAGCTATGCAGTGCAGTGGAACCAGAGAAAGAAAAAGTAAGGGGTATCCAAGGTTTTTATCCTTGTAGAAACTGCAAGGCGTGCAGGAACAGTAAAAGTTGCAAAAAAGTCAGGCTGTCTCCAAAAGCTAAACCCTTCAAAATACAAGAGCATACATCATGTAATACCGAGTTTGCGGTGTATGCTTTGTTTTGCCCGTGTGAGAAGGCCTATGTAGGCAGCACCATACATAAGGCAAAAATTAGGATTTTGGAACATCTGAGGGCAATAAAAAACGGGGACAACGCATATCCCATTGCCAGACATTTTCAATCAGAACATAACCAGAACACAAATTTATTGAGATTTTGTGTACTCGATATGGTAAAACATGATGAGAGAGGAGGGAATAGGGTACAACGTCTTCGAAGACTAGAGTCAAGATTCATTAAAAAATATCAGACAGTAGTCCCAATAGGTCATAACTGTGATGAGGAACTGGAAACTCATTTGGGTTAAGAAGCTGAATGCGAGGTGTTGGTACTCTTGTATCCTTATTTTCAGCTCTTGTGCAAACATCTTTTAACTGTATTTCCGTAGAATGAATTAATATTTTGATAATCTTTGAAAATGTTT
This sequence comes from Lissotriton vulgaris, assembly GCF_964263255.1. Taxonomy (NCBI): domain Eukaryota; kingdom Metazoa; phylum Chordata; class Amphibia; order Caudata; family Salamandridae; genus Lissotriton; species Lissotriton vulgaris. Next base: position 1,557,123,499 of record NC_141689.1, on the reverse strand, counting down.
TGGTCTGTCATCTGAGTTTGATAACCATTAAGGAATATGTGGCTTATGACATTCGATAATCATGTAAACGTAGTTTGTCTCATATTAACCGAAAGGTTTTTTAATCACGAATGGTGCTTTTATTTTATTTTGAATTTGTGGGTTGATTTACTATTTGTGTATTCTTTGTAGAATTTAAAGGAGAGTAGGAGAAGAAGAGAAATATGAGATTTTGGGAGTCTTCATTATGAATCAAGTTGAATGAATGAAGAAGGTGACAAATTAAAAATGGACTAACGTTGAGAATCACTTTGGCATGAAGCCTTGGAGTTGAATTTACTGAAGTCTGAAATAACACGTTTGCATGTTTAGCCCACTAGGGCGAGATACCTTTGAGTGAATAGCAAATCTAAATAGAGATTGGCATGAGAGAGAGATCAGCTGAATTTATTTGATATAATTGCAAAATTGAAATTAATGGCAGCGGATAGCTGTTGGATAAAGTTTTTGTTGTTGAAAAACACAAATGCTGTTAAAAAAAGCTTAAGAATTTTACAAGCAGACGTTGAAATGCACCAATTTAATAGCGCATTTACTATTATGATGTTTATGAAGCAAAATGAAATCTTTATTTATATAATTCTCTGTTTCCCATTGGAGTCAAGCACGTTATAGTTTAGCAGTTTTCAGTCTGCTTTTTATTTCTGTTTGTTTAGCAAATGTCAGATGTTTATTTAAAACCTATCAGTAATGACACACCATTACTCGTGAGCAAGGGAGGAGAGTTCCCGAAACGCGCCGAGTTTGGTTGCCTTTGAATTAAAATAAAGTCTGTTTTCCATCAAGAAGTGTCCGTGTGTTTCTGGAAAGTAAAAGCGGCAGAAATTGAAGTTGATATATATATATATATATATATATATATATATATATATATATATACTTTTAATTTTGGAGATTCTTTGGTGAGTGAGTCTCTAAGCGCGGTGTGCAGTGATAAGGGAGAGATGCTTTATCGCTTTACAAAATGAGGGTAACCATCACAACTGAAAATGCAATTTATTGGCACCTATGTTATGTTCATCACACACACGCACGCACACACACACACACACACACAAACAGATATATATCAGGGATGCATTCCCACATGCTCATGGCCATTCCTCAGAGACTCCAGTTTGCATACGTCCTTTAGAACAGCATGTTAAATAAAATACATTGTGAATAAGTTTGCATTTGTTTAGTAAAGGTTTGCTAAGGGCTTCATTTTATGGTTGGCAGGCACCCTGTCAATCACACAGGTAGGCATACGCCCTCATTTCCACTTCCATAGCAGTGGACTACTTGTCAGTTAGAGATCACTGCCTACCTGGTGGGCATCTCTGGGACGGATCACTGAAATAATATCGAGGGACAAAATATCGACTTGCAAAAATATCGTGGACAAAATATCGACAGTCAAAATATCGAGTTTGTATCTACAAAGAGGTAAGTACAAAAATATCGAGTACAAAATATCGTTTACAATAATATAGTTGTAAAAAATATCGACTTTATTAAAAGCAGTGTTAAATTAAATGAATATTAAAATTTATTTACTGAAATATACTTAAAAATACTTACATTAACTTATAATGATTAAATAATAAATAAAAATAATTTAAAAAAAAATTTACAATCTTATTTGTTAAAACATATATATATAGTAACATACTATAATTAAATAGGATACTATTATATTACCGTACGATACCAGAAGTGTAAAAAATACTATTCCCACTCCAAAGAATGCAAGCGTAGGGAAAGCGTTTGATAGCGTAGGGGTTAAAATTACTATTCCCACTCCAGTGGGTGCAACAGTAGGGAAAACTGACCCTGAACCCTAAAAATACCCCTTTACCCATAAACCCAAAACTGACCCTGAACCCTAAAAATACCCCTTTACCCAAAAACTGAAAACTGGCCCTGAACCCTAAAAATACCCCTTTACCCAAAAACTGAAAACTGACCCTGAACCCTAAAAATACTCCTTTACCCAAAAACTGAAAACTGACCCTGAACCCTAAAAATACCCCTTTACCCAAAAACTGAAAACTGACCCTGAACCCTAAAAATACTTCTTTACACAACATTAATTAATATTATTTAATTACCAATTAATTATTAATTAACAATAACAATAAAGTAAATATATTAGCACATTAGCTGTAATTAATTTAATTTAATAATTAATATGATTTTTTCCCAATTAATTAATTAACAATAACTAAAAATTATATATATAAATAAATTACTCTAATTAATGTAATTAACGAATTAATATTATTTAATTACCAATTAATTATTAATTAAAAATATGCACAAAATTATATTAATTAATTAACTAATTAATATTAATTAATTACCAATTAATTATTAATTACAAATATTTACAAACATATATTAATTAATTAATTATTATTAAATTACTCCCCACCCTTATCCCCTATTAACCCAACATCCCGCTCCTAAACATTAAGTACAATTTATATTACTATTAATAATTTTTTTAAATTTTTTTAACCTTTTTTCTACATATTATTGAAATTTTTTACTTTGACTATTTAGATATATTTTGTCGATATTTTTGTACTCGATATTTTTTTATCATTATTTTAATCGATATTTTGACCAACGATATTTTTGTTATCGATATTTTATTATTATCGATATTTTTAACTCGATATTTTGTCCATTCGATATTTTGGAGTCGATATTTTGTCTGTGCACCCTCTGGGACTTCAGGGCATCTAAAGCAGATGCACTGAAGGCACCTATGAATGCTTAGCTGGCCAAACAAACATGGTACCTTCATTTTTGTTTATCTGAAACAAACTACCAAAGTGGAAGTGTGGTTCAGCAACCCAAAAATAGAACACAATGGCCTCAATGAGCAACACATGTTCTCCATGTGCATTGGAAATACAATTAATTTTATTTTCTCTGGATCTGTCATGCCTACCACACTCTGGGGTAGGATACCCCATCCTACATAAGGAAGGGATAACAGCACTTTGTCCTATCAGCCACATCATGGATTTGTAAGAATGTATCCAACTGAGCCTCTTCCATCAGAAACACAGCTGTTTCTCTGTGTTGCGTCGCGGGCAATGGCTCAGCCCGTGGCGCTACCCGCTCCATCATCGCAGGCCGTGGTGCAATCTGTGACGCCCCCGTGGTGCCTCCTTCCCGGGCACGTCACGCTGCTGCAGGCTGCTCGCTGTTTCAGCATTGCAGTTAAACTCCGTGATGGTTATGTGTAGTCGGGCACGCCACAGCGGCCTGTTAATGCTCTTTAATACACAGCAGGAACACCGCACAAGTACCTTTATGGGGCATAATTACACTCACCTTTTGTTTTGCATATTTCATTGTGGCTTCCAGTATATTCTCCTGGTGACATCTTGTTACTTCTTCTTCCCATTTGTCCTCTGTCTTGTTTCCAGAGGGCCTTGAGAATGTTCTTTGTTTAACCATTTCCAAGATGGCGACCTTTCCGATTCCTTATGATTCCTTTTCCCTATCCAGGATGGCAACTGCTTATTTCCTGGTACCTTATTTCCTGTTACATCACTTCCTGCCTATGGGTGTTAAAGGGGCTAAATCCTTCATTGCCTTCCGATGCAACACTCCTTGCTCCGGCTGTGTGTCTTCGCTCCTGCTGGTGACCTTTTCTCCTGTTTGGTGTTTTTTTGCTTCTTGTTGGCGCACTTTTAGTTCCACTTGGCTCTTCCTGTTCCAGTTTGAATTCCTGTAAACCTTCCATTCCTATTTGGAACTCTTGCCTTCTATTCTCCACTCCTTGCTGATGTTTGCTCTTATTTTTGGGTTCTTTCCTTCCTTTCCGTTCCTGGAGTCTCTATCTTTAACAGAAGTTTTCCCTTAGGGTTTATTTCCTCTTGGGACTCCTTTTGCAAGGCACAGTCTACTTTGGCTTTTCATTGTCGGCAGCACTGTGGATACCAGAAAGGGTTGCCCTTTCCTCAGATTGACCAGAGCCCGCAAGAACCAAAGTTGAGAACCTCTCCAACACGCCAGGACTGGTAAGAACATTACAAGTCGTGACACAAAGACTATAAATGATGTGAGGGAACTCCAAGTTTGAAGAGATGGGAGTTCTACCAAATGTTAAATTAGTACCTCAAACGTTTGGCAAGAAACTTATAAAGGTTTGTCCATCACCAGTTTTCTTCTAATTGGAATGAGACAATGAAATGCAGTTGGTCTCATTGAGCAGTTGGATGGAACCAGAGCTGGTCTGTGCGTGGCTCATTCTTAGGCGAGAGAAGTTTTCCAACATCATAAAAAATTAGGGCCCGATTCACAAAAGTAATCTGAGACAAAATCCTAAATGTATGACTTTCGGTATTCACAAAGGCCATTTAGGAGTAGTAAAGTTAGGAATCCTAACTTTACCACTACTAAACTTTACAACTCCTAAATGCCCTTTAGGAATCTAACTTTACCACTTCTAAATGCCCTTAGTGAATATGGAAAGTCGTAAAGTTAGGATTTTGTCTCAGATTACTTTTGTGAATCGGGCCCTTGGATCACTTATCCATAACATGTAAAGTCCTAACAATTACCCATCAAAGAGCCTGTTGGTCTGATGCTTCTAAACGTGGTTTCTGTGAGTCAGAGGCCTACTCTCAAGTCACCCTCTTAATGTCAAGTGCTGGACAGTGGCTGCTAGCTAAATTTTCTGCTGGTCTGGTGCTATTTAAGACCGCCAAAGTCAATATAGTTATCTGCCATCCTCCCGCTTGGATCAGAGTAGGGCTTTGTGTTTGTGAGGAATAATTAATGACTCATAGTTTCTGCAAGCTTTCTTGTGCATGTACCTTTTCAAGTCAGATAACTGCTTTCATCTAAAACCACTTACTTAACAATTGATTAGTGTATAAATAATGCATTCAACCTTATTTGCTTTTATTCTCTGATTCAATTCCATCGAAAATTTGCCAGCCCTTTATAATTATTTTTTGTAGGAAGGAAAGGTACATTTTTCAAATTGCAGTCTTTGATTATAACCAGGTGACTGAGTAAAAAATGCATGACAATTTTGAACCTTATTAAAATAGAATATGCTAATATTAGTTGCCAAATGTAACAACGTGTATTTGATTTTACATTTACATTTTCCAGTAAGTTAAGCATTTCATTTATTTCAATCCTTCTATTTAATTTTCAATTTTTTTTCTGTTTCATATTAAACATTAGCATTCTCTTTCACTACTTGTCAGTTGGACTCCTGTAGTTTTCATGTCATTTTCGCTTTGAAACTGAATAAATACATGTATATAAGGTCCTGTACTTTACAACAAAATATATGAAAATTAAAATAGAGTGGGCAGAAGCATACATAGGGCCTTAGTGGCTATCTAATTCTGATGGAGCCAGAAGCCAGAGTTACTGTCTCCTTCGGAATTAGGAGATCCACAATAACACGGCAGATCTGTTTACTTTCACCCGGAGATCTTGGACAGCGAAGGCATCTGCAAAGTACATGTAAGAGAGGAAATATGATCCAAAATGAGGAACTGCTGGGGGAATGAGATTTTGAAAATATAGATTCCCCCAGTAATTGCATATTTCTTGGTGGACTCTAAGGGGCTCATTAGTGTGATGGGTCGGACTTTGTCCGCCCGCCACAGCCCCGGGAAACGGGACCGCCCGCCATAGCCCCGGGAAACGGGACCGCCCGCGATGCATGCGGTGGTCCCGCACCAACAATTAGGATGCACCCGCGTCACTGGCGGGCACATCCCACATTTGTAACATTGCGGTGGGCGGTGCTGAAAGCACCGACCTCCGCAATGACACAAATGCAAATTGTGCGTTTCAATGCACAACGTGACAGGCACCGCGTGGTGACAGCCAATTTGTACATTTAAATGCAGGGGGGTACCTTAGGTCCCCCCATGTGCACCCCCACAATCCTGGTTGAAGAACGCATGCCTTTCCGTGGCGGCGTTGCTGACACAGAAAGGAAAGTCCCAGCATGCATACTAATAAGGATGGCGGTGTCTACCACACACTGCCACCTTATTAACAGCTTTTCGACCGGGCAGTAAACTGGCGGACGGTCTTTCCATCCGCCGGGGACCCCCCGCCATAGTAATGTGGCAGGGGAATATGCATGCGGGCGGGGGAATATGTTGGGTGGATTGCCACCGCCATGCGGGTGGTGGCGATCCGCCCGACATACTAATGGGACCCTAAGAATCTAACTCTCAACCCTTCAAGTACCGGTATCTAGAGTATCAGTCTATGGGGGTTGCAGAACTAACAATTAATTTGTAGGGCCACTCAGAATGTGGGCCATAGTGGGACTGCTTTGGATATGGATGAACTGTAATTTTGTTTATGCATGTTTTGTGAACCATAACTTTCGAACAATTTTAAAAATGAAGTACCTCCTCTGCCTATCACCTGACTCACAACAACAAAATATGATAAGACCCTTCAAAAGAATTTGCAATAGTTGTCTCTAAATGATATATTTTTTCTCAACAATGCAGGCTACATCACAAGACCTTCTTTTTTTATCTAATACTGACTTGACCTTACTGTCAAATCTTGGCTACTCACCTTTGTGCTAGGGGTCTGCAGAATGTTTCATTCAGCCCGTGGAATTGGCGTAATTTGGCGACTCTGCGTCACTTTTGTAACGTGGAGTGCCGTTCAAATTGCGCCAATCTCTGCTTGGCGGAATTATTTTCCACTAGGCTCTAGGCATGCCAGCCAGATTTGGCATCCCCTAACTCGTATGGCTAACACTGTCGGTCACAGGGCTGCTTCTTGACTAATGTGCTGTTGCTCGAGGAGATTTTTTATTCAAGTAGCAGCAAAATCATCTCAAATGGTTGTGCTCTCTTGCGCACCACATGGTGGCATTCGTGCTGATTTTTCATCCCTGCTAGTGCTACTGGCACTAAGTAGCAGAGTGAGCAGTGTGACATGCATTTGTTCCGCCTCTTAGCGGAATTCCACAAACATCGTGAAGTTTTCGTGTAACTCCGTGGAATTCCACTGAGTGAAACTCTGTGGGTTCTACCCACCCCTATTTTCTTTGATTGACTTTGCTTGAAGTTCAAGTTGATGTTTTGGCAGTTTATCATAGTCAGAAGAGTAACTTCTAGCGCTGGGATACCCTCGGGTGACTACGCGCTTTATACATTTTTTAATAATAATAATAATAATAATAATAACTTAAAGACTTCCTTGCGTCCTCAAACTTGATGCAACAAGATGCAACAAGAAGACTCAGTAGGCCTTTGCAGAGCAACTTACAGAGGTTTGCATTTAACAGATAGACAAGAACATAGACAAGATCGAATGAATGAGTAGTAGAGTCATAGATAGATAGATAGATAGATAGATAGATAGATAGATAGATAGATAGATAGATAGATAGATACATATATATATAGATAGATATATAGATAGATAGATAGATAGATAGATAGATAGATAGATAGATAGATAGATAGATAGATAGATAGATAGATAGATAGATAGATAGATAGATAGATAGATCAATAAGAATCAATAAAAACAGTCTCAGGCTCAAATGAAAGGTATAGTAGTTAGTTAACAATACAGAAACTGCACCTCATTTGTTGTCAGACAGGTAAAAAAAACTTGATAGTTCAGGCTGTATATGCCATATATTGGGGTAAAAGAGCACTGTGCATCGTTCATGTGATAACTTGCCCCTCAAACTTTACATCCTAGCAGACCTGGTATGATTTCTTGAACAGGAACCTATGCCACACGTCTCTTGGTGTATACCATGGATCGAGTACATGGCGGGAACGACTCTACCCACCGATTGCAGAATCACTGATTATCGTAATATATTCCACTGAGTTCAGAAAAGAGATACTCGGATATCTGAAGACTTGTAGGAAACAACACTTCTTACAATGAGAAAAGAACAATAGAGATGATAATGATGCACTGATGAAGTCTTGTTTTAACATAAACAGACGAAACACGTGTTGGCATGGAATTCTAGTAAAGGACTGATTAATGGCAATGTGAATAAGAAAGCCTGGATGTTCGAATAAAGGACATTGGACACTACAATCCATATGGAGAAGACTATTCTTTGACTCATTGAGTGCTCGGAGATGTTTTGAATTATTGAGGAGAAGTTTTTTTTCCAAATTGAGAAAGATGTGGTGTCTCTCCCTCATCCTGAGCACCAACCAAAGTGAATGGACATTGAAATACGGAGAACTTTACTTTGTACCAATACTGAGTGTGCGCCGATTTCCCCAGCCATTACATCTGTAAGTATATGCCATATGTTGGGGTAAAAGAGCACTGTGCGGTGTTCATGTGATAACTTGCCCCTCAAACTTTACATTCTAGCAGACCTGGTATGATTTCTTGAACAGGAACCTATGCCACACGTCTATTGGTGTATGCGTTGCATGATTATGTTGTGTTGTTCAACACCAGAGTTCTACATTCTATTGGATGTTTGGGGACCAAATAAAAGTGGCGCTCTTTTACACATGGGTTACTACTGCCCCAAAAAGTAGGCTGCTTTATTACCAATGATTCCTGGCAATTGGTTAGCGTACTGGAGTACAGGCATTTTTTCCAGCCCTCCTCTGTGGGGGCTGGTTACCAGCTCATTTTTGTGAATCAGTGTAACGGTTGATATTGGGCCACTTCATTCCCCTTGATTGGATATACATAATAATATCAATAAAATATATTGTCTGTCTTCAATATTGAGGTCTAAAATATAATCTACAAAATATTGCTCAATTGGGTGTAGAATTCCGATTAACTTCAATATGGTGATATTTTTGGAAGAAATATTTAGGGCACAATATTTTTATAGGTCAATATTTGGGTCTCGATATTCTGGTACCATCGCTCCTGATTGTGTATGCAACATATATGAGAGTGTTTGTGGAAAACTATGAGGTGGTATGCTCATGCCTGGGTCCTCCAGAAATATAGAACTTCGAAGTCCATAAGGTACTCCGGAGGGTTAGAAGTAGGCCCCTCCCCGCATACCTTCATTGCACTGCTCACTTTTATTTCCCACTGGTATATTTTGTACAGCTAATTGAAACTGTTCAACTCATCAGATTTTAAAGTTAGAGCTTAGGTAAGGACAAGGTGAATTGCTTTGAATGGTATGCAGACCAGATTGAATTGTAATCTGGCTTCTAGTGGGAGCCAAGGTAAGTATCGAAATACTGAGGAATCATGGACATATTTTCCAGATACGAGGCAAAGTGACAAATGCTGTTGATTCTGGAATTAGCTATGGCTTATATCACTATTTAGAAGTTACTTGGTGGCAAAAACTGTTTGAGGGTGTTTTCAGGGTGAATAGTATTCCATGGTAGATTTTACATTGTGAATCATATATGTGGACATTAGTAGGGAGAGATAATTTCAGAAATCAATTGACTTTCCTTTATTTCATAGAAGTAAATTGAAACCATTTAATTTTAGTTCATGTAGCCATTTTTTGCTGAATTTGTATTCTTGAATCCTCTGAGGAAGAATTAATACAATTTTCTCAGGAATGAAAAAGGTTATTGTTAGCTAGTCAGCAAATCTTTCCACACAGACTTACAGAATTAGGCTATCTTAAAAGGAGTTAATATCTAGGTAGACCTGGGTGTTGTTAGCATGTTTATGGGGCTTTACATCAGTCTTTTCGATTAGATATCTAAATATAACAAGTAGTTCCCTGCAGACATGGCAGAGGACCACCACTGCACTGACGGGATTGCCGGCTGCCAGACAAGCTCTGGATGAGTCGAAATTGCTTGTGAGAAGAACATATGGGGAACAACCTTTACAATGCAGTTATTAGATAGCATTACCTTTACATAGCAGTCATTACATTGCAGCATCCTTTACACAGCATGTCATTACAATGTAGCCATTACATTGCATGTCACTACAACATGTCATTACAATGCATGTCAGTACAACGCAGTCATTACATCGCAGGTCATTACAATGCATACCATTACAATGCATAGTACCCTTAAACTATCCAACACTTACCCTACTGTTGCACTAACTGGAGTTCGAATAGTAATTTTTACCTGTACACTATCCAACACTTACCCTACTGTTGCACTCACTGGAGTTAGAATAGTAATTATTACCCCTATACTTTCCAATACTTACCTTAAATGTGATGTAATGGTATGCATTGTAATGGTATGCGTTGTAAAGGTATAATGCGATGTAATGGAATGCGTTGTAAAGGTAGTTTCTGAAAATGCGATGTAATGGCATGCAATGTAAAAGAATGCGTTGTAAAGGATGTTGCGATGTAAAAACTGTATTGTAAAGGCATGCACTGTAAATGTATGCCTTGTAATGTTATACATTCCTCATTTTACTATGGTAGTTATTTGGCATTTCTGTACTGTAGAGTCACTTGAGTACATTGTATTTCTGTGATTTGTTAATTTGCTTAAGTAATATTCACTACTTAACTCTATATAGCAACTTTTAAGGTTTTCAAAGATATTTGAGAGGAACTCCAGTGTGATATATTCAAAGGCATTTTGAGTCATGGTGTAGAAAAGCAACCCAAACATGTGCCAGGAATATACTCTTTACACAAAAAAAACAGTTTTATATTGTTTTGTACTGGCATTTAATTGGGCTGTCAGGCAGCTCCATTCAGCCAAAGCAGGGTCAATAAAACTCTGGTCATAGGAGAGTCCATTGTTGTGCCCTTCAATAGTGTCACATGTAATTATTCATTCAATTTACATTGCCCCTACTCATAATTAGGAGTATTGTGATGTTTTGACTCTACCTCATACAACATATCTGTGATAATACTAATGCCATTTAATTTCACATTTTAAACTTTTAAGTAACCCTGGGCGAAGAACTACGCTCCGTTTGCGGAGTTTGCGGAGTTTTGGCAACTCCGCGTTCCGCGGAGTTCGCGTAGCTGCCGATAACTCCGCTATCCGGTGCGGAGCGTAGTTGTCGCGCGCTAAATAACATTGTCGCGCGCTAAATAACATTATCGCGTGCGCGGCAATGGCTTACCTTGGTTCTGCGTTCGCTTTTTCCCGGTCGCGTCGGCCACCATGTTTGTAAACCCTTCCGTGCAGCTGTGCGAACGCGATAACGTCATTGGAAGCGCGATAAAGCCATAAGGACGCGCGAGTATGTTTGTTGGTAAGATCGAGTTGCCGAACACGCAGAACCTGCAATCTTGCACAGAATAACTCGCGAGCATGTTAAAAGTTAAACCATAATAATAAATTACCATTTTGGTTAGCAAACAAGTGAGAAACCCCTCAAAGTTGTACCTTTGGATGTATTTTTTGGGGGGAAGGAGTCCTCTTTCTGTTTCTACTGTATTTTTGAATATTAAGGAGGAAGGGCTCTGGAGTTTACAACTTCCTGTTCCTGTCCACCAGGCTCCTCCCAGTGCTTTGTCCATGAGGTGGTCACTTTCATTTGGATTTTGAGCTGGCAGGATCACTTTCTGTGTGTGTTGGCTGCATTACTGCTTTTTTTGAATCTTACTGAGGACTTTTGGATTTTGAATTCTCTTTTTCAAGTAAGTTCAGTAATGTATGAGTGAGTATGATGTTGTAGACTTGTGTTTGTTTGATTTAAAATGTTTTAACTACAGTATTCATTCCTTGATTTAAATTATTGATGGGGGCCTACTTTTATGAGGTCCCAACTTGTATTTCTTTTTAAATTTCATCCAGGCTACATAGAGAGGTACCCATGGGTAAAATCATAATTCTGTGTTTAAATTTTTATTCAAGTTTGTAAACAAACATCATGGCTGGCATTGGATTATGGTCATCATTATGCAATAGCAATGTCTGCTGTGGAATTTCTGTTTGTGTAATGAAAAAGTTTTTTTATTTTTTTAAGCCAATAGCTGACCCTAGTACTCCATGTAGTTAGTGTGTAGGCATGTTTGAGTTCATTGTAATAGCTTTCTGTGGTTGGCCTGGCCATGTGTTGTTGGCGGCCATTTTATGTTTCCCAGCCACTTTGGTCTTGCCATAGGCCTCCAAACTTGTGGCCTACTCTTCCAGTAGGCCAGAGGTACTAGTCATAGGGTCATGAAAGGTAATCAACTGTTTTTCTGGTGTACCTCTAATTAGGAAATCATGGATGGACTGGTTTGATTTAGAAAATCTTATGTTTATGTGTGGGGTATGTCAGGTTTCGGGTGTCTGTCAATTTCTGCCATTAGGTAACCCTAGGAATACAGCTCGGGTAGTTTTGGTAACGTCGCGCCGTGTGAGAACGCGACCTTACCTTTTTTGTCTTGTTCGCGCGCTCAATGTACTGGCTCGGGAACGCGATAACGACTTTTTACTCGATTCGCGTTGCCGAACACGCCGATTTTGCATTCTCGCGAACAATATGTCCCGAGTTGCATAAAAGTTCCTCGAAAATGTTTAATGTGTCCCCTGTGCTACCAAAAAGTCCTCATTTTTGTGTTATTTACTTATTTGGTTGTAGTTTTGTCTTCCTGGAGCATGGGCCACTCCCAGTTCCTTTCTGTCCTCTATGTAATGATTTCTTGTTTATGGTTGGGGTGACCAATTTGGGGGGTGGTGTCTGGTGTGTCCATTTTGTGAAGCTAAGCATTGTCCCTTTGGCATAGGCATTTATTGTCTGTCCTCTCTTTCTTTTCATGTAGTGGTGAGGGCCATTTTGTGTGTACTTACTTCCTTTGTGATGATTCTGCTATGTTGTTGTTGGTGGGCAGGCCATGTGGTGGCGGCCATTTTGTGTATGCTTCCTTTGTGACTGATTTTGCCATGTGGTGGAGGCCATTTTGGGTGCATCCCCTTTCCATGTTGTTTTTGGGTGTCCCTGTCCTCCTGGCCCTATGGAGGCGGCCATTTTCTGTGTGCTTCCCTGGTTCTCTTCTTTTGCCATAGCCATCCAAGGCTTTTGTAGGTACTACCACTCACAGCCATAGGTGCATTCAAGTTAATCAACTATTTTTGTGGTGTAACTTTAATTACACCGTGTATGGCTTTGGATTGCTTCACATTTTTTTGTAATGGTGGTACTTTTAGTTTTTTGGTTGCTTGTGTGTAGCTATTATGGCACTCCCTGCCATTAGGTAACCCTAGGAATACAGCTCGGGTAGTTTTGGTAACGTCGCGCCGTGTGAGAACGCGACCTTACCTTTTTTGTCTTGTTCGCGCGCTCAATGTACTGGCTCGGGAACGCGATAACGACTTTTTACTCGATTCGCGTTGCCGAACACGCCGATTTTGCATTCTCGCGAACAATATGTCCCGAGTTGCATAAAAGTTCCTCGAAAATGTTTAATGTGTCCCCTGTGCTACCAAAAAGTCCTCATTTTTGTGTTATTTACTTATTTGGTTGTAGTTTTGTCTTCCTGGAGCATGGGCCACTCCCAGTTCCTTTCTGTCCTCTATGTAATGATTTCTTGTTTATGGTTGGGGTGACCAATTTGGGGGGTGGTGTCTGGTGTGTCCATTTTGTGAAGCTAAGCATTGTCCCTTTGGCATAGGCATTTATTGTCTGTCCTCTCTTTCTTTTCATGTAGTGGTGAGGGCCATTTTGTGTGTACTTACTTCCTTTGTGATGATTCTGCTATGTTGTTGTTGGTGGGCAGGCCATGTGGTGGCGGCCATTTTGTGTATGCTTCCTTTGTGACTGATTTTGCCATGTGGTGGAGGCCATTTTGGGTGCATCCCCTTTCCATGTTGTTTTTGGGTGTCCCTGTCCTCCTGGCCCTATGGAGGCGGCCATTTTCTGTGTCCTTCCCTGGTTCTCTTCTTTTGCCATAGCCATCCAAGGCTTTTGTAGGTACTACCACTCACAGCCATAGGTGCATTCAAGTTAATCAACTATTTTTGTGGTGTAACTTTAATTACACCGTGTATGGCTTTGGATTGCTTCACATTTTTTTGTAATGGTGGTACTTTTAGTTTTTTGGTTGCTTGTGTGTAGCTATTATGGCACTCCCTGCCATTAGGTAACCCTAGGAATACAGCTCGGGTAGTTTTGGTAACGTCGCGCCGTGTGAGAACGCGACCTTACCTTTTTTGTCTTGTTCGCGCGCTCAATGTACTGGCTCGGGAACGCGATAACGACTTTTTACTCGATTCGCGTTGCCGAACACGCCGATTTTGCATTCTCGCGAACAATATGTCCCGAGTTGCATAAAAGTTCCTCGAAAATGTTTAATGTGTCCCCTGTGCTACCAAAAAGTCCTCATTTTTGTGTTATTTGGTTGTAGTTTTGTCTTCCTGGACAGGCCATGTGGTGGCGGCCATTTTGTAGGTACTTCCTTTGTGCATTTATCATTGGCCTCCCTGCTTTTGGTCTGATCTGATAGTAGGACAGAGTCCCAGAGGTGGTAGTTAGTTACTAGTTAGCGGGGCTGCTTTATGTAGCTGTTTCTATTTGGTCTATTTAATTACCATCATTACGGCATGTGTGTATGCCATTGCATTTCCAAGTTGGTTGTCTGGGCAGGGGGGTAGGTAACTTTTTTGTGTGTGTAATAATTTTATGACTTGTATGTGTTTTTGCAGTGAAGTTTTACAAACTCTTAGCCATGGGGTATTTTGATTTTCCTTGCATTAACCTGTCATGACTCATGTGTAGCAGGCAACCTCCTTTTTCTGTCCATATTGGTATATGATAGGCCTGCTTGACTTTATTATTGGTTATTTCTGGACTTCATGTGGCTGGGAGCTGTGGTGCTCGTACTATTAGTCTTCTTTTTTGTGTTTTATACATTGCCCTGTGTGTCTTTCAATTGTTCATGTGTTGGCTTACTGCTTGTTTGACTGACGTTTTCTGTCTTCTTTGCTTGTAGGTGCACAGAAAAAGACTGAGGAGGTGCTGGCTGTTTTCATCCATCGCCCGTTCAACTGCCAGACGGACGTCCTTCAATTGTACGCCACGTGTGGTGTGTGACTCATCTGACCACACATCTCTGCAATTTGTGCTACTGAGTGCTGCTATGTGCTGCTGACATCAGAAGAAGATGGGTCCTAAGAGAGCAGTTACCAGGTCCTCCACCACCAAGAAAGTTGCTGAGAAGAAGGTACAGAAGAAGGAAGTGTCACTTAAGGCTGGTATGGACCCCCAAACCTTTTTTGGGCCCCCAAAACGTACGCCTGCAGCAGCGGTGTCCGTGGTGCAAGCTGGAGCCAGCACATCCGCATTAGCGGAGGCAAGCCACCAACCCAGGGCCAAGCACATGAGGGTCGAAGAGGTAGCCGACCTAGTGTTACAAAGCAGTGATACTGAGCCTGAACTTAACTTATCGCTGTCTCAAAGTAGCACACAATCCACGCAAGATGAAAGTGCTGAACAACCGCCGCCAGCAGTAGATGTTCAACAACCACAACCACTTCCCGCAATAGTTGTTGAAAAACCACAACCACCGCCCGCAATAGTTGTTCAACAACAACAACCAAATCCCACAGTAGTAGTTGTTGAAGAACCACAGCACGCTATAGTACTTCCTCAAGAACAACAACCACCGTCTCCGCACGCAATAGTGGAAGTTGTTCCTCCCGATGTCGGGGCAGTTCAGGAAGTAGAGCCTCATTCCGAGCAAGAAGAAGAGGAAGCCACTTCTGGAGGTGATCTACTGTCTTTAAATTTACGAAAGGAAAGGAGGGTTAGTGGCAGTGCATCGAGTTCTTCGCATAGCATCCCTTCAGATGACCTTGATAAGGAATGGCATCCACAACGAAGAACTGAGCATTCAAAGGAGAGGCATCAAAAGACCAGGCTGGGAAAAAGGAAGGATCCGTCAAGGCTTGAACTTCCGGAGTTCGATGTAGGTGAACAGGATACTGATGGTGATAAAGACGGGTCTGACACTGACAATGTCATCATCACAAGCGTTATTCCTGGTGCAGAGGATGTAGAGACCAGCATTTTCACCCTATCCAGAAGGGCTGCGATTAGTGATGAGCAGGTAGCACGTGTAACTCCTACACACTCAGCGCCCAAAGTAACACCAGCTCCCATTTTTGCATCAGCGAAGGCCCGGCAGCGTGCGACATCCAGCGCAAGCGCCACCTCAACAGAAGGAGGTAGTGGCAGTACTAGTACTGAACTGTCACATAGGGAAATTCAACAAAAAGGCTCCAGTTCATCCGGGATTGGAAGTGGGTCCTCCTCTTCCTATGGCAGGAGACAAAAGTTTAGCTCCCCAGTCTGGGATTTTTTTACGGTTCACCCACATCAGGAGAACATTGCTATATGCTCCATTTGTCACACCAATGTTAGTCGTGGTAAGATTGGTACAAACTATGGTACTGGAGGCCCAACGACCCATATGAAAAAAACACACACAATTGTAAGGGAGAACCACCTTGCAAGCTTACAAAAAGATGTAAGCACTGGTGTTGGTGGGGAGGATACAGTACTACAAGGTCCACTCATGGAAGAAGAGGGAGACGATGACCTTCTATCTGGGAGTGGTACACCAATGAGCCCTGTCGCCAGCACTGGAGTGGTGCAGTCCAAATCCTCAGCATCAGCAACTTCTCAGTGGCACCAGAGTCAGCCGGAGACACCAAGGGCAAGGAGTGAAAAGTCTGCGTTGAAAGGTGGTCCGTCTAGCAGAACAGACAGAATTACCAAGCAGCTTACCATTACTGGCATGTTTAGGCAGGAGGGAAAGTACGAGCGTAACCACCAAATAGCACGTTTGTACAATGCGAAACTTGCAAAAATGTTGGCACTGGACCTTCTCCCATTTTCATTTGTTGAGGCAGTGGGATTTCGGCAATTAGTGGCAACACTCGCCCCAAAATGGGACGTTCCCAGTCGCTACTATTTTGCAAGAGTTGCTATTCCAGCACTACACCACGACGTGCTGGGATTGATTGGGAAAGCCTTACAACAGAGTGTTGTCCATTGTATCCACCTGACAACCGACATGTGGAGCAGTCGCGAAGCCACAGCAGATTACATGTGCATCACCGCACACTGGATCTCTTTTGCAGGTGTGAAAGACAAGTTAACATCAGGCCTTCTTGATGTTGCTGGGATTTTCAATGACACTCGCAAACATGCAACTGTAGCCATGTTTGGTATGGAGAAAAATCATACTGCTGACAACATTTTGTCTGACTTTAACAGCAAGGTCTTTGAATGGCTGAAACCAAGAGGCCTTAAGATTGGTTTTGTTGCCACCGACAATGGCAGTAATGTAGTGAGGGCAATGAAAGATGGACAGTATTTCAGGGTACCCTGTTTGGCACACTGCATTAACTTAGTCGTGCAAGACTTTCTGAAAAATGAACTCCAAGTCAGCACCATACTGACCATCTGCAGAAGAATATGCACGCATTTTAACCATTCTTTCAAAGCGCGGAAGCTGCTACGCGTCATTCAGCGGGAGCATAATTTGCCAGTCAAAGCACTGATCCAGGAGGTCCCAACACGTTGGAACTCGACTTATTTCATGCTTGAGCGTCTCTTTGAGCAGTACATACCACTGAATGCTTATGTAATGTCAAGAAGATTAGTGGATCCTACTGTTAATCTTAAAAGCCCGACCGTTGAGATGTGGCAGTGGGACATCATTAAATGCTTGACAGAGATGCTACAACCTTTTGAGGTGTTCACACGTGCAGTTAGCAGGGAGGACTGTACTATGGGCCAAGCCATCCCATTGTTGTACATGCTCGAGCAACAGCTGAAGGAGGTCTGTGAAACATACGAAGGTGACGAAGAAAAAGTTGATGCATGTACCTTGGCCAAGGCCTTACGCAACCGCTTATCTGTAAATGCAAGGCTTAAAATGATTGTGTCAGATCCAAATTACATAACTGCAACAATCTTGGATCCACGGTACAAATTGTTTGTCAGCAGTAGTGCAGTCATTCCTTTTTCAGATGGGGATGTTGCCAATTACAAAAGTTCCATAGCTGTGGAAGCTAATGATTTCGAAACTGAACAGCTGTTACTTAAAGGCCTGACAGTGCCAGCCCAGGACAGTCAAAGTACTCCAGGCCATCCTCCTGAGGCAACTCTGGCAAGTTCATCACAGCATGAGAGCGGTGCGTCCGCTTCCCAGCAGGCACCAACAGTACCAAAAGCAGCACCTACACGATCTGATTCAGCAGACACAACCAAAAGCATAACTGCTTTTTTTCTACAGAAGGGAATGGGTAAGTCCGTTGCTGTTGCAAAGGGGAAAGAGGAGCAGCAAAGCCGAGCACCAATGAACACTGAGCGGATGGTTCAGGCCTATCTGGATGACACAACAGAGGTGTTCATGGAGCAAAGCCCATTGGTCTATTGGTATGAAAGAAGGAGACAGTGGCCAGTGCTGAGCAGGCTGGCGATAAAGTATTTGGCTTGTCCTGTAGCCAGTGTCGCCTCTGAGCGGGTTTTCAGTGCTGCTGGTGCCATTGTGACATCGAAAAGGACCAGTCTCTCCCCCAAAAGCGTCGAGAGGCTGACAATGATAAAAATGAATCAACACTTCATACCACCAGACTATACTGTACGTGAATCAGAGCAGGATGAAGAAAGCGAGCCCGAAGAATTCATCACTGCTGGGTTACATGACCTACTGCTGTCCGGACCCGCAGAGTTTGAGGACGAGCACCTCTTCCCTGACCAATAGGCTGTTAAATTGTGACTTTTTCCCTTCTTTTATTTGTGTTATTTATTTTCTTATTAAAAATGACTTTCTGGTGCAAAACTGCTAATCTTAAAATAAAAAGCTCAACCAAATCCATCCCCACCACTCATTCTTTTAATGTACCTACTGGAGTTGCACACCTGTGCATTTTATTTTCGCTGTATCTTTTTTAGTTACCTCCTGGAGTTGCACGCCTGTGCATTTATGTTCCATGTTGACTGCACTCCTCAGAGTCTTGCTGCATCTTCTTGACTCCCACTCAAGTCAATACAATTCCATCTTGGCAGCCATACATTTGATGTTGTAGATGGAGTATAGTACAATAACAATAATGTAGCCTCTAACAGTCCCTCCATAATAAGTGAACCGTACATGACTACAGCCATCCTCTATTTCATTTGAAATCTGCAACTCATAATAACTGCCTTGCTGAGTCTTACTGTTAAGGCTACCACCTCTGTCTGCAGGCATTCAGAGACGACTCTTCTGTGTCAAAAGAAACTTGAGCAGGCATCCACAACTGAAGTCAACTTGTTGTGATGACTCGCATTACAAAGGCTCGGCAGCATCTGTGATCAATCTTCTGACAGTGAAAGAGAAGAAGAGCAAAACAGGTATAAAAATGAATGATGCCATGCATTGCATTGGATGCATTTTTTGGCTGACTCTGAGCTAATGTGCATGGAGTTGAAGTATACTAGTAACTTCAGTTCAGACTCACGTGATAGCCAATTCTTCCATGTTATTTACTAATAATAGAAATTATTTACGCACTTGTGTTCCTACTACTACAGATGCAGTCAGGACTTAATTTATCTTTGCTGTCCGGCGGTTGGATCTGAGCTGATTGATGCACGATGTTTCTTGGAGTGGAATACAAGGTAATAAATAAATACAAATAAGAGTCACAGCACAGTAGACCCAGGCTACTACATGTTTGTGCTCAGTGCTGTGGTAGAGTACAATAGTGGTATGATTGATGACTGAGAATGATGCATTGATTTTGTTGATTAATTTTGTAAATGCTAGGTTGCTTTTTCAATTTCATTCACCTTTCTGTGGCTCTGAAATTTTTAGGGAAATGCAGTTTGTATAACGGCCAAACCTGTGTCGTCGTGGGCCTGTTGTTGTGTGCTGGCTCCTGTCTTTTTTTGTACTTCTACATTAAAAATGATATGCAACTAGTAGACTTATACAAATTGTATCCAAGCCGCCTCAGTCTGAAAGTCCTCTCATACGACTACTCCTCTTGTATTGTTTTTTTTATCTTCACTGTATTACAATTTGTTTAGGTCATTCACATTCTTTTGTATTTGCCTTTTCTTTTTCAGGCTGGACATCTTTCACGGTTCACCCACTGCTTTATAGTATGAGCATCAACTCTCATCCTTACCACAGATCCTCATCATCAAGCAATTGGATTGCGGGAAACCAAGAATCATATTCAGCGTGTCCTTTTCTTACGTCCATTGCTTACAATCATTAGCTAGCTGATCAACATCATAAATCATCGTCTTCATTGTTTTGCTTTTGTTGTCTCCAATCTCCATGCGTACTGTTTTTCTTTCTCAAACCTTTCCCAAAACCCCCGTACCCATCCATTAAACAATCCCTAACCCTCTTCCCCCGGGCTGCGTGGTTACATTGAGGTGTGATGTTTCTTACATTAAATATACACCAACAATTTGATCACGCGCTTGCTGGGGCAGATGTGGTCAAAGCAACAATAGTGAAATGTCAACAAGGCATGGCCAGGATCTTCTGCGGCTTCCCAACTCAAGCTCTGTGTATAACGCCAAATAATTTACCATTAACATCAAACAACGAATGCATCTAATGAATTGGCGTAATTTTTTGGGTTTAAAGTGTAAAGCATTATGATTTAGAAAAGTTTGACGTTGCCGTGAGTACTACAAGTAAAGTTGAACTTCTTATCTTCTCTTGCACTTTGTTTCCAGTCCCCAAAACCATTGTTTTGTTTCAGTTTAGCAGTTGCAATATTGGGTCACCCATGCAATGTACTGTACTTACTTATACTACCCCCACATTGTCTGTCACGCAAATGACTGTCTCTTTCTTTTTGTCGCTACTGGCAGGGTCTGTCTATTACTATCACAGAAGTTCTGATTCTGAACCACAGATTCTTCGCCATTGTCTTGGAATTCAAATGCAGCCGGTTCTGCAAAAATAAAAATAAGTAATTAAGTACACCTTTTTAGATGGATGCACAGCCCCCATTGTACTTGTTCACCAAGAACGGAGTTCTGCAAAACAGTTAAGTACAACGTAATCACTAGTAGTCCACATTGCCTAGTACAGCAGAGTAAGTAACACACTACACATATCAGCATTTATTTGGTATGGTATGGTACCCAAGCTCATCTCATCTATACTGGTACTCTAGTCCTTGGAAAGTTAGACTGAACCATGTAACCTAACCAGTTTACTTTGTACATCAATGACATGTCTACAGTTTTGCGCATGCTACCTCACAGCTTGTTGCGCAGTACGAGGAGACGCCTTTGAGGCCACATGATAGTTCAAAGCATACACCTGAAGAGTTTGGAAAATAGAGGCCCGTATTTACTTTTTGAATGTGGATTGTGGAGTCCAGTTTCCTTACAGCCTCAGGTTACACCTTTTTTTTAGCATGACAGCTAAAAAGTTGAATAAATGTATGTAATGTTTTCATACTGTCTAACGTGCACCACTTTTGTCATTATCTTTCGGCAGATGAGAAGATTTACTTCTACGAAGCAAAGATTTGCAGAGCTTACCAACAAGAGGCATATGCAACCAGTATACGTTCAATGGTGAGGGGTCTCGGACATTTCCCACATTTCCCTATCGTGCACTGGTAGCTGTACAAATGTAGAATACTTTTTATTGAGCCTTTTTTAACTCTGGATTTCTTCTGGTGGCCCTGCCCTTGACGTATTTGACAGAACAACTTAAAAACATTGATGTTACTTACTTAGTTACTTCTAACAAAATAAAGGTTTTGAAGTACCACATTGACTCGGAAGTATATTTTCAGTGTCTGTTGTCTTGTAGACTTACACGAGAGAGTGAGAAAAAGGGGGTTACTTAGGTTATGGATTGTGTAATAAAAGCATTTGGCATCTTCATATTGGGGTTCAGGAAAGGGGTAGTTGAATAATTGACCAATGACTGAGCCCTTATAGGTTGTCGTTCATTGAATTGTGGGTTCCTCTGAGTTCTGTGACTGAGGTGTAAGACTGTAAGTAAGTAAGGTCCAACCTGCCTATCAACAACAACATCCAATTTTGGGGTGCATACATAGTTATGTATGTCACTGCATAGAAGAATACCCGCAAGAGTAGTAGTGGTATTCATTACTAACGCTTACAAAATAGTAGACCAACATCTGCATGCATACTTGGTTGGTGTCAATTGCCAAAAAAGAGACATTACAGAGGAAAAAGCATAAGACAGGAGTGGACCCTGTGCCTTCCGCTATTCGATCACAGATTTTTTGAAAAGATTGATACCTTAACTAAACAGTTAGGTGAAATGTCATTAATCGGTTGGAAAAAAAGCTCCGTTAGAAAGTTAGGGAAATATCATTGTTCCAAAAGAAAACACTGTTGGACTTACTAGGGACAGCAGCAGGATCCTCAGTAGAGGAGCTCTGTGCCTGTGGTTCACAATCACGTTCACCCGCCGACTCGGTCCCAGCCTTCTGCTTGCCCCTGGGTTCTGTGGTTCATGTAAGAAATAATAAAGAAGGAGAAAACATTGAGTGCTGTGAAACATAGACAGCAAGCATTTCAAAAACCACTGCTACAACATTAAAAGAAACAAACATTGGTCTACCAAATGACTACTGCCTTGCATGATTCACTGACTAGTGTACTTGGTGAAAACAAATCAAATGTTCCATAAACATTCTGATTGCAGATTACTAAGTAACACAGAGGCAGTAAGACCTGAACAACACCACAGATTCAAGAATGTAAGTAGCCATTTCTTTTTCATTTTTTGCCAGCAAAATGCATAGATCGCAAGGAGGAGACATGCTTAACTTTGTGCATACTAACTAACACGAAATTGTACGTTCATGGCATCATATTTTGTTTTGCTACTGACTGAATGCTACTGCTGCCCTACCCACTCAATAAACAAACTACATCAGTTCTATGGAGGGCTGAGGCAGGGGCGGCTATAGGCTCATGGTGGTCCTGGACTCCTGGCCAGGGAGCGTAGGTGGGGGGCCCGGAAGAGGAGGTCGGGGCGGAGCACGGAGGCCAGTGAAGAGGGGGGAGTCAGGGTGTTTGGAAGTGGAACAGAGCCGGAGGCACCAAATCCCTGCCAGGGGCCGCCACGCAAATATGTATCCATCCTCTGAGGATTATTAAATTAAGGATATATATTGGTGGGGTGGCCCCTGGCGTTTGGTGGCCCTGTGCAGTTGCACAGCTTGAACATGCCTAAATCCGGCCCTGGCTGAGGTAAGAAGAACAAAGTAACTTTTGCATTCATTGCCAGAGGAGTATTATTCATGCAGAAGAGAAGGCCGTGAAAAAAAGATACAATATGCATTGCAAACACGTACAATTATCCATCAACGGCTATTTCACTGACGGACAAAGGAAGGACAAGACTCTATTAATAGCATTAACTAACTTCAGTTCTCTACAATAAAGAAAATCTCACACCAATAAACAGCAAAAGCTAGCGCCAAATTGAACACGCAAGAGTCAGTGAAGATGAAGAAGCGCAGCATAGACCAGTGTCATACAATTACAGTAGATATAATAACGGAATACATCGGAAATGTAACTAGGAGCACCAGTCATTGCGTTACTTATTCAGCCAAGATTTACAAAGATACAACAACAATACTTATACTACTATAGAGATATATTATACACACACTTTTTTTTTTGGGTAGCCACTCACCAAGACCCACGACCTCGACGCCAAGCAGGTCCAACAGGTCCTGCTCCCGGTCCAAAATGTCTGCCCAACGGTGGGTCAGCTGGTGGTGGGTACGCCGGATACCGGAGCAGCGGAAGACTGCCCGGCGCACCTTCACCCACCACCGGAGACGCTCCTCAATATGCTGGTAGCCGGAGCCGGGCCTGCCACCTGCTGCCAACATCAAGGGGAGGTAGCGCTGGATAAAAAAAACCAGGGCAGCCACCTCCTCCTCCCCAAAAAGTTGGCGGGGCCTCACCCCTTGGGGGCGCATTCTGCCGCAAGGCAGCCTAGTTTTTTGGGGCACTGGCGCCTTGCCCTTTGAGCCGCCGCTGCTGCTGGCGCCCTTGACCATGGTTCTGGGTGGAGGGTAGAAGAAAACTAAAAGTTCAAGACAAAAAGGTAGGGGAAAGAAGAAGCAAGGTAAAAGAACAAGAAGGAAGTAAAAAGCAATAGAAAAGTTGTAAAAGTAGAAATAAAATGAAAAATATAAACCTAGGCACAGAGAGAAATAGGTAATAACTAAAGAAAGTTAGAAAAAGT
This sequence comes from Lissotriton vulgaris, assembly GCF_964263255.1. Lineage (NCBI taxonomy): Eukaryota > Metazoa > Chordata > Amphibia > Caudata > Salamandridae > Lissotriton > Lissotriton vulgaris. The sequence continues at coordinate 1,557,099,339 of NC_141689.1, read as the reverse complement.
GGGTAAAAAGACAAGGATTAAAGAGATTTTAACAGGATGCAAAAGTAGGCCCAAAACCATAGCCAGAGTGTGTAATCCACAAGATGGCTGCGCCCATCGCGACTGCATGGGTAGGTTCGCGCGATATTTAGCGCGATCACGCACTTTTGTAGTGCGAACGAGAAGATGAGTTCCCGAACATGTCTTGCACAACGCGACCACGTTAATTGTGACCCGGAACAGGAAATAAGGGAACGCAAGCAGGCGGGACAAACCTCTGTGGTAATTTAGCGCGCTAGCCATCCCGAGCATGCAGGCAACGCCCCGAACACGCGCACCGCGCTCCCGAAGACGAAAAACGGCGCGCGAACGGGCCCAGCAAGCAACTCCGCATGCTTGCGGAGCTACGCGTAGTTCGCGGAGTGCAACTACGTCTTCGCGTAGCTCCGCGGAGTCCGACTCCGCGCACTACGCCCAGGGTTACTTTTAAGTGTGCTAGTAATTATAAAGAAAGCAACAATAAAATCTGGAACAAAGACAAGCGAAAAACAATAAACACATTGTAATGGTCACATACATTTCTCTTAAAATATACAAATTACGTTATTTTTAGCACAAGTTGTGGGATATAAGTGTAGAATTTTTTATATCCTAAACCAGTGGTTTTTAACCTGTGTTCCGTGGACCCCTGGGGATCTGCAATGCCTACTCAGGGGTCCGCACATGATTAGAAAACTGAGTAATATTAGCATTTAAATTTTGTGAAGCTGACTAAAGAAGCAATAAAATGTAAAACTGGAAATGTAAAAATGTTTTGTAAATGGCAAGGAATTTGAAATTGGACGCTAAAGATTAAGTTGGTATCCTTAGCTTGATTTGTGGGAGCAGCACAAATACAGCAAACAGGATGTAGTATGGGCAATTGTTGGTCTCAACTGAAATGTAGACAAAATGAAAGCTTGCTTTCCGAAATCATGATATACTAGAGTCAAGCATTCCAATTTGTCTTTTGTAATTAAAATCTGAATTAAGAAAAGCTCCAACTTCCGATTAAAATTAAAATATTTGGATTTTTCTGTGTTTGAGAATAAAATAAAATATGTAATCATTTCTGTATTTGTTTGATGTATATTTGTTTCTGTATTGTGTGCATTATCTAAAGGTTCAAATCATAGAAAATGCTTAGGACCGGTTTCTTGTACTGATTCAGAGGGGTAGGTGTGGGGGGGAGGGGGTCTGGGTTTCAGTAATGCTTAATTGGTAGTCAACAGAAGTCAGAAGCATAAGTACCGCTGTCCTAGATGCATGCCAATCGTTGCGGTAAAAGAAGCTAGGGAGCACATCCGTTAGAGAATAGATGATGCAGGTGCAGCTCTCTGCCCATCATCTAAGTCATCCTCCATTTCCTGGACTCCTGATCTCCCTAGAAAGTTAGCAAGGAAATTGTCATTTTTTATTGAAGATGTCAAATGCTTGATAGCAACCTTTTCAATACTGGAAGCAGGAACAATTAAATAAGAGTAAACATTTTACATTAAAGCACATTTTTCAGTAATTGACCCTAATTATTCAGATAATAGTTTTCTCCATGTCTCATTTAATAGCGATTTTCCTTTGACCAAAATAATTTGTGAATTAAAAAGTTTAAAAACGATTAAACTGGAAGCTTTGATACACAATATTAGAAGATGAAAGCCATTTCAAATAGCCACAGGAGACCAGTTATACCCAACAAACCTGTGGCAGAAAACATACCTGGCATCACTGCCATGTGGAACTCTGGGTTTTTCACAATTTCATACTCCTCTAATCAGATCTTCTTCCTCACCACACCTAGTAAAAACACACACCCAAAAGGATGACGGACTGGGGCTGCATTCGCTCCGAGTTTCTGGAATATAGGAAGGGACTCTTATGTTGATGTTGGCCCCTCTGTAGACTAACATACTCCAGACTCCACCTCGAATGTCTGCTGCAGCCAATGGACGAGTCCCTGCCCCTCAGGCACCCAGTTTCACAGACTCCACCATGTTTAACTTGATAGGAAAGTACTGCAAAAAAAATTGTTTACCATGTAAGGCGAGGAAAACGTCGACAAAATGTGATTAGAATGATTATGGCGGTAAAAAGATCAGAACTAACTGTTAAGTGAAACCAACCAGAAGACATAAGCGTCTCATCTGGCAAAATATCCCAGGTCCCTTGGGTGCAGGGATGATTGCACTAGGAACATGTCAAATCATGCTTCTTCATAAAAGAGAAACTGTATTTCGTTTATTGACCATATATCTCGCCCATTTATAGTCTTTGCACCTATTCAAGCCAGAGACAGTTTGAACAATTGAGCAACAGCAGCGGATTCCTCAAAGAGTAGAGTAAAGTTTGATCAGAAACGTTTGTTGATGGTTACTTGATACTTTGTGGCACTATTCTCATGATTGCAAGCCTGGAGACGTCCATGCGAATAAGATTCCAGCTTGATGGGAAGCAGCTTTTCTAGGAAACTGTGCTCTGTCACAGCATTTGTAGCAATATTCCTTTAAGCCCTCAGCCCTAAAAGACACAACCATTTAACCTTTCACTAATTTATAAAACATACTAAAGTAAACAATGTGAAACAAGCACAATACATTAAACTTTCCCTAAAAGTATTAACATTTTCCTGCAATTGCAGACCGTTCTCAAACTCTCAACTGAAGTAGGACGTTGCTGAGATAATAGATGCCTGAGCTCAAAAGTAACACTTTTAAACTTGTCTACATCTCGAGTGGATGGCAGAACTTGCACAAGAAGGTCAAGTCGTCTCCAAGAGCCTGTAAACCCACCAGAATCTACCAGGCAATATGATGGGAGTTGTAATGAACTCTGAAAATGCTTTGACAGATCTAAACAGCATTTATGTACTCTAGGTACCTTCATGTAAAGAGCTGTCGATGACTATAACGACCTAACTTAACAGTAGGGTGGCGGCTGGTCACAAAGAAACGTGGAGGTTTTCACATCAACAGTTGAGAAATCATGCATAGGACGTTTTGAAGATCCAAAGTTGGAAGGGCAGGTGTAACACAGCCACAGGGGGTACAGATTTAGCTGTTTAAAACAGATTTAGATACTTTACATTTGTACAGTACAACCCAGCATTAGTGAAAACCAGGGACCATAAATTGAAACAGTCATCATTCATACATACCATTCCCTAGGCCTTCATCAACAAGTCATTGTCAAATCTAAGCTCGTGGTTCTTTGCATAAGGTGAGAGACCATGGCTGTCAGCAAGGGAACCTCATTGTAAAGATAGAGTGAAGAATTTGGACCTAGCTGTTGTGAAATTCAAATTTAAACAGAAAACATTTCTACCGAAGAATGTGGACATTATGGATTATCATGAGAGAGAGAGAGACGTATTAATAGTGGTTTAACATCTCCGAAGCTATGCAAAAAAAATTATACAAGACGACGGAAGTTTGAAGTATACACTTGACCATCGGAAATTTAGATTTATAGAGGAAGAGAAACTGCAAAAAAAATAGAAAATAGAACAGCTATAAATGAATTAAAGTGTCTTCCTCTCATATCTGCCTAAGATATAGAGTGAACAATATATCAAACATGGCTGAAAAATGAAAAAAGTTTAGCTAACATGTATTGTCTATCTCAGATTCTGGCCATGGTCACTGTAGTTAACTACTGCTCCTTACAATTCACTGGTATTGCAGGGAGCAGCTCGAGTACTAGTTACCAGTGATTTTAATACAATCAATAGTTAAAGTGAAGTTTCTGTGTTTTCCAATATTGCTAAGGCAATTGTGTTTCTGTAGGAGGAAGTTACTTTATATTTTGACAGATTTCTCTTGTCATAACGTGGTTTAAAGTCCAGTGAAATCTGAAAAATTGGTGTACCTTAGAATTGATTGAATCTTTTAGAAACATGAAATGAGTAAAATCCAAGTTGGGATTGTGCAGAGGCATAGCAAAGTGGCACTGGGCTCTACTGCAAACAAGGACAATAATATTCCCATTGCTTGATGCCACGGAAACACTATCGCTAACGTTAGTTAGCAGCAGTTTTCTTACCGTTGTATACCGCTGAAAACTATCGCCATTTTAGCGACGTTAGCGACGTATTTAACAATCCGTCGCTACATGGTGATAGCTTCAGGGATTGGCGGCGAAAACTGCAGCTAACGTTAGCGTGATAGGGATAGGACTTCTGACGTTAGCGGGCGAAAACCAATGAAAGGCTGATTAGCGGCAAAAAAATGTACGTTAGTCAGCCCAACGTGAGTTTTTTTTGCCTCTATTGGAAATAATAGCCTATCAGTCGACCTCCAATAATAAATAGGCAAAAAAAACAATGAAATGCAGAATGGAGCAGCCAGTGCCAAGTGCAGCACACATCAACAACCCCCTCAAGGCACCCAACATCCAGGATGACCAGGATGAAAGCCTGGATGCCTCACAGGACCAACGCCTGAAGCCTGGATGCCTCGCTGGACCTGCCCCTGGAGCCTGGATGCCTTGCTAGACCTGTATCTGGAGCCTGGAGTGGGATGTCGATGGAGTCGATGAGCCATGGCGGTAGACATTGAGGCACAGCGATTACCCGCACCTGATGGCGAAGTCTGGCAGGTCACATGGAGACACGTTGCTGACCTGTGTGAGAAGACCGCCTTCAGCCCCTTGGAGCTGTGAATGGTATAGGCGCTCCTGGGCGCCACCGTTGGGAGGTCTGCATCGCATAGTACGATCCATCACTACACGGAGGGGATTACCAACAGTGACGGTGCCTCTCTGCATCACAGGCCGGATGCTGTAGAGGGTGAGGCCTCTGAGCTGTGCCGAACTTTTGTGGCGTCAGCGCTGCAACTTCACGCCTAAGGGGGCCCTGCTGCATCAACCTCATCGGGAGGTTCACCAGCAGACTTTTCGGTGACTGCTGTACCCAGGCTTGTGAAATCTCACCAGGCTAAGGCTCCTGCTGGCTGAGTCACAGATTTGGAAAGAGTGCAGCGGATTGTGCCACGGTGTCAATGTACAGGTAAGGAGATGGTGTGATGCTTAGCAGAGGAGGCCCGAGGGTTGAGTCACCCAGGCCTAGCACCTGTAGATGAAGTACTCCCAGTGGTGGTTAATCCACTATGGCTGAAGAGCGGCGCCCCACTGCTTTCAAGCAGCGCAAGAAGAGGAAAAATCATCACATTACGATAACTTCCTGATGTAATCATGGTATGTTTCCTTTGGGGGCGGAAGCGTGTGTAGTGCTGGTCCGCTCATGGAGCAGGGCAGGGGTGGAGTGGAATGCCCACTCAAGTGCGCCCAAAGCAGTCATGTGCACTGTCCTGTTCACAATGCAGGCTGCATTGCAGCTTGCATGGACAACATGCCAACCCCTCCAGCCCCTAGCTGAATTCCTTCTCCTGGTGCCAATGACCAATCCCAACGCTGCATCGCAGCCTTGTAATTGGCTTAGGGGTGGGAGCCTGGCTGCTTACTTCCTGTTCCCGGAAATAGACTCAGGGGAGCAGGAGCAACGAAGACACCGGACCCGGCCTTGAGGTACGGTTTCTCTCATTTAAATATTTACAACACCCGCTCACACACACACATCCTCGTCAACGCTCATCCAGTGTCCTTTCCAATGTTTCCCACCTCTCATCCATCCAGTCCCCCCGCAACACTCTTCAATGGTGGCTGCTGTGTGGCCATGTGCAGCGGGTGTATCACTGGTGTGCCAAAGGTATATATAGAGTTATGACGCATACTATTACATCACAAATTCCATCACAATGCATACTAATACTAGGCATATATGCAACAGTAGGGATCTCAGAGATGTAAACATTACTATTCCCGCTTCAGTGAGTGCAACCCTAAAACTAACCATTGCATCCCAAAGCAACCAGTGAATGCTAAAATTCATCTTTGAGCCCCCAAAACACACCCTAAAAATCATATTTGACCCAAATGCACACCCCAATTTTCATATTTGACCCAAATGCACACCCAAATAATCATGATTGACCCCAAAACACATTGCAAATTTCTAATTTTACCCTATAATACACCCCACATTTAATCCCTGGCACCCTAAACCCATACCCACCCTAAAACTTAAAAATATCCCATTACTGACCTCACAATGTGTTGTAATGGAATGCGATGTAAAGGCTTCTGCATTGTTGTCTTTTACACTGTAATGCCAGCGTTGTTATGGATGTCTCCATGCCAAAGGCAAGCCCATCTGTGTCTGTCTGCCCCTGGACAGCACTCAGCACCAAGGACCCTTCCTCCTGCATACTCCACCCCTACAGCACTAGCACCCTTCTTGCCATCAACCCTGGAAGCCACATCGCCTCCCAGGACCAACATCTGCTCTGGACCGGACATCCCCAGGGCTATCACTGACGGCTACTAAATCATCCGCAAGGACCACCCCAACCGTCCAGGAGGAGGCATTGCCATCAACTACAGAAGCACATTTGACTGACCACACACTCTAATGACCCAATGGTGACCATGGAACACCTCAACTTCCAGATCCAGACCAACCCCAACCCCATTCTCTGCGGCACCCTCATCTGCAGGCCCCGCAGGCCATGGACACCCATTCTCTGATACCATTGTAGACTTAATTGCACACCAGGCTCTCCCATCCACCGATGACATGCTTCTTGGTGAACTTAAGTGCCACCTGGACAACCCCAGTGACCAGAACAACACCAGAAGCTCCCCAGCATCAGACTCAAGCAGCTAGTCACTGCTGCAAGCTACATAGCAGGACACGCGGTTGAGCACGTCTCCTCCGCCAGCAGGTACTTCAACTACAACCACACCACCGGACTCTCCTGGACCGACCATCATTGTATAAATCAGGTCTTCATCATGCCCACTGTACAACACCGCCATCATCGCCCCCCCTCGCAGCTGGATCAAAGCAACCGAAGAACGTCTCATCAACTCCCTCAGCGCCACCACTTCGCTTACAGACAATGACACAGCTGTGCGCAACCACCACCAATGGATCTCCAACTGGGCCGACACCCTGGCACCCCTCAAGAACGGCACTGCGTCAGTGACATAACTCAGCAATGCGTGACATTAGGGCATCCAGATACGTCAGGATTCCAGATGTTTCTGTCATTACTTGTGTCATGGAGCACTGCTCAGTTAATACAGCGCATCCATGGTGTCGCAAGAAGGGTGTAGTGAATAGTGCTGCAACGCTGTCTTGTCGCAGAGCTGCAACACTATTGATGATTGAGGCCCAGGAATGCGCATTATCTTATTGATGGTGCCCCTTCCTGTCCTGTAGTTTTGTTGCAGGGCAGCGCATCAACATTGCTTACAGCACTGTCCAGCACCAAAACCCGCTGTAAAGAGGCCGCAAGTGTTATCTGCAGTTAGCAGCCGTTTTTTGGTCCTCTAAAGTTCAGGAATCCCCTTGTAAATATTGCGAAGTGGGGTTAGCAGACGTTTTTGCATAGGAATGCCTCTGTTGCATGTCATTAACACTAATAGAAGTGGCAATCTTTAGAATGGAAGTTTTTGCAGGAAAACTGCTGATAACAGAGGTTAGCAGCAGCTTGTACATTAGGCAAACAAAATCTTGCTGCAAAACTGTTAGAAAAGTGCTGCTAAGGTGGTGCTAACTCCTTGTACATATGCCCCTCAGTCCCTTCTTTGCACTTGTGGGTTTTCAGTTTAATGACTTGTAGTTGTTTCATTTCTCTGCTATTCTTTAAAATCCAGAAACTTCTGACAAGTGGTGGATGTTAAAGGTCTCTCACCATGAACATTGCTGAAACCAGAGAAGGCTTTAGGAATACATTGAAATGGTAATTTTGGGTGTCACCCAAGGAATTCATTTTTGAATTGCTGCAGCTAAAGGTGCTTTTATTTGCACTGTTCAAGTATAACTGTTCAAAACTGACTAGAGTTTCAAGGTTGTGGCAATTGCTTAAATATTAGTTAGGCAGTAAGATTTGTAAACAATGGATATGATTTATAATTTTATTATTTAAGAAAGCTAGATGTTCATAGGAACTAATGTGCATAGGTTACAGACTCAGGCCCTCATTTACAGGATTGTGTCATAAGGCAGCACAGCAAGTCTCCTTTCTGCGCTGACATATGCCAAAGTGAAAGGGCAGGAATGCACCGTATTTATGCAAATGCTGAATTACTGTCCTTCCTCTCTGTGCTTGCGCCATTTCGACAGCCTAACGCAAACGTAGGCACCTTTGCACCATGGTGCAAGGATGCCTCTGTATCATGCAGTATTATTTTTGTACAGGAAAGGGCATTTTCCTCTTTCTATGTGTGATGCATAATGCAGCACACATAGAAAGAGGAAAAGGAAAAAACTAGTAGAAATAATGATTTGTTGTCCTCGTTATGCCTCACCTTGGGAGGCGTAGGGATTTTGCACTTCCATGGGCTCACATGATTTTAAAAATGTGGGGCAGCGTCAAAATCCATTAGTGTTGTGTTGAAACACACACCGCAACGCCCATGGAGGTCTTCCTGAGCGCAGAGTAAATTGACACAGAAATGTGTGCTGCGTCGCCTTACTCAAGATTAATGAAACCACTGAAAGCCATGCAGGGAAACTTTGCCTGGCTTCATAAATCTGATTCAGAGCCCTGCTTCACTCATGTACACTTTACGTGGTGCAAACGTGAAGCAAGGCTCTCATAAATAACCCCGTGAGTTCTTTCTCTTTCTTAAATTTTTGCAAGCCCTTACTCTTCCTAAAAATAGGCTGTACCAAACTTAGACAGATCCTCAATGAAATAGTTGGGGCAGCACACTAAAAAAGCAATTTCCATTACGTCGTCAACTTTATTCAGAAATGATTCATATCAATCTAAAGGCCACTTCCATGGAAACAGCGTTGATTACTTTGATCGCCAAGTCAGATACAAACATTACAGGCTGTAAAAATCAGAGCCCCACCTCGTTAGTCGTAGGATTGCATTTTCTTAGTTGGATTTATGTCCTGCTTCTGAGTCTATTGAACCTAAATTGATTCACCCTTCCCAAAGCAGTATTTTTAGGGACAGATATGAATCTTCTATAAAATCGCAGATTAATATAATTAATTTAAATAGACGTTATATTCAGTAACAAAAGCATGCATCACGCTCAGTGGTTTCACTTTAGATTTCTTCTCTTTGTATCTATCAGGAAAATACATGGATGTCCTCTTTCTCCCATTGTTTTCACCTTCATGATTAAACTACTGGCACTTGCTCTGCATCTTGATAAACATGGTTGTGGTTTATAAGAAAATGAATTATTTTTCATCATCATCAAATTACTTTATTTCGATCGGGTGACCATAAAAATTTGTTGAAATTATTGCACAATAGTAAAAGAAATTTTGGGAAAGTATATGAAATACTGCACAAAAATAAATGTAATAAAAACAGTAATCAACTGCAAATGAAGTTCATTAAACGGTACCCAAGAGAACAATCGATCTATGGCATATATAATTTTTGGGACTAGAATAATGCATTTCAAAGTGGTGCTAAAATACAAATGTAATAGTACAACATTATTGCCACGCGAGGAACTTTCTTCAATGCCTGTCATAATTAGATTACTGTACTTCATAATAAAGTAATTGGAAACAATTCTACACAAATCGCTAATTAGGATACACAAATAAAAAATATTAAAGTTAAAATACAGTATTTGAAATTTTGGTCAGTCTGTTTCTGATCAACAAAGCCGAGAGCAAAAATTTGGTGAGGGCAAAAACGAGTCTCCTGAAAGTGTCAGACTTAACATTCCTAAGAGCAGGTAAATAAAGTGTTAAGCCTAGATTAAGACATAAAGGGCTAATCCGGCTAGGTTTGATATAAAAAGGCCAACAAAGCAAAATGTGCGCGATATTTTCAGTTTTATTCTGGCAATGTTTACAGTACATGGAGCCTCGATTTGCAATTGACAATTTAGCAGTAAAGGCATTTAATGGAAATATTATTATTCTAAATTTAATAAAAAGAGATTTGGTAAATTTTCGTCTAAAAAGATCTCTGATTTTGGTAGGGATCCAAGGATGTGGTGATTAAAAGGCCTTTGGTCTGTTGTGTAATAGTGGGCGGGTTGGTATAAAGAGATACAAGACCAAGTTTGGTAAACCACTCCTTTACATGGGAGAATCACTTGATTTTGGTAATAGTGTTCAGACTTTTAACTTTGACTATTTCAGACTTATAGGAATCCAGTTCATGGTATGAACAGTGTCTCACCCAGTACAGAGCTGCAAGATGATTAATGCCTTTAAGAAAAGAATACAATATTAAGGGGAGACTGGGCAAACCAGAGAGATGATTGGGTAGTGATTTGAGAAATTTAAACTCTTTTCCTACCAAAGTACCTACACTGGCAATCCCCCATAATTCAGCCCCTTAAAGGGTTGCTTTAGCCCTGCACACTTGTATGGCTAGAGACGCAGCTTTATACTGTGAATATCTGTAAATGTTTTAAATAGTATATCTGTTGGGACATTGTGAGATAAGTGGTGACCCTTATGCCTAAGTAATCAAAGGTTTAACTGCTTCAAGCTTGTCATCTCGCAGGCAAGGGTTGCTCGATCTATTTTTGCAAGGTCTATAAAGCATGAACTTAGACTTTTGAATATTAATCTCCAATCCTCTGGTGAATTTTTTATTGAGGTGCATGGTAGTCCTCCACAAGTAATAATGTCACTTAACCTGTTAGGTCTAGACAAAGGTTTCAATCATTTAAACCTGTGCTCAACCCTTGGAAGCTATGGCACAGAGCAGATAGGCTTAGCATAGACAAAATGTATAAACCATTTAGAAGTACCAAAACATTTAAAAAGTCAAAAACACAATACAATAAAAATCACACTCCAACTTATAAAAAAATAGAATATTGAAATAATCTAATTGACATCAGAATGACAAAAATTAAATATGAGGACAGTAGATAAGAGTTTTAAAGTTTTAAGGCAAGAAGCGCCAAGAATACATAAAGAGCCAAATACCAAAAAAGGAATTTTTAGCATGTGACTCGTACCTAGATGCGATTTCGGACTAACCGCGATGGAGCACGGGTCAGAAGCACCAAGCAGGCTTGTCCTGGTTACATTTTTACTTTCTGACTTAGGGCCTGATTACGATTTTAGTGGTCTTACAGTCATACCGCCTTGCGGCGGTCCCAGTGCACTGCTGAGTTTGTGTCTCTAGCCTCTCCATTACAATGTTCCTGCTGGCCCATAGTCAGTATTTCTGACGTCTGGGAATTTTTCTCCATATGGGTTGATGCAGGCGTGTACATTTTGACTGCAGAAGTTTTAAATGTAAACATATGCATGACATGTGTAAAAATACCTATTACAGCACATTGCCATTGCTGGGGTCAAGACCGTATGTGCCTTGTCCAGTCAATGGGTGACAAATGTGAAATGGACTTTCCTGGATTTCAGCACCAACAGGCTAGGTTTTTTTCAGTGTCAATTTGCTGATGTGTAGGGAGGTCCTGAGAGAAGGCATCCATGTGGAAGACTGAAGGGAAAAAATTCAATTCAGTTTTATTTCGGTTTTGGAACTCTAATGAGGTCAACTTAAAAGGATACATACCAATTAATACATAAAAAACAATAAAGCCATACAAAAATACAAAATGATAAGGTGGTCCGAGAACAACATTTTTCAACATATAGCAGTATCAAAAAATAAAAAATTTGAATTTAGCAGCCAACATGAGGAAACAGCAGTATCAGGGGATAAAATTTTAAATTTAGCAGCCAACAACGAGAATGCAGATCATATGAATTGTGGAAGTAACAAATAGGTAGCAGCCAGGAGACCATAGAGCACCTTCATGGATCAAAGTTTACAATTAGCAGCAGAAAATGAGAAAACACAACATATCCAGAAATATGCCACTGACATATAGAAAGCAACTGATTCATTTGCAAATTTGCAAATTAAAAATGAGATGAACACAGAGCCTTTAGTGTAGAAGACACAATAGTGCGAAATACCTTCGAAAATTAGGAAAAGATAAAACATCTAGATAGAAGGTCAACGATTCAGAAATTAAATCCCACTTGGGAAATATACAGTTAAAAGATATACATAAATTCCTTAAAAAAGTTAACCAATTTTACGCATACTGCTTCATTTTTAGGATTAAAAAGAAAATTGCGAGCAGAAGCTACATCTTTAATACCATTTTGTAAAAACATTGGCCTAAGCCAGCGACGGTGATGAAAGGCTAGTGCCGGACAAACAAACAAAACATGATCCAACTTCTGGATACTCAGTTCACAACAATTACAGTTTTTTCCATTTTTCGGATTCTGAGACCAGTGTACAGTTAGATCATTTAAAGGTAGAAGATTTAATCTAAATAAGGCAAACCAGCGTCTTGTTCCATGATCTAAGTTCCAGGTTAGATATTTCTGAGGCAGTTTCGGGGAAGTAGTTTTTATTATCTCTAGTCTCTCTTTAGTCTTACAGAACTCAATATCTCTATTAAAGCTGATCATACAACTTAAGTTTTTTACAAAGGATTTGAATTCTGAAGGCGGGAGGGATATCACGGATTCCTCCTGAACACAAAACAGTTTTAGGGCCAGAGAGAAATCTCGATTTAGAGAGTACTTCTCCCCCATACTACCGAAAATGTCCTTACAAATGAAACCCCTTAGTGAATAATGTTCACTATTTTTTAACTGGTATCCCCAACGTAAGACTCTAGAAAAGCCTTGGATATACGTGCTTATCAGTCCAAATTCCAATCTAATAGCAGCTGAGGACAGTTTTCATAAAATCTGACCTTCTATCTTCTCTAGAAAACTCCATTCCTTTACAGAGATTGATTCAATGGCATAAAGTAAGGTTAAAGGGAAACAAAGGAAATGGGTTCGTTTGCACCCCATTTCCTTCGATTCTGCTGGCCCGAAAATGGTGGTCTCACCGCCATAGTCGTCTCGAAGGAAAGGCAACTCATAATCCCAGCGCTATTCGTCTATTGAAAAGACTTTTTCAGGGCTCAAATGTTCACCCCCCACTAGAGTCAGTGTATTTTTTCAAACAAAATACATTGACTCTAGTGGTGGGCGGTTATCAGGCTGTTGAGGTATTTGGGAACGCCATGAAAATATTCTCTACTGGAAATGAAATATTGCGAGTTGTGATGCGATACAATATGTGCTATACATTTGAGCTCTGAAGAAGTATTTTCAATAGACGAAATGCGTTGGCTATGTTCTATGGAATTGTGGATTACATCTATTGATGAAAAATAAAGTGAAAGCTGCATTTGAAAATACACACTACGAAATTGGCCAATTCTTCTTTATTGTGCTGTTCATCTGTGGACTTTAATATGAAAAATTGATATTAATGTATATAAGTGCTGAAACCTGTTGCAGTCCAATTTGTTGTGGGACCTGGTCCTACGTTGTGGGGAGTATAGAGGAAGTACTCCTTGGTTTTGTGCACCTTTTTGTTACCTTAGGACACAATTCAATTTGTTGTGTGCTGTCTTATATAGCCTCTGCCCTCTGTTTGTGTGTATTGATGAATAAAAGTTCTCATTAAATCCTGCCATTAATTATCTAAAATTTCTATTATGAGTTTATTTTTACTGACAAATCTATATGGAAGAACTCTAAGAGTAAATATATCAACAAAATATTATACTGGAAGCTGTAAATATTGAGGACCTTCATCAGTCTCTAATTTCACTAAACTGTTGAAAGGACAATTAACAAGAGATGATCTCCATAAGAATAAAGTAACAGGACAGAAATTATATATTTTGTCTCTCAGATACACAGTGGCTGGTCATCTACAAATGTGTGCTTGCTATCCTCCTGGCATGGGTTTACAAAGTAATATTATAGAAATGTCACTTTAGAAAATATTGCACAACAGAACAATTTCAGAGTTGGGGACATCAAGACATTGACCACTGATTGTGATAAAGGTAAGGGTGCCCTTCTACAGCTCTTTCCCACTTGTTCTACACTAAAATCATATTAGAAAGAATTTTGAAAGAGGATTAACTTATGCCTCAAATATTGATTTAAAGTGTTGCCTATTTGCAATTTGCTCCATGTTGATTGTATCCCCAGGAAGCTTGTGCAGAGTTTCTCTTTTGGGCTTTTCTTTGAGTAAAGAAAGTTATTTGGAAACTGTGAACATCTACTAGATCGCCTTTAGTAAAAGACTGTAGGAGATATAGGAGATATAATGTATTTGTACATTTGCTATACACAATCCTTATTTTAGAACAGGAATGTCCAGACTAATATGATTCAATTTGGAGTGAATTTGTATTTCTGTATGTTTTTATTTCCAGAACCTTTTTTTAGTTCCTCTGGATTAATTTGTAAATTTCTATGTAATCAACTATTTTGTGCAAGCGGCTAACTTGATATGTAGTGGCATACACAATGCCCAGACCTGGAAACCCAGATTAACTAGGGGTGAGGATATTTTCCACACTTCGCAAAACACTCAACCAAGTTCACAGAACTATTGTTGAGTTACGCTGTAAGCGTGGGGCAAGGGGAAGAAAACGAAACAGGCACTGGACATTGTCTGACGTCTAGTCAAACACCTGGGCTTAGTCTGTATTACCAGATTGCTGGTATCTAAATAGCAAAGGAGAGCTTTGGTTCAACTACAATTTTTACATTGATATTTTAACTTGAATTATTGCCGATGATAAACCTGCTGACACTCGATGTATTTCTGATTTTTATAACAATTTTAAACCTACCCTGTATCCTGAGCTGAAATACAATTACATTCTGTTAGAGTAAGTGAATAACCATTAGGAATAGAATACACTTATCTAGTAAATAATGTTTTGTGCTTGGTTATATTCAAGATGAAAATTTGATAACTAACATAAAAGCATTCATTAGTACTGCATGCGTAATTTCTAATCCTTGTCTTAACTATACCTATTTTAGATCTCAGCATTCCATGCAACCGTACTTTTGTGTTACTATACTTCGATTCGAATTACCAATAGTTAAAACAGAGTCCATATGTTATGGATGACTCTTTTGAAACTAACAAGTGTAATTGTGATGATTGACTCTATGAAACCAACAAGTGAAAGACTATTCATTGTAAGATACTTATGGCAAAGTGAGCAAGGGACCCACATTTGGGCATACCCTGCCAACTTAGGGCGAACAAAGCAAACACAAGGAGATGATGGACAGAGAGCTGAAACTTTTCAGATGCTCCCCCCAGTCACAGATCTGGGTTGAATCCATCATTGTTATTTAGCTCACTTCTCCATCCCAGTTCAGACCCAGCCAAATGAAAATCAGTCTTGACCCTGCCCCTCATGGGAACAGTCCAGCCCAAACTGCCAAGCAAGTTCTTACCTGGACTGGAAACAAGCATCTTGGGCCGGGTTTCGGAATTACATCAGCCAGGCTAGCTTGAATAAGGTGACAAAGTGAGCAAAGGACCACGTCTGGGCATACCTTGCCATCCTGGGGCGAACAAGGCATACACAAGGAGATGATGGACGGAACTCTGAAACTTTTCAGACACTCATCCCAGTCATAGATCTGGGTTGAATTCATCATCGTTCCTTAACTCACTTCGCAACCCCAGTTCAGACCCAACCATGCAAAGTATGACCATGGGTGGGCCCCTAGCTCACTTTGCCGCTGGATTCAATTTAGCCTTGCTGATGAGGGGTGTTACCCAAAAAACGGTCCCAGGATGCTTGTTTTTGGTACTTTGCTGGGGGGGCCCCTTCAAGTTTCGTTACACCACTATCCCACCTCCAAGGAAACGAAGTAGACCCAAACAGCAGAGAAAGCGCAAAGGACGTACAAAAAAAGTATTGTACCACCATAACTGAATGGATCTTAAAGAATCAAGAGGTAAACTCTCCTTTCCTTTCTGGAATGTCCAAATACCGGCTAAAGGATGACAGTCCAGATGAAGCCTTATGAGTATTGGATTTCAGAAATGAAGTAGAAACGCAAAGAGTCAAATTATTTAACTAGTGAGTACATTTTAAATACATGGAGAAAAATATTACACCACATTTGCACTGCATTTTGGAGAACAATCTAATAACGTTACTTAAATAAGGAAAGACTGATGCCGTCAGAGAATCTGAAATAATATATCATGCCTTCTTTTCCCTCAACTACATATGTTGTGCTAGTACTCATTGACAGCAAGCGTGCAATGCTAAATGGGAAAATGCAATTGTGGAAGCATGGGCTATTACTGTCGTTATAAATGCAAATGCAAGTCAGACCTGTAGACGTTGCCAATGCTTTGATTTTACACAGGGCAGCATGATCCGTGTAAATGTGACAAGGGGACAGCCTCAAAGAGTCAAAGAGACTGGCATGATATAGGCACAATACAATGCCTTTTACACCCAGTGGTCAGCGCTACTGTCAACTTTGCACCTGCCGGTCTAACTTTGCACAGGTCAGGTTCTGAAAAGTGGTGCATAAATGCACTATCCAGAGTAAAATGATGCAACTTGTACTAGGAAGAGATCATCCCTTCTTTGCTTAGCTCATCCAACACCTCTGATAACGGATGAGATTCGAGACTCCATAACTCCCATTACAGTCACTGTGCAGACTCCATGAAGTCTGCAGTTTGGAACCTGTTTCTCACTGCTAAATCCCAGTATTGCCTTTCGCTCAAGTTCAGAACTAATTCTGTTTGTAAGCCTCCACACAAATCCAGCAACAGTTGAAAAATACTTCTGGCTCGGCATTTAATACTGCTTGACAAGATAATGACTAGCATATGTTTAATATTCTTATTTTTTGCACATGTGACCGGCTACCGACCTTCGGCTTCTAGCTTCCAAATCAACTGCTGATTTCCATGGTTACTGGATATTAAATTGCATGTTATTTTCTGATCTCTTATATCAGGTGGTTGACTGATGCGTTTAACCCACATATGGGCTACATACCGGATTATTTTCACAGAAAAAAATTATTCGTATTGAAGATGCAGGTAATGTAATATGCTTGATCTCCTCTTAATTTGCTGGGTTCATCTTCGCCATCTCTCAATGTGATGAGCTCATATTACTGTTACGCCACCTACTCCTTGCCTGTGAAGTAAAAGGTACCATATTACATTATTCCAAACGTCACTGCTGTAATGCTGAGCCAAAAGACCCTTTCCAAACCTCATATTGCAGTGGTGGATGTTGCATGAAGTAGCGCGTGCATGGATGGAACTGATAAAAAGTGACTCCAAACAATGAAGTTTGAAGGACAGGTTCCACTGACCAGAACAAGGTCCCTGGACCGTAGGGCATCTCCTTATTTGCTGTTTTCCTAGAGTTTGATGTGGCTGGTCCTTTAGTAGTCAACTAGTGGTCCTCGACTTTTTCATTTAGGTGGTAGTGTTTCCCTTTCATGGTTTGGAACGCGAGCCTGGGAGGCACAGCCAGACCAGTGGGGCCCTGTGATAAACACCTACCGGGGGCGGAAACCAAGCAGCGGGCCCAGGAAAAGCTAAGTGCCAATTGGTCTTTGTGGTTTAAAGCAACCAAACAGTGGGAGCCCGCCCTTGGGGCTCCACAAGGTAAAAGGGCATAGGGTCCCCCCAAAAAGCATGCACTTTTGCCTTTGAAGGTAACGTTGGTGTCATAGCAGTTGATTGCGGATGGGTTCAGGCAAGGCAGGGATAGCACAAAGGGACAGCAAAAGGAGCTCAACAGCTAAAGGTGGAGCTTCTTAAGCTGCTGCCCTTGGGATGCCTCACAGCTGGAGCACAGGGAGCAGGCTACAGTGCAGCATGGGGTCAGCAGAGAGCGGACATGGCACTTGCAGCCCTGGTCAGGCACGAGGGCCAAATCAGGGACAGAATATCGACGTCGAAAATATCAACGTAAAAAATATCAGAGGCAGAATATCGACATCAAGAATATCGAAGTCCTATCTACATTAAGGTAAGTACAAAATTATCGAAAAAAATATATCATTGTAAAAATATCGTTTTTTTAATGTTTAAAAATAATATAAATTGAATAAATAATACGTATAAATAAAATGAACATAATTAAAAATATATTTGAAATTATAAGTAATACATAGACGGGTCGATTCTGATTCGGGAAAATGCGCTCCGAATAGTTGTACGGAGCGTTTTTCCCGTACGATTCGTACACCTTCAAAGTCCCCATACGAACGATCAAGTACGATCCTAACCCAAAGCAGATCCCCATACGGATCATAACAAACACCGTACGACACAAAAATACATACGATCTGTATCCGGTTCACGCAGTACGCTACGTCCGTACGAAAACAAGTAGCAGTTTCCGGCCCAGCAAGTACGATTCGTCTCTGCGACACTCAGTACAACCCTTTTTCTATGGGACCCGAAAACAGCCGGAAAAGCAAAGTCTGTCTCGAACCGCACCCCGGTACGTGACATACACGCCATGAACCCCATCATCCGTATCATCCCAGTCCTGTACGCCTACGACCTGGTGCATAGAAACTGACAATGGCGCAGACGGTAAGAACAACGTACCTCAACAACGGAAGTGTACATGTATGGTGCGTCATACTCGCTCGTGTATAACTCCATTGCAATAGTGATACGAGCCGCACACACGCCATGAAAGTTGGGGTACAGTGCGTCGTACACGCTCGCGTATACCACCATTGCAATAGTGATACGACCCGCACACACGCCATGAATTTTGTGGTACGGTGCGTCATACAAGCTCGCATATACCACCATTGCAATAGTGATACGACCCGCAAACACGCCGTTAATTTGGGGGTACGGTGCGTCATACACGCTTACGTATGGCACCATTGCAATAATGATGCGAGCCGCACACACGCCATGAATGTTGGGGTACGGTGTGTCACATAAGAGGGGTGGGTGGATATGACTCCCAGCAGTGCCCAGACAATAGAGGGGTGGGTGCAGATGACTCCTAGCAGTGCCCAGACATAAGAGGGGGGGGGGTGCAGATGACTCCTAGCAGTGCCCAGACATAAGAGGGGTGGGTGCAGATGACTCCCAGCATTGCCCAGGCATACGAGGGGTGGCTGGATATGACTCCCAGCAGTGCCCAACAGTATGAGGGTGGCTGGATATGACTCCCAGCAGTGCCCAGACATAAGAGGGGTGGGTGCAGATGACTCCCAGTAGTGCCCAGAATATGAGGGGTGGGTGCAGATGACTCCCAGCAGTACCCAGACATAAGAGGGGTGGCTGGATATGATTCCCAGCAGTGCCCAGGCATAAGAGGGGTGGGTGCAGATGACTCCCAGCAGTGCCCAGACATAAGAGGGGTGGCTGGATATGACTCCCAGCAGTGCCCAACAGTATGGGGGTGGCTGCATATGACTCCCAGCAGTGCCCAGACATAAGAGGGGTGGGTGCAGATGACTCCCAGCAGTGCCCAGACATATGAGGGGTTGGTGGATATGACTCCCAGCAGTGCCCAGACATAAGAGGGGTGGGCGGATAAGACTCACATCAGTGCCCAGACATAAGAGGGGTGGGTGCAGAGGACTCCCAGCAGTGCCCAATAGTATGGGGTGGGTGGATATGACTCCCAGCCGTGCCCAGACATAAGAGGGGTGTGTGGATATGACTTCCAGCAGTGCCCAGACAGAAGAGGGTTGGGTGCAGAGGACTCTCAGCAGTGCTCAGACATAGGGGGGCATCATCATCATCATACCACTACTACATGGGGGTATGTGCACATCCCTAACTTGTGACTTTCATGATAGTGCCATAGCAACACATCACTTGCAGCAGTGTCCCACTCCACGGAGGATTGATTCCTGCCACATACTGTGTGACACACCACATGTGGGTGTGATGTCAAATTCCAGATTTATACCCACCCATGGAGGTTGCAGGCAACATACACACCTTACCATCATGACACAATAGTGTATAGTCGTGTAACAGACCACCAAACATAGACAGCTAAAGGGAACACACACTGTCATGTTCATCCCTGGGCTGATATGAATATCCAGGTGGTGGTCAGACCACCAAGTTCTAGTCTGTCATGGAAGGAATACTGTTGAAAATCATCAGATACAATGCTCACAAATGTGAGTCATGTGCCCAAATACCCTGCAGAGCAAATGCCAACCTAGGGGTAGGCTGTGATGAAACACATGCATAGTGGTAAAAGGGTGAATGTGTCCATGAAGGCTTTGTATATACTCAAATCACAAGTACAGTGAGTAGCATGGATGGCAAAGACTAATGAGCAGTAGACACCTGTGAGCAGGGATGGTCATTGCTGAAGGGAACCGTCACTTGAAAAGGAAATGTACACACATTTCAGCACAACAATTGTGCAACTGTCTGTAGTGAAGATCTCAGGTGTCCCAGAGGAAGGAACACTCCTTGGGACAATGTCTCTAGCCAAACTGAACACAAACAACCAATGAATTTGCAGAGACATTGTGATGGCACATAGATATCATGGTCCAGCTCATTACCATCATTCAAAAAACATCTCTCAGAACCCCAAAATATTAGCATGACACCAACTCCAGGGCCTTCGGCACCTAAAGCAAGTACCTGAAATGCAATAGTGTAGAATGAAAAATAAAATGCTTTATTCAGCTCCAAATTGAAAGATGTCAAAAATTGAGTTCAAGCTCCAACAAGGCCAATGACCAGTCCACATATAAGTCTGGTAGGGGGACGTTGGGGAGGTCTTTGACCCCAAACTTGCCTGCACACAAATGTCCTATTGGTCTGTGGACCCATGGGGACATCATCTGAATCAGGACAAGGCACCGCAGGGACAGTAGTGGGAAGGGTAGGTGTTGTGGGTATAGGGGGGGAGAAATCTTCCTCAGTGGCTTGGCAGCGCCAATGGTGGAAATGAACTCAGCGCTGCACACTGCTGCCAGTTCAGCCAGACCACACCCTGCACCCGAGGACACAATGGGAGTGGAGGTAGAGGGCTGTGAGTATTGCGGACTTTGTCTCTGGCTGCGTGTCGACCGTCTGACCCCAGTCCCTGTGGGTGTGCCTGCATCCCCTTGATATTGCGTGCCAGGAGATCTGCGCTTAGACTTTTGTGGTGGTGTCCTGTTTGGGTCTGTTGGTGTGTGTGATCTTGCTCGTCTGCGTATGCTCTGGACAGGTATGGGAGAGCGGGTGTGGATGGGTCCGAAGAAGGGGGGACTGACCGCTGCTGGAGGGCAACTGCTGCCGTCAGTGAGGAGTCCATGGACGATAGAGTCCGACATTGGTCAGACATTGTAGCTGACATGCCCTCCATGAATGACAACAACTGTGTCATGAATTGAGTTTGGCCATGGAGGACAGTCAGCATTGATGTCTGACCAACCAGAATCTGTCGGAGTAGGTCCACAGACTCCGCACTGAGGGCAGCAGGGGAGACAGGGGCAGGGGCTGTGGTGCTGGGGACGAAGGAGTCATGGGGGCAGCACGGACAGAAGGGACCCTAGCAACTGGGAGGGTGGAGATGGGTCTGAAGGAGGTGGGGACAGACGCAGTGATGGTAGATGCTGTCGCGGCATATTCCCCCTCCTCCTGGGAGTCAGAAGCAGACCCGTCGGCATGGTATGAAGTGTTGCCTTCCAACAGTTCCGCCGCCTGACTCCCCTCACCCTCCATGCCACTGGCTCCCTCCGACTCCGCAGCGCTGGTGGCAGTGCGGCTGTGTCCCTCTTCTTGGTCCATGCTCATGTCTCCACCTGTCTCTGTTGATGATGCTGTGGCCAAGGACAAGAAACAAAAATGCATCTGTCACCTGTACACATCTGACACATGAGCACAAAATAAGTAGGTCACACTGCAAATCATGCCATGTAGCATGAGTAACAGCCAGATAGCTCTGCACATATTCGAGCCTTGTACTGCCCAGTCGGTATAGACACAATGGTACTTGGACGCAAGGATGCAAAGAACACACCAGGGCACAACTTGAAGTAGAATTACACTGAGAAGCTTCAGTTTGTTAACAGGAGAGCAGATCAGTACAATCAAGTGATGCCACCTCAAGTTCACCAAGTAATAAACAGTAGTGGTGCTTCTCAGGGCAAACTAACCCACATCACTCCCCAAGGTGACACCACACTCAGAGCCCTGTAAGTACCATTGGGTGAAAAATAATGAAATTAATTGTTGGCATCTTGTGACTCACCATACTTTACACATTCAACATTAATTGAATTTTTTAATTCGTCAGCTTGTCAAGAGAACACGTATGTGCCTGCATGAAAGATGTCTCACAATGAAATGCACACTAAAAACCATTACCTGTTCATTTCAACAGCTGGCACCCTTTAAGATGTAACACTGTTAGAAACAAAAGGCGTTGCAGATTTGCCATATACATGGTCCAACGTAGGTCTTGAAGCTCAGAGACTCATTACTTTGTACAATTGACAACAAAGGAGTCTCAAAAACTAAAGACCACTGTGGGGACATGTATATGGAGATCAAGGCCCAACATCAGTCACTAACACTGGCATGCTTCAAAAGCTGCCTGCTTCTTTCAAGAAATTGCAAATGTCGTTTTGTGTGCACCACCTTGTGAGACAACTATCATGCAGGCACACAAGTGTAACTTACACAATTCATAGCATTTACACATTCAAAACATTAACAACTTTTAACAAGTGTTGGGAGTGCCAAGGTACAATCATCAATGTGAGACAACTTGAAATATGTCAGTCCTCACAGGGGCATCCTTTACCTGATTATACAGTTGCTAGCACATAGGACCTACTGGCTGTCACGTAAAGTGGCCCACATGTCCCAAATCAGGACAATGCTTAAGCTAATGGGCCTGCAATTGTGATTAACAAAATCATTGCTGCATTGCAGACACACCCTTATCCCCAGGCAAAATGTCGACACAGTGGTGTGCTCACTGATACAAAACAGTGTTGCACCAGAACTACATACATGTTGCTACAATGAATGAGGCACATTCATGTCCGGAAAAAATGACTTAGACTGTTAAGCCCCAAAAGAAAGCACTGGCCACCATCACAGGGGAAGGGCATGGTGAAACATTGACCAGCCAATTCTCACCCACAGGTCACACCTGGCAAGGCCGAATTAGGCATTCCCATTAGATACCTCCTGCACAACACCCCCATCCCTCAGTCAATGTGATTGATACAGCTCAAGAAGTGAGTACTTAGAATGTGGGTAAAAAAAAACTGTGCTGCAACAATTACAAAAGTAACCCAAGCTCACCTTGTGGGGCTGGCAATACATATTAGTCACAAACAAACAACTACAGATTGTTGAGAATAGGCACACAGGCACTGCCCAGTGTGAGTATGCACAAGCCAAATCTTGTATCCATGTCCAGTGGGCACATGTAACAGACACAGGAAAAATACAAACTATCCCAGGGACCAATGCCACAGAGGTAGACCCATGCTGAACACACATAGAATGGGCACAGTGTTGGATGACACACATGAATAGGAGGCCAGGGTGTCTCTGGCGACTGTAGTGGGCACACTGATCCGTGGTCCTTGAATGAGCAGACTGTACCATGAGTAACCGTCATGGCACTATGCAAATCTCCTAACTGATGTACATCATGTCTGAGAACACAACATGGGTCATTCATTCTGCAAGGGTGTGCAGTTGTAACCTCACACTCCTATGTTAAGACTCATCATCAGTGCAGACAAATATGAAGCCCAAACACAGTGCACAGGTCATGGCACAGGCAAGGTCCCAACACACGTTACAGACCACACTCCCACATGATGCGCTAATCAATGTGCAGTCTAATTATCTTGCACCCTAGATGAACATGTGCAAATGTGAATATACACAGACCAGGGGCCATATGTCAAGGCAGGGGAAGGGATGAAAAAGTGAACTAGCTGAATATGGAGAATTGAAAATACACTGCACAGATAACCTGTGTGACCAGACACCCCAGCTGTGGGAGTGTACCCAGGCGTCTGAGCACCTCAAGAAGCAGGTGACACACAAAACAACAAACAGCCATGTACCTACCCCTTCTTGCTGCTGTCTCTCCTGCAAATGACTATCGAGGTCTGGAAAGACCACTGCCAGGACCCGGAGCATGTTGGGGGTGAGTTTTGGGCTTCCTCCATGCCGGCGTGGAGGTGACAGCTTCAGCTGGACCCGGGCGATACGACAGGTCCAGCATCTGATGTCCTACCACCTCTTTTGGATGTTGGGAAGATGTCGGCGATGTACCCCCCACAGACCTGACAGCACTGACGATCTCCAACCAGATCTCCCCGTTCTCGTAGGCAGTTCCCTGTCAGGAAGACAAAGTGCACCAACATCACTACACCGGCTCCATGTCCTAGAGACATACACTTGTACCACATTGATAATGTGAACAGGGCATAGGATGCTGACAGGACTTGCATCATTGTCCATGTGATTCAGGCCTGTGGGCAAATCCCAAAGCACTACATGGCATTGAAAGGTAAGAGGTGGCTAAACAGATGCTACACATTCACTGATCATGGCACACACTGGACAACAGATGCAACTGCAGGGAGTGGGACAGCACGTGACAAGCAGTAACATATCCTACTCCACTTAACAACTGTCAGCAGACCAGACAGACACACCCTGGCACAGATCACTCGCCTGTCACTGACAACAGTGGATACAACCCTCACTTTGCACATGTGCAACTTGACAAAGAGGTCTCACAGGTGTTGTGCTAACTTGGAAAGTCAGGCACACAGCACTGCTTACTTGTTACATCAGATGGCTAGAGCTGATGCATACGCCATGCAGCTCCGGTGCAACAGATCACATACACACTCACCCTGATGACAAGGAACATTCACACACTTCAATGTCCATTAGGTTAAAAACACCATTTGTACAATATCACCACAGGTCCCCACAAGTCATAAACATCAGTGAGTACAGTCAGCTGTCACTCCGGGGGAACACTGTTACACCTCAGGCCATTTAGAAATAAAGACAGCAAGGTCTTGCACGGCTGAATGTGTCATTCACTCTGCAGTGAATGTTACAGTAAGCACATTAAAGTGAGGAATGAACACACATGAACTACATCATGCTCTGCAAGAGATACACCACCATGTACAGCCTGTTGTGACACTCACACAACAGGTGCATAGTCAAAGCTAGTGCAATCAGCACTCACCTGCTCCCCTGGTCTCCCATACAGCTTTCTCTACTGTGGTAGGAGGGCATCCAGCAGGGCCTGGTTTTCCTCCTCAGTGAATGCTGGTGCTCTCTCCATGGTAAGCTAAATAAGAGTCCAGGGAATGCAGAGACAGCAGCAGTGTGGTCCACTCCAATGTTGTGCAGGCAAGTGCTCTCTCACAGCCACACACAGCCTTAAATCAGTGCTGCTGAGGGGCTTTCAGTCTCAGGAGTACAGTGTGATAGGCCAGATTACTTTGCATCCTAAGTTTCATCTAATCCCTTTAAACAATAAGGCCCTGCCACACATTTGCATGGCTTTAAATTTGAGCTTCAGCTCCACAATCATTTTGCAACATTGTATACTTTTGCCCAACTGACTTTTGCTGGACACCTCTACCACACACTCAAAACTCAGTATCCATGACAACCAGGCTGCATTCAGGGCCTTCTACTCATCCCCTAAGTATTATTTGAGATCCACACACATGTACGGTGCTTTTCACATCGCGTATGGCACCATTTCTATAGTGATACGATGCGCACACACGCACTGAATGTCGGGGTACGGTTCACTCACGTATGGCACCATTTCTATAGTGATACGATGCGCAAACACACACGTAATGTCAGGGTACGGTTCGCTCGCGTATGGCACCATTTTCAATAGTGATACGATGAGCACACACGCACGTAATGTCGGGGTACGGTTCACTCACGTATGGCACCATTTCTAAAGTGATACGATGCGCACACATGCATGTAATGACGGGGTACGGTTCGCTCGCGTATTGCACCATTTCAATGGTGATACGATGCGCAACACACGCACCTAATGTCGGGGTACGGTTCGCTCGCATAAGGCACCATTTCTATAGTGATACGATAGTTATAGGAGGCGCACACATGGCAGGGATTTAGGGGTACTGTTCAAATAAGGATGTCTATCAAGTTCTTTTCATTGCATACTTACATGTGCAGGCCCTAGATGTGGCAGGCAGTGATATAGCACAGGGCATCTGATCTTGTTGCACAATTGATGTCTGCTGACCTGTTAACACATGTCATGTGTGATGGGGCACTATGTGGTACACATCACCTTGACACTTGTCACATGTGTACTATTATGCCGATGCTGGCATGCACATCCACACTGGGATGGCACAGTCATCATTACGGCCACCTGTCTCATGATGCCAGGGACCGGAGCACTTTGTCACTTGACATTTCACGCTCAGCATGACCCCATGTGCCTATGTCCAGTGTGTGTCATTTCAAACCTTGAGTTTGTTGTTTGTGTTACGTTAACAGCATCTGCTGTTGGTGCATGTAACATGGCTCTGTGTTGAGATGGGGAATGGTTTCACATGTACGCTCACCATGCCACATGTGCATTTCAACGGCTTTTGGGTCTGATGGCATCAGACAGCAATTTTCCCAAGGCACACATGTCTGCATCCTGGCAAGGGCTGAGTGGTTTTTGGTCACATGCACACCTTTATCGCTATGTGTGTGATATGTACATTTGCTATTCCATGTGACCTGTGCATGTTCCTTGCAGTCAGCTGTCTGAATGGGTTTGACAACCTTTCACTGCAGGTTTGGTGACATGTGTCACTCTAGTGATATCTTGGGTTGTTCAATCAGACCAGACGAGCAACCTGTTTCAGGGCATGTCATGCATACAGAGGCAAACAACAGGTGTACCTGGGTTTTTGTAGGAGTGCCAGCAAGCTTCCATATGTGTCCTGGATGTATTGCACACGCCAGACTCCATAGTGACATGATGTGTAGTAGCTGTTTTGAATGTGCTATGTACCTTGCCATTGATGTTGTTTGACAGTTATTCTCCATTCTTCCCAAATATGTCCTGCAGGGCACCGCCTCTACCAAGGCCATTTCCAGACTTGGCTGCCATGAGGGAACGTGACTGCATCCAACGTTACAGATTCACTCAACAGTTGATTCAGGTTTTGACGAACAGGCTGGAACCACATCTCCAACCGCAACACAGGTATCCTACTGCACTGACCCTAAAGATTAAGGTGATGGCAGCCCTCCATTTTTTTGCAACAGGTACGTTCTAATTAACCATAGCTGAAGTAGGTGGAATGTCTCAAACAATGTTCAGCCGTGTCTTGCGTGATCTGTTAGCAGTCATGTTGGAGCATATAGATGAATTCATCAAATGTCCTACTCCGGAAGAGTTGAGAGATGTCAAGGGTGAATTCTATGCCCTGGGTGGGATGCCACATGTAATTGGGTCCATTGATGGGACACATGTGGCTTTGGTGCCAGCACAGGCTCAGGAACAGGTTTACAGCAACAGGAAACATTACCACTCAATAAATGCCCTGGTGGTGTGTCTTGCTAACATTCTGATTTCCCATGTTTGTGCACTTTTTCAAGGATCGTGCCATGATGCGTTCATCAAGAGGTGTAGCAGGGTGCCAAGAATGATGCTGCAGCTGCACAGCAATCGGGCATGTCTTGTTGGTGGGTATACTCTGTGTCCTGTGTGTTTCAGTATCTTCTGCTCTGTCTGCATCTCACAAACCACTTATTTACATGATGTATATTTGCAGGTGACTCAGGATATCCCAACACGCCATGGCTAATGACACCTCTCCGCAACCCAAGAACAGCTGCAGACCAGCGGTACAATAATGCACACAGGCAGACCAGGCGAGCCATAGAGCTAACGTTTGGCCTCCTCAAGAGCCGATTCCGGTGTCTCGATAAGACCGGCAGATACCTCCCATATGCCCCGGCCAAGGTGTGTAATATCTTCATTGTGTGCTGCATGCTGCACAACATGGCAGTTGAGATGGCAGTGCCATTCATCCTGTATCTTGAGGAGGAGGAACATCCACCCTTTTGAGGATCAAGGGCTTGGTCACGATGCAAGTGATGAGGAGGAGGAGGATGATATCCGGAGTCAGCTATTACGCAACTTCTTCTCATAATGGTGAGTCACTGTAAATGAGTGTACACGATTTTAGCATTGAGTGGGTTGTGTTGCAATGTGTGTGTCCAGCTGACCATATTTAAATTCACTTTGATGTATGTTCTGATGTGTCACGCAAGTGCTGATGTCATGCCACACTGAAATTCGCAATGACCTAGGTTTAAGTTTACATGTGTACTACATTGTTTGTGTTTTGTACCTGCCCTTGTCTTTAGCAAAGATTTGTTACGGTGAGCCCTTGTGTGTCACTCATTTCCAGGTTGCTGTGTCTGTTGTCTGTTTGTGTCATCTCAGTCCTCAGTTCGGGTAAGAGATCCAAACAGGCTTTTTGGGGTTGTTTCTGTTTGGGAATGTGTGGGAACTGTGTCTTTGCATGTTGAAGAACCATCCACACATGTCTAATCACCATGGATCAAGTTACCTGTTGCACTACCACTCCCATGAAAGGACAGTCACCCTTCTTGACATTCATCTGTTGTGGAGTTTTGACTCTGGTGAAGGCATCAATGTGTGACAACCTTGACCCAGACACATTGCGGATTCCACGTGTTGACATTGTGTGGAACATCACAACCACAGGCTCCATGAGGAATTGCAGCCTCACTGTGTGCAGCAGGATGTGTTTGGCTAATCCACTTAATCTTGTGTGCCAGTACAGTTGTATGTTTAATCAACCATGCTGTGAAGGTGTGGGCCAGTGTATGTCCCACATGGCCTGTCAAGTGTGCTGTGAATCTGTTCGTATGGATACATTGCCCCTTGTGCCAGTATGTCATGTCACTGTCACGTTGCTTCCTCAGGGCTGATGGAGAACACTGCTTGCAAGCCTTCTTGGTCACTTGATAAAAACATACTATTCCCATTATACCAGGAACGTTGCGCTGATGACGTCGAAACGTTGTGCTGTAGCTAATGTAAACGCTTCTGTTTCACCAGTCGGGTGACGTCAATCCCAGGATTCTCTTGTGGTGTGCTGCACATCCTAGTCACGGTAGGGTTGGTTTTGTGGCATTGCTCATCATTACTCTCTGTTGATTTCCGGACAAACAGCTTGTTATGTTAGGCATTTCAAAGCCCTGTTGGACGAGACAATGACTGTGTCTTGTGGGGCTTCCTTGTGTTTACATATTTCCATCCCTCATTGGATGAGCTTCTGAAGGCTCTTGTGGGTGATGTATGATTTTCCTTCTTGACCCTCACTGATTGGCAGGGGTAACTACAGATTGTTGCCTTTGTGTGAGTACCACTTGAGCTCATTAGTACTTTTTGACATTGGAGCATTATTCATACACTGTGAGTAACTTCGTTACTGCGTGCCTCTAATTGCATTGAAGAAGCCTGCACAGCTTTGTATACCCTGCATTTTTGCAGAAAAACGCTGCTACCTTTTATGTGTCCGTGTTCCAACATCAGATCTAGTATGAGTTTATTACTGTGATGCCAAGTATGATACAGTGTTTGTTGGTTTCATTTACAGGTGTAACGGTTACAGTTTAGGTCATGAGGTGTTCTGTGAATCAGTGGCAAGATGTGTTGCATGCTTATGCTTGTTTACCTTTGTTTCAGATCTCCATCCCTGCTGTTCCCTTCCTTTCCTTCCCTCGCCTGATCACCCTTTTGAGTCAGTACTTTATACTCAGACCAAAGGGCTATAGGGAGGTGGAACACTATGATCATTTATCACCTTTATGAGGATTCAAGGAATCAACTGTCCCAGGCAGTCGTGTGCACATTGTCTCACCAGCATTATTGGTAAACTCCTTGCATGACTGTTATTTTCTTCTGAGCAATGGGACTGGACATGTTCATTGGCTGAAGCAGCATGGCCTCCACACCAACTTAATACATTGGGATATCAAATGTGTCTCACACACTACAATGTGCATCATCACTGTCACCGCAGATCTCTTGCCAGTTTGCTTGCGTCATCTATGGCATATTTGACTAAGATTGTGCATATGGGAGTATGTGTACTGTGGCATCATACATGGTGTTCTTCCTAGCTAATGATCCATATTGTGCATGAAGTTCATGGTTGTGTATGTATTGTTGCAGCTTGATACGCACAACGGGCAGCCCACACCTGCTGCCGCTGTGTGTCCTGTGCACAGCTTGGCCTTTTGGTGCCTGATCCTGTGCCTGTCATTTATGGTTATTGTACTTAAATTTTAGTTCTGTGACCCATGAGTAACCAGACACTCCTTCCTTTCCATACACCGGTTACATTGTGCCTTTCAATCCTCCTTCTCTTTCTGTGCTAGTTTTTGCATGGTGTCTCACACCTTCCACCATCTTGTGTTCACTCATTCCTGCTGCTGCCTCCCCTGCAGCACCACCCCACCGAGTGCCCTGATTCTGCAACACACACCTCCCCCCAGATGTTCCTCCCTCCCTCCACCCATTGTTAATGCAGGCATCAGCTTGTCAGTGCCACTGTTGCGCCATATCCGTGCCAAAGGCAGGACCGTCTGTGCCTGCAACGTGCACAGTGCAAGACCCTCTGGTCCTTCTATGACGCAGGTAACACAACAGACTCATGCTCCAGTCACCCTCCAAACAGGGAACACAAAACATTCATCCACATGCTATCAGGCAACCCCTAAGCACAACCATTACAGCTTTGCTGGCTGTGTGTGCAACTCCTACTGCCAACAACGTACTGCCCCGCATGACAGACCATGTCTGTACAATCAGGTCATGTGCCTCCTACTGCACACCCTCAAGTTCCACCAGCATACCATTGGAATCTGTCACCTCAGCCAACACAACAGGCCCACACATCGCCTTCATTACAGTGACCTGGTAGAACGCATCCTCAGCACACTACATCAACATTGACATCACAGACGGATACGAGATCACCCACAGGGACCACACCAACACTCGAGGACGATGACTAGCAATTTCAACAGAAGTACTACCTCAGAGTCACATTCAACAGCAAGGACACACTCAGCATTGTCAAACATCTGAACATCTGCACTTCAGGTTTCACACCTACCCCCAGACCACCCACAGTCTAACTATCATCTACAGATCTATAGGGCTACACCCACAATTCTGCTAAGCCATCTACAAATAACATAACAGTCATGTATTGAGGGCACATGTAAGCCAATGGGGTTGTCCCAACGCTGTAGTGTGCCGAAAATGAGGCAGCATACAGAAGAGCAACTAATCTAGCAGGGTAAATATCCAATTATTTAGGGCTTACAGAATCTGACGCAGCGGAAGAGGTAGCTTAGTCCAACATTGGGTGGTTCCTACCTGAGAGGTTTTACCTCCTGATCTAGGTTTAGCTAAGCAAGGACTAATGAGCATGTGCTTGTCATTGAAACATAGATATCTTGATTGACAATAGTGACGCAGTCTCCTCCTAAGGTAGACTGGACCACGGCCTTGTCCTGCCCAGAAGTCGAGTGTAAGCGCATTGATTTATATTTGTGTGGCCATGGCAGCCAATGGAGTAGTCTAAGATACCGGGAGATATGTTGTCAAAGGGAGACTCCACATACCAGAAAGGCAGCAGCATTTTTGCCCGTCTGCAGTATGCGGAGCTAGCCTAATGTGAGAAGTACGTATGAGACTTTCATGTAGTGTAAATGATAGGTAATCAGTGCGTGAAGCCCCGTTTTCTGGGGTACAATGTGCAGATAGTGTATAATTCTCTTGATGATTTTAGTAAGTACCATTGGGTGAAAAATAAGGAAATGAATTATTGGCATCTTGTGACTCACCGTACTTTACACATTCGACATTAATTGAATTTGTCAATTCGCCAGCTTGTGAAGAGAACACGTATGTGCCTGCATGCACTCTAAAAACATTTACCTATTCATTGCAACAGCTGGCACCCTTTAAGATGAAACACTGTTAGAAACAAAAGGCGTTGCAGATTTGCCATATACATGGTCCAACGTAGGTCTTGAAGTTCAGACACTCATTACTTTGTACAATTGACAATAAAGGAGTCTCAAAACCTCAAGATCACTGTGGGGACATGTATATGGAGATCAAGGCACAACATCAATCACTAACACTGGCATCCTTCAAAAGCTGCCTGCTTCTTTCAAGAAATTGCAAATGTCATTTTGTGTGCACTACCTTGTGAGACAACTATCATGCAGGCACATAAGTGTAACTTACACAATTCGTCACATTTACACATTCAAAACTTTAACAACTTTTAACAAGTGTTGGGAGTGCTTGAAGCTGAAACCTTAGTGGCATTTTATATGGAGTCCTTCGGCCTCATAAGATTAGATTATAAGAATAAAAACAAAAGGTTTAAATGGTGCAGTGAGTTAAATAGCATGCAGTTCAAAAACAAAACAAAAAACAAACAAAAAAAAAAATAGGGGGAGGAAAGTTTGTATACAACTATAAGAGGGTCATGGTAGGTTAAGTATGAGGTTTCATATAGGGGTTTGTCCTGCTGTCGGATCGAGGGAGGTTCCGAATAGGTGACAAGGATCGCTGAACGAGATAAGAGTGGGTTCCTCATAGGGGGGTGGGGGGTTGGAGGGGGACATGGGGTAAGGGGTAATGGTGGTAAAATGGAAAAAAATTATCCTCATACAACTGTAAAGAATGAGAATTATAATGGCCGTGTGGGAACAATCTTCAGTCTATACAAGGTAGTCCCAAGATGGATAGCACCATTAATAAAATCAAGTCAATCAGCTGGAATGTAAATGGGTTAAGAGATCGGAAGAAGATGTCCAGAGTGAGTGAGTTCCTTAGCAACTGTAAGGCCCACATTTGCTTTCCAGAAGAAACTCACCAAGAAGCAATAGAGTGCACGTTGGGGTTCGGTAAGCTTAGGTGGGTTCAAGATCTTCTTTAGTCCGAGCAAAAGGGCGGCACCAGGGGAGTTGCAATAATAATCAGAAGGGATGCAGGAATTAAAGTCGAGAAATTTAAGACGGATGAGTCTGGGAGGTGGTTGGTGGCCTCACTATCAATAGGAGGTTTTCCTCTAGTGTGTGCAGTTTACTATGGGCCAAACCAGGATATTGCAGGGCCCTCCTGAAATTAAAAGCTAGCCTCTCTTGCACAGCATCACCCATCATCTTAGGGGGAGATTTTAATTTGATATTTGATGAATTATTAGATCGCACTTCAAAGGCCAAATATACTCCCCCTCGCACATCACATCAGGAGCTCAGATATATCATTAGAGATTTTAATTTGACAGATATCTGGAGAGTCAAAAACGGATGTAAAAGGGATTTTTCCTTTTACAGTCGGAAGTATATACATCACTCCAGAATCGATTTCTTCCTGCTATATCAGACCCTATTTTCAGCAGTGGATTTCATTTCATATATTCCAGCTACACTTTCGGATCACTCTGCGGTAGAGTTGATTGTTAACTTTAAACAAAAGGAATGCCAGAGAAGGTGGACTCTGGAGAGATTCCCATTACTAAAGGAGGAGGTCAAGTTGGATCTAGTGACGCATTCAGATGAATATTTTAGGCATAACTGTGGTACTGCGAATGATCAGGTTGTCTGGGAGGCTTTTAAAGCCATTTTAAGAGGATTATTGACCACGATGATGATTAGGGGAAATAAATCTAGGAGAAGGTTGGAGGAGGAGTGTCTCCGGAAGATTAAGGAAAAAGAGCAAGAACTCCAGAGGGTCTCAACAGTCTGCCAGAATATAATACCACGCCTGCAAAGCGAGCTAGATGGATTGCGGGCAGAATTCCAATCTAGTATGGACAAGATCTTAAAAGAGAGGTGGGATGCTAGTAAGCTCCAAAACCTCTCTTACGGTGAAAGATGTGGCTCTCTTCTTGCCTGGAAAGCCAGGACAGATCGGGTAAGGAATCAAATTAAAAGTCTATCTCAGAGGAACTATTTTATATGATGTTGATCAAATTAGGGAGGAGGCCAGAATATTCATGCAGGATCTGTATAAGGAAGACATGGTTTTTGCATCTCAAAGAGTTAAAGAATGGTTAAATCAGGTAGGCCTGCCCCCGCTGTCCGTGGCGGATAGGGCCTTTTTATGTTCCAGTATAACAAAAGGTGAGGTTAAATAAGGCAGCCAGCCCGGATGGGCTCCCGATTGAGCTCTATCTTGTAATACTTGATAAGGTGGCCCCAGTGTTAACAAACCTTTTTAACAGAATATATCTATCGGGCGAGGCCATCCCAAAGTCCTGGTCTGAAGCCACAGTAACTCTAATTTTGAAAGCTAATAAAGATTCGCTAAAAGTTGAGTCATACAGACCAATTTCTTTGTTAAATACGGATTATAAAAAATGTTCTGGGGTTTTAGCAGCGAGGACAGCAAGGATTATTAAAACAATAATACATCAGTACCAAAGGGGTTTTATTCCGGGTAGGCAGTTGAATGAATTAACTTTCCGAGCTATTGGGGCAATAGATGTGGCGGCGGATAAGAAGCTACCACTGACTTTAGTAGCCATCGATGCCGCTAAGGCTTTCGACCAAGTGAACTGGTCATACTTATGGGAATCCGTGTCCAGTTTTGGTTTTCCTTTTAATTTTGTTTCGGCAGTTAAGTCTCTTTATTCTGGTCCCCGGGCAAAAATCTTAGTTAACGGAGCTCTGACGGACTGGGTTACCATCTCCCGTGGTACTCGGCAGGGGTTCCCTTTGTCACCCCTATTTTTTAATCTTTATATTGAACCTCTCGTCTGTCAGCTCAGGTCAGATTCTCTGATTAAACCTTTTAAAATTGCTGATTTAGAGTTGAAATTCGCTCTATATGCAGACGACCTGCTTTTTACATACATTTTGTTTACCCTGCCCTAGGAGTCTGTTAGAGTCAATATCCAGGGGGTCCTTGTTTTTCACACATTGATGAATTGCTTATGTACACAACCAATCCCGCTGAAGCTATTCCTAGACTACTCGATCAGGCTGAACTTTTCGGGGAAATCTCGGGCTACAGAATTAATAAAGATAAGACCAAGATCAGGGAATGGAACCAAGATGTGGAAACACAAGGTATCAAACCTCGAATGAGGTATTTTGGGATCCATCTGGTCCAGAAAATTGAAGATATATCTAAGATAAACTGGACCAAAGACCAAAGTATTTAAAGATGTCTGTAGTCTACTTCTGCGGTGGTCAAGCCTCCCTTTAAATATCTTTGAGAGGGGCAAAGATAACCTTTTTATTTAATTCCATCCTATTTTGGCATCAGATATCGCGAAGGTACAGGGAAAAATTGGCTCTTTAATTTGGAATACTAAGTCCTCTAGAATCTCCTGGAAAAAGCTTAGGAGAAGTTTAAACACGGGCGGTTTGGCTCTACCAGATTTACTTACATATTGCCACTCATTTCATTTGAAACATTTTAGAATCATGACCAATAAGACAGACGCATCCTCATTGGGCTTATTGTTCCAGGCTCTATTACATGATATCCCTCAGGGGCAAGAGTTTTTTCTTTTCAAGTTTGGGGACCCGAAGTTCTATAAGAAAGTTAGGCTTTAGATTCTGGGTGCTGCTTTGAAGAATTGGCTGTACATCAGGAAAAGTCTTACAATTCCTTACTACGCTCGTCAGGCCCCAATCTGGGACTCACCGGGCACCCCTGACTGACTTAGAGATCAACTGTCACGGCCACTGAAATCGGCAGGCCTATTACTCTGGGGTGATTTTCAGAAGGAATCACAGCTGTTGATTTGGGAATGCCTATCGGGTATGACAGGTGGCACACTAACCAGATTTAAGTTTTATCAGCTGTCAGGATGGTGGGCAACAAATTCCTGGGACCATGAAGCAGCAAGTTCCAAATTTGATTCGGTCTCAAGGAGGGGAGGGTGGAAACGGGAGGTTTCGTTTTGGTACTGGGCCCTTCTTGAAGCAGGGGGATCGACTGCACTCGAACTTCAAAAATTATGGGGTAATGTTCTCAGTGCTGATACCAACAATATCTGTGACATCTGCTGAGATTCCTTTACTATGTTGCATACAGTTGTTAAACCCGCTGCTCTTAAAAGAAACCATCTCTACACTGCACATAGGGTATATTTGACACCTGGAAAACTAGCTAAGGTGACGGGCCTAGAATACCATTGCCCTAGGTGTAAGTACCCGGCGGCGGACGATTTTCATAAGCTCCTGGACTGTCCGGGAATCTCCCATTATTGGTCTGAGGTACAAGAATTTTTGGAGGACGTTCTCCGACAGCAAGTGGAGGTTAACCCTACGACAATCTTTTTTGGCCTAATGTCAGACTATTGCTTGAATGATCCTGTCTCCATATTTGTCTTTTATGTCATAATCCTGGCACGGCGAGAGATATGCAGGGCCCGGAAAGCTGTAAATGCCCCAAGGTTTGCACAGTGCTTGAAACATATCATTTTTACAAGCGAATCTGATATGGCCTGTGATAGAACAAGCTCTGTTAAGATCTGGGCGGCCCTTGTGGCCTGGCAAAATAAGTAATGGTGGTCCTATGATTTTGCCTGGGTTCCGTTGGCTCTTTATCTCCTAAGTAACACATGGCCCTCCGGGCGGTGTAAACCGGAGTGGATTAAGAAAACAGTACCAGCTTGTGGGATTTTCATCTGCCTCTCTTCATAGGCCTCAATGCCAGGGCTGGAACAGGGTGGCCAGATGAGAGGGGATGTATGTTTCACATCAAGAATGCCCATCACGGTGTATGAGAACCCAAAAAAAAAAAGTATGCGGAGCAAGCCTAATGTGAGACGTTCGTGTGAGACTTTCACGTAGTGTAAATGGTAGGTTCTCAGTGCGTGAAGCACCATTTTCTGGGTTACAATGTGCAAATAGTGTATAATTCTCTTGATGATTTTAATCTTGCAAAAACAAGCGGCACACGCCACTTGTAGCTGTGTGGCAAGGGATAGCTCATTGTCCCATCTTACTCACAGATTCCTGCCCAAGTCCTTGTATGCTGGAGCAATCGCCAGTTCCTCTGGCCACCACAGATTGGAAGATAGGGGAGAAGGTTGGTTAAATAAATAGGAACTCTGTGTTAACTGTATTAAGTTATCCGAAATTGTGGTACATGCAGGCAACAATAATCGAGAGACTATTTTCTAGTGTGTCAAAATGACCGCCACACACAGCATTCCAGGTGAATAGCAGCTGAGGCTCATCAGCATATGATATGATTTTGACTTCAAACATGGCAATTGATGCAGCCAGCGGGGTAAAGTAAATATTCCAAAACAGATGGCTCAAGCGGAGACCAGCGGCAGGCCCCACTTCAGTGATTTGACTGGGGAGATGGATGGATAGGCCTGGAGCTGCTGTGTGCAGTCAGATAGTAAGGATGATTCCAGTTTACCATGAAGCCACTCATGCCTATGGTCTAAAGGAGGTTCTAAGGAATGGGATGGGCGATGGTGTCAAATGCTGTAGACAAGGCTAACAGCACCAACACCGCTTTGGAACATCCGTCAACCGCCTGCGTATCGAGTCTGCCATTTGAATGAGGGCCGACTCCGTACTATATCTGGGGTTGTAGCTGGATTGAGAGTCATGAAGGAGGCTATTTTCTTCAACCAAGGCCATCAGTTGCTGCAAGGAATTGTTCACTCTAAGCTTGGCTGGAGCTGATACGTGAGAGTTAGGTCTATGATTGCAAGGAGATACAGGATCTGCGCTGGCTTTCCTTAAGATGGGCACAAGGGACACATGTCTCCACACATCCAGATTATATCCCAATGTGAGGGAAAGGTTCCATATGGAGCTTTAATGGTGATTGATACTCTTAGCTAGGATGTTGTATAGCTTGGCGGGCAAGGGTTCAGTAGGGTAACAGGATTTACACATCTGCAATTAGAGCGGAGAGGCTTCATATGAAAACTTGTTAAATATACTGAGAGCACAGAGATGGGAAATGGCTTTATAGATTGGTCATCAGACATTGGACAACTACATCAGCACACATGCCCTCACCTACACAGACTACATGGTTTAGGGATATAGCAACTCCTGGCTGGAGGACAACCACAGCACCATCCAGCATTGGTACATCAACAAATGACCACCATCTCTACCTCATGCTGCAAGTCCCCACGCATGCAGCAAATGTTCATCAGATAAATCCACTCCTAGACAAGACAGACAGTCACCCAGGTCCACAATACCAGCCGGCTCAACTACAGCAACGCCCTCTATGCAGGAACAACAGCCAGACTCCAGGAGGACTTGTGCACATACAGGGTGCATCTGCACACCTCATCCTCAACATCCCCTGCCACAGCCACATGACCGTCCACCTGAGATACCTACAATGGACTCACTGTCAACAGCAGGATCACCTTCATACTCCTCAGCCACACTACGGAGGCACTCCACAACCCCAGCCCCAAACATGAACATGGACGTCTCCCATCCAACACCCCATTGCACCAACTCCGTCAAGCCAACCGTGCCCTGTGCACCATTACTCACAACCACAGTACGACTGCATGCGGAAGATAGTTTTCCCACAACAACATACAGACCTAGTACTTTCTCCCAGGGCACCTCCACATGACCCATGACCTCTACACCTTCATCACACTCTTCCAAAACTGTCTGTCTGAGCAGTATGGCAGACCCCCCGCAACCCCTCAGCAGATTGGAACCATCACAGGTGATTATAGCGCTCCATGTATGAATTTGATGATACCTTGTGACCTATGTGTGTCCTCGACCGGACTCAGATCCCACTGTATGGATGGGTTGTGTTTGTTCCACACTGTGGCATACTTTGACATATCCCCACATGTATGTTGAAGAATGAAAGTAAATGACTGCAACATCAATTTCGGTAGTGTTTGTTTTGTTTATTTATCATTCAAGTGCGTGAAATGAGAGTTAGTGATGGGTGCTGTACAAAAAGGGGGGGAATCCAAAGTTCACAAAGGGAGATGTGATGCCTTGCAGTTTAAGTCACCAGAGTCCAGACCACAGTACTCGGCATCATTGGTCAGACCGGCAACCAGCAAGTCCATGTGGGAGAGTAGGACAGTCAATGAGGTGATGCTGTTGCACACAGACTCCAGGTGCCAGACCAGGTGTCCTGGGACATGCGCATGGCCTGCTGCCTCTCACTGTTTTTGGCGTGGACGACCCACCTTCCTTGGGGGACCCTCATATGCAGGCCTTGACGATGCATGGGATGCTCCGTCGGACGATTCCTCCTCCTCCTCCCTCCCTGTGCCTGGTGGCGGTATTTGCCTTGAAGTGTCTTGCCTGGTGACACAGGGAGGGTGCTGCATGTTATCAGCAATCCAACGGTGTAAATGGCTTATGTCCCTTTGCACCAACAGTAGCTCATCCAGTATTGCCTCCATCCGTCCTTGATATTGTCGTTGACTGGCGTGTTGCTCGGCCTGCAGGTTCTTGATCTCTGTGAGGGCAACCACTACCTGGCTGAACTCCCTGGTGTCCCGCCGGTATGCCTCCATGATGTTGCGGAGCTCGGACATACCGGGACCTGCAGCTGTCTGGTCAGGTTCTCGCCTCCACCTGCTGCCATTCCCGCCACCCCTGCCCACACGAGCCCGGCCTGCCGTTGTGGGCACATCGGTTCGACGAGACCCCTGAGTGATGGCAGTGGTGGTGTTGTCTGCCCCCTCATGGTTGGCCGTCGAACCTTGTCCCTCATTGTCAGACTGTCTCAGTTCTTGAGTGTTGGCAGGGCTCCGAGCTGTCTGCTGGGATGTGGCAGGAATGGTGGTGGCGGTTGGCGCAGGTGTGCCTGATCCAGATGCTGCACGGTTTAGGGCACCAGAGGTGCCTGGTCGGTCGTGGTCATCCATGGAGTGGTGAGAGGCGTCGCTGTCGGTGGGATGAGGGTCCTGCGTAGCCTGGGATTGTGGATCATCTTCCCCATGATTGGGGTTTGGTCCCGCACGTTGCCCTGTGGGTGTGAGAGACAGACAATGTTAATGCCATGTAATGCAACATCGATTTGTCATACACATTATAGTTGGCACGGTTCCACCTGGTAGTTGTCCATGCTTTGGATTGTCATCAATGGTCTCTTGTGGATGTGTATGTTGTGGTGTTGGATTGATATGTGCTCCGGAGTCATTGACATGGGGGGACATATGTACTATAACTGGCACAGCCCTGCATATCAGCAGGGATTCATCAATCATTGTGCACCACACCTATGCCAGCACAGATGCAACACATTCACATTCTGGAGCACCATGGTAGAAAAAATGGGTCAGCAGCGTCACACAACTGTGCTGTATAAGTAGGCCCATTGCTGGAGTAGCGTCACCAGCACAAGAGAGCTGCAGCAATGGTCTGTGGGGCCCTATCTGCACAATGTAGCTTCATTCCTTAGGCCTGCATCAGCCATGCACAGGGTTTAGACGCAGCAAGGGCTTAAAAGTGACAGAGTGAAATCTTGTAGATTTCACATAGCCACTTTTGTGAAGTGTGGCTGCGCCATGACGCCCACCCCTCTGTCCCCCTGCGCCAGTACACCTATTTGTGGCGCAGGACTTTAGAACATAACACATCTCCCAGATGCGTCACCTGGTAAATTCCCAGCACCATGGCGCCTCTTTTGTGCGGCCGCTGTGTCACAAAGGTGATGCAACGGCATCATGATAGAAGCGCAAAGGGCTCGTGAATGTGCACCTTGCAATTGTTGCTTGGATGCTTCAGCAGATCTGAATTGGTTTTGTTGTGTTACATGACCATTGTGACAATGGGGCACTCCATTGCCTGTCCCAGGAGGATATGTTTGTGTAAGGGGTGTGTGTGACAGGTCGTACTGGTAGTTTGAGTCTGAGTTGACACTGGGCCTCCCTTGTGGTGTGGCTGTCATCCCATGGAGCATGCTGCCATGACAGTGGTTGTGTGTTCCTGCCCAAGATATCTGACCTTGTTGTCCTGGTGTTTGCGTTTACACTGGTCACAGGAGGGCCTTGTGCTGCCTACACCAGGGCCCAGTGTCAGTTATCTAGTCAGTACATTCCCACTCCATGTGCTTTGAGCATGGTGCATGGGTGAGTACCTGGGTCAATTTGGGATGAGGGCAATTGGACATGGGCATCCACAGAGATGTTTATAGCGGTGGGCTAAATTTTAGCTTCATCACCATCCACCTTGCACCCTTCTCACCTTCCCTCTTGCACCCTTCTCACTCTCTGCCTTGCACACATCTCACACTACCCCTTGCACCATCATCCCCTCCACATTGTACCCTTCTCACCCTCTGCCTTGCACACTTCTCACCCTACCCCTTGCACCCTCCTCCCCTCTGCCTTGCAGCCTTCAGGCCCTCAGCCTTGCACCCTCCTCCCCTCTGTTTTGCACAATTCTGGGCAACCCTCTTGCGCCATTCCCACCCAATGTAGGGTGCTGCCACCTGGGACAATGGGACCATTTGTAAAGCATGATGGACTAGGGCCGGCCCTGATTGGGCTGACACCAGAAACACTGGTGATCCAGGGGGGTCAAGAGCCCCCCTTGCCCCCCCCTGGGGACGCACAGGGAATTGGGTCTGATTTGGGGTCCCACAATGCATTTAGTGACACCCCCCCTTACAGGATGCTGGAGGTCTATTCTTGGATCTATGCTTCCTGTAGCATGAGACATGGCATTGCCTTGTTTTGTCAATGTGGCATACACATGTTAGTGCAATTTGTGTTGTTTTTGCCTGTAGATATGGGCAGCTGGCGCATGGCACTTGTTGCAGGTATTTTTGGTACTTGGAGTGTAGATGCCATTACCCCATGTTACATGAGTTGTTTGTGTACTCACCAGGCTCCACGACTCCTTCAATGCCATGTACTACCACCGGTGGTAGCAGGGCCATGACCTTCTCCTCCCAGGGCTGGTACTGTACTGGTCTGCAGGGACCACCACCTCCAGTGCCTTGGCTCTGTAGGTAGTCGTGGTCCATCTTCCTCTTCACCATCCTCCGCAGATCATACCAACTAGCCCGGCAATCCTTCCTGGTACGTCTGATGGGTGCAACAGCATTCACCTTACCGACAATCCTCTCCCACATGCGTGTTTCCTCCGCTATGCTGGACTGTCTGACCAATGCACCAAACAGCTGTGGCTCAACTCTGATGATTTCATCTACAAGGATCTCCATCTCCTCCTTTGTGAACTTTGGATTCTTCTGTGCGGACATGGTGTGGGGTGAGGGTGAGTGGGAGGGGTGAGGGTGTATATGGATGTGGGTGTGTGGTTATGAATGTGAATGGGGGTGTGGCTCTGTATGTGATTGTGGGGTATGTGTTAATGTTGATGTGTGCAGTTGTTGTCTGTCTCTGTGGCTAAATGGGTGTGTTGCAAAGGATCATGGTTTGTGTGTGTGTGCCCTTTTTATCGGTCCATTTGTGGGTAGGGCTTAGTTTGAATTTTAGGTGGGTGTGTTTTAAGGGATGGATCTGAGTTAGGCCCTCTGGTTGCCTGTTTGGATGTGGCCAGGACATTCATTTTCAATGGTTTGTACACAGTACACATGTTTTGTGGTGTTGTGCGAGTCGTTTGCACCCTCCTTGTGCTGTTTCAATGGGTTCGCGTGCGCTTCGTTCGGGGGGGTTCGATTTGTATTTGCTTTTGTGGCTCGCTCATACACGACGTATTTACTGGGTTTGCGTGCGCTTTGTTCAGGGGGGGTTTGATTCGTTATTGCTTTTGTGGCTCGCTCATACGCAACATTTTTCCGGGGTTCGCGTACGCTTCGTTCAAGGGGGGTTCGAATTGTATTTGATTGTGTGGTTCGCTCATACGCAACGTATTTCCGGGGTTCGCGTGCGCTTCGTTCAGGGTGGTTTGGATCGTATTTGATTGTGTGGTTCGCTCATGCTCAATCCTTTCCGTACAAAACTCAGTTCATACGCGACAACGTTTTCCCGTACGAATCGCGTTCTGGGTCCCCGGTCTGGATCATACTTGTCGGGTCGTACGGCATGATTACGAATTGTACAATTTATTTCCTGAGTCCGTATCGAACGGATTTTATCTTGTATTTCCTACGGTTCGCAAGATTTCAGACGTATTTTACAAGAACGGATCGTACTACGCAATTCGTACACATTTGTACGATTTGTACGGAAACGGCTACGAATACCAATCATCGGATGGTTTTCTTTCCCGAATCGGAATCGACCCCATAATGTAAAAAATATTAAACAGACACATATAAAATATAATATATATATATACTTACTTAATATTATTTACAATTAATGACTCTAATAACTTATACATTGTTAAAAAACATTTAATAAATTATACATACATAAATACAATAGAAATAAAAATATCAAAACTATA
This sequence comes from Lissotriton vulgaris, assembly GCF_964263255.1. Lineage (NCBI taxonomy): Eukaryota > Metazoa > Chordata > Amphibia > Caudata > Salamandridae > Lissotriton > Lissotriton vulgaris. Next base: position 1,557,055,960 of record NC_141689.1, on the reverse strand, counting down.
TATAACACATTTTAAAAATAATATAAAATAAATTAGACACTACATTAACTAAAACAGTAAATATTAGCTAGCGTAGGGGTACAAATTACTATTTCAACTCCAGAGAGTGCAACAGTAGGGAAAGTGTTGGATAGTGTAGAAGTAAAACTTACTATTACAATTCCAGAGGGTGCTACAGTAGGGAAAGTGTTGGATAGCGTAGGGATAAAAATTACTATTCTAACTCCAGAGGGTGCAACAGTAGGGAAAGTGTTGGATAGCGTAGTGGTAAACATTACTATTCCAACTCCATAGGGTGTAACAGTAGGGAAAGTGTTGGATAGAGTAGGGTTTACAATTACTATTCCAACTCCAGAGTGTGCAACAGTAGGGAAAGTGTTGGATAGCGTAGGGGTTAAAATTATTTATTCCAACCCCAGAGGGTGCAGCAGTAGGGAAATTGTTGGTTAGCGTAGGGGTAAAAATTACTTATCCCACTCTAGTGAGTGCAACAGTAGGGAAAGTGTTGGACAGCATAGGGGTTAAAATTACTATTCCCACTACAGAGAGTGCAACAGTAGGGAAAGTGTTGGATAGCGTAGGGGTTTAAATTACTATTCCAACTCCAGAGGGTGCAACAGTAGGAAAATTGTTTTATAGCTTAGGGGTTAACATTACTATTCCGACTCCAGGGGGTGCAACAGTAGGGAAAGTGTTGGATAGCGTAGGGGTTAAAATTACTATTCCAACTCCAGAGGGTGCAACAGTAGGGAAAGTGTTGGATAGCATAGGGGTCAAAATAACTTACTAATAATTCAAATTATATTTTTTTTGTAAAAAATAACAATGTAAATATTAAATTACAACAAATTAATTAACAATACCAATAAATAATTATTTAACAATATTTACCAATGAACAATTAAAATAAATACAATTAAATAATAATGATTAAAAATGTATTAACACATATTAATAAAATATATTTCGAAAAAATCAATACCAAAAAACAATCATTATTAAAAAACATTTAGCAATTAATAATGAATTATAAAAACATTATTGATAAATACCATTTAACTACAAAAAATAATTTAATTACCAAATATTAGTTAATGAACAATTATTTAAAAAACATAATTTTCAAAAATGTATTACCAATTAATAATTCATTTATCAATACTCAACACCAAAAAAATAAATTACTTCCCACTGTATTACCCTATAACCTCACAACACTCTTCAATAATAAATTAATACACTTAATATAATTACCAATTAATCAATTAATAAACATTAACTACCTATTAATAAAAATGAATTACTGATTAATAATTAATTAACATAAAATATGTATCAGTACCAATAAATAGAAATTAAATATTTAGTTAATTACAATTAAATTACTTCCCACCCTATTCCCCTATAAACCCACAACCCATAACAGAACTAAAGCACAATATTTATTTTAAAATATTTAATAATTCCTAAAATATATTTAATTTATTTACTATAATTAAATTACTTCCCACCCTATTCCCCTATAAACCCACAACCCACTACAGTACTAAAACACATATTTTACTTAAAGAAATTATTACTAACTTCTAAAAATAATAATATATATATTTTAAAACTAATACACTAATTAACAAAATGTATAAAAACATAATACAATACATAACACTAATATTAATATCGATATTAGTAACATCGATGTTTTTGCTATCGACATTACTAACTTCGATATTAACAAACACAAAATTTCTTAACTTCAGGTCGATATTCTGGTCGTCGATATTCTTGATTTCGATATTCTGTCCCTCCGAAATATTGAACTCGATATTATTGTCTGTCGAAATGAAAAAGTCGAAATTTAGAATGTTTACCACAATTGCCACCCACAACACTTGGCAGCAAGGTGTATCCTAGACGCTGCAGGAGAAGTGCTAGACCCCAGCGTATAAAGGGCTTTTGCTCAGGGCGCTATCACAATAAGCTGTTACGGACTCAGGACTACTGTTGTTGAGCTACAGGGAACGTGGGCAATGTTGACGTTATGCATGTTTTAAAAAAATGATCTGTGAAATTTGCATATCAATATGTTAATAAAGAGGAGCTGCAGCCGTTTTGCACCATTCAAGGTGTATTTTTCATCTGTGCCAGAAAACAAAAGTTGGGGTGCAGTTAGTGGCTGGGAAGCTCGAGGGCACTTGCGCTCCTGGGAGGGCTTTGTGATTGCAAAGATGGAATAGCTAACTTTTTCTTTTTTCCCCTTCCTGCACATTAACAATCATTAAAAAAAAGTTTTTTGCAACTCCCATGTGTGCTTCATTAAGCAGCACACATAGGGGCCGATTCCTATCTGGATCGGAAATCACTCGGACCGAGCCGGATCCGGGGTGTTTTCCGACTGATCCAGACTCCTGCAGTCCGACCGAGCGAGTACGATTCAGCCGTATGCTGTCGAACTCGGTTCGGTCGGACTCCCATAGAAGTCAATGGGAACCGATCGTATGGCTTGTACATGGGCTCCCATTGACTGAATGGGTACGTTGCGGACAAGTGCTCCCCCTACAGTTTGTACGCACCGGTGCCATCCGCACCGTGCATGTCTGGGTTGGGGAGACCCATGGGCCTCCCCCTGTGTCCAAGTCATAAGTCTGCGGGTAACAGGGGTTACGACTTGGGGGAGAGAGTCACTGCAATAGAAGCGGCAGTTGAAACCCTCAACAAAAAGGTGAGCATAATCCCAAAAGAAATCAGGTACCTAAAAGACAATGAACGATCGGTTAAAGAGAAACTGGAATCATTGGAAAATCAAGGAAGGAAGAACAACCTTAGAATCTTAAATGTACCGGAAAATTTGGAGGGCTCAGATATAAAATCATTTATCGTTTCCCTCTTCAAAAAATTCTTCCCGTGGCCGAAAAGCTGCAACCTGATGGAGGACATTCAAAGGGTCCATAGGGATCCTTTCAGGAAAAGTAAAGAAAGGAAACCCCCAAGAAAAATTTAGTTAACTTTATGACTTACACCCTTAAAGAAAAAATATTGAGCGAGGGCCTAAAAAGTGGAACACAAAACAAAGACAACTGGCCCTTTAAAATTCCCTCGGGCATATGTAACGCCACACAAGAAAGACAGTGGGAACTGGGGCAACATATGCAAGAGCTAAAAACTCTTGGGGCTAACGTCCAGATGAAATTCCCGGCAGCGCTAAGAATCATGTGGCGCAATAAAATGCACAATATAAGGGAGCCCCAAGAGGTAGAAGATCTTATAAACCAGATAAAGGACCAGATCCAAAGGGAGAAGTCTAATTAGTCTAATCAGAGAAGGAACCTTTTCTTAAATCCCAAAAAGTCTAGTTTAACTAAAGAAGGAAAGTGATCTTCTAAATAAAATAATCAAGTAAAAAAAACTGGTGAAACCGGAGCTCGAATCGGGTGGAAATTCCACCCAAAGGAAGAAGGGAGGCTTCCTCAGGGGGGAAAGCAATCCTCACAAATAATTTATAATGTAAGATATGTTAAACCACGGGTGGGGAGCAAACTAGGGAAAAAAAATCAGAAAAAATATCCTCATAGAACAAAAAATAGGAGTTAAAAGGGTGTCCAATAGATTGTATAAAAAATGTCGTAACATAGTCCAAAACCTAGAACTCTTTAAGAAGAAATGGAACGTTAACGGACTGAGAACTCCTAATAGAAGAAGAAAAATCTTGGAATACTTAAAGGAGATGGAGAGTGAGATTATCATACTTCAAGAAACTTACCTTGTAAGCACTGAGTATGATCAGATAATAAAAAAATTAAAATGGGTGGATGCCTGTATAAATACTACGCAAGACTGTAACGTGAAGGGGTAGCAATTATCTTTTACAAAATCTTTAAAAGCAAAAGTTGAAAGTAAGGCAGTAGATAATAAAGGTAGACGAGCTGTAGCGAAAATAAGGTTAGATGATAACATATTCAATATAGTAGGATACTATGATCCAAATTTAGATGACTCTACCCCTCACCAAAATCTATATTGGGAACTTCTATAAACATCTGCCCCCATAATAATAGGAGGAGATTATAATATAATACTTGATCCGAAAGTAGATAGATCACCTCCTAATAACCAACTTAATTTACCTAAGATGAGGGAATGGCTAAGTATCTATAAAAAAGACCTAGATCTAGAAGATATGTGGCCACAAAAAGGAGAGAAAACGTATCCTTTTACTTTCCATAATAAGAAATTAGGCCATAAGTCAAGAATAGATTTTTTTCTTTTAAATAGATCTCTTCAAAGTAATGTTAATCACATTGAACACCTCCCTGCACATCTATCTGACCACTCGGCGGTAAAATTAACTCTCCTTTTACCCAAAGATATAACTCCTCCTAGATGGACAGTAGACCGATCCCTATTCAACAACTCACAAAATGTTAACCAGCTAGAAATTGCCTCGGCATACTACTTTGAAGATAATGCAATTGGCACCTCGAAGCAAACAAATTGGGATACTTATAAAGCAGTGATAAGGGGAAAACTACTTAGTCTAGAGGCACACTAAATAAAAATAAAGAAACTAGAAATTAAACAAATTGAATTAGATATTAAAACTGTGGGGATACAACTAGAGAATGGAACCTATTCAGAGACAAAGGAAGGATTAGATTAAAAAAAACGAAATCTTAAAGAAACGCTAACGAACTATTTGGAAAACATTGTGAGAGAAAAATGGGAAAATAGTAAAATAGCTAGCTATGAATATGGGGAAGGTTGCAGAAAACTAATAGCATGGAGAAAAAAAACTGAGCAATCTAGGAATAACATACCATGCATCCAGATCCCAGAACAACTATCACAAACATCTGAAGATAACATAATAAGACAGGAGTTCTCAAAATGTTTCTCGGGCATATACAAAGAAGACATAAATCCAACTAAAGAACAAATTAAGAACTATCTCCCTTCCAAAACTAACAGAAGAGGAAATGATAGAATTAAATCAAAAGATTAAGCCTGAGGAAGTTAGAACAGCTATAAGCAACCTAAAAAGAGGAAAAGCTGCTGGGCCCGATGCACTCCCAAATGAATTCGATATAACGTTAAAAGAATCCCTAGTTGATAAACTAACAGATTTAATTAATAATATATATCTGGACCATGGAAAAATCCCTGATACCTGGAACAATGCGACAATTAGCATTATCCTAAAACCTGGAAAAAATCCAAAATTGTGTGAGTCATACAGACCAATATCGTTACCTAATTGTGACTACAAAATCTTCATGCAAGTTGTAGCAAAAAGACTATCTAAAGTAATGCCAGGGCTGATTAACTTAGACCAAAAGGGTTTTATAAAAGGGCGGCAAATCCATGAGATCATCCATGAGTTATTTGCAGCAATAGATATTGCCACCTCCGAAAAACTTCCCATTACTATAATCACCTACGACGCTGCTAAAGCGTTCGATAGAGTAAACTGGGCCTTTCTAAACAAAATCATTGGAAAATACAACTTGGGGGGAAAGTGTTGCCCATATGGTAAAGGAAGTATACAAGAATCCAAGGGCTAAAATAATAGTTAATGGAAGACTGACTAGTAACATCGAAATACAACGCGGTACAAGGCAAGGTTGCCCGTTGTCGCCGCTACTTTTTAATCTTTACATTGAACCGCTGGTTAGAGACCATCCACTAATCCATTCTTTTAAACATCAAAATTGGTGAAAGAAAGTAGCACTTTATGCGGACGACCTAATGGTATTTACTACAAACTATGAAAATGCCTACCAAGCATTGGAAGACATGATGAACAATTTTGGTAAAGTCTCAGGTTATCTGAAAAATAGAGGAAAAACTGAGGCAATGAGCTGGAACTACAATCCAATCACACCATATAGTAGGGATAAAATAAAATATCTAGAAATCACGTTGGTAAAAGAAATCGAGAAAGTCCCGCAACTAAACCTGACGATAATCGCCAAAGAAATGAGAAGACTTCTTAAAACATGGACAGGTCTGCCGCTAACTTTTCTGGGAAGATCCAATGTAATAAAAATGACCATTATCCCAAAGTTCACTTACCTTTTTAACACAATACCATTGGATTTTAAAAAAGAACCTTTAGAGAAGATTAAGGGCGAAATAGCAAGCTTTATCTGGGCATCAAAAGGAACGAGAATAGCCTGGAGTAAGCTTAGGAGGAGGAAAGATCAAGGCGGAATAGCTAGTCCTGACTTATTTTAATACTATAGGTCTTTCCAATTTAAGAACTTTAGACCATTACTGAGGAAGTACCAATATTACCCAAGTTTCCTGCAAAATATGACAAAAAAACAGACTATTTCTTTTTCAAATTTGGACATCCAAAATTCTTTAAAAAAATAAAACTAAAGATTTTACACAATGCGGATAGACTCTGGTTCCAAATCAGAAGCACAGTAAATATATCGTATTACAGTACAAAAGCGCCAATATGGGATTCCCCAGGGTCACCGGAATGCTTAAATGACTCTTTAGCGGTACCACTCAAAACAGCAGGAATAGCAAAAATGGGGACAACTGTTAAAAGGAAAAGAGATAATTCCATGGAATTTGCTATATGAACTTACAGATGGTAAGATATCAAAGTTTAAATATTACCAACTAACTAACTGGGCTAAATCCTTGCAAGAAAAAAACATCAGAAATGAGAATCTTGAAAGCGAAATGATAAAAACCACACAAATAAGAAAAGAAATATCAAAGTGGTACTGGGCACTCATTGAAGCCGGAGAGGAAGAATTTCTAGTCCAGGAAAAAACTTGGAGGAAAGATATACCTGATCAGGAGTTAGATTTACAACTGGTATGGCAAAACTCTATGGAAAAATGTTGGTCCTGTATAAAATCAGCCTCACTAAGGAGGAATCACCTGTACACAATCCAGCGTGCCTATTGGACCCCAAAAAGATTGTCCAAATTCAAAGGAACCAACGTTAAGTCCTGCCCTAAGTGTGGAGAAGCTAAAGTGGATGACATTCACATGTTCCAAAAATGCCCCGCAATAACCAACTATTGAACTTTTGAAGATTTTTGCACCTCACGGGGTTTAGAAGTAAACGTACAGAAAACCAAGTTCATGAGTTTTAACGGTTCTAAATCTTTTAAGGGTACTATGACCATGAACCAGCGACCTTTGGAAAGGGTCCAAGCCTTTACCTATTTGGGTGTTTGCATTGACCGCAATTTGTCATGGAAACAACATATTGAATTGGCCACCCTAAGACATAGGCAGTTAACTGGAGCTTTGTGCCTAGAGCACCAGAAGTCCCTTACTAAGCCAATATCTCTGGTGTTGGCGGTCTATAATGGTAAAGCAGTTACCTCCGCCTTGTATGGGGTTGAAATGTGGGGATGTGAAAATCTTAAGGGGATGACAATCTCTGAAAATTCCTTTTTAAGGAACTTAATTGAATTACCTCAGAGTACCCCCTTGAAACCCCTTTTCTATGATCTAGGGTTAATCCTAATAGCGCTTATAGCATCCTTTCGTCCAGTTTTATACTGGAGGAGGATCTGGACCACGCCGGAACTTGAGATCTTTGCTATGGGCTTGCTTGACATCATTCGTATTGACATCTTTCATAAGATCAAGTGGCTAGAGCACATTCGAGGTCTCCTGATCAGTATGGGTCGGCGGGATTTATGGAAGGCTCCTACAATTTCAAAGTTCCCGCCTAAGAAGACCCTAAAGACTTTGTATTGGCAGTTTGTGGCATCTGGGTCCTACAGGACCATAGACTCAGGGTCTTTGACCGGAATGTTTTTGGATATCAAAGATATACCAAAACTGGAACCCTTTTGGGACGTTATCTCAAAACCTCTTGATCGTAAATTATTTTTTCAATTGAGGATTGGGAGTCTGCCGTTAGGGGCATTCACCAGTAGATGGTCTCCAAGGGCTAAGGCTGTCTGTCCATCATGTTCAGCTCGCCCGGAAACTATTGGTCATCTTTTATTTGAATGTCCAGTGTACACAGAGCCAAGGAGAAAATGGCTTCGTCCGATGTGCAGGCTAATGGGTACTGACCAGGGGTCGGTGGCAGTTCGTATTATCCGTTCCTGTACTGATATGACTGTTTATACAGCTGTGGCAAAATTCTTGGGCTGGGCCTGGGTTATCAGAAGTAGAATGCTCAAAAACTAACATGTAATCATTGTACCGAACCTACATTTTTATTCTTGTGCATATTTACCTAATTTCTAAGTTGAAATGGTTTTAATTGCAATGAAATCAAATCTTAATTATGTATTATTTATTTAGCTCAATATTTCTAATGGACTGAATTGTATAGCGAATGTATGGGTTTTATGTGTAAATATGAACTATTCTTAGGTTTTACTTATATGTCTGAACTTTGTTTGTATGTACTGTTAGCTTTTATGACAATTGTCGCATAAAGCTTTTATGAACCAACTATTGGGATGAGATTGGTAAGACACTGAACATGGTATTGGGAACCAACATAACTGTAAGTACTTCTCTTATTATTTTTGGGATATACAATAATACAGATGCTGATATAAATAAACTAAGTAAAAAACTGGAAAGCTTACTTTTCATTCTAATGCTGTTAGCGCGGAGAGAAATTTGCATTAACTGGGTTTAACCAGTCCCTCCAAGTCATACAAATTGGCTAAACTACACAATAAAAATTAATAATCTTGATAGAAAAGGGAAATACTCGAAGAGAATAAACTTCTGGGAAATTTTGGAACAGCATTTTCAAACAAATTATTAACTTTTACTGGGTTATGGACAAATAAATCCAATTATTAAGGCGATAACAATAATACCAGGCAGGAATCATTACTGCAGAGTAGCCAAACTGGCTAGCTCCCCCACTAAACCATGGTATTATTGGAAACGATAAAGGGTAAGTGGAGAAAAACTGATGGAACATAACATCGAAAGGGATACTCCCCCAAAAACTCCTGAAAATGATGGGGCAGTGAAGGCAAAGGCAACACAAAAGATCATCAGACTCCCGAAACCTCCTTATCTATATAATCGCAAAATGAGGATAAAAAAAAAAAGCCAGACAACAACGCTTCCACCAGTCCATCACTAAAGGAGCTGTCATCAGGAAGGCGGGGGTATTGTAGTTTCCTTAATGTTTAAACAGTTTGAGGCACCTCTGCCCTTTTGATTGGTATCATTAGAAAACACAGGGGCTAATTTATGGGATATTGGTGTAAAGAAGTGCAGCAAGACACCTGGCTTCACTGCCCTACACCAAAGTGAAAGGGCAGGAATGCACTGTATTTAAGCACCATTGTGTGTTCCTGTCCTTTCTCCATGCACTGGCACCATTTTGGCAGCCTGCATCCTGTCACAAATAGGATTGTTTTTGTGCAGGAAGTAGCAGCTTCCTTCATGAAAACAATCCTCAGGGATGTTTTCCTCTTTCTATGTGTGCGGCAGAATGCAGCATACATAGAAAGAGGAAAACAGAAGGAGAAATTAACATATTTCTCCTCATCATGCATCACCCTGGGAGGTGTACAGATTTGGTACTTCCCTAGTTTTACATCTCTTTGTAAATCTGGGGCAGCATCAAATTCCATGGTTGTTGCGGGGGAAAACATACTGCAACGCTCATGGAACACCTCCTGGGTGCAGAGTAAAGTCACACAGCGATTTGCACTGCGTCACCTTACTCATAATTTATGAGGCGATTCAAAGCCATGCAGAGCGGCTTTGCATGGCTTTATAAATCAAGATGAGAGCCCTGCGTCGCGCATGTGCGACATTATGTGGTGCAAAAGTGATGAGATCAGTGTTGTGATGGGTAATGTATTTTATTTGGGTGGATTTCCGACTGACTACTTGATCATCACGTCTCGAGGCGATGTCGTTTCCGTGGAATGCAGCTTAGTATTCCAGGGAAGCCGGACGGGCGCAGAAAATGTTTATGAACTGAGCAGGCTGGGAGCCCCATCTGTTGTTGAAGAGACAATAAACTTATCGTCATTCTTCACTCTGCATGCAAACGTGGATTTATTTCCACTTCAACAATCAGTTTGGGCATTGTCAGTGGAGGGTCAAGTAAGATGATGAATGGGTCTTGATTTAAAAGCAAATAGACTAAACTAAAGCAAAATAAAGAAAACATGAGGGCCGCAACAATAAATGACTACTTTCAGTACTATATTGATTTTATCTGCACACTGGGAGTTGGCGTCACACCTGCTATATATTTGGTAAAAAGGGAACACTCCATGACACCATGAAGCTCCACAGAATACTTGTGATGGTTCTTTATGCAATTTTGAAAAAAATTGACTCCCTATAGCAATCAATCAAGGATCATTGACCGGGAGTAAATACATTTGCTGGGTCTATGGCTCATGCAAAGCATGTGCCCAAACCTTGGTTTATATATTTACTATTTGTCATTTTTAAAAGAGAATTGTGATCTAGTTATTAGACAATTTTTTGTAAGATAGAAATTCTATTATGTAAATTCATCACTAAAGATTTTATTTATTTTTCTCACTATAAATATTTGTTAGTGTCTTCTCAATTTTTTTAATTGCTTGAAGATATTGTATAAATTTGGTTTGAAGATACAAATCTTAAGGAACCAGAATAGGAAGAGGTTTATCTCCTTCAGTCAACACAGTGCAGTGTAAGCGACTCTGTCCCTTTGGTCAGCAGCTCTCCATCCTGCTGGAGAAGACCTTAGTCTACAGAAGATAAGTAAGTTTCCTGATTGGTCGTCGGTGGACCTTGTTTAATTAGTCATCCCCTTTCTCATTCCCATGTTCAGTGAGATCCCAAATAAAAGGCAGAAAGTCTAGTTGCCAGTTCTCCAACTTATAATCGAGCACACATCACTTCAGCAACCGCCTCTTTTTAATTTATAGGATCTAAATGGGGAATTCATACAACTCAAGTGCTTGACAAATTGAGAAAGGAAGACAACTCTAGACATTAGTATTGTTCCAGGCTCTTGGCCGAGGCAGAAAGAAGAGAGAGACACCCTTGCGGTCAAGACATCAGACAGAAAACACAGAATATCATTGGTACCTACTTCCCAGCTTAGTGCTCTCTCAGTATGTTTATGTGAAAATGGGTTCTTCTGAATCAAAATTCTGGTACAAATTAAAATGTATTTTCTGAAATCTTTGTAGAACTATTATTACAATCCAGTAAACGGTTGCAGTTAAACTACATTACTGTTGTCCAAGTAATCTCCCCCTAGTCTTAACAAGTACTAAAACTAACTTCATCCTTATATTCATCATCAAATACCGTATTTTGAAAATGATAGAAAAATCTTAAGTATTTAAATCCAAATCTAACCTAGTTTGTTATTGGAATGCTGAATTTAACACTATGCAGTTCAGCTGCCAGAATGTGTTATAACTTTCAGACTGAGCTGCATAATGGTTTACCTCAAAATTAGAAAAAGGCTGAAGGGATAATACACTGTGCTTGAAGTGCTCCTGACATACTGCACAACCATAGCAGTAACACATCATTGTGAAAAGAAAAATAATTTTCAGGATAGCTGTGTTCAATAACCCTTCTTTAAATGTAATAAAGTCTCTCGCTCCTCAAAATGATCAAAATCAAATTCTTCTCAAAATCAATAAAAGTAAGATGAACTGCACATCAATCATATGCACGAACGTTATGGAATATATGTTTGAACAGTGTACTAAAAATTCTGTTGATAATATCCATTTATTGCCAAAGACTGAGTGTTGCCATTTATAATTTTTGGGACAGAAACATTGCTTCCTCATTTGAATCAATGGCTGGATGTCCAAGGAACATTCCTTGGAATCTTGGGAAACTTTCTGAGAGTATGGACTTTTCATTTATGAAGGTCTGGCACAATGTGCTGAGAGCTACCAATGAAGACAAGCAGAAAGAAATCCCTAGTTTGTACTACTGGGAAGTTTTTGCCTCATTAATCAATGCTTGAGCTTCACCAGGACCTCAAACACAAAATATCTGGCCTAGTGTAGGCCAGCCTGGCAGGGGTTTCAGACTTCCCCTGCTGACAGAACTAGAAATACAGATAAGTAAAAAATCTTAATGTAAATGGGAGTGGCAGGCAGGTGTGGCAATCTGGGCATGGTAATGATGCAACATTGATAGCAACTTTTTACAGAGTTGTCTTCTTCAGAGCTTTTTGCAGCTAAGCTCAAGGTTTCAGTTGGACCCCAAAATCAATGTTTCCGACCCAGCATTGGCTTACTTTGCTGCAACCTCTCCCATTGCCCATTCACACATTTTGACATTCACAAAAGTGACAATGTACAGTTGTACCTGTACAGACCTTACCTTAAATCAGTGCTTTACTGGTCCACCGCTAAGGGTCCGTGGGCCTACACAATGACGCCCCAAAAGAAGAATTGGATTTTAAACTTTCTACACTTTTCTATTGATGCTTTTTAATACGCTCATAACTCATGACACCTGCACCCTACTTTTGTTATTTTGATATTTTTCATCATGCAATTTGATTCTTTTTTAACTAAATTGATGTAAAGGTTACAACGTATATATACATTGTTTTAATGGTCTTTTGTTAATGCTGTACATGTACCACCTGCACTTTTCCCTGATGAAGGCCTTTCTGCTTGTGTCAAGATTCCAAGGGAAAGATCAGGATTCGACACAGAAAAACTTTATTTAATTTTAGGTGCTAGACTGCTTGCCTTTCTGGAAGCTAGGCCATAATTCATATCTACACTGACACCTTTCTCCCATAAAATGTAGCAAAACAGCTTCCTATACTAATTATGACGCTTATCATTGAAATCCCTAAATGTACAACATATATGTGTATCTGAAGTTGTTCACCAGCTGTTGCATTTCAGTATTACTTTTATATGACTTGACCCTCAGTCCTTGGGGAGAAACCAACCAAGCAATCTCTCTAACCTTTCCCCTGAGGCAAACCATGTGATGATATTTTTCTGAGCTATATACTTAAGTTCATAACTTGCATCTTCTGCAAAAAAAATGTTATGCTATGGTTTCTGTCACCATACTTTTGTCACCAAATATATCTTACAAAGCTTTTTCCTCCTCATAAGCTTCTATTGCTTTATCCAGATCTAGTCAGATTGTCCTAAGCATCATATAAATCAGGGAGGGGCATGGAACAGAGACAGAGCTGGTCATGGCTGCGGAGAAACTCAGGATAAACCTTGATGCAGGGGGGAAGGCTGCCTTGATCTTGTTAGATTATTCGGTGGCCTTCGATACTGTTAACCATGAGATTCTAGACAGTAGACTAGCAGAGATGTGGATCCAAGATTCCTCACTAGGGGGCACATTAGGATGACGGGCGGACTTTGTCCACCCGCCATCCTGTCGTCACAAGGGACCCCACCCAATAAGGGCGGGGGTCCTGTGCCTGCAATTAGGATGCGCCCGCCACAGTGGCGGGCACATCCAGCATTCCTGACATTGTGGCGGGCGGTGCACTCAGCACCGCCCGCCACAATGCCAGGAAGGGATGCTGTGCACTGCCATGCACAACATGGCAGGCACCACACGGTGCCTGCCATGTTGTGCATGGAGCTGCTGGGGGGTACCATAGGTACCCCCCATGTGCACCCCTCACCTCCCCGGAGTTCCTGGGGGCCCACAACGGGCCCCAAAACAGATTCCGCATGCCTTTCCGTGGCAGCAGCCGCCACGGAAAGGCATTGGAAAATGCCCATTCAATATGGCTGGCGGTGTCTGATAGACACTACCACCATATAGAACCCTTTTCCGCCCATTCACAAGGCGACCAGGCGAAAAAGCGGCGGACGGTCTTTCCGTCCGCCCCGGACCCCACAGCCATAATGATATGGCGGGGGGTCAATCCGGCACGGATGGCGGGTGGATCGCCACCGCCAGGCCGGCAGTGGCTACCGCCAGCCTGGCGGGGGTGATCTGCCCACCATCCTAATGGGGCCCTAACTCCTCTGTCATCCTACCTAGCAGACAGAACCTTTTGGTGGAACTGGGAGACTTTGCTTCCAAGTCCTTCAAACTGCCTTGTGTGGTACCGCAGGGGTCCTCACTTAGCTCCCCCTTTTCAATTTATATGTGGCTCCCGTGGCCTCCAGTATTAGACAGTGTGGTTTTTTAGCTGTCTCGTATGCAGATGACACACAGGTGGTGGTGTCTGTCTCAAATAATATGGAGGAGACAGCCGACGGTTTCAATCACTGCGTGACGGAGGTTAATGAATGATTGCAGTCCAACTGCATGGAAGGTAAACAGCGAATAAACTGAAGTTATGCTGCTAGGATCCAACCCTTCCTTCTGGTCGTCGAGAAGGTGGCCTGATAGTCTGGGCAACTGCCCAACTCCAGTGTCTAAGGTCAAGAACCTGGGGTTTGTCTTTGTTGATAAACTAACATTTAATGCTTAGATCACAGCTTTCCAAACTTTTCATGTTGGTGACACACCTTTTTGTGAAAAAAATTTCAGGGACACGGTAACGCGAGCGAGCAAGCCCGAACCACTAAGGGGGTTGCAATTTTTTTTTGAAAAAGTAGTGGGCACATGGTGCATTTCCAAGCAAATTTGAGAAAGCAGGAAGGTTAATAAAGCAATTGGTAATCTGGTCTAACAAAGACAGTGACTGGCAAAACTGAGTGTAAGCAAGGTTAGGTTTGTTCATGAAACAAGAATGTAATCATGCATACATAGACACATGCCCCAGTGATTTACAGCACATCCCCACCCACACACAACCCCACCCACACACAACCCCACAATCCCACCCCACACACACCCACACACACACCCACACTCACAGCCCCAAACACACACAGCCTCACACACACACACCCACACAGCCCCACCCACACACAACTCCACCCACACACAACCCCACCCACACACAACCCCCCCCCCACACACACCCACACAAACCCACCCACACAAAACCCCACCCACACACAACCCCACCCCCCTACCCCCCCAAACACACCCACCCCACACACACCCACACAACCCCACCCACACACAACCCCACACACACACAAACCCCCACCCCCACAAACACCCACACACACAGCCCACCACACACACAGCCCCACACACAGCCCCACACACACACAGCCCCCCACACACACAACCCACACAGACAACCCACACCCCCCCACACACACACACCCACAAACACACTCCCACACACACTCACACACACACACACACTTTCAGGGGGAAAAATCAATATAACTGAGAGACACTCAACAGCAGTCCATAAAACCTTTTGGACTGCCCACCTCAACAAGGAACAAGGCCTGTTGTGATGTCGCAAGCTGTGATGTTACTTCATGTGATGTCATGCACCATGATGTCACTTGCATACTGCCACCCACACAACCCCACACACACACACACACTCACACACACAACCCAACCCACACACCCCCATGCAACCCCACCCCACACACAACCCCACCCACACACAACCCCACCCACACACACAACCCCACCCACACACACAACCGCACACACACACACTCACACACAACCCCCCACACCCAACCCCACACACACCCACCCCACTCACAACCCCCCACACACCCACCCCACACACAACCCCACACACACCCACCCCACACGCACACCCACACACAACCCCATGCACACACCCACACCCCCCACACCCACACACACACTACTACTTTCAGAGGGAACAAATCAATATAACTGAGAGACACTCAACAGCAGTCCATAAAACCTTTGGGACATCCCACCTCTGTCTCTCTCCCTCTGTCTTCCTCCTTCTGCCTCCCTCCCTCTGTCTCCCTGTCTGTCGCCCTCTGTCTCCCTCTCTCTGTCTCCCTCTCTCTGTCTCCCTCTCTCTCTGTCTCCCTCTCTCTCTGTCTCCCTCTCTGTCTCCCTCGCTCTCTCTGTCTCCCTCTTTCTCTCTCCCTCTGTCTCCCTCTTTCTCTCTCCCTCTGTCTCCCTCTTTCTCTCTCCCTCTCTCACTGTCTCCCTCTCTCTCTCTGTATCCCTCTCTCTCTGTCTTCCTCTCTCTCTGTGTATCTCTCTCCATGTATCCCTCTCTCCATGTCTCCCTCTCTCCATGTCTCCGTCCCTCACTCTCCCTCTCTCTGTCTCTCTCCTCTGTCTGGCTCCCACTCCTTCCCTCTTTCTCCCCTGACTCCCTCCCACTGTCTTCCTTTGCCTCTCCCCCTCTGTCTCCCTCCCTCTCTCTGTCTCCCTCCCTAAAAATAAGTCTCAACTTGCCAAGGCAACACCTACTAGCTTTCAAAATGCTTGTTCAATTCTGCAACTGTGCTTATGCACCTATCAGCTTTTATGCTAGAAACACGAAATTATTTGTGTTAGTAGCGGAGGGACTGAAAACAGAATGAATATTTGAACTAAGAAACTGCTATTTGTAGTGCTTCCATTCTAACAAGTAGGAAGGGCCGGGCCGTCACAGAACCAGCCACGCACGCGGGCAAGAGTTGTTCGTAAGACTCGCCGATTGTGGAGGGTCATTTAATGCCAATGGCTGGCTGTCCTAATTCACAGTAGAGACTTGTTAAGCTGTCGTAGGCTTATAAGTGACAACATAAAACAGTTTTAAAAATCGGCAGTAGGTGAAGGTTGGACCAGGTGTGCTCGCTCTTTAAGCATAAAACCCCTTTCAGAGTACACATTGGCATAGAAACAAGTGCATGGTATCAGATCTGCTCAAACTGGCCTAGCTATCCAGGGGGTGCAGTTTGCAGTGCTGTGGACACAGTGTAGTGCATTAACAATTTTGGGACGCCACTCAGAAGAACTGAATCTTTGCGTTTTTTTAACAGTCGGCATTGTTAATTCTGGGCGCAGTGTCACTCGTGATATTGATGACAGAAGGGAGGAACGTTGAGTAGGCCCTGTATAGATCAGAAAGAATGACACAATGTAAGATATCTGCTTCCCCTGGCGACCCACAGTACTAACGTGTGAAAACCGAGTGGTTTTGCATTTACATCAAGTATTTAATAACATTCCAGCACGCGCGCATTGAGTAAGATGGCGCGTGGGCTCCAGACATAGGGGGTCATTAGGATGGAGGATTTTCCGCATCCTCCGGGCCGGCGGAAGCCACCGCCGGCCCGGAGGATGCGGAAAATCCTCTGCGGACCCACCAGGACCCACCGCCACATTAGGATGGCTGGTGGGTCATGGTTTAGGTCCGCAGCTTTTCCGCCGCGGCTGGCTTACAACCGCGGCGGAAAAGCACTAAAATGGTGAAGGTGTCTCTTAGACACCTTCAGCCAGATTAGGATGTGCATGGAAACATGCTTTTCCGCGGCGGCTTTTCCGCCGTGGAAAAGCATGTGTAACTGCACTGCAGGGGCCCTTTGCGGGCCCCCTAGGTGTAGTGGGGGGTGGGGGGTGCACATGGGGGGTACCTATGGTACCCCCCTGCATTTGCGTGCACAATGCAGCAGGCACCGCGCGGTGCCTGCCGCTTTGTGCACGCAAATGCTGTGCATGCATTTTTAACATTGCTGCGGGTGCAGCTTGAAGCTCCACCCGCAGCAATGTTAAAAATAGAGGATGTGACCGCCACCCTGGCGGTCACATCCTAATCTGCACAGAGGGAACGCCGCAGCCCATGCGGACGTTCCCTCATGCTCTGGGGTCGCGGACGGACTCAAGTCCGTCCGCGATCCTAATGACCCCCATAATGCGGAGGTCTGGAGCTGAGGTGGGTGTGGGAAGGGCAACTGTTCCCTTGAGATTAAGGTGCAAATGGACTGACAGTAAAGTGCCAGCTGGAACTTTTCAGGCCATTAATAACCCGCTCGAGCACAAGGAAGAAACAGACCAGCAGCATGGTGTGACAGGTTGTGGCTCTTCTCAGAAAGGAGGTGAATAACGGAGACTACAGAAAGCATGCAGCAGGTTCCAGAGGGAGCCGCGGGTCCTCGACAAGGCAGGTGGGCGGCGGACTCTGGCCTCACGGTAGGCGCTCTCTACCTGGCACTGGGCTGGAGCAGCTCTCGGCAGGGCGGGCTCCTCTAGTGTTTCGCGGACTCTCCTGGTCCCAGCCGGCGGCTCTTTATCTGAGCCCCGAATCCCTCGTGATGTCAGCCGCAGGGAGGGGGACTAGCTTAAGGAGGACCCATTAAACTTTAATGAGTCCAACTTAAGCTAGCCCTTGCTGGCCACATGTTGATGCACCTCACATTTTTCAAATGTTCAGAGTAAAATTAAAAAAATTAAGTGCGACAATGTTTTTTACCTCATGATTTTAGGAGCACCCGGGCTTCCTCTCCTATCAAAACTGCGCAGTACCGAGCGCATGGAATGCGGAGCAGAGGCGGCTCTGAGGACTGCCTGCCTATTGGACGCCCGCTGCTAAGGGAACAAGGCCACCCCACACGCTCGCGTAGTGCTGTCCCTCTTCTGTGAATTTTTCTGCATCTTCTCAACATCGCGCGACACACCCACACATGGCAGGCGACACAGTAGTGTGTCGCGACGCAGAGTTTGGAAAGCTCTGGCTTAGATCAATAAGCTAACTTTGACTCCCAGTGGCCAAAAGGATTATTTTCAAATCACAAATGCCTGGCGTTCAAAGCATTAGAGGCCCGCAGTTTTTGAAGACGCATTTGAAATGGTTTACACCAGGTAGGAGCCTAAGATCAGCTCACTCTAAACTGTTACAAACACCTAAGTTCAAGCAGGTCCGGTGGGGACGAAGAAGTTTCCTAGTGGTAACAATTAAAATCTGGAACCTCCTCCCAATCTTTATCAAGAGCAGCATGTCGCTTATGTCTTTCAGAAGAGCATTGAAGACCTGGCTCTTCGCAAACGGACATGGCGCATAATTTGCATTACACTATACTGCCCTACTGACTCTAGCGCCAAGTCGCCCGTGGGTATTTGTGCAATGTATAAATCAAAAAATCTAATCAAATCAAATGAAATTCATTACACACAGGCACACCCAAGATTGTAAACATGGGAGTAGGAGGGGGGGGTTGGGGGGGGGGGGTTCTGCTCCCTCTAAAGACAGGTAAGAGTTTACATAGTTTAATTTTCTGTTTTTGTGAAGTAATCCATGCCCTCTCACTACGTCTGAAAAGTTATTTATTTGTGTCATGATTCATCTGGGAGGGGTCCAAATGGGGTTGAGGTCAGAACTGGGGCCCGGGGCCTGTCTTTCTATTGCATCTGTATGGATTTGCACATCCATTGCACGTCACTGCAGCATTTCAATACATTATGTGCATTTTGGATCAGCACAGACCTTTTATAAAGCGCAAGCCTTGTTACATGCCACACAGAACAGGGATCACCAGAGCTGTGGCTTTCTTCAGATCGCCGAGGTTAATGACAACAGGAGTGGCAGAGCTTCAAGAGATGGGCAAAGTGAGCAATGAAGGGAAAAGGTAGAGAGAAAGTGATCATACAGAGAAGAGAGAGAAGATTGAAGGAGAGATAGACTGGGTGGATGGAAGGAAGGAGAGAGATTGTCCAGTAGGCCGTTTCTCTTGAAACTTAGAAGACATCTTCCAGATGGCCTCGGATTTTGAGGTCACCCTCTTTTCTTTCTGCTTTTTGAGGCATTGGATGAATCATTGGTTGGCTATTTTAATCTTTTAATAATCAAGGAGAATTGGTCTTGTGTGGTATCTGTGCCATTGTAAACACACTGCGCTGTCCCATGCTTGCACATAGTTTGGTTCCTGTGTACATGTGCAGGGATTTTTCATATTATCTAGTAAAATGGCTCAGATCCACTAAAAGCTCATGTCAGCTTAACAATTTGTTTTGCTAAGCACTGCAAGAAAAATGATAATGATACACATTTTTTTAAAGGCTTTCAATTCAGAGATCAAACAAATGAAAGCATGATTTGGCCTTGCTAGTATTTGAAAACAGTCTCTGAATTTCACAGGGCATAAGCAAGGAAAACAACCATCTTGCTTTCTCAGTGACATACATACTAGCTACTGATAACTATTGTCTTCTGCGGGACATATGTTTGAATCCCTGCACTGTGAACTCGATCTTCGATCCTTCTAAAGTTGGGAAATTAAATACAATTAAAGTGGCAAAAAGCCTTAATTTTTACAGCGGCTAGAAATGAGAAATGGCATGTTTGTGGAGTGTGGTATCAGTCTGCACATATACATGAGACTCAAGTGCATTGTTGAACTGTGCCTTAACAGAAGACTTTCAAGTACTTATTTTGAAGTGATGGAATAAAATATGTATTTCTGTTAAATGGGCACGCAATGTGGTATGTCACAATAAAGGGATAGTGCTGCACATAAATGCGCACCAAGATTTACAAAGGTTTAACACGAGTTAGCATTACTTTTTTAATGTTAAACCAATGCTAAATCTTTTTGGGGATTAACAAACCAATGCAAATTAGTATTTGCGTTGCTATGTATGAAAACATTACACAAAGCAGCGCCAAACACTGCTTTACATTACTTTGCGTCAAGGGGGCGTTACATGGGTGGTACATTGGCATTCCCATGCAACATCCGTGCTTTTTGACATTGAACCCTAACAATTAACAGTAGTAGACAGGGTTTAGCAACATAAATTAGCACCACTAAACAGTGGGTTTTATAAGGAAAAATATTTTCACTTCTCCTTGCTTTTCCGACTATGCATGTATGCTGCACAGTACAGCACACATACAAAGTAGCAAAAGGATTTAAACTTGTCTAGCCCCAGTATTTTGTACAGGAAAAATACCCTTCCTGTGAAGAATACTACGGCTAGACAAGTTTAAAACCTATTCCTACTTGGCATCTGATGTGTGCTGCACTGTACTGCACACATACATAGTAGGAATATGTTTTAAAATTGCCAAGTGCTATCGTGCTAAGGTGTGTACCTGGCACACGACAGCACAAGGCAGCGCTGGCGCAAGAGGAGAGGGGAGTGTCATATCTCTGTGAATATGGTATGATCATGCTCTCTCCCTGTCACGCAACGCAACGCAGTGCAGTCTCTTTGGGTGCTGTGTTGCATGACATCTTTGTGAATCTGGGCCGCAGTGTTGAATTATGTGTAGACTTGGAGCTGTAAAGACTTGGTGCCTAATTATGCGTCGGGTGGAACAAAATTCCCTCCTGATCACAAGTGGGCTGGTGTTCTCCACATACTTTCCCGCACCTGAATTTACTGGGCGTGGAACACAGCACCTGACTTTACCAGCCGGAAATTCCAGCCAGTAAAACTGCTGTGGAGAAAGTGCTGCCTTGCAACCCAACCCATTTTTCAGCCCCTGCCTGATCTTCAGCAATGACATGTGGCAGCATGTAATTCTCACCCTCCCGGGAAATATGTAGTAAACCACTCAAGAGAAATGTTCTTAAAGATAGATTTATTTGATAAAAGACTACACAGCTCATCATCTGCTTGGCACATCCATCTCCACAGTCAGTTGGTTGTCCAAGTTAAAGCATAACATTCTATGTGGAACCTGATCCAATGACATCACCAGCCAGATGACAGCAGTAACCATGAAAGAGATGATTAATACAGTATGTAACATTGAATATAGAATATAACATACCTCCTTTCCTTCAAACAAAAGAAAACACACAAAAATGAAATACAGCTATACCTGAACAAAACAATACTATACAATGTTAATCAAGGAATCTCTGGGGAGTAACACGAGCTCTAGAACTCTTTCTACATTTTTCAATAGAATATGTAATGGAATCTTGTTGTTTATTCAATCTCGGGACATCAGGAATGGGACAAGACCTAGTCTTGCCACCTTGGATAAATTCCACCAACCACCTCCCTCAACTTGAACAGGATTGTTACAAATCGTAATAACTTTTACAGGTTCACCAAATTTACATTTTCCTTTCTTGGTGTGAACAGAATTCTTACTGCAAACAAAATCGCAAATAGTAAGAGGAACAATCTTGACACTTTTTTTTGTCAAACAATGTTTTCTCTTTTTCCTGAGCAATGTCAGAATTGATTTTAACTTTTTCCATGAGAGATTCAACATTTGTCAGATAATCTATCCATTTCCCCATCCATCCTGGTCGAAAGCTAGTGTTAGCCTTTCTTCCCCTTAATACATCGAAAGGAAACATTTTGTTAGATGAATGAGGTGTAGTTATGTAAAACCATTGCATACTCTCAAGCGAGCTATAAACATCATGTTTACCGTTCACAGCCCACTTTACACACTCACCAAAAACTCTGTTCATTCTCTCCATGAGACCTTTTGTTTGTGGGTGATATAGAGAACTCTTAAGATGTTTCATGCCACTTGATTTAAGAAACAACTGAAATTCTTCACTTGCAAACTGAGTTCCATTGTCAGAGACCAAAAACTGTGGAAACCCCTCCCTCAAAAATATCTGTTTGAGAAACTTGACAAAAGTGGAGGAACTGGCCTCTTTGACCACCTTAATATCAGGCCGTTTAGATGTATAATCCATAAAAACCAATATGTACTTCATTCCTAAAGGTCGAATTTCATATGGCCCCATTAAGTCAATTCCTACTTTGACCCCTGGACCAGATGGGCGTTTAATGGGAGATAAAGGTGGTGTTACAACCTTCAATGTTTTTTCTGATGAACAGCAAACAGGACAATGTGTAACTGTTAAGCTGATC